>NC_138184.1:29788520-30388520 GCF_964194105.1 Spermophilus citellus
GTCAAGTCTGTTGGTAACAGAAAAAAAAAACTGACTGAAAATTATATGCACAGGAAAAAAAAACAACCTCATATATGGGGTTCAGTGACCCCATTCTAGGCATCTACTGGGAATCCTGGAATATAAAGAAGGGAACAACTAGAAGAGAAATTTCTAGGTCATATGGTATTTCTATGTTTAACTTTTTGAGGAACTGCTAATGTTTTTTCACAGTGGCTATACCATTATAAAAAGAGTTATTGTTTTTTAAATTATATCTTCATTGTACATAATTTGGCTCAGTAAAGAATTGTAGGTTTTTATCTCTATTGAGACATGGAAAAATTTTTTTCCCACTCTTCTATTATTACTGATGAGAGATTTGTCATTGGTTTAGTTGTTGATGCTTTCAGGAAATTTTAACTCATCTTGTAGATTTATTTAAGACTTCCCAGTCTTTGAAGTTCTGCCATTTCATCTTAATGTTATTCATGTATGAACTTATTGATCCTTTTTACTAATTGGTGTGCTTCCACAATTCGAGGCGTCATATTTTCAATTCATTCTGAAAGATTTCAGCCACTATTAGTTCACGTATTATCCCACCCAAATTCTATATTCTTTATTTAATTTTCCTTTAGAAACAATCTCATTTTTCTGAGTTTCTTAAAAACCTATTCTGTTTCTTTATCTTTAATAGCTGTTTAACTCATTTATTCTACTTTATGGTAGATAATTTTCTTAAATAACTTGCAATATTTATCATGACTTTGTTTTCATATACTCACTGAAGTGAAGAAAGTTTGTGAATCTTATTTTGTAACATATGCCTATACATTTGTTTTACATTTGATTCTGCCAAGTTTTTCCAAAGGTTTCATCTCTCTAGCATCAGTTTTACATTAATTTCTAAGCTCAGAATTTCAGAACCATCCATATAGAGAACTAGATTTCTTAAGACAAACTATCCTCCTCTGAACCATCCATATATAGAACTAAAATCTCTTAAGACAAAGTATCCCGCTTCTCTTCAGAGCCCAGAGCAGAAACAAGGTTTTTGGTTTTTCTGTTAAGTTTTTAAAGTTCCACCTTTAGAGGAAACCTTTACAGGTCACTGCACTAAGAAGTTAAATATCCATCCAATTCCTTCACTAGCACATGTTTAAGTCTTCATCTCCTTTATCTTTGCTGACATTAAAATCCATTACTAGCCATTACAGATAATCTGACATCTGGTTTGCTAAGCACTCAGGTATGAGTACACTAAGATTATTTTAATTCTTGAACTGTATATTTATTTTTTCATTTTACTTTTTTGTAGCCATTATTATTATGTATGTTTTCATGCCAGCTCAGTTACAAGGTTATAGGATCCAAATGTCAGGGGTTCTTTTCAAGACAACTAATAGTATGGTATATAGAACAGTCTGCATAGTAGGATAACTACCCTTCACTTCTATTACAACAAAGAACATTGAGCTAGCTGATTTTTGTTATTAGACAGGACTTGTAGTGCTAGTATTCTGTGAAGCTGAAAGTTTGTACTTTGCTGAACAGAATAAAAATTAAATGCCTTATAATTTATTGGTAGTATATGAGGATTTGGTGGATTATGAAATAAAATATTCTGCAAATAGTTTTTCTGATTAAAGAGCAATAAACATATAGAGGGAAGAACGTGAAATCTGAATAGGCCTTAGTCAAAGTCTCAGCCCACATATGCCCTTTAAATTCCAAATTTCACATTCTTACCAACTGTGGAATTCTGATTAAGCCATTCAACCTTTGAGCCTCAGGTTTTTTTCATCTATAAAATGAAGATGATTATAACTATTTTACCTATTTCAAAAATATTGAGTATCAAGTGATGATTATGAAATTTCTACAGTATACTCAAAAAACATTTTACCTCAAATAATTACTAGTAAATGTTAGACTGAAAGAATGGTGCACACTAAGAACAATATTTTTGGAATGGGTTAACATAAATATCAATATCGTTTCTCCCAAATGAGAGGCAAAACCTTAACAGGACTTCAGAAAAAGTATAGGGATCTTTAATTTGTCACATGAGTATCAGTTTTTCTATTTGGGATTGTTGAGTTGAAGATAACAGAAAGCCTCAGAATAAAACAACTTTCAGTATTTTTGTATTTACACATTTTTTCCATGTCCTGTATCAGCTAGGATAACAAAAAATGATAGGCCCTAGAGTCTTCAAAGAATACCTACTCAGAGCAATATTTCCAAAGATGAAATCAGTCTTATTCTTCTATGAAAATGACTAGAGTCTTTACCACATGGATATGGGAGATAAAATTTTTCAAAAGACAATTATTTTACCTAAATGTCAAAGATATTGATGTAGCCTTTAAGTAAATGTTAAATCTAAGGTTTTGGGAGTTTGATTTGGTGCTATTATCAAAAAGGAAAAAAAACATAATGAGTTCTAGGAGATGTTTTGTGAAAGGGCATCTTCAAAGAACTCATCTATGGGATAAATATGCTTATTTTCTCAAATGGATGAGATAAGGAAATGCTGAAATTGAACACCAATTTTTATCCCTAGAGTCTAACTCCATCAAAATTACACAATATAAATAAATCAGCAGAAATTTCATACTAACAGTCATCAAATATTACTTATGAGGTAGGTACCACTGAATTAGCTACTTCAGTGATAAAATTCAAGCTTCCAAATAACAATTAAGACTTGTGTCAGCTTTTATGAGTTGTCAGCTTCCTAATTCTTTTTAAAATTTATTTATTTATTCTAATTTGTTATATATGACAGCAGAATGCATTTCAATTCATAGTACACATATAGAACACAACTTTTCATGTCTCTGATTGTACACAGAGTCACACCATTCATGTCTTCATACATGTTCTAAGGGTAATAATGTCCATCTCATTCCACCATCTTTCTTACCCCCATGCCTCCTCTCTTCCCCTCCCTCCTCTTTGTCCTATCTAAAGTTCCTTCATTCTTCCCATGCTTCCCCCTGCCACATCCCCATTATGGATCAGCATCCTCATATCAGAGAAAACATTTGGCATTTGGTTTTTTTGAATTGGCTTACTTCACTTAGCATAATATTCTCCAACTCCATCCATTTACCTGAAAAAGTACCATGATTTTATTCTCTTTTAATGCTCAGTAATATTCCATTGTGTACATGTACCACAGTTTCTTCATTCATTCATCTACTGAAGAACATCTAGGTTGGTTCCACCATTTAGCTATTGTGAATTGTGCTGCTATAAACATTGATGTCGCTGCATTACTACAGTATGCTGTTTTTAAGTTCTTTGGGTCTAAACCAAGGAGTGGGATAGCTGAGTCAAATGATGGTCCCATTCCAAGTTTTCCAAGGAATCTCCATACTCCTTTCCATATTGGATGCACCAATTTGCAGTACCAGCAATGTATGGAGTGTGCCTTTCTCCCTATATCCTCGTCAACACTTATTGTTGTTTGTAGCTTCCTAATCCTTAAAAGACTTTTCTGTTGAGATCAATGATAACATCAATGAATGTAATATTTTAATAATGAACTATATCGAGAAAGGGAAGATTTAGTCAGGTATGGTGGTGCAGGCCTGTAATCCCAGCTACTGAGGAGACAAGGCAGGAGGACTGCAATTTCAAGGACAACCTGGGAAATTTAGGGAGGCCCTGTCTCAAAATAAAAATTTTAAAAAGGGGTGGGGTTGTGGCCTAGTGGTAGAGAGCTTGCCTACCATGCACAAGGTCCTAGTTTCAATCCCCAGTACCACAAAAATAAAAATAAATGGGAGTATAGGGAAGATATGCCACAACTCAATGAACCATACCTTCCAAATGACCAAAACATGTTGCTCTCCAATGAGACTCTCACATAAAAGTAGAAAAGATATCTACCCACTATATGCGCAGATATCAACAAAGAAACACAAGAAACATGAAAACACAAGATTACATAACTCTTTCAAAGTTTCATAACTCTTTAGTAACTGAACCTAAGGATATTAAAGAAGAAGAAATGCCAAAAAATTCAAAAGATTGATTTTTTAAATTATCAATTACTTCAAAGAGGACACAAATAAAGAGCAGAATAAATTAAGGAAGACAATACAGGATATGAAAGAACAATTCAGTAAAAAGATAAGTATCCTGAAAAAGTACCAAATAGAAATTTTGAAAAAGCTCAACAAGTCAAATGAAAAACTCAGTTAAAGGCTTCACCAAGGGAGTAGACCAAAAGGAAAAAAAAATATCAGAGCTTGAAAACAAGGTAGAGGCATTATCACATTTAGAAATTAATGAAGAAAAAAATAAAAATTACAAACTATGAGACACAATTAAGGGACCAAATCTACAAATAATCAGTTTAGGTTAAGTTACAGGCTAAAGGCACAGAATTACTATCTATGAGACACAATTAAATGACTGAATCTACAAATAATCAGTTCAGACTAAGTTACAGGCTAACGGCACAGTAAACCTAGTAAGTAAATAACAACAGGAAATACCTCAAATCTTGGAAAAGATATGACCATTCAGCCACAGGAAGCATTTAGAATCCCAAACAGACATGACCAGAAAAGAACCTTTCCATGACCACCACATTATGGATAAACTGCTGTGTTAGTCAGCTTTGTGTTGCTACGACCAAAATACTTGACAAGAACAACCTGGAGGAGGTAAAGTTTATTTAGGACTCATGGTTTCAGGGTTCTCAGTCCATAGATGGTCAAATCCATGGCTCTGGGCCCGGGGAGAGATAGCACATCATGGTAGCAGGGCAGGGTGGAAAATAGCTGCTTCATTCATGGCAGCCAGAGAGCAGAGAGAGGGAAGGGGGAAGGGGCTACAACAAAAAGCAATCTTTCTGGGCATGTCCCCGGTAACCCACCTCCTCCAGCCATGCCCCACCTGTCTATGGTCACCACCCAGTAAGATCATTCAAACTAGAACAAACTAATTAGATTACAGCTCTCACAATCCAATCATTTTACCTCTGAACATTCCTGCATTAACACAGGAGCTTTGGGGGGACACATCACATCCAAACCATAACAATTGCCAAAAGTACAGAACAAAGAAAGAACTAAAAGCTGCAAAAGAGAAACTCAAGTAACATATAAAAGGCAAATCCAGCATCATAATAGCAGATTTCTCAGAAGAAACCCTTTTAAAGGCCATGAGGGCAAGGAATGATACATTTCAAGGCCTGAAAAACAAAACAAAAAAAAAAACTGCCAACTACATCCAGTAAAGTTATCCTACAGAATCAAAATAGAAATAAAACCCTTCTAAGATAAACTCAAGGAATTCATAACCATAAAAGAAGATATATAAGGGACTCCCACACAGGAAAGAGGAAGCAACAGAGATACAATCATGAGAGCATAGGGGGAAAAATCTTACTAGAAGAGTAACAAGCAACTGAGAAAAGGGAAGACTCTAAAATTATTAATTCAGTAAACCACCAAATCTCTAAAATGAATAAGGAAGAAAGAAATGAACAAAAACAAAAGAAAAGGGGATGGGGTTATAGCTCAGTGGTAGAGTGCTTGTCTCGAACATGTGAGGCACTGGGTTTGATCCTCAGCACCACATAAAAATAAATAAAGTAAATAAAGTAAAGATATTGTGTCCATATAAGAAAGAAGAAAAGAAAAAACAACAAAATGACAGGAACCCGTACATACCTTTCAATATTAACCCTGAATGTAATTGGTCTGAATTCTCCAATTAGGAGATACAGACTAGCCGATTCAATTAGAAAACCAGAGCCAGCTCTTTATTTTCTCCAAAATATAGCCTTACCATGAAGAACATACACAAACTGAAAATGAAAGAGGGAAAAATGATATTCCAGTCAAATGGAATCCAAAAGCAAACAGGAGTAGCTATACTCATATCTGACAAAACAGACTTCAGGCCAAAATTGGTCAGAAGAGTTAAAGAAGGTCACACCATACATTGAAAAAGGAAGTAACCCACCCATCCATCCATACACACACACACACACACACACACACACACACACACACACACATGCACACTTATGTGTGTATGTGTGTGTGTGTGTAAAACAATTGTAAATATATATGCACTGAATGTCAGAGCACCCGGTTTTATAAAATAAACACTATTGAATAAAAACGGAGAGATGGACCCCAATAAAATAATAGTGGGTGACTTCAATATTCTAATCTCATCCATAGATAGATCATCCATACAACAAACAAGCACCAGAGTTATATTATACTATAGATCAAATGGACTCAATAAAAATCTACAGAATAGTCCATTCAAGAGTGACAAAATACACATTCTTTCCATCAGCACATAGAACTTTTGCAAAATAAATCACATTTTAGGGCATAAAACAAATCATAACAAATATAAAAATAAGATTTTTGTATCTTTTCAGATGGTAACAGAACAAAATTAGAAATCAATACAAGAGAAATTGAGAAATTGAAGAAAACACAGAAATACATTGAAACTGAATAGTAGTACCCTTTTGAATAAGCAATAGCTCACTGAAGAAATTGAGGGGTATGAAGGAGGGACTTAAAAATTCCTAGAGTTAAATAAAATGAAAGCATAACCTACCAGAACCTATGGGACACAGTAAAGCAATTTTAAGAGAGAAGTTATAACTATCAGTGCCTTTAATTTTTTTTAAAAAGGATATATCTCAAATAAATAATCTAATGATATATGTCCAGATCTTGGAAAAACAAGAACAAATCAAACCCCAAATCTATAGAAGGACAGAAATAGTAAAGACTGAAGCATAAATAAATGAAACAGAGACCAAAAGAACAATACAAAGGATCAATGAAACAAATAGTGGTTCTAAATAGATAAATTTTTAGCCAAATTAAACAAAAGAAAGGGAAAGAAGACCCAAATAAATAAAGTGAGAGTTGAAAAGTGGTTATTACAACAATCAGATCATTAATAAATATTTTGAAAAATGATATTTCAATAAACTAAAAAACTAGAAATGAACACATTTGTAGACACATGTGACCTGTCAAAATTAAACCAAGAGGATATAAACCTAAATAGATCGATAATAAGCATTGAGATTGAAGCAATAATAAGGTCTTCCAACAAAGAAAAACCCAGGACCAGATGGATTCACTGCTGAATTTTACCAGACTTTAAAGAACTAATATCAATGCTCCTCAAACTATTTTCATAAAATAGAAAGGGAACAAATACTTCCAAACTCAGTCTACAAAGCCAGTATCACCCTGTTACCAAAACCTGATAAGGACACAACAAAATAAGAAAACCATCAATCAAAATCCTGATGAACAAAGATGCAAAAATCCTCAAGAATGAGCTGGGGTTATAGTTTAGTTGGTAGACTGCTTGCCTAGAATGCACAAGGACCTGGGTTCAATCCCCTGCACTGCAAAAAAAAAAAAACAAAATAACAACAACAACAAAACACGAACAAACAAACAAAAAACCTCAAGAAAATACTTGCAAATTGAATTCAACAATTCATTGAAAAGTTACACCATGATCAAGTTGGTTATATTCCAGGGATACAGAATGGTTTAATATATGAAATTCACTAAATGTAATTCATCATATAAGTAATCAAGGATAAAAATTAACAGTCATTTCAATAGATGCACAAAATGCCTTTGATAAAATTCAGCATCCCTTCATAAATAAAAGCCCTAAAGAAACTAGCTATACAAAGATCATACCTCAACATAATAAAAGTTAAATATGACAAATCCATAGTCAACATCATACTGAATGGGGAAAGACTGAAAGCATTTCCTCTAAAATCAGGAATGAGATAAGAGTGTCTACTCTCACTACTCCTATTCAATACAGTACTTGAAATTTTAGCCATAGCAATCAGGCAAGGGAAAAAATCTTTTTTAAAAAGGAGGAAGGTGAATTATCCCTACTTGCAGATGATATGGTTCTATAGATAGAAAATCTGAAAGAATCCACCAAAATTCTCTAGAACAGATAAACTAATTCAGCAAAATAGAGGGATATAAAATTAGTCTACAAAAATCATCAGCTTTTCTACACACTAAAAACAAACCAAGAAATAAATTAGGGAACCAGTATCATTCACAGTAGACTTTAAAATAATAATAATAATAATAATAATAATAATAATAATAATAATAATAAACCTAATCAAGGAAATGAAAGATCTATACAATGAAACTTATAGAACATTGAAGAAAGAAAATGAGGACAACACTACATGATGAAAAGACTTCATCTTGTTCATGGAGTGGGAGAATTGATATTGTTGAAATGGCCATACTACCCAAAGTGATTTATGGATTTAATTCAATCCTCCTCAAAATACCAATGGCATTCTTCAGAAAACTAAAAAAAAATCATAAAGTTCATATGAAAGTACAGAAGGACCTAAATAGCCAAAGCATTCCTAAGCATAAAGAACAAAGCTGGAGACATCACAATACGTGATTTCAAAATATACTATAAAGCCACTGTAACAAAGTAACCTGGCATTGGCACCAAATAGACTGTGGACCAATGGACTAGAACAGAAAACCCAGGAATAAACCCTTTCGTCTATAGCCATTTAAATAATTCTCAAGAAAGGTGCCAAAAATACAAGTTGGAGAAAAGAACCTCCTTAAAAAATAGCACTGAGAAAACTAGGTATTTTTATGTAGAAGAATGAAACTTGATCATTCTTTCTCATCCTGCACACAAATCAACTCAAAATGGATCAAAGAAGGACCTTAATGAAAGACCTGAAACTTTGAAACAACTAGAAGAAAACATTTCAAAATATTAGTATAGGAAGCAGTTTTCTGAATAGGTCTCCAATTGCTTGGGAAATAACAGTAAGAACAGACAAATGGGATGATATCAAACTTAAAAGTTTCTGCACATCAAAGGAAACAATGAATAGAATGAAGAGACAACCTATAGAATGGGAAAAAAAATCTTTGCCAGCTATTCATCTGACAGAGAATTAATATCTAAATACATAAAAAACAAAAACAAAATTTACACTAAAAGAATAAGTAATCCAATCAATGGACAAATGAGCTAAATAGACACTTCTCAAAAGTACAATGACCAATAATTATGTGAAAAATGCTCAACATCTTTAGCCACCAGAAAATACAAATTAAAGCTACATTTAGAGATTGGGATATACATCATGGTAGAACACTTGCCTAGCATGTGGAAGGCCTTGTATTCTATCCTTAGCACCACGAAAATGAACAAACAAAAACTCCATTTAGATTCCATCTCACCCTAGTCAGGATGGCTGTCAGAAGGAAAACAAAAAATAACAAATGCTGGTGAGTATGCAGGGAATGAGGAACTCTTATATGCTACTGGTGGAAATGTAGGTTAGTATAGCCATTATGGAAATCAGCATGAAGTTTCCTCAAAAAAACTAAACAGAACTATCATATGATCCAGGGAGTAGTGAACAAAGAAAGGAGTATTTAAGCATAAATTAATGATATTATGAATGAAAATAAGTACAATAGATACTGAAAAAAAAAACTCTTTGAGTTAAAAATTTTAAAACTCAAGACAAAATGGACAAATTCCTAGAAAAACAAAACTAGGAAAGTGACTCAAGAAGAAATACCTTGAAAAATCCTATTTGGGGCTGAGGTTGTAGCTCAGTGGTAAAGTGCTTGCCTTGCACACATGAGGCCCTGGGTTCGATCCTCAGCACCACATAAAAATAAACAAAGATATTGTGTCCATCTACAACTAAAAAATACATATATTAAAAAAGGAAAAACCCTGTTTGTATCAAATCGTTAATTTCTCACAAAGAAAATTCTAGTCTCTCATAACTTTTCAGTTCAATCTGACTTTCAAGGAACAGTAAGCCAAGATTTCCAGAGAACAGGAAATAAATGGATATTCCTCAATTTAATTACATAATATTGGTATTAATTCCAAATATGACATAGACAGCATGAAAAATAAGTTTACAGACTTTAATCATTCAAAAATACACATGCCTTACCAAATATATTGGTACACAGAAAATTAAATAATAAAACATTTGGACTCCAGAAATAGATTCAGATATATAACAGATAGAAAATAGAGGTAATGTTGAAGATCTTTTTAGGAAAGGTTGGAACGTTTGATAAATGAATCTGGGAATATTGATAATTCTTATGGACAGAAAGATAAAAATTGGATTCTTATACATATAAGATCCTTATCATAGCTATTAAAAACTAAAAAATGGAGCCAGGTGTGGCGGTGCATGCCTGTAATCCAAGTGGCTTGGGAGGCTGAGGCAAGAAGATTGCAAGTTCAAGGCCAGAC
Organism: Spermophilus citellus; assembly: GCF_964194105.1. Classification (NCBI taxonomy): domain Eukaryota; kingdom Metazoa; phylum Chordata; class Mammalia; order Rodentia; family Sciuridae; genus Spermophilus; species Spermophilus citellus. The sequence goes on from NC_138184.1 coordinate 29,798,832, forward strand.
TCAGCAACTTAGTGAGGCCCTAATTAACTCAGTGAGACCCTATCTCTAATACAGAAAGGGATTGGGGAATGTGCCTCGGTGGTTAAGTGTCCCTGGGTTCAATTCCCAGTACAAAAAAAAAAAAAATCTGAAAATCAAAACCATAATTTTTCAGCTTTCAGAAGAAAACCGTTCTCAGAATAGGGAGGAAGTTCCTTAACAAAGCACAAAAAAACACTAAGTATAAAAGAAAAGACTGATGGAGAAAATACTTGTCAAATAAACGTTAATATCAATTCAAAGGCCAGGTACCATGGCAAACGCCTGTAATCTCAGCAGCTCAGGAGGCTGAGGCAGGAGGATTGTGAGTTCAAAGCCAGCCTCAACAACTTAGCTAGGCCCTAAGCAACTCAGTAAGACTCTGTCTCAAAATAAAATACAAAAAAGGGCTGGGAATGTGGCTCAATGGCTAAGCACCCCTGGGTTCAATTCTCAGTACCAAAAAAAATAAAAAATATCAATACAAAAACTGTATTGAGAATATAAAGAACTTCTGCAAATAAATAAGAAACAGGTAACTCAACAGAAGAAAGACAAACACACACACACACAAAAAAAAAAAAACAAAAACCCATACATTTTGCCTAAGAAGAAATACATAAGACTAATAAATATATGAACAGATGTTTAACATTACTGGAATTCTGGGAAATTCAAAACAAAAACACAACCACTTTTTTGGCACAAATTAGGTATATGACAACAATCGAGCATTGGAAAGAATGTCACTAACTTGAATCTCTTATCCATTGTTTATATGAATGTAAACTGGTAAGACCACTTTGGAGAAAAATTAATATTACTTTATATAAAAAGTTAAATACTTGTATAGAGAAAAAAATTAATATTACGTTATAAAATTAAATATTTGTATAACCTATAATCAACCTACTCCTAGAAAAATGTGTACTTGTAGACCAGGAGACATTGACAAGGTCATTTATAGCAACACTGCTCTTACTAGCAAAACACTGGAAACAACACACGTACTCATTAAAAGGGAAAACAATAAGTAGATTCTGGTATATTCACACAACAGATTACACAGCAATAAAAATGAATAATAGCTAAACAGAGCACCATAGATCACTTTGAGAAAAATAATTTTTCAGAGAAAAACAATTCTCAGAAGATATCATACACATCTTTTACAAAGTTAGTAAACAGGCAAAAGTAAATATATCAGTAAAAATATATCAAAGATAAAATTTTTCAAGAAAGGAATCAAACATACAAAGTACTTGATAATATTGCCTTGGTGGTAAGGAAGGGACAGGGACAATATTTATAGATATTTGTGTTATGAAATAAATGAAGGAGGGCAATGGATGGATTGGTAAAATAAATAAATAAATAAAGCTAAATGCCCAATCTATGAAGGTAGCTAAAGAAAACAGAATAAACTTCAAGAAAGAATATGATTTAAAGAGATCAAGACATGGAATAATCTAATTCTGCATTACTAAAGTTTAAAGAAAGCTATATTAATCTTTCCTGAATATATTTCTCAGTCTGCTTCAAGAAAGTTTATTAGTAAGTTCCTAGAAATGAAACTTGTGAATGTGTACATTTAGCCTTTTGAAAAAATTCCCCTAGTGGCCCCACAGAATAGCTATACCATCAAAAGTATAGATAACCACCAAAAGATCTCCTACCTCCTTGCCAAAACCTGACATTATCAAAATTTTTGGGGTTTTCCCAATACACTAGGTAATAGTTCATTATTTAATAGCTCATATTTAAATATGGGACTAGGTGAGCATCTTTTTATATATTATTGATCATTTGTATTTCTTCCTTTGTTCATAGCCTCTTAAAACTCTTTTTCTAATAAAATTAATCCACCTTATTCTCAGTAATTTTTAGGGGTTTTTTATTTGTACATTGAAGAATATAGATCTTGCTTATAACGTATACCTGATTATTTTACCAACGCATCTTTGGTGTAGCATGTTTTGCCATATTTTACTCACAAATTTGCCATTCCTTTTTGTTGTAACTAATGAACTCACAGTTTTTAAACTAGTAGGTCTCTCACCTAACTTTCCAAGGATAAGGCATGGGGAAACAATATATCTAGTTCCTAGCCTTTCTGACTGTGGAACTTTATGGTGTTTCAAGCCACTTCAGTGAAGACAAAAAAATGCAGAGGCATCATCAGAGTTTTAAATGTACAAGCATAACCCCAAGCTGGACTAAAAGAAATTTGCTTCTGCCATGATTTGGACTCTGGTGCCAACCATAAGTAAGTAGCACGTAATAGTATATGAAAGTAATGAAAAGCCTACAAACGTCTGTGTCCGATTTCAACACATGCTCATTCAGTCCCATGTGACCTCATGCAAGGTAAAAAAGAAGACCAAACAAACCAAAAAAGAAAAAAGAAAGAAAAACCTTCTTTAACTAACTAAAAGGAAAAATCTTAGGTGTATAGATGTTTAAACTTGTAACTGCAGTACATATCCCCAGAGACATCTTACCTGTTAGGCTGCCCTGGAATATATATAAGGTAGTAGACATCACAGACAGGAGGAGGCAGAGGCACCAGTCCTTGAAAAAGTCCATGGAGTGCTGAAACCAACCAGCAGGCAAGAACACCCACTCAATGACACCCATAACAAGAGGGAAACCTTAACTGCTCTGTGTGCCAGGATCCCACAATTACACATAAATACTGGACTGTACCTTAATGATTCCAATTAAAAAAAACTGCAATTATTTTTACAGTCATGGGATTGGTTTATAAATTTAAGAAAAGAAAAATTTGAAAATTTACATACTATTCATTTTGCAAACTCAACTATTAAAACTGTGAAACCAAATATAATTGTGTACTTGATTTTGCATCACCCAGAATTATAAGGCTCAGTTCCCTCAGTTGGGACAATCAAATCTTCCTTTATCAAGCCAACAAACACAGAGTATTTAATTCTGTGATGTATCCCTGTAAGTTTAAAAAGGATGGCTAGGATATAGCTCAAGGGTAGAGCACCTGTCTAGCACATATGAGGTCCTGGGATCAATCCCCAGCACCACAAAAAATAAAGAAAAAAGGAAAGCAAATTATATAAATAATGGTGGTTTAATTTTTTAAAATGTGTCTAGTAAGTAGTTTCTTTCATTATTATTTATGACTAACAAGAGCTTTGTCTTCTCAATGTTTTAAATTATCTACTACAGGAGTTGCTCATTATCTCTTATGAGATAGTTTATGTGTATTTTCAGCATTAACATCTCAAAGTAATCATAAGAGAAATTAAAACTTAAGGCCAAGCAAATTGATATTAAAATTTATAATCCAAGTCTTAGGCCAATATTCAACTTGCATAAAACATCCTTTTCAAAAAAGGGAATGATTTCAACAGACTGCCTTTTTATAACACAAAATAATTAGTTGTCACGCTATCATCAGCAATCTGTTTAAATTCTAGTAGTTGTCAGTCTAATATAAAATAGTTATATGTAATTTCCATTGAAATTAAAATTAGTTCAGCTTGATAAAATGAAGCACTAAGCTACATCAACTTAATAACCAGGTTCTTTACTGAGATAGTTTTAGCAGAGGCAAATATTAATATCCCTATTAGGACAGCTTGGCTTATCAGTTATTTGCAATAATACTAACTGCATTGCCAAATAGCATTTATTAAGCATAGGGGCATCCAAAAAATGATACTAATAACAGTAAGTGCTATTTAATACTTAGTGTTAGGTACTCTAACAATTGGCAACAACCCCATCATGTAATAATTATTACTATTTCTATATCACACATGGGGAAATTAAGGTGAAGAGTGTTAGGTAAGTTAAGTAAGATCACATACTCATGAATAAGAAAGGCTGACATCTCAATCCAGAAAGTGTAGCTCCAAAAATAATAGAGAATAAAATGTGAACAAGTATATGTAAGGACAATCCAACTCACTGATAGATACAGATAACAAATATTCTCATTATTATAAACATTATATAACTGACTCCTCAGGGAGAAAAAAAATCTACATCCTGTTTGTTGAGTATATAATAGTGAAAAATAGAACTTGAGGATCTTTAGTTTATGAGTGAAAGCTGGATAGAAACACTAAAATTTTAAAAACAGTAACAAACTAGAAAATGGGTAATAGAAATGTGTGAATTAAGTATTCTTTAAATTAGCAATAAAATGATCAGATAAAAAGAAAACACTAATTTTTCTCAGTGGATTCAAAGTGAAATTAAAGAGATGAAAAGAAGCATATTATTCCAGGTTATGCTTGTTAATGGCTTCAAAGGAGAAGGAGAGACTTCTCTTGACATCAGCATTAAAGCTAGTGAAGAACTTAATAGGATGGTAACAAATGCAACCAAAAATAGCAGAAGAGAACATGACCTGAACTGCAAGCAAACAAGAATATCATAATTCAAAGAATTCACATCCATCCATGAAGTGAGATTGAAGGTGGATAGGAATTCAACAAGATTTGAAATGTTAGTCTTCACTGTCATACAAGTCTATAATATAAAGTAAAGGGGTAAGCCCAGGAAAAATATGAAGGCATCATTTACCTGAACAGAAAATAATCAAGACTTAAGGTCCATTAAATGGGGACTTGGATGCACTTGCTATGTAGAATTAACCTATGAAGAAGATGGCAACTTAGGTAACCTGGTTCAAACTTTCTTCCAAATTTTGCATAAAAACGATAGCAAGGAAAGGACAGTAAGAGGAATGGAAAGTCTAACTTAATGGCAGAAATCATTTAAAAGCCACCAAAACATTTAAAAATAAAAATATGGCTAGAGTTAATTTTGACACTCCCAAGTCAGGAAAGACTTGTTATGGTAGTACTCAAAATTTTAAATTGCCCTTACAGACTCTGAAATAAGAACAGAATGAAAATGTAAACCTATGAAGATATGTTAATCTATTTATGAACCTTGTGGCATGATTCAAAAGTTATTACTAGTGATGAGCCCATTGTGGATCTTTAAAAAAAAACCTGAAACTTTGGGATTTGGAGTACAGCTCATTGGTAGAGGAAGTGCCTAGCATGCATAAGGCCCTGAGTTCAATCCCCAGAACAGAAACAAAAACAAACAACACCCCCCACCAAAATTCCTTAGAATACAGTTCAAAAATCAGGCTACTACAGAAAGAGATATAATTACTTATTTTTTTACTTTTGGGGTATAAACAGAAAATGTTCCATGGCTAAATAAACTAAAATCTAACTAAACCAGAAGGGAAACAATTTCAAATAGTAGACTTGAGACACAAATAGCAGCAGCTCTCATGAGAAGGGTGGAGCTGAATCACACCCTAGTGTTGAATTACTAGTACTCTATCTGCTTGAGCTGGTTATGATTCCCCAGAGTAACAATTCAATATTCATACTTGCAGCTTGATGCCTGTACTAGAAAAATGTTCACAACAAGGCTGGAAGCAATGCATAATTCTAGGGGACATCGTCCATATTACAGTCTCTGTGGGTGGTGTCCCCTGAAGTTGTACAGACGATTTGTGCACCCTGACTTAGCCACATTGATTCCAACAGTTTATTGTGCATGACCAAGGTCTTGCAAGTTTGTATTGTAAACACACATTCCTATACATTGCTTCTTTGTCATCACTTTCTTAGTTTAAAATGGTCTAAGATGCCAAAGAATATTTTGATCCAAATAGTTTTTATTAGAATATAATATGATCATTTTCATACAATCCTTTGTCAGTTAATTTTCTTCTTTATTAACTGAGTAGAATGAGCTCATAACAACAGTGCCAAACAACATCTGATGACTAATGACAGATACTCCAAAGCCCCCAAAATGTGATCACTGCCACAACGAAGCTAAAATTCTCACCCTGTTTCTGACTCAAGGTAAAAAGTCTAGCATACTGATGATAGCAAAGTTGAGTAATCTGGCATTTACAGAGTGACTCTGGGTGAACTCAGGAAGAGATTAAGGAATTATTCCCAATATTTAAAGAAAATTCACACTCATTCCCAAAATGTTTTTAAAAGATTGAGTACAGTCAGGAAGTGGAATCATTTAGTCCATCTCTTATTGTATGTCAGCATTTCCTAAAAATTTTTCTGTGGACTATTAAGAGGGTTTCATTGTTGATAAGTTTGAAATGCCACAACCACCCAACCTGGAACATCACCACGCACATTAACCTATTAAGTCTCTAAGAAGTCCTGTAGTCAAGGAATTGGTTTTGTTAACCCATAGTTTCCCATACTTATTTGATCACAGAACCAGTTTTTATTTGTTTTGAGGAATATCAGCAACAGGACAAACAGTTTGGCAAGGGTTACTCAAAGATTATTGTGTATATAAATTATTTCTTAAGAATTAAAATGTAACAGCATCCAAAACTAAAATAAGATCTCTTTGGTTATTGTAAAATACTAAAGAAAGTTGCAGTGCCTCAGATAAATTTTTTGGTACTAGGGATTGAATCCAGGGGCTTGCACATGCTAGGCAAGTGCTCTACCACTGAGCTACATCCCCAGCCCCTTTTAATAAGTTATTTTTAGGCAAGGTCTCCTTAAGCTGCTGAGGCTATCCCTGAACTTATAATCCTCCTGCTTCAGCCTCCTGAGAAGTTGGAATTACAGGCATGTGCTACCATGCCCAACAAATGTTGGTTGATAGCTTTATTTGATAAAATGACAACCAAAATAAAATTTACTGTATATTTAGTAATGAAAGAAATACAAAAGCCTGTTTTATAGTACTCATGTCACTTAGCACACACTTCTCATATTGATAAAAAATATAGCAATATTTGAGACTGACAGCATTTGAAGCACTCGGTAAGAACATACCATAACTGTGCTTATTTTAAAACCCATTTATCAGACAACATCTAAAACTCCCTGACTTCAAGAACTCATAATTTTAGCAATAATCTTTCCTTATATTATTAATTATGATTATCTACTCATACCAAAACAATGGCACCTACTGAAGATCATTACAATACTTACCACATTACAAAAAGAATCCAGACCAATGCTATGTACATACTCTAGTACATTCTGGATTAGACCAAGTAAAATTTAACAACAAGCTGAACAGCATTCTATAAAACAAAAACAAAAAGTCGGTTAGGCTAATTCTGTCTTTCTATGCTATGGACTCAGTGAGAAAGAAGATAGTCTTGGAACTTGATAACTGAATCAAACCTGAACTCTTTTATCTAAAATTTATCTACACTTACCTTAAGAGAAGTTCTTTGGGCAACTTTTTGTTAATAAGGCCTTCATCACTATTTGAGAAAACCTGAAAGAAAAAATAAAAATTATGAAATTATTCCTCCATCAACAACAACAAAAAATTACATGTTTTTCATACTGGATCAGAACAGCCTCAATCATTGTCCTACAAATAAGATGATACTAATTTCATGAAACCTATCATCCTTTCACAAAAACAGCAACACTCAGATATTTGTGTACTACATTGTACTGGAGGTTCTAGCCAAGGCAATTAGATAAGAAAAAGAAATAAAAACCATCCAGATTGGAAAGCAAGACATAAAACAACTTTTATTTGCAGATGATATGATCTTATATATAGAAAATTCTAAAAATCCACAAAATCAATTATAACTTATCAAGGAGTTCAGTAAGGTGACAGAATATACAAATTTATGTTATTAAAGAACAACCTAAAAATGAATTAAATAGGGCAATCCAATTTATAACAGGATCTAAATAAATACTTAGGAATAAGTTCAAAAGTACAAGTCTTCCATATTGAAAACTTATATAAAACATTCAGAAAAATTAAAGATATACATTGAAAAATATCCACATTTATGAACTGGAAGACTTGATAGTGTTATATACTACAACACCACTTCCCAAACTGATTCATAGATTATATGCAATCCCTATCAATCCTAACTGCCTTTTTTACTGAAAGTGACAACTTGATCCTAAAAGTTCACATGGAAATGCAAGAGACCCAAAATAGATTAAAAAAAAATCCTGAAAAGAAAAATAAAGATGGAGGCCTCAAACTTTCTGATTTCAAATTTTACTACAGAGCTGCACTGTGTAGTGATTTATACCTATAATCATGGCTATTTGAGAGGCTAAGGAAACAGGATCACTTGTGCCTAGGAATCTAAGACCAGCCTGGGAAACACAGCAAGACTCCATCTCAAAACAACAATATTTAATTTTAAAATTTTATTTTATTTTATTTTTTTTACTACAAAGCTACAGCAAGGAACTGAGACTCTGTAGTACTGGCATAAGGATCAATAGATCAACTGAATAAAGAGTCTAAAAATAAACTCCTACATTTGTGGGAAATTAATTTAAATGGTGAATAGAATAGTCTTTTTAAGAAATGGTGCCAAGCCAACTAGATACCCACATGCAAAACAATGAAGTTGGATTCCTTCCTGAATCACAAAAAAAATTAACTCAATATGCATCAGAGGCCTTAATAAATAGAGCTAAAACTCTAATCCTTAGGAGAAAACACTGGCATAAAACTTTGAGTTGCTAGATTATGCAAAGCTTTCATAGCTGTTATCATACCCAAAGGACATAATCTGAAGATAGATTGTTGGACATCAAAATTTAAAACCTTTGTTCTTCAAAGGGTATCAAGGTAGCAAAAAGAGCACAGAAAGTGAAAAGAAATCACACAAAATAGGAAAAAAAATCGCTAATCATTTGTATGACAAGGTATCTATACCTAGAATATTTAAAGAACTCCTATACCTCAACAATAAAAAGACAACCCAATTGAAAGATGAACAAAGATTCCAAATCAACAATTCTGCAAAGAAGATATCTAAATGGTCAATACTCACAGAAGATGTTCAATATTATTCATCATTAGGCAAGTGTAAGTCAAAGCCACAACAAGATACTTCACATCCATGTGAATAAATAAAATTAAACAGACAGATACTTAGTAATGGCAAGATGTGGAGAAACACCAGCCCTTATACACTGCCGATGAGAATGTAAAATGATGTCGCCTTTGGAAAACAATCTGAGAGCTCCACAGAGGTTAAGGATTGTGACTGTAGCTCAGTGGTAGAGCACTTGCCTAGCATGTATGAGGTCCTATGTGGTGGTAGTGGTAGTGGTGGGAAGAGAAGGAGAAGAGAGAGGAAAGGAGAGAAGGAGTGGAAGAGGGAAGGGAAGGAGAAAGAAAGAAGAGATTAAACACTGTATTGCTGTAAGACCCAGTTATCAGTTATTCTATTTGCAATTAACACTTGAACTTATGTATGAGTAGGACAGCATCATTCATAATAGCCAAAAAGTAAAACAACTCAAACATCCAACAGCTGATGGATGTGTAAACAAAATGTGATAACCATACAACAGGATACTATTTAGCAATAAAATGAAGTATTTATACATGTTAGGATAGGAATGAGTCTTGAAGACACTATGTTACTAAAAGACAAGACACAAAAGGTGACATATCATATGATTCCACTTACACTGAATGTCTAAAAAAGGTATATCCACGGAGGCAAAAAGTGTAGTAGTGATTGCTTAGGACTGTGCAGTGAATACTAATGAATGGGTTGGTGTTATGAAAATGTTCTTGAATTAGACAGTTTTGATAGTCATACAATTTGTCAAATATACTAAAACTAATCTTTATATTTTAATTATGTGAAACTTATGGTATATGAGCAATATCTGCTATTTTTAATGGAAAAAAATATACATTTCACCAAACTGCAGAAAAGGAAATAGTGTTGTAAGTGGAACCCTATATTTGTTTTCCAATTTTTTTATTAGTTGTCCATGGACCTTTATGTATTTATATTCAGTGCTGAGAATCGAACCCAGTGCCTCATACATACTAGGCAAGCACTCTACCATGAGCTACAACCCCAGCCCCACTTATTTTCAAAGTAGTGTCACTGAGGACTCTTTATGGTGAGAGACTAGCATTTAATAAATGCCTCCTGTATTCCAAGCTCTTGTAAGAACTGTTAGATGAACTAACTAAATTATCTCAATTAATCTTCTCTAGGTCCTTGAAGTATACAGTTATTGATTTGATGTTTCTTTCTTTCTTTCTTTCTTCTCTTTTAATGTAGGCATTCACAAGAATAAATTTCCCACTGAGCACTGCTTTCACAGAATCCCATGAGTTTGGATATGTTGTTTTTCATTTCCATTTTCTTTTTCTCACTGTTTCAGAGTAGTATTTAATTTCCAAATAAGCGGTGTTTTCCAGTTTTCCTTCTGCTTTTAATGTCTGGTTTCATTCTATTGTGGTTAATGAAGAGACTGTATGTTTTCACACATTTATTGGCCATTTGTACTTCTCTTGAGAAGTGTCTATTCAGATCATCTGGCCATTCCCTGATTGGATTATCTGTGTTTTTTTTAAAATATTTTTTTAGTTGTAGATGGACACAATACCTTTATTTTGTTTTGTTTATTTTTATGTGGTGCCAAGGATCGAACCCAGTGTCTCATGTATGCTAGACAAGTGCTTTACCACTGAGCCATAGTCCCTGCCCAGATTATTCATTTTTTATATTGAGATTTTTAAATATTTTGGATATTAATCTTCTGTCAGTTGACTACCTAGCAAAGATCTTCTTGCATTCTGTAGGTTGTTTCTTCACTGGTGATTGTTTTCTTTGCTGTGCAGAAGCTTTTAATTTCATGTAATTCTATTTATCATTTCTTGCTTTTATTTCCTGAATTATTGGTGACCTAACCAGGAAATTGTTGCCTATGACAATTTCTTAAAGTGTTTTCCCTATGTTTTCTTCTAGTGGTTTCAAAGTTTCAGGTCTTCCACTAGAGTCTTTGATCCACTTTTTAGTTGATTTTTATGTAAGCTGAGAGGGTTCGAGTTTCAATCTTCTATGAATGAATGTCCAGTTTTCTCAGCACCATTTGTTGAAGTGGTTGTTCTATTCCAATACATGTTTTTGGCACCTTTGTTGAGAATCAGTTGGCTGAAGATGTATGATTTATTTCTGGGTCCTCTACACTGTTCCATTGGTCAACATGCTTGTTTTTAGGCCAAAGCCATGCTGTTTTTGTCACAATGGCTCTGTAGTATGTTTTAAAATCAAGTACTGGGATGCCTCCAGTATTGATCTTTTTGTTCAGTATTGCTTTGGCTATTCAGAAACTATGTTTTTCCATATAAATTTTAGGATTTTTTAGTTCTATGAAGAATGTCACTGGTATTTTCATGGGAATTATACTGAATCTATCAACTACTTTGGGTAGTATGGCCATTTTAACAATATTAATTGTTAAAATTAATGAATTTAATGAACATGGGAATTCAGAAAGGGAACTTTTTAAAAGGTCCCTCTCATCCACATATTTACTCTTCCTGGTACAAGTCATTATTTCCTTTAGACCTGAGGTTCCTTTATCATTACTTTGCTTCAACACAATTTCTTTAAGCATTTCTTATGATAAAAGTCTGGTATAGAAAACTGTCTTTGCTTTTGCCTATCAGAAAAAAATTTTTTTTTAGGACTGGGGATAAAACCCATTCCCATGCACATGCAAGGCAAGTGCCCTACCACTGAACTACATCTCCAGCCCTTATTTTGAGACAGGCTCTAAGTTGCCCAGGCTGGCCTCAAACTTGTGATCCTCCTGTCTTAGCTTCCTAAGTAGCAGGTATTTGCCACCAGGCCCTGCTGCTCATTTGTTTTAAATATAGAATTCCAGGTTACATTTGCTTTTTAAAAGCACTACTTTAAAAAGTTATTTCATTGTCCTCTGCTATAGTTTGGCTGTTCAATGTTCCCCACAGATCCATGTGTTAAAGGCTTGATCCCCAGACTAGATTTATTGGGAGGCAGGGTCTTTAAGAGATCCTTAGGATATACCCTCAGATGGGATTATAGGACTCCAGCTCATCTTTTTTTTTTTTTTACTTCCTGGCTGATGAGTGGAGTCATTTGCTCTGACGCTTGCTCCATCATGATGTACCATCCTTGTCAGAGGCCCAAAGCCATAAGGTCCCTCAATCTTGAACTAGAAACCCTAGAATCATAAGCCAAAATAAACCTTTTCTTAGTTGCCACAGGCACTTCATTTTGGTGATAAAGAGCTAATTCATCCTCTGATGAGTACTGCTTCTGACGAGATGTCAATCATCAATATTATTGTTCCTTCATGTAATTTTTTAAGTTTTCTTTTATAAGAATCTTTGGTTTTTAAGAAATTTGACTACAACATACCCAAGTGGTTTTTGTGTGTGTGTATGTGTGTGTGTGTATGTGCATATGTTTATATGTTTATCCTGCTTGGGGTCTGATGACCTTATTGAATAAATCAAGATGTCTTCCCTTATTGTTAGCAATTTCTTGGCAATGACCTCACAAAATATTTCCTGTGTCCCTGGTCTCCCTCCTCTTTCTGAAACTAAGCATGTACATATCAGACAATTCAATATTGTCCCACAGATCTTAGATATAGATGATCTCTATTGACCTTTTCACAAGTTTCTGATGCTCTCTTCTGTTGTGTTCAATACATTACTAAGCTCATCAAAGAATTATTCATTTCTAGCTTTTCCACTTGGTTCATTATATAGTTTCCATCTTTTGCTGAAATTCTCTGTTTACCCATGTTGTTCAACATCTGGCCCATCACTGAGTTTCTGTTATGTTTTTTCTTTCCTGACCAGGGGTCATATTTTTGTTTCTTTATATGTCTCAATTTAGAGTATGGTTATGTAAAAGAATAGTAATTTGCTTCCATAAAAAATAGCTCCTTCTTCAAATTATCTCTGTAAAAGCAGTTCCTTTTTCAACCTTCAGTAGTTGCCAGGGGAATGAAGGTAGAGGACAATGTACTTGAGCTGGGTTGAGAGATGTTGCTATGTTAGTTAGATTGAACTCATGAATAGCCTAAAATGATTGTAGGATGGAATCAGAATTACATTCAGGAGAAGTTGGAATCCTGAGCACTGTTGAAATCACAGTTTTGGGGGGTTTTGTTTGTTTGTTTTGGTATTGGAGATTAAACTCAAGGCCACTCAACCACTGAGCCACATCCCCAGCCCTATTTTGTATTTTATTTAGAGACAGAGTCTCATTGAGTTGCTTAGTGCCTTGCTTTTGCTGAGGCTGGCTTCAAACTAGCGATCCTCTTGCCTCAGCCTCCTGAGCTGATGGAATTATAGGCATGCGCCACTGCGCCCAGCAAAACCAGTTTTGAGCTTTACCACATAACTGCTAGCTCTCTGAATTGTGAGAGACCTATACCCGCTTCCTCCCATCTTCCTCTCCTCCTTCCACATTCTTGCTACCAACTGAGGAGTTGTCTTTGCTCCCCAGTAGCACCATCAGTTTTATGTGTCTTGGGGAGATCTCTGCCTCTTATCCTGACTTTGCCTTCTGAAAGCTACTGCCTTGTCTACAATAAAAACCTGAATAGCCATAGAGGAAATTTTATCAGTTCTCTTATTATGCCCTCAGCCTGTGGCAGCCCCAGCCTTATACTTTGTAAAGGTCTCTAGTGCCTCAAAGGGATTTTTAACAATTTTCCAGTCCTGCCTTCATCCTTCAGCAGGCACCATCCACCTCAGGGGGGTCATTCTATGCTCTTTCTCTGCTCCCTGTCTCCAAACTCCTACACCCATTTACTCACTAGAGGCCCATGGGAAAGAGTTGGCAAGTAAGTACAGCTTTGATCAGTAGCTGACGCTCCTCAGGATTCTTAACTGTCATTCCAGCCCACATGCAATCAATAAGTTTAGCTGATTTTTCTTTAACTGCAAGCCACATTCTTGCCTCAGGACATATGACTTGTGTCCCCTTCCAACTTGTTCTTTTGCCAGGCAATCCCATGACATATCCTCTGCTGAGTATCACCTTATCAGGCCCCTCTTTTCCACTCTACATTAAAGACAGTTCCTCCCTCCCCTCACTCCCCTAGTTCCCTTTCTTTCTTACCTAGCTTTATTTTTCTCCAAAGCACTTTCACCACCTTATCAAATTGTTTATTATCTGTCTTCCTGTAATCAGAATGTAAGCTCAATGAGAGCATAGCCTTCTGTTCATCCTCTGCTGGATACCCACTGCTCAGAACTGAAACTAACACACAGTAGCACACAATAAATAGTTATTGGATAAAAAAAAATAGCAGGGGAAAAATCAATGGAAATATAGTTATTGGACAGAACTGGGAAGCTTGGGTTTGAACCTTGATTCTGGGTCCACAAAATCTTTCCCAAGTGTCCTCTTCTGCTTACTAGACTTCCCTGCTCCACCCCACCTCTCATAGCCACCCTAGAGGAAAATTAACATATAGATTCATCTGTCTTTTCATGATCTATTAATAAGATTTCATCTTATTAATGTTCTCATATATGTTCTTTTAACTATACCATGTGATAGCAGGCAAAATGTTTGTAAATCCTGAATTAAGAAAATCACTTTAGGGGCTTGGGAATAGCTTAGTGGTAGAGGATCACCTCACGTGCATGGGGTCCTGGGTTGCATCCCCAGCACAGAAAGAAATAAAATATCACTTTAATGTGAAAAACTACAATTAAATATTTTATTGTGAAGTCTTCTCTCAACACCTCTGACTAGTCCTTACTATAAATATAGAAAGGAAAATGCTGAAATAGGAGAAAAGTCTAAGTAGAAGGAATTAAAATGTGTTATATATTTCTAAAAATAGACATGCCTTAACAAGTATTAAACAATAGCAAAACCTTAATGGTAACAAGGAATAGATATATTCCAATATATATTTTGTTCCAAGTGAATTAAAATGTAAGCAACAACTTGACTCCTGTTTGTAACAATTACAGAAGATAAAACTAAAATCTAAAAATTGTTAGGAAAAATCTCAGAAAATATTATTACTTATTTATAACAGGCACAATGTTGGGGATTGGGCCCACGGCCTCTTGCATGCTAGGCAGTACTTCAAATTTTAAGCACTGTTTCATTCCCCACATCTGAAAGGTTCCATGTAAAACACTGTTTTATAATTCACCAAAAATAAATGCCAATTCCTGAACATGAATTGAAATTGACAGGAGAAACTCTTAAGTGTTGTTACAGCCGTGAGTATGAATGCTGATCTAATCATATGTTTTCACTAATTTCTTTTCACTTCAACTTTGTAAGAGAGGAATGAAAAAGGTTAGGCATGCCTACTCTGTTCTACAACATCTAGCCCAATGCCAAAAAAAAAAAAAAAAAAAACCAAAATACAAATCATTCACAACTGCTCAACCTTAAAGTCTAAATAAAGAAAAATAACTTTCTTTTTTTGGTATCAGGGATTAAACACACAGGCGCTTAACCACTGAGCAACATCCCCAGCCCTTTTTGTTTTTTATTTTGAGACAAGGTCTTGCTAGGTTGCTGAGGTTGGCTTTGAACTTGTGATCCTCCTGCCTCAGCCTCTCGAAATGGTGGGATTATAGGCATGTGCCACTGCACCTGCTAAGAAAACTAACTTCTTAAACATATATGGCACATTAGAGAACATATGATGGATTATACATTACAGAACAATCCAATAATCACATAAGCAGATTCTAAAACAAACCATTTGATTTTGAAACCTGGCTCAATTATCAGCTGAGTGATCTTGGCAAGTTACTTTAACTTTGTCTCAGTTTCCTCATCTCTAAAACTGAGAAATGGCATCTTCTTCCCAGGGCTGCTACAGTTTGAGACATATAAGACACTTAAAAAATGTCTCACACAAAGAATATACACAAATATTGTCATTATTACTGAGGCAGTAGAAACAAATGAAATTTTCACTAATAAGTAGAATTCCAAAATTAATGTGCAAAATCATTTATATCAACTGTTAAAGTGGTACATTTAGATTCAAGCATTTAATGAAGTAAATATACTCTCAAACAGCTTCAGGGACCACATAGGCAGCCTCTTCATCTCTCTCCCTCCAATACTAACCATTTCCCACCACAGAAGCCTATGCATTTTATCAATCAATTTAATTCCTTCTATGAGTTAGATTCTTCATGCTTAAAAATATACAGAAAGCAAAGCATTTCCAAGTTCAACAAAGCAACCGCTAGTACAAAAGTACTGTAGAACATTTTTATGGTAGAATACCTAAAGCTCTAAAATCCACAATAGTGAGTGAAGTAGACTGTGGGTCATATGGGAGGACTGGAAAAATAAAAGGAAAATAGAAACAGGAGGAATGTGAGACTTCACAAAGCTGGAAAAATTCAATTCCTAGATATTCTTCCTTTCTCCTTGTTTATGACTGCATGAGATTTTCTCACATACCACATAGAAGTAAATTGATACAATATTTTAAATGCTTAGATTTCTATAAAATTCACTTTCTGAAACTCTTGCCAGCTCCATTAATTCAAAAGAAACACAAAAATGAAGATGTCATTACTGTTATTTGTGGGTGATGTTTTTTTCCTGCTATCAACAGGCCACACTTGGGAGTTGTTTCTCCAGAGTAAACGAGAGGTACAGACTATCACTTTCTTTTACTAACACCCCTCTTAGTTATGGAAAAAAATAAAATAAATAAAAAGGTCAGCTAGGGAAGGCCAACGGTGCTTGGGCGTGCATCTCAGCTTATCAGCACTTCCACTAACCCTTGCAGATAAAAAGCAAATCTCCACCTAATCACTCATGGTAAAAGAAAGGGGAAAAACTGTTTCTTAAAATTAGGCATTTTTCTATTACTAATCCCCTTAAATATCCTACATCAAGGGCGTGTCCCCAAGAAGGAGGTCTAGTTCCTCTCTTCTTTTACACCACTTGGAGACCTCTGGCACGACCTCTGGCAATTCCCTGAAGCTTAGGCTTTCAAAAGAGCTTACTGGAGACAGGTGGTATGCCCACGATCTCTCAAGTTTATTGAGCAAAGGTAAAGACTTAAGACGTTTACAATGTGCTAATTATGGATTAATTAAATCCCTTAGTGAGGGTGCTGCACTCAGGGGGAAAAAAAAGCCTCCAGCTCAAGGTCCCCCCCCCTTTTTTTTTTTAACAAAACAAGAAGGGTCTCTCTAAAACTATAAATTTCCACATGCTAGAAAATTTATCAGAACGATAAATCTGAAAGAAATGCATATTATGTGTCATTTATATAACTGCATAAAAATAAGACTAGAAATACATAGCTTGCAATGTAAATAGAAATATATATAACATTCATATAGACTCTTTTTTTTTAACCACACCCTCTCTGTGTGGCTTCCCGGGCTCGCTCGGGCCAAATAACGTCACGCCGGCGGGCCACCGGGTGGGGGTCCGGGATGTGACCCAGACACCCAACGGCAGAGAACACAGCATCGCGGTCGCCCCTGGCAGGCAGGCAATGGGCACCCCCAGGTCTCCCCCTCCCCGGGCCCGCCCAGCCTTGCCCTGCCCTGCCCTGCCCTTCCCAGCAGTCCCGCAGGCCGCGGCCCAGCCTCTTCGCAACCCCGGCACCGCCCGCCCGAGCCTAGCGGGCGGCGGCGCGAGGACGCGGCCGGGGCGGGGAAGGGCGAGGCTGCCAGGCCCACGCGGGACCCAGACTCACCATGGCCGAACGACCGCGAGCGCACCCACAGCCCGGAGTCACACGGCGCCGGCGACGCCCGTTGTCCTGGTGACGCCAGCCCGGCGCCCCGCCCCATCCTCAAGGTGGGCTCCGAGGCGGCCATTGGCGTCCGGCGAGCACGTGACCCACAGGGGCGTTGCCCTTCGGACCGCCCACCTCGCCCCCCACGCCACTCTTCCTCTCCCACTTTGCATCTGGTGCATCTTTGGCCGGATCACCTGGACGCCCCTCACCTGACAGGTGACCCAGACGCAGACTGCCCAGCTGAAAGAGACCTTCGTGGATTTTCCTTCTTTAAAAAACGAATTATAAAGGTAACATGACTATTGAGGACATTTAAAATTACCAATAACAATTAAAAATAATAAAACCACACTATACGCCAAAATCTGAGGTAGCCACCGTTCATTTTCCAGTCTGTCTGCTTCTAAGCTTACCATAAAAATATATCATGTTTTATTCTTTAAAAGTGGTGGCAAACCATATATACTATGTTATAATCTATTCAATTTCAAAGTATTATCTTAAACTAGTTGCAGTGGCTATACCTGTAGTCCTAGCTACTCAGGTGGCTGAGGCAGGAGGATCCCTTGAGGCCAGAAATATGAGGAGGCAACATGGCAAGATCTTCATCTCAAAACAAAACATGAAATCTTGGATACAAATTAATGGAATGGCACTGTGGCTATCCTCTAATTTATTAAATCAGCCAGTAACTTTTTGGATTTTTTAGTATTTAGTTTTTCAAAAAAACTAAGTTTAAGAACTTAAGCTGTTCTTAAATTCAGCTCATTAACTCTATGCTTTTTTTTTTTTTTTCTTTTTGGTGGTGCTGGGGATCGATCCCAGGGCCTTGTGCATGCAAGGCAAGCACTTTGCCAATTGATCTATAACCCCAGCCCACCTCAGCTCATTAACTCTATGAGGAAGGAACATTCAGTAGCTAACCTGACATCTCCCCTCCTATGCATTACAATCTTAATGCAGTCCAAATAAACCTCCCCAGTCTTCCCTACCCCAGGAAATGTTTCTACTATTCCCAGTGTTGAGCTGTTGGTCAGGACAAAAACCTGAGAATAATTCTTAATTTTTATCTTTGTCCTCATACCTCACTTCCAATCCATTAACAATTTATTTTTGTTTGGTTATCAGTGCTGGGGATCAAACCCAGGGCCTCCCACATCCTAGGCAAGAGCTCTCCCACTGAGCCACATTTCCAGGTCTATTCTTGATTCTACCTTAAAATAAATCCTAAATCTATCCATTTCTCACCTTCACCACCCACCACCATCTCTTGCCTAAATCTGTCTCTGTGTACTATGCTTTGAATGTTTGTGTCATTTCCAAAATTCATGTTAAAACTTAATCTCCAGTACAACAGTATTAAGAGATGACCTGTAGGAGATGATTAGACCATGAAGGCTCTGCTCTCGTGGATGGGATTAGAACCCTTATAAAAGGACTTGAGAGAATTATTTCATTCCCTTTGTGCCCTTCCACCTATTTTGCCTTGTGAGGACACAATGTTGTCCCCACTGGAACATGCAGCAACAAAGGCTCCATCTTGGGAGCAGAGAGCAGCCCTCACCAGACACAAAACTGCCAGTGCCTTGTTCTTGGATTTCCCAAGCTCCAGAACTGTCAGCAACAAATTTCTATTTTTTATAAATTACCCAATCTGTGGTATTTTGTCATAACAACACAAATTGACTAAGATATTGTGCTGCTGATCTTCCCTTCAACAGTATGCACAACAGCGTTGTTGTTGTAACATCCCATGTTATTTAGAAAAAATAAAGCAAATGCTTCAAATGGTCTGCAAGATCCTACATGATAAAAGTCTTGTCCATTGCACTCACCCCATCTCTTATTGTTCTTGCCTCATTCACACCTCACTAGCACACTTTATTTCTTGAGGTTCCTTTTATCATGCCAGATGCCATTCTACTGAAGAGCCTCAGCAACTGCTTCCTTTACTTGGAATATTCTTCCTGCAGTACTATACACAGCCCAGGCCTCCACTTGACACAGGTCAGTTATCTCCTCCAATATCATCTTCACAGAAACCTTGATTGTTTTTCTAAAATATCTTTCTGCAGTCACTTTCAGTTCAATCAAGCTGTCTCATCTAACCCTATCTTGTTTTTAGAATACTTAGTCATGGGTCTGGGAGTATAGCTTAGTGAGAGTGCTTACTTAGCATACATGAGTACCTGGGTTTAATCCCTAGCACCAAAAAAAAAAAAACAACAACAAACAACTTTTTAGTTGAGCATTGTAGCAGAGATCACTTGAACCCAGGAATTCAAGACCAATATAGATTTAGTCTCAAAAAGAAAGAAAAATAATAATTTATTAATGAGTATATTACTTGGATAGGTATTATTCTGATTTCAATAATTTTTATATTCAGCAATTAAAGTTTACTTACCATTGGAGTTGCCGCAGAGTTCCTGTCACAAGTGTGGTCACACTGGGATGGATTCCTTTTCTTCTTCCTTGGTGGCCAATTTGGACACAGTGGACCCAAAGTTGCAGCATTTCATTGAGGTAGAAACTCAGAAGCAGCGCTTCCAGCAGCTGGTGCACCAGATGACTGGACTTTGTTGGGAGAAATGCATGGACAAGCCTGGGCCAAAGTTGGACAGTCGGTCTGAGGCCTGTTTTGTGAACTGCGTTGAACGCTTCATTGATACGAGCCAATTCATCTTGAATCGACTGGAACAGACCCAGAAATCCAAGCCAGTCTTCTCAGAAAGCTTTTCTGACTGATCTCAGCATTACCTTTTGGGAAAAAGAAGGTAGTTCAAGAAAGGAAGAGCTGTTGATGGGATAGTTGAAGAATTGACTATGGGGCATTGCCCCCCCCCCCCCCCGCGCCTTTGGTCACTTGTGGGACATCGTGTCATCTGAGAATAAACAAAGACCAGTTGTTTTGTGTGGGGTTTGAGGGTCATATGTGTATTTGGTTGTGTTTTTTAATGTTAATCTTGTAAAAATAATTGACAGAAAACCATTAGCTGCATATTACTGAATATAAGACTGCTTTTTCTCAAGGTCTCCTTAACAGCTATAATTTTGATAGTGGAATTGCTTTCTATAACTTGATGTTGGGATCTCATAAGTAAAATCTCTATTTGTGTGAATTTATTTCATATTTTTAGGGAGATCTTTGTGTCTGAAAAGAGGGCAGTGGGAGAGTGTGATTTGGTACTTAATTTGGCCTCCTTGTCTAGTTTTTGACTACCAGTGCTGGAAAAAAAAATCTTTGGAGTGTTTATACAGTACACTTCAGCTTTCTAGGTTGTGTCCCTCCCCTTTACTATGATTTACTTAAAAATATCTATATTAAAATATGGTCTCAAGGTAGTACAGGCAGCCTGAGAATCTAGAAGCTTTAGTTATAAAGGAATCTGACCAGTAAACATGATTCTCATTACTAGACGTCCAGAGGAAGAAGTAAACCTATAGGAAGAAGTAAACTTGTACATCAGGGTAAAAAAAAAAAATCAAAGATGGTGCCTAAAGAAATTATATCATTTAGCTCTGTCAGAAACTAATAGCAGTTTAAAGTAGAGATGCATGCCTGATGTTAATCATTATAGATTTAATTTACTGCATTCTTTTGACAATTAAAATAAAAGTTTCTACTCTGAAAAAATAATGTACTTATTATAATTCTGCTGGATCTGTTTTGCTACTATTAATATTTTTTATATTTAAAAAATTAGGATTCTTGTGTCTATGTAAGTGAGGTTGCCATCTATCTTAGTGGTTTCGTTTATTTGTTCATTTGTTTTACTATGGAGTTAGCCTTTCAGGCTGCTACAACAAAATACCACAGGCTGTATAGTTTATAAATAACAGAAATTTATTTCTCACACTTCTGGAGGCCTGGCATCTTTTCACTGTGTTCTCATATGGTGGAAGGTACTTGCTAGCTTTCTGGAGTGTATTTTTCTCAGGACACTAATACCATTTGTAAGGGTTCTGCTCTTGTTATCTAATCACCTCCCAGAGCTCCTCTCTTTTAAAATATTTTTTTTAGTTATACATGGACACAATATCTTTATTTTTTTATTATTATTTTTGTATGTGGTGCTGAGGATCAAACTCAAGGTCTCTCATGTGTGAGGCGAGCGCTCTACCATTGAGCCACAGCCCCAGCCCCAAGGCTCCACCTCTTAATGCCATTGTTTTAGGTTAGGTTTCAACACATGAATTGGGATATGGACACACATATTTGCTATGTATATTCAACATCTGTGATAAGATTTTCCCAACCTCATAGAATAAGTTAAATATATGATATAATAAAAATTTTTTTTGTTCTTTGTCCCCAATTCCTGACACAAGGCTCCTAAAACCCTTGGGATTTGCTGAGTAACAGGGGAGTCTTTTGTTATTCATAAGGTGCCATTTTTTATCACATCCAAGTTTATGCCTATGAATGACTTAGGGTGGAGATCCTAGAAGACCTCAGGATGGGGCTGGCTAACCCAGAAAGACCAAGAGATAAGACGATTGGAACTTTTAGCCCTACCTTCCAACCTCCAGCAAACTGGTGGAGAGGAAGACAGAGATTATTCTTTATAAAAACTTTGGAACAACTAGATTTAATGAGATCCAGGCAGACACATGGAGGTGTTGGGACTGTGATGCACGTGGAGAGGGCACAGAAGCTTCTCACAACTCACATACATTTGCGTAGGCACCTCTCCTTATCAGCTGTTCCTCAGTTGTATTCTTTATAATAAACTGGGGAATGTAAGTCAAATGTTATCCTGAGTTCTGCTAGAAGCATTCAAGCAAAGTATCATACTTGACAAAAAGTTTGTAGAATAACCTTACTTATAGCCAGTTGGTCAAGAATAGAGAAGGCCCCGTCTTGCATTTGGCAATCTGAAGTCAAAGACAGTCTTTTTTAATTATTATTTATTTTTATTTTTAGTTGTAGTTGGACACAGTAACTTTATTTTACTTATTTATTTTTATGTGGTGCTGAGGCTCGAACCCAGGGCCTTGCACATTGCTAGGCGAGCACTCTCTATCACTGAGCCACAACCCCAGCCCTGTGAAGTCAGAGACAGTCTTGTGGGACTGAACCCTTAATTTTTGGAATCTGATGCCAGCTCCAGGTGGTGTCAGAATTGGATTAAATTGTGGGACACTCAGCAGGGGTCCAGAGAGTTGGAGAATTGCTTGGTGTGGGGGAAAAAAATGCATGTTTACTGTCAGAAGTGTTGTATGTTTATGGAAACAGTATGTGCTTTATCCGAAATGGTTTTCCATGCTTTCTATATTCTGGAATATATTATGTGAAATAGCAATTTTCTGATCCTTAAAGTTTTTGTAAAATTTGTAAAAATTATTTGGGGAGTTGCTGGGCATGGTGGTGCACACCTGTAATCCCAGCGGTTTAGGAGGTTTAGGCAGGAGGATTGCAAATTCAAAGCCATTGTCATCAATTTAGCAATGCCCTAAGCAACTCAGTGAGACCCTGTCTCTAAGTAAAATACAAAATAGGGCTGGGGATGTAGCTCAGTGGTAGAGTACTTGCCTAGCACATATGAGGCACTGGGTTTGATCCCTAGCACCACATAAAAATAAATAAAGAGGGCAGGGTTGTGGCTCAGTGGTAGAGCACTTGCCTAGCAGGTCTGAGGCACTGGATTCAATCCTCAGCACCACATTAAAATAAAATAAAATAAAATAAAGATATGTGTCCATCTACAACTAAAAAATATTTAAAAATAAATAAACAAAATAAAGGTATAAAAATTATTTTAAAAAATAAATAAATAAGTCATGGTGCCATCTACAACTAAATTTTTTTTAAAAGACTATATGTAATATACATATTATACATGTAGTTGAAAAAGATGGCAAAATGGAGATCTTATACCCATCCCAACCTGAAGGCCAACCCCAAACCATTTTTTGAAGGGACTGCGGATTGAGGCAGGTACACTCAATCACTAAGCTACATCCCCACCCCTTTTTATTTTGAGTTGCCAAGACTGTCCTCAAACTTGGGATTCTTGCATATGCACCAAATCAGAGAAGTTTACAAGAGAAGCTGTGTGTGTGTGTGTGTGTGTGTGTGTGTGTGTGTGTGTGTGTGTCAGGGCTTCATGCTTGTCAAGCAAGCACTCTACCACTGAGTCACATCCTCAGCCCAGCCCAAGAAACATCTAATCCTAGGCAAGTTTCTCAGGGTTGATTTCACCCTTGCAAACCTGGGAGATATCATCAAGCACTCCAGAAGGGCAGGGTACAGCCTTTGTCTTAAGAGGATCAGCCTAGCAGTATGAAGCAGCAGGTTCTTCAGGGAAAACATGAAGATGTGATTCCCATAAAAGCTGAAGGTTCCAAGGGCTGAAGAAATGGCACTCAGCTGGAAGTCTGTGGTCCCACAATTCTCTAAGACCAGGGTCTCAAGGATGTCTGCCACCTTTTCTACAGAACTCAGAGGGGCTCAGGACTCATCTCTTTCATTGAGAATCTCCTGAAGTCCAAGTGCTTCAGCTGATTGGTGCTTGGACTCTAGGACAGAGGCTTTTTCTGATTCCCTGAGCGGGCTTGAACTCAATGAGAGAGTCTTCAAGGGGTTCTGACTTCTGAGCGTTTTATGCAGTGCTCCATGAAGAAAGAAGACATCTTGTTTACAAAGCTCCTAGAGATCGTCCAGCTTTCTCAAATGGATGCTCTATTTGTAGGAATGCCACCTGTTTTATGAATAGGAAGGAAAGAATTCTGGACTTATTTTAGTAAAATGAAATATGTAAAGGGTGCTCATCCTGCTCAGGTAACAATAAACACAATTTTCTATTTTGTCCTGACCCCAGGAAGTATACATTTCTAGTTCCTGGACATAGTCCAGCTGCAGAACATACAGAACCTTGAAGAAGAAACATGAATTGATCCTCAGCTTCTTACAGCACACCCAGAGCACGGCCTTTCTCTCCACAGCCCACAGTGAGAAACAGGTGAATAATTCATCCCTGGCAATTTCCTTCACTTGGTCTATGAATATTTTCAAGGGCTGCTTTGCTACCCTTGGACCATGTTTCACTGTTTGCTTCTGATATGGCCTCTGGTGTGTAGGTGGCAGTTATGGCTCTAGATCCTATGATCCAGAAGTTCTGATGCACATTCCCAAAATCCAGCACTTGGGGTTTGCACTTCTGGGCAAGAAGCACATCCAGTACAATTTTGAAGATCTTTATATTTAGTATCTTCATCAGGGACCCCAGAGGGAGGCAGATGAAGGGGTAGGCCAGCACCAATTTCTTCAGGATCTCCACATGACACTCCATGAAAGCCTCCTCGAACAACTGTAGAAAGAGCACTTTGGAAAGTGCTCTAGGGCAGGAATAGTATAGGCCTTGTTGTTTAGCAGGGTCTGCTTCACCAGCTCCTAGAGTTGGGTAGGGCCTGGACACTCATTCTAATGAGTCAGATCTGGATGTGGGAGGCAGGACTCTCTGAGTCCTGGCAGGGCCAGGCAGTGACTCCAGGCTCCAGGCTTCTTGACTATCCAAGGACTCATTTTTTAAAGAATGTCAAGCAGCATCCTAAAATCTTTATATGAATAATTTGGGGCAAAGATGCCCTGTTGCATAACACTGAGGGTGATATTTTTATCTTATGTGACTAATGCCTTTATAGTTGCAAAGTATATAGACTTTGTAGCTGTCAATTCTGGCCTTTCCTGATTTGAGGGAATTTTTTATGTGTTTGAAAAAATGTGTATCTCAGTCAAATACATACTGCTATATTACTGTATCTATTAGATCAAGCTTGTTCATTTAGTCATTCCAATTTTATATCCTTACTTTTACTGATTTCTGAGACAAGTGTTTTATAAAACTTTCACTATGTATGTCAATTTCTTTTATGTCCTTTGTCAATTTTTGCCTTATATTATTTAAAGCCACGAATCTTCCCTTATCTGCAGGGAAAACATTCCAAGATCACAAATGAATATTTGAAACCATGGGTAGTACCAAACCTTATATATAGTGTGTTTTTCCTGTATATGCATGCCTATGATAAGGTTTAATTTATAAATTAGGCATAGCAAGATATAAAGTAATGATAAGATAGAATAATTATAATATATACTGTAATAAAAATTATGTGAATGTGGTCTCTCTCTTTTTCTCTCTCTCTCTCTCAAAATAGCTTGTTGTATTATACACACCCATCTTTGCCTTGGGATGATATGAGAGATAATACAATGCCTATATGATGAGATCAAGTAAAGTGAATAATTTAAGAATCATGACATGGCATTAGGCTCCTATACAAGGGTTACCTAAATATGAGCACTGTGATAGTATCTGATGACCAAGACAGCCAAGTAACCAACAAGTGGGTGTCATATACAACACCGAAGTGTGTTCCAGGATCATCTTATATTTTCCTTGACTCAGCCATATATCAGCCACTTCTCTGAAGAACTTTGGTTCTTTTTACTGAAAACCAGTAGTTAAAAATCAAAATCAAGATCTGGGCCTCAGGTATTCTCATTGCTACTAGGAGACCAAGTTTCTAGGCCAGCCAAGTGGACAGAGATAGAAAATACATGTATGTGTGTGTGTGTGTGTGTGTGCTAATCTATGTATTCTCTCTGTATGTATATGTGTATACATAATATGTGTATACATAAATTTTATATATATATATCAAGTAACCATGAATTTCTACTGATTATTTCCTTTCTGATCTAGTACAACAGGTTTAATTTCAGCATTCCTTCTTTATACTGAAACTTTTTTCTCTGCCAGGAAGAAACTTGGTTATCATTATGTATCTATAAGGTATTTATATTTCTCCAACCCTAATATATAGAGCAGTTGCAGAATCTATATGCCAGTAAGAAAAAATATTTGACAACTATAGTACCTTTTTGTTTTGTTTTTTATATTTGTAGTATCTTGGGTTTTTTTTTTTAAAAAATTTTTGTTCTAATTTGTTAAATATGACAGAATGCATTACAATTCATATTACACATATAAAGCACAATTTTTCATATGTCTGGTTCTATACAAAGTATATTCACACATTTTCTGTATTCATACATGTACTTAGGGTAATGATATCTATCTCATTCCACCATCTTTTCTAGCCCCATGCCCCCTCCCTTCCCTTCTCATCCCTTTGCTCTATCTAGAGATCGTCTAATCCTCCCATGCTCTCCCTCTTAACCCCACTATAAATCAGCCTCCTCATATCAGATAAAACATTCAGCATTTGGTTTTTGGGGATTGGCTATCTTCACTTAACATTGTATTCTCCAACACCATTCATTTACCTGAAAATGTCATGATTTTATATTCTTTTATTGCCAAGTAATATTCCATTATATATATAGACCATATTTTCTTTATTAATTTATCTACTGAAGAGCATATGGTTTGGTTCCACAGTTTAGCTACTGTGAATTGTGCTGCTATAAACATTGATGTGGTTGTGTCCCTGTAGTATGCTGTTTTTAAGTCCTTCTGGTATAGACCAAGGAGTGGGATACCTAGGTCAAATGGTGGTTCCATTCCCAGTTTTCCAAGGAATCTCCATACTACTTTCTGTATTGGCTGCACCAATTTGCAGTCCCACCAGCAATGTATGAATGTACCTTTTCCCCCACATCCTTGCCAACACTTATTGTTTGTATTCTTTATTTTTTTTAATATTTATTTTTTAGGTGTAGTTGGACACAATACCTTTATTTTACTTATTTATTTTTATGGATAGGCAGAATTAATAATGTCAAAATGACCATTTTGAAGATCAAACTCAGGGCCTTGCACATGCTAGATGAGCACTCTACCGCTGAGCCACAACCCCAGCCTGTTGTTTGTATTCTTAAGCTGCCATTCTGACTGGAGTGAGATGAAATCTTCAGAATAGTTTTGATTTGCATCTCTCTAATTGCTAGAGATGTTGAACATTTTTTCATAATTTGTTGATTGATTGTATATCATCTTCTGAGAAGTGTCTGTTCAGTAACTTGGCCCATTTATTGAATTATTTGTTTTGGGGTTGTTTTTTTTTTTTTTTTTTTGGTTTTTTTTTTTTTTGGTTTTTTTGGTATTTAGCTTTTTGAGTTCTTTATATACCCTAGAGATTAGTGCTCTTTCTGATGTGCGAGTGGTAAAAATTTGCTACCAAGATATAGGCTCTCTGTTCACCTCACTGATTATTCCTTTTGCTGAGAAGAAGCTTTTTAGTTTGAATCCATCCCATTTAATGATTCTTGATTTTAATTCTTGAGCTATAGGAGTGTTATTATAGGAGTGTTATTAAGGAAGTCAGGGCCTAATATGACATGATGGAGATTTGGGCCTATTTTTTCTTCTATTAGACGCAGGGTTTCTGGTTTGATTCCTAGGTCCTTGATCTACTTTCAGTTGAGTTTTGTGCTTGGTGAGAGATAGGGGTTTAATTTCATTTTGTTGCATATGAATTTCCAGTTTTCGCAGCACCATTTGTTGCATAGGCTATATTTTCTCTAATGTATGTTTTTAGCACCTTTGTCTAGTACAAGATAACTGTAGATCCTTCAGTTCATAAGCATGGTGATTGGGTGTTCACGCTCTTGTGTGAGATGTGCCTCCCTCTAAACCTTGTTATGACATCGGCACATTACCCGTCTGACATGAAAAATATATATACATAACTGTAATTATGTGGGTTAGTCTCTGTGTTTTCTATTCTGCACCATTGGTCTATCAGTCTATTTTGGTGCCAATACCATGCTGGTTTTGTTACTATTCTTCTATAGTATAGTTTATGGTCTGGTGTAGTGATGCTACCTGCTTTACTCTTCTTGCTAAGGATTGCTTTAGCTATTCTGGGTCTCTTATTTTTCCAGACTAATTTCATGACTGCTTTTTCTATTTCTATGAGGAATGCCATTGGGATTTTGATTAGAATTGTATTAAATTTGTATTATTCTTTTGGTAGTATGGTCATTTTGACAATATTAATTCTGCCTATCCAAGAGCAAGATAGATCTTTCCATCTTCTAAGATATTTTTTTATTTCTTTCTTTAGTGTTCTATAGTTTTAATTGTAGAAGTCTTTCACCTCTTTCATTAGGTTGATTCCCAAGTATTTTATTTTTTATTTTTTAGGCTATTGTAAATGGGGTAGTTTTCCTCATTTCCCTTTCAGATGATTTATCACTGAAATACAGAAATGCCTTTGATTTATGGTTGTTGATTTCATATCCTGCTACTTTGTTGAATTAATTAATTTACTAGTTCTAAAAGTTTTCTGGTGGAATTTTTTGGGTCTTCTAGGTATAGAGAATCATATTGTCAGCAAATAGTGCTAATTTGAGTTCTTCTTTTCCTATCCATATCCCTTTAATTTCTTTGGTCTGTCTAATTTTTCTGGCCAGTGTTTAAAGAACTATGTTAAATATAAGTGGTGAAAGGGGACATCCCTGTCTTGTTTTAGTTTTAGAGGGAATGCTTTCAATTTTTCTCCATTTATAATGATGTTGGCTTGGGGCTTAGCATAAATAGCTTTTATGATTTTGAGATATGCTCCTAATATCCCTAGTTTTTCTAGTGGTTTGAACATGAAGGAGTGCTGTATTTTGTCGAATGCTTTTTCTGTCTCTATTAACATGATCATATGATTCTTATCTGTAAGTCTATTGATGTGATGAATTACATTTATTGATTTTCATATGTTGAACCAACTTTGCATCCCTGGAATGAACCCCACTTGATCATGGTGTACTATCTTTTTGATGTGTTTTTGATTCGATTTGCCAGAATTTTATTGAGAATTTTTGCATCTATGTTCATTAGAGATATTGGTCTGAAGTTTTCTTTCTTTGATGTGTCTTTGCCTGGAATCAAGGTGATATTGGCCTCATAGAATGAGTTTGGAAGTGCTCCCTCTTTTTCTATTACCCAAAATAAATTGAAGAGTATTGGTATGAGTTCTTCTTTAAAGGTTTGTAGAACTTGGCTGTCTATCCATCTGGTCCTGGGCTTTTCTTGGTTGGTAGTCTTATTTTTTTTTTATTGTTGGTCGTTCAAAACATTACATAGTTCTTAATATATCATATTTCACAGTTTGATTCAAGTGGGTTATGAACTCCCATTTTTACCCCATATACAGATTGCTGTATCTCATCAGTTACACTTCCATTGATTTACATATTGCCATTCTAGTGTCTGATGTATTCTGGTTGGTAGTCTTATGATGGCATCTTCTGTTTCATTGCTTGAAATTGATCTGTTTAAATTATGTATATCATCCTGATTCAATTTGGGAAAATCATATGACTCTAGAAATTTGTTGATGCTTTCAATATTTTCTATTGTATTGGAGTGCAATACAATTGTTTTAAAACAATTTCTAATTATCTTCTGTATTTCTGTAGTGTCTGTTGTGATATTACCTTTTTCATCATATTTGTTAGTGATCTCAGTTTTCTCTCTCCTTCTCTTTGTTAGCATGGCTAAGGGTTTATCAATTTTATTTATTTTTTCAAAGAACCAACTTTTTATTTTGTCAATTTTTTCAATTATTTCTTTTTTTCAATTTCAATTTTTTCTTTTTTTAAAATTTTATTGATTTCAGCTCTGATTTTAATTATTTCCTGTCTTTTACTGCTTTCGGTGTTAATTTGTTCTTCTTTTTCTAGAGTTGTGAGATGTAATGTTAGGACATTTATTTGTTGACTTCCTCTTCTTTTAAGGAATAAACTCCATGCAATGAACTTTCCTCTTAGTACTGCCTTCATAGTGTCCCAAGATTTCGATATGATGTATCAGTGTTCCCATTTACTTCTAAGAATTTTTTTTTTTTTTTAAAGAGAGAGATTTTTTAATATTTATTTTAGTTCTCGGCGGACACAACATCTTTGTTGGTATGTGGTGCTGAGGATCGAACCCGGGCCGCACGCATTCCAGGCGAGCGCGCTACCGCTTGAGCCACATCCCCAGCCCACTTCTAAGAATTTTTTAATCTCCTCCTTGATGTCTTTTGCAACCCATTGTTCATTCAGTAGCACAGTATTTAGTCTCCAGGTGTTGGAGTAATTTTTATTTTTTATATAGTTCTTTTTATCTTTAGCATTACAATGTCCACAGAAATGCTTTTTCCAAAGTCACATAGGTCATCACCTTTCTTCCCTGTTTGTCTTATTGATCTGTTCACAGAACCAGCCTTTGTGTTCATCAATTTATTGCTATTGTTTTTCTGTTTCCAGTTTCATTGATTTCTGTTCTTTATTATTTCATTCTTTCTGGTTGTTTTGGCTTAATTTGCTCTCATTTCTCTAGCTTTTCAAGGTTAGAGCTTAGGTTACTCAATTGAGATCTTTTTTCATTTTCTTATATAAACCATTTCATGCTATAACTTTGCCTTAAGCACTGTTTAGCTACTTTCCACAAAAACATTCCGTTAAAAATATTTCTTGGTTTCTCTTGAGGCTTCCTTTGTGACCCATGGGCTATTTTTAAATATTCTGTTTAAATTGTAAATGCTTTAGATTTTCCAGCTATCATTCTGTAATTACTTTCTAGGTTAACTCTGAAAACATACTTTGTATGATTTCTAATTGTTTAAATTCATTAGGTATCTAAAATACAGTCTATCTTGGGGATTACCTCATGTATTTGCAAGGAATCTGTATTCTGTTAGTGTTAGGTGGAGTGTTCTGTGTGTCAATTAAACTCATGTTAGTCAATAGTGTTGCTTTGGGGATCTCATCCATATTGATTTTCTTCCTACTTGATCTATCAATTACTGATAGAGTATTGATATGAACTCTAAGTGTGGGTTTGTCTATTTCTCCTCCCAGATGTATCAGTTTTTGCATTATAATTCTTGAAGCTCTATTCTAAAATGCATACATGTTTAAGATGGTCAGGTACAACTGGATAAGTTGTCTTTTCACTATTATGTAATTATCCTCTTTATCCCTCACAATATTTCTCATTCTAAAGTCTAATTTGACATTGATAAAGCTAGTGTACTGTGTTTTGTTTGTTTATTGTTTGTCTATTGATTGCATGATAATCTTTCTTCATCCTGTTATTATTTATTTATTTTAGTGCAGGGTATTGAACTCAGAAGCACTTTACCACTGAGCCACACCTCCAGCCCTTTTTATTTTTGAGACTATCTCGTTAAGTTGCTTAGGGCCTCCCTGAGTTGCTGAGGCTGAATTTAGAATCCACTTGCCTCAGCCTCCCAAGATGCTAGGATTCATCTGGGGATTGAACTCAGGAACACTCAACCACTGAACCTCATCCCCAGCCCTATTTTGTATTTTGTTTAGAGACAGGGTCTCATTAAGTTGCTTAGCACGTTGCTCTTGCTGAGGCTGGCTTTGAATCTGAGATCCTTCTGCCTCAGCCTCCCCAGCTGCTGGAATTACAGGCATGTGCCACCACACCTTTATTTTATTTATTTATTTTCAGATGGTGCTGAGGATAGAACCCAGTACATCACACATGTGAGGCAAGCGCTCTACCACTGAGCCATAATCCCAGCCACCCCCTTTTTTCTTTTTCTTTTTTTTTTTTTTTTGATGTTGTTGTTTTGTTTTGTTTTTGATTGTCGTGTCGTATGTGTCCCCTGCCATCATGTAATTAGTGATATCATCGGGTTTAAAATCTACTGCCTCCTTATCAATTGGCTATTTGTTCCATCTGTTTTTCATTTAATTATTCCTTTCTTTATGTCTGTCTTCTCTTGTGTGAATTTGTAATTTTTCTAAATCCATTTTATCTTATCTAACAGATTATGATTTATACTTTTTGTTTTAGTAGTTTTCTTGGTTTATACTATATACATTTAAAGCAATCTGGTCTGCCTTCAAATAATGTTATACAACTTCACCTGTGGATAAGAATATAATTGTCTATTTCCAGACATCCTTCTCATCTTTTGCATTATTATTGTCCCACATTTTTTAAATGCAACATACAAACTTTATTTAACAGAAGTAACAGGTAATGTTAAATAGGCACTTACATTAAGAGAAAAACTGACTAGAAGAAATTTTATCTTAAACACCTTACAATAACCTACTTGCAGTTGCGTTTAACTGAGCTCTGTTGCTGTGAAGTACAGCTCATGCACAGATACGGATGAATGATTTGTACATTTTCGAGTAATCACTGAATACTACCTTATATATAATGTGTATATACATTAAATTTGAAAAGATTTAATTGATGATCCCAGATAGATTTATTTTTGTTGCTCTTTTGTAAGAGGTCGTCTAAAGAGAAGAATATGCGGTTCTGGCTCATGAATCATGTAATGAACCAGCCTAGACTCTGTTGAACACTAAGTCTCCTCCACTCCTCTTAGACATTAAATGAATTTGGGGTACTTGTTTGGAAAGTTCTCTGGGTAACATGACATGCCTTTGCCACCTCTGGCCTATGCCTCGGTCCTCGCCATCC
Organism: Spermophilus citellus; assembly: GCF_964194105.1. Lineage (NCBI taxonomy): Eukaryota > Metazoa > Chordata > Mammalia > Rodentia > Sciuridae > Spermophilus > Spermophilus citellus. Next base: position 29,831,854 of record NC_138184.1, read on the forward strand.
CACCAGATGAGGCCAAGAGGGGTCCTTGAAAGCTGCTCACCAGTACTCACTGTACTAGTCGAAGTACTTGTCTGAGACTTGTCTTGATCTGCTTATGGCCACACTGCAGGGACGGAGTGGGGCAGAAACCGGACTGCAGAACAGGCGAAGTGGAATGCAGGTCCTTTCAGGCCAGGGCTAAAGCCCATTATTGTCCCATATTTAACTTATTTTGCAGTACTGAGGATTTAACCCAGGGGTGCTCTATTATCCCCAGCCCTTTTATTTTTAGGTAGGGCCTTGCTAAGTTGCTGAGGCTGGCTTCAAGCTTGAAGTCCTCCTACCTCTACCTCCCAGGTAGCTGGGATTACAGACATATAACACTGTGCCCAACAATTTTACTTTTAAATATGCCATAAACCCACAATACATTATTACTAATTTTGATGTATATAATCAGTTATCTTTTAGAGAAATTAAAGCTAAGGAAAAATGAATTTATCTCCATTTATTCCATTTCCAATATTCTTCATTTCTTTGTGTAGACTGGGGATTCTATCTTATATCATAAACCTTCTACCTAAAAGTTATTTGACTAATAGAATAGTTCTGCAACCATTAAATTTCTCTCACTTTTTATTGAGAATGTATTTATTTCTCCTTTATTTAAAAAATATTTTTGATAGATCTAGAATTCTGAATTTAAAATTTCTCTTTTGGCAATTTGTAGTTGTCATTTTGTTGTCTGTGCTTGTCTCACTTCTGACAAGATATTATAATTATTATCCTTATTCTACTGGAAGTAATGTGCCATTTTTCTCCAGCTAATTTTAAGATTTTTCTCTTGGGAAAAAATAATACTTTTCTCTGTGTCTTTGGTTTTCATCAGCTTAAATATTATGCCCAAGTGAGTATTTTTTTAGGTGGGATATTAATTATACTTGGTATTCTCTGGGCTCCTTGCATCTGGGATTTAGTGTCCATTATTAATTTTGGAAAACTCTTAGCTATTATTTCTTCAAATGTTTCTTTTGCCCTAATCCCTTATATTGTTCTAGGACATATTATATATTGAACATACTCATAATTAAAGTAAGTTTGTATATGCTAAACCACTTGATATTGTCTCACAGTTCTCCAATGATGTATTCTTATTACCCATTCTAGTTTTTCTTTTTGTTTAACTTGGGTAGTTTCTATTTGCTTCAAGTTTATTAATTCTTTTCTCTGTTGTTATGTTTTTTATTTTTTGCATTTCTATTTGGTTCTTTCTTATAGTTTCCTTATCTCAGCTGAAAATAACCAGCATATTATACTAATTCTCTGTTGATTATGCATATTGTACTAATTCTCTGTTGCTAAATAACAAATTACCCCCAGAATTCAGTGACTTAACACAATAAACACTCATTATCTCACTGTTTCTATGGATCAGCAATCTGGGCACAACTTTGCTGGATGGTTTGGTTTAAGTTCTCTTATAAGGTTTCAATTAGGGTTGCAGTATCATCTGAAGGTTCAATTGGGAGACAGCCACTTCTAAGCTCTTTCAGTTCCTGGCTGAGTTTTGAACTGAAGGCTGAGGCTCCTAACTGGCTGCTGTTTGGAGGCCTTCCTCAGTTCCTGGGAAGGTGTCATGTCACCTTCTCCACAGTGTAGCTTACACTATGGCTGATGATTCATCTCAGCATGAGGAGAATGAGAGTGAGAGGAGGAATCCAAAAATAGAAGTCATAGCTATTTTATAATCTGAGCGAAGAAATGACATCCCACTACATTTACAGTGGTTTGTGCATCAGAAGTAAGTCACTAGCTGGGTGTGGTGGTGTATATCTGTAATCTTAGCAACTGAAGAGGCAGAGGCAGGAGCAGGAGGATCACAAGTTCAAGGCCAGTCTTTGCAATTTAGCAAGGTCCTAAGCAACTTAGTAAAACCCTGTTTCAAAATAAAAAAGGCTTGGCATGTAGCTCAGTGGTAAAGTGCTACCACTGAGGGGTTAAATTTCCAATACAAAAAAAAAAAAGCAAGTCATTATGTCTGCATTTAAGAAGAAGAGATTATAGAAAGGCATCAATTCCAGAGGTATAGAACAATGGGGGCCATCTTAGAGACTGTTTACCACAGAAAATGTCCCTCAGAGTTTTTATTACTTATATCCATGTACAGCCCCACAGCAGCAATTATCCTTGGGCCAAACAGAGAAATGAAGAAAAAAACTAAAAAGGTGGTTAACTAAGTTTGGTTTCCCTCTCGATTCATCTGCTGTTAATAATTGCAATCTCTGCCTGATCTTGTTTACTTTTTAGTTCTTGCTTTTTCTATTCTGTCTAGAGTATTTTGTTGTGATCTTATTATTGTTTTGTGCAATCAGTAATCCTCTATATTTACTTGCATTATTAATTTTTTATTCCTTTCTATATCTCCAGTCTTCCATCTTGGATCATTTCCCTTCTGTCAGAAGAATACCTTTGGTATATGCTCTTATTGGTGTACTAGTGTTAAATTATATAGTTGTGTGGTTTTTTTGTATTTGTAGATGGACAGAATGCCTTTATTTTATTTATTTTTATGTGGTGCTGAGGATTGAACCCAGTGCCAAATGAATGCTAGGCAAGCTCTCTGCCACTGAGCTATAGCCCCAGCTCAAATTCTATAATTTTTGCATATCTGAAAACAAAAAGGCCTTATTTCATTCTCATTTATAAAGAAGATGTTCACTGGATATAGAATTCTATGTTGTCAATCATTTTCTTTCTGCAATTAAAATGTAGTATTCTATTGTCTTTGGATTTTTATTCTTTTTGTAAGGAAATGCTCTGTAAGTTTTTTTTTTTTCTATTGAAAATATTTTTAAACTTTTTTTTTCTTTAGCATTTAAAGTATTTTTGTGCTAGATATGGCTTTCTTGTATTTACCGTGTTTGGCTTTGTATGTCTTCTAGGATCTGTGAATTTATGTATTTTATCAATAAAGAAAATTTTCAGCCATAATCTCTCCCAATATTTTCATTTCTACTTTATTATTCTCCTTCTTGAACTCAAGTTATCGTATACCAGATATTCACACTATAGTTGCTTTCTTATTTTTCTTTGGGGAGGCAGTTCAGGGGATTGAATCTTGTGCATGCTGAAAGCAGTCTACCACGGGGTCACATTCCCACCTGTTTTAGTCAGTAACCAAAAGATCTGACAAGAACTATTTTAGAGGAGAAGTTTACTTGGGGCTCATGGTTTCAGAGGTCTCAGTCTGTTAGACAGGTAGCTCCATTGCTCTGGACCCACGATGTGGCAGAACATCATGGTTGAAGAGTGTGGTAGAGGGAAGCATCTCAGGACATGGCTACCAGGAAGCAGAGAGAGAGAGAGAGAGAGAGAGAGAGAGAGAGCTCTACTCACCAGGGACAACATATATACCCCAGTGGCATACTTCCTCTAGCCACACTCTACCTGCCTATAGCTACCACCAAATTAATCCATTCTAACGGATGAATGCACTGATTAGGTTAAGGCTCTCAGAACCCAATCATTTCACTTCTAAACTTTCTTGCATTGTCTAACACATGAGCTTTTGGGGGATACCTCATATCTAAAACATAACACCACCCTTATTTTCTTTTTATCTCTTTATGCTTCATTCCAGATTTTTCTTCCAAAAAAAAAATGTTCAATTCATTTTCTCTTTCCTCAGCAGTGTTGAACCTGCTATTAAATAAACACTGAATTTGGGGCTGTGGCTGTGGCTCAGTAGTAGCATACTTGCCTGGTATACGCGAGGCACTGGGTTTGATTCTCAGCATCACGTATAAATAAATAAAAGTAACGATCTATCAGCAACTGAAAAATATTTTTAAAATAAATAAATAAACATCGAATTTAATATTTAGATACTATATATTATTGTCCGGGGAGGTCTTTCTTTCTTGTTCTTTCTTTTTTCTTTTCTTTTTTTTAAAGATAGGGTGTCATTTGGTTGTAGACCTTTCACTTTATTCTTTTTTAAAAACATATTTTTAGGGGGCCAGGTGTGGTGTAATCCCACCTGTAATCCCAGTGGCTCAGGAGGTGGAGGCAAGAAGATCATGAGTTCAAAGCCAGCCTCAGCAATTTAGCAAGGTGCTAAGCAACTTAGTGAGACCCTGTCTCTAATAAAATACAAAATAGGGCTAGAGGTGTGGCTCAGTGGTGGAGTACCCCTGAGTTCAATCCTCAGTATCCTCCCCACAAAAAAAAAAAAATCTATATATATATATATATATATATATTTAGGAGTTGGGAATATAGCTAAATTGGTAGAGTGCCTGCCTTACATGCACGAGGACCTGAGTTCAATCCCCAGCTCCACAAATATATAGAAATATATTTTTATGTAGTGCTGAGGATGGAACCCAATGCCTCACATGTGCTAAGGAAGTGCTCTACCACTGAGCTACAACCCAAGCCCTCACTTTCTTCTTTTTCATAATTTCTAGTTCTCTGCCATATTTTTCAGTCTGACCTTTTATCTCCCTGAACATAGGAATAGAGTCATTTTAGAGTTTGTTTCTGATAGCCCTAATATCTGGTTTCTTTTTTCATCGTTTGTTGTTTCTACTAGTTTTCATGTTTTCCTTTTCATTTCCTGTATTCTTGTCTAGCTTTAGTTGTAGACCAGTTGTGTATTTGCAAATTGTTTGTAGAATAATTCTTTGCCCATTATAATGTATTATTCCTCCAGAGAAGATTTTTGTTTATTCTGGTGAGCCCATACATACTTAAGCAATATGAGATAAACTTAAGCCAACTTCAGTAACAGATTATTTAAAGCTGAGTTGCAATTGCTGCAAAAACCTACCATAGAAAAAAGAGGTCCCAGACACCAGGATCATCTCTTTGAGCCCCTAACCATCTCTGAATTCTAGCCTAGTTATTATTCACTGTGTAAGAGTTTCTTGATGCCATTAAGCATATGTATTCAAATTTCATAACATCTTTAAGTTATTCTCATCTTCAAAAAGATTTATCTGAGTATCCATGTAGGTATAGTGCTAGGGATTGAAACCAGAGTCTTGCACATGCTAAACAAGTGCTATACCACTGAACTTCATCCTCAACCCTGAGACTTATCTAATTTGTTTCACCATTAGCAGAAGTAGAAATTTTCCTGAATGTTTTCTACTCATTTCTAACATATATAGATATAGATACAAAAATAGATAAGTACAGACAAATATGATACCATATGTTATTGTCTAGGGCCCTCATCCCCCCACCCCCGCCCGCCACTGCTTTTTTTTTTTTTTTTTTTTTTTTTTTTGAGATAGGATGTCATTATTTTGCCTGGGTGGTCATGAACTCCTGGCTCCCAGGCTCACATGATCCTACCTCCTCGCCCTGTGAGAAGCTAGCTAGAACTGCAGGCATGCACCACCATGCCTTACTACCTCATTCCTTTTGTAATTATATCCACAAAACTTATTATGGCGGATACCTGTGATAGGCTAGGAGTTTATCTTTGAAAAGGGCTGGTGGTCAAAGGGTACTTTGGTCTTATATAACATCTTAATATTTTTACAAGGTGAGTGAATTCATTTCGACTTATTTAATTAAAATTTGAACCACATTTTGGAGTAAGAACAGAAGCTCACTGGAGAAGAGACCATCACTGCTAGACAGCTTCTTTGGCATTTGGAGTGATTTCTAAGACCCTTTGTTCATAGTCACTTTTCCCCTTTCAACATTTCAAATGATCCTACTGCTCCTCCATTCCCCCCCCCCCTCACAATATCTTGGTCAATATCACCACCTAATCAATCCATTTATTTATTTATTTATTTATTTATTTATTTTGATATTTATTTTTTTTTTAGTTCTCGGCGGACACAACATCTTTTTTTTTATTGATTATTTAAAGCATTACATAGCTCATGATATATCATCTTTCATACATTAGACTCAAATTGTGTTTTGAACTCCCATTTTCACCCCAAATATAGATTGCAGAATCACATCTGTTACATATTCACATTTTTACATAATGCCATATTAGTGTCTGTTGTATTCTGCTACCTTTCCTAACCCCTACTATCCCCCCTCCCCTCCCCTCGGACACAACATCTTTTGTTGGTATGTGGTGCTGAGGATCGAACCTGGGTCGCATGCATGCCAGGCGAGCGCGCTACCGCTTGAGCCACAACCCCAGCCCTAATCAATCCATTTAATGTCCTTTGTTTTATTTTGTTTTTTTTTTTTTTTTAAAGAGAGAGTGAGAGAGGAGAGAGAGTGAGAGAGAGAGAGAGAATTTTTTTTCAGTTTTATTTTTATTTTTTTTTATTGTTGGTCGTTCAAAACATTACATAGTTCTTAATATATCATATTTCACAGTTTGATTCAAGTGGGTTATGAACTCCCATTTTTACCCCGTATACAGATTGCTGTATCACATCAGTTACACTTCCATTGATTTACATATTGCCATTCTAGTGTCTGATGTATTCTGCTGTCTATCCTATTCTCTACTATCCCCCCTCCCCTCCCCTCCCCACCCCTCCCCTTTTCTCTCTCTACCCCCTCTACTGTAAATCATTTCTTCCACTTGTATTATTCTTCTCTTACCCCTCATTTCCTCTTATATGTAATTTTGTAAAACCCTGAGGATCACCTTCCATTTCCATGCGATTTCCCTTCTCACTCCCTTTCCCTCCCACCTCTCATCCCTGTTTAATGTTAATCTTCTTCTCAAGCTCTTCGTCCCTACCCTGTCCTTGGTTACTCCCCTTATATCAAAGCAGTCATTTTTTAATATTTATTATTTTTTAGTTCTCGGCGGACACAACATCTTTGTTGGTATGTGGTGCTGAGGATCGAACCCGGGCCGCAAGCATGCCAGGCGAGCGCGCTACCACTTGAACCACATCCCCAGCCCGTCCTTTGTTTTCTGATGGAGGAATCTTTTCCACTGAGAACTGAGTATTCTTTCCATCATTTTCTCCCTTTTGCTTCTGTGGGCACACATTGTGCATTTTTGTGGAGCATGAAGAAACTGAAGTTAGAGTTTGTTTATTTTTTCATGTGAATGAAGATAAAGTTCCTTAAAAACCAAGTCCAAATAGCTACAAAGAAATCCTTTTATTTGCTCATTTACTCTCTCACAGACTATTTGGCAGGGACCTCTTAAAAGTCAGTAGACAGGAAAATATGCTGTCTTAAAATATAATGTAATGAAAAAACAGTGGGCCTCTGATCATTCTCCCAAGGCTATTCCTACACTTTCCAATAAATTAATGCAAGCTTGGCCACCTTTATATGGATGGCATAAGAAATAAACAGGGACTGAGATAGCAGAGAGCATTGCCTAGAAATTCCAGATATAGATAACATTGCATCTTCCTGGAGCAGTGATGTCCTTCTGTAGAATTGATCAGATTTAAATTCAATGCCTGGTGGCCTCCTCAAGGACTAGGTACCCCTGTAGTACCTCCCTCCCAGGTGCCCTTGCTGCCCTCTCTGGATTCCAACTTAGCTTCAGCCCTAGTCTTTGAATGTCCACCTCCTATAACTTGAAAGTTCCTTGAGACTTTCTCAGCTTCTTGTTTCCCCACGATTTTTTTCTTGCATGAATGAATGAATGAGAGCCAAGCAAATTTGCTTATGGTCCCAGTGCTTCCCAACATCAAACTTCATTTGTTTCTCTGTTTAGCAATCTGTTAAACACAAAATCTCGCTCTCCCTTTTTCCCCATGAACTACCTGGGTACGAGTCAATTCTGCTTAACTGCCTAGAAGATTTCGATGTGTATATTTCTATAGATATGTGTATCCTCTTATTTATAGATGTCAGCCTAATTGTTATTGATTTGTTCATTCAGCAGTGAGTAGTTTTAACCTCCAGTGCATAATATTAAAAAGCAAAGATATTTTACACAATTTGATGTCTATACAGTCAACTGAGGTTCTAAATGAATACACAAATATCTAAAGTACATGAGTTGATATGTTTAACAAAGTGATATATGGATTATACTCAAAGCAAAAGTTCATATTTACCTCCCAATGTTCCTTTGAACACTTCTTAATGAAGTAATTATCCATGTACCCCAATCTCCTGCACACCCTGGTTTGGTTTTTTTTTTTCCCTACTTTTAAGAAATGCTTCACTACTATTTTAGGTTACCAATTCTGTTTTCTTTCAGAAATTAGCACCAGATATTAATAACAAGAATTCACAACTTTGCTTGGCATTAGATCTTCTCTTTACTGTTTGTGGATGCATCTGTTTTGGAATCATTTACATCTCTTTTCTTGGCTCTGGGCAGCTGACATAAACATGTCCTCTTCCTGCTGAAGTCTCTTTACCTCTCCAGATGGCCTTTTGTGGCAGGCCCAAGATAACCCCATGCTGGCTGTCTTTCTGGAATTACCCAGGTTTGGCTCCATGCTCTGAAATTTGGGGAGTATGGGAGTGGAGACTCCACAATGGCCAACAGGGAGCATTCTAAATCCAGGGTGAGAATGTGGCCTTTGCTCCCAAACAGAATAATGAAAATCTGAGAAGTCATCTCTCCATTTGCTGGGCTTTATTGAACAAGAAATGGAAGCAAATGAGTGATTAACTTAACAATAAGTTGATGATAGATGAATAGAATCCAATTTAATGATGGCCAGTGTTGGGTCCTTCTATCACATTGCTTCTCAAAGTAAATTAAAAAATACCTGGGTCAGGGCTAGAGATGTAATTCAGTGATAGAACACTTTCCTCACATGCATATGGGTTCTGGGTTCAGTCCCCAGCACCACCAAGTCAGAAACAAAGAATAAAGAAAAATCCCCTACTTTGCTAAACTTCAATTGAAAAAAAAAAATCAAGACATGGACTCAGATCAGAGATTTTTATCACTGATTTTAATCAGTGTCATCATTAGATTGGGTTTTTCTATGTCCCATATACATGAAAACCATTCTTCTAGGAATAAAGCTTTGGGTGTGTAGACTGACAAGTGCATAAAAAACAATGAGGACTCTCTATTAATACAGGGACTATCCTGGGGATATCTGAGATGAACAGTCCCTAGAATAGCAGTAATTGTGTTTAATAGCTAAGTCCCACATAGAAATCAGTGGAGGTGGTCAGTTTGTTCTACTTTCCCAGTAGTTGCTGTGTGATCTTTAAGAAGTGGGGATCTTGCTGGGCATGGTGGTAGTCCAGAGCACCAGTGACTCCAGAAGACTCAAGCAGGAAAATAGTAAGTTCAAGGTTAGGATGGGCAACTTAGCAAGATCCTGTTTCAAAGTAACAAGAAAGCAGGCAGGCTAGGGATGTAGCTCAGTAGTAGAGTACCCGTGGTTTCAGCCCCTAGTACAGAAAAAAAAAAAAGGTGGGGACTCTTAATATTAGACAAGATAGAAGGTTGGAGTATAATTATCCTTCCTGCTGTTGTAAATAAGTCTTGCCCAGTTCACTAATTTTTTATTAGGTATCTATCGTGCACTGAGCAAATTGCTGCAAATATAGAATAAGAGTCCTTGCCTTCGAGTGGTTTGGAGTGATACAATGTGCTCAGGTACCATGCACGTAGAAATTATTTTTTTCACATATTCAATAAAGTATTTTTTTCTATATTTTTATTGATGCATTATAGTTGTACATAATGGTGGGGGGTTTTGTTACACGTTTGTACTTGCACATAGTATAACCGTGTAATTTGGCCAGTATCATTCCCCAGAATTTCTCCTTTCCCTCCTCTTCTCCATCCCTCAATCCCTTTGAATGCAGAAATTATTATTGATAATGCTTTTATCTGTAAGTTTTTTTTGATTTGCAAAGTAATTCCAGTCTCAAAAACTTTATACGGCTGGGCATGGCGGTGCACACCTGTTATTCCAGCAACTTGGGAACTTGAGGCAGGAGGATTACAAATTCAAAGCCAGCCTCAGCAATGTAGTGAGACCCTGTCTCAAAATAAAAGGGACTGGAGAGGTGGTTCACTGGTTAAGTGCCCCTGAGTTTGATCCCTAGTACCAAAAAACAACAACCAAAAACAAAAACTAGCTTGTATGTTAGGTGACATTATCATCTGTTTTTTTAGGGAAAGCAACTGAGGCTGGGAGATGTAAAGTGACCTGCTCATGTTTCTAAGGATGAAGTTGCAGTGTCATTTGCATTTCAGCAAGAAACAAAGAAAGCAGCAGGATTCCATCTGGAGACTGCAGAAGGCATATGAGAGATTGGGAACTTCCCAGGGACCCTGAAATGCCAGCCGAGGAATAGATGCAGATAATACTCACCTGGACATGAGACTCATCCTGAGGAGTAGCACCACAGCCTCAGTCCTTGGCAGCCCTGAACTGCCCTCTTGCCAAGTCTGAAGCCTGTCTTCCTTTGGGGCCAGTTCTTCTCAACTACTTTCTGAGGGCTCATTCCTGCTTTTCAGGGGATTAAGTGCAAACACTATCAGTAAACAACAACAAAAAAATTTTTCCCTTACCATTTGCAGCCTGCTGCTAACTGCTTCACCCTGGATGGTTTTCTTTTAGTTGATTAAAAAAAAAATTTAAAAGAAGGCAGGGGAAGGTAAGTTGAGGGTTGGTGGGGGTGGGGACTTGGCTCCAACTGTAAATCAACTTCAGACCCCAGAGGGACTTAAAGAACTAGCAGTGCCCACAACGGCTCTTCAGTGCAGCCTGTGTTTACCCAGGACCCAGCCCACAACCTCTACAACCTCGAAGGCAGCCTGCATGTAAATGCCACATTGTGCAGTGATTTTTTTTTTCAGTTATTCCAGTGGCTTCAGGCTGGTAGCCGATGATTTGTAAGACTGCTTCAGATTCAACAAGTTTTGAAATTCTACATTGGTAAATATGGCTTTTTTTTTTTTTTTTTTTTTTTTACCTTTGGTGCTGGGAATCCAACTTAAAGCATCACAAATGCTAGGCAAGTGCTCCACCACTGAGTTACATCCCTGGGCCATGATGTATGTTGCTTTCTAGGCAAATAATTATTTGTCTTTCCATTCAGCAAAGCTTAATGAAATGCCTACTACGTGCTAGGCATTGCAGTAGCCAGCATGGATAGAAAAACATAAAGAGCATAGTTTTGTACTGCAAAGAAAATGCTGAGAACCATGAGATCCCTAGGCAAGTTCCTTATTTTGCTGAGAGCATTGCTATGACCCTGGCTTTCTCCTTGGGGTCTTTTAATAAGTTAGTTGGACAAATCAGGTGTATGATTGCTTTTATGACTGAGGACCTACTAAGAGCAAAACATTTTCTCAAGGCACCGGAGAAAATTAAAGAAAAAAAAATGTGATCTTTGTGTTCAAGGACATCCAGATTAGTGTGTGTGTGAGAGAGAGATCAGCAGAATAATAATTCTATTAAAGAGTCACAATTATTAAGATGTTTAAGGGACAGTAGAGGCACAAAGGAGACTTGTCAGTGAAGGGATTTTGCTTAGGCCCAAAATAAGACCTCACAAAGGAGATGATGCTAATGTTGAGTCAGGAAAGAGGAACAGGTGTTCCACCAGATGGATAGTGAGAGAGGGAATGTCCATAGATAGTACCACGGAAAGTACCTCACTTGTTCACCAAACACTTATTTTTTTTTTAATTATTTTATTGTTGGTTGTTCAAAACATTATATAGTTCTTAATATACCATATTTCACAGATTGATTCAAGTGGGTTATGAACTCCCATTTTTACCCCGTATACAGATTGCTGTGTCACATCAGTTACATTTCCATTGACTTACAAATTGCCATTCTAGTGACTGATGTATTCTGCTGTCTATCCTATTCTCCACTGTCCCCCCTCCCCTCCCCTCCCCTCCCCTCCCCTCCCCTCCCCTCCCCTTCTCTCTCTCCATCCCCTCTACTATAAATCGTTTCTTCCACTTATATAATTTTTCTCCTACTCCTCCTTTCCTCTTATATGTAATTGTGTATAACCCTGAGGCTCACCTTCCAATTCCATGCAATTTCCCTTAACTCTCACTTTCCCTCCCGCCTATCATCCCTGTTTAATGTTAATCTTCTTCTCCAGCTCTTCGTCTCTACCCTGTCCTTGGTTACTCCCCTTATATCAAAGAAGACATTTGGCATTTGTTTTTTAAGGATTGGCTGGCTTCACTTAGCATAATCTGCTCTAATGCCATCCATTTCCCTCCAAATTCTATGATTTTGTCATTTCTTAATGCAGAGTAATACTCCATTGTGTATAAATGCCACATTTTTTAATCCATTCATCTATTGAAGGGCTTCTAGGTTACACCAAACACTTATTGAGTACTCATTCTGTCAGGCACTGGGATGGGAGCTGGGGTAGACAATGCTAATATGGAGATGGTAAGACCCTCCTCCCTCTATCCCCTGGAAACTTACTCTCCAGACTCATAAACACAAAATGATAGCACAATGACCTAAGTTATATGGTCCCAAGGTGCTTGAGGGGTTCCTTATCCTTATCTTTCTCACATCTGGACATATAATGTCAACAGCAGATTTTTGTCTTCCTAATAAATTAACTTCAACTTAATGGGAGATCTTCCTTGAGAGCATCTAAGAGGTTTCCCGTGTAAGGCAAGAAAAGAGACTGTAATTATACACAGTTGGATTCAGATCCCCCTTTTGCTGTTCTAGCTATGTGATCTTGGACAATTTACATCATTTATTTGGGAAAAAAAAAGCCTTCATTTTTTTCACTTGCAATCTGACTGCTGTGAGGATTAAAGGAAAAAAAAAACATGTATAAAGGGTCTGATGAAGATAAGTGATCAGTAAAAGGTAGTTTCTTCTTAGTGAACATGTAGTATTATGAAGCAGACTCTTCTCGGTACCATAGTAATGTTAAGTTTACACAGGGCATTCAGTCTCCTTTGTTAAGAAAACTGTGACTAATATTTAGCCTTCTGACTCTATGTGCCCAGGAGAAATCTGAACATAACAAGATTTACATAAGGTCAGTAAGCCTAACTAAAATTTAAAATCTCTAGTGATTACACTAACAGATTCAACCTGGTGATCCAGGCCATTAGAATATTTGGTCAGACTTTGAGCCGGGGTGATGACACACTCCTATAATCCCAGCAACTCCGAAGGCTAAGGCAGGAGGAACTCAAGTTTAATGCCAACCTCAGCAATTTAGTGAGGCCCTAAGTGGTCTAGTGAGACTCTGCCTCAAAATAAAAAAATAAAAAGGGATGGGGATGTGGCACAGTGGTTAAGTGTCCCTGGGTTCAATCCCTAGTACAAAAACAAAAACTATAAGAACACCTAGCATGTTCGAGGCCCTGGGTTGGATCCTCAGCACCACATAAAAATAAATAAAATGAAGATATTGTGTCCAACTACAACTAAAATATAAACATTAAAAAAACCAATAAGAATAAAAAACTAGATGTGTCTAATATTCAGTTTTAACTTGTTTTCATTTACGCAAATAACAACAAAAACTTCCCATCACTTTTTGAAAACACTTTGATAAAAGCCTACTTTATAAGGAAAAGAATGTTATATGAAAATAAAGAAAAAGTACTCAAAAATAAATTCCACTTTTGGGTTAACTCCAGGGTGAAGAAAAAAGGACAGCCCTTTCTGGGGAACCATAGAGCAGGGCAGGAATTAGAAACCAGAGGTGATTCTGAGAACCCAAGTGTCTCAGAAAACTTTGGGCAAACTTTGGACTTTTTGCATAACTTGATGAGCTAATCATATTTCAATCTTGTGTGACAGGAAGACTCTGATAACATGCAAATAAAAAAACTTGGGGTTGTTTCAAGGCTCAGGGTAGTTACTGTTGATGGCAGTGGAGGTTCCACTTAAATAAAACCATGGAGGGCAGGGATTTTCTGTCACGTGATTATCACAAGGCTGATGGTGATGCAAAAATCGACACCAGCTGTACCTTTCAAGGTAAAAGATGTGCCTTGCCTGTACATGAACATTCACAGAGAGAAAGGGACCCACAGCAGTCCCACTGGAAGGGGTAAGCTCCTATGGATTTCAAGTCCCACGAAAGAGTCCACTGAAATAGACTCATCAGTTGTTTGAGAATGTCCCCTTTGACATTTTCTTCTTCTTCCACATTGTTGTAGGCTCTGGCTGCAAACCTGCTTTCTTGCTAGATGCATATAGCTGGTAGTAGCCCGCAGTAGCCCTAGAGCACTCTAGGTATTTTGAAAGCCTGGGTCAGGTAAAGCTCACAGTGTCCCAGGTATATTCTCTCATAGCCATCTCAAGCTTCACGTCTGTGTCTCTTCCTGAACCTTACTTCTTGAGAATGGTGGAGGGAACCCTGCTTTAGTGGGACACTGTGGGAAGCAGGGTAGTGTAACGTAGAGCCCATGGACGTAGGCATCAGATTTGCAGACTGTTTTGATTGCCATGTCTTCACCCCATTGGTGAGTAAGGGATTCTCACCCCAAGGTTATGAAGTTGGCTGAACACATGGCATCCATTGCTGGACAAATGGATATTGATAGCAGTCTATTGGACACATATACTCTCAGCCTAGGTGAAGACACCACACACCATGCAAGACCACACAAGTGTTGCGTATAGGAAAAGAGAACAGAGCGAACAAGGCAGGGCCCTGAGAGGCAGGCTTTGTAATAACAGGAGGATGGAGTGACCCCTGGTTCCAGTGGGAGGGTAGGGGCTTGAATAATCTCTCAGGATGGCAGAGAACTGAAACCTGCTTCTCACATATAAACAGAAACTGTGCCTGGTCCTCTTGACAAGGAGGACCCTGTTTGGCGAAGGGACCTTATTCTTTTAAGCACTATGGGATGGGGAATTTGAGGTTAGACCATGTAAGGCCTTTCTGATTTCACCATTTGTCATGATTTAGGGAAACAATTTAAGTATGGCATCTTGCATCCTTGCTTGTTCAATGGGGATAATAATACCAAACCCATAAAGTTCTTGCCATTATTAAATGAGAGGTCCTAGCACACTGTGAACACATTGAAGTCATTGGTAAGCAACAGGACTATAATTCATTCTCTTCATTTCTTGGTGGGAGGGCACATTCAGGATAGAAAAAAGGTGATCCAGTCAAATCTCCTTCTAAGCATGTTAATGTTGCCTCCTGGCCTCCCCCACAAAAAAAATCATGGTAGTTGCTAACAAAAGAACCTTGGGGCTAGGACTGTAACTCAGTGGTAGAGCACTTGCCTAGCATATGTGAAGCCCTGAGTTCAATCCCCAGCACTATTTAAAAAATAAAAGAAAAAGAAGAAAAGAAATCAATTTAGAAGCGTAGTCACTTGATCTAATTGAAAAGTCATGTTTCTTAAAATAGTATGTAAATAGACTTTCTGCATTACACATGTTAAAATATTGTCTACATGTAGTGTTCTTAAAATAACTGCCTATTTTTTTTTTTTTTTGGTACTGAGGATTGAACCCAGAGGCGCTTCTCCGCTGAGCCACATCCCCAGCCCTTTTTATATTTTATGTAGAGACAGGGTCTCACTGAGTTGCTTAGGGCCCCTCTAGGTTGCTGAGGCTGCCTTTGAACTTGTGATCCTCCTGTCTCAGCTCTGAGCCACTGGGATTACAGGCATTCACCATTGCACCCAGTTCTAACTGCCTACTTTTGAAATAGTTTCTGAAGCTTCCTCAGCAGATTCATATATTCTGATATTCCAGTTATCCCCCAATTCCATGATGGATAGTGAATACTGACAAGTGTTATGGGTAATCTATATGTACATTAAGTATCTTGAGAAATGGAGAGTCCTTTTTTGCATTAAATATGTATTTCCAGGGGCTGAGGTTGTGGCTCAGCGGTAGAACGCTCACCTAGCATGTGCGAGGAACTGGGTTTGATCCTTAGCACCACATAAAAATAAATAAATAAAATAAAGGTATTGTGTCCAACTACAACTAAAAAAATTCTTTAAATATGTATTTCCATTCTTAAACTTATTGATACCAAAAGGATTTACTGCAAAACAAAAGGGTTACCAAACAAAAACCAAATAAGTAAATGATGGCAGGTTTACACCACATGATAAACGATCATTCTATACAGCAAGAGCATTCAAACTGCACACTAATGGCTCTCTGTTTTTTTCACATAGAGCTAGACTATAATGTCCCACATTTCCTACTGGCCTCATCTATCTTGTGGGTCACTAAAAAAAAAAAAGCCTAATAAACTGAGTGCCTGGCAAGTGTTTTGAATATTCTTCTACTATGACTGGAGATCCTAAGGAGTGAGCTGTCTGTTCTGAGTTACTTGTGTCTGAAAGTTTTTGATTTATGTCATTTTGTACACTCTTCTTGAAAAGGAAAAGTTACTTCCATTGAGCCCGGAAAAGCTCTGAGAAAAAATGAGATGAATCTCTGGTTATTGTTCATGTTTAATAGGATTTTCTAAAGAGACGTGCACATGCATCTCACTTACAAGAACAAGAATATGCTGAAGATAGATGCACAAAATCCAGTACTACCATTCTGGCTTACGTTATATCTACCATTGATATTTATTTAAAACAGAAAACTCTGGGTCAAGTATGAATGCTGAGATGCTAGGTGCAAACAAGAGGTATGAATCGAGATATTTGTTTATCCAATGCCTTCTTTCCTGTCTACCAGAGAAAAAGCCAGAAGAATTTGGGAAAACACTAGTAGCTATTTTCAACATATTCAGATGTTGATTGCAACTGTAGCTATTCTTCCAGGTATGTTGTCATTACTAGAATAAATCAGCAAAGTCTCTGACTCATATTATATAGCTGTTGACCCAGTAAATGCTTTATTTTGAACTCACAATGAAGACAATCAGAGCAGTCTACCTTCACCTATCAAGAATAGCACACATTGTCACTGTCTCAGGGCTATATCTTGACACAAGTTGGTAACCATGTCCTACCACCGTGAATGAAAAATACACAATGTTTTAGGGACGATTTACTATGTGGTAGCCTACAAGGCTTACAGTTGGCAGTCTATAGCAAGAGGGAGCTCTGCACCATCCAGGCTGCAGTGTGAGCTGCCTAACCACTGTAGCCACGTGTTAAAAGAGTCACAATGCTTTAGGTGTCTGTGGCAGATGGGAATGCCTTGTGGAGCCTTTGGGCCACCCAAGTAGCATAGTAATACAGAGTCCCAGAGCTCTAGAGTATATTCAATCCTCTCCATTTGAAAGGCAATTCCTACTTGCTATTGGCACTGGTAGATTGGCCGCAAGGTACCACATTAAGTATGAACACTTAGTTGGTTTCATGACTGGGGTGTTTTGAATAATAACACAGAATTCCACTATTAAGTGATAATAATAGACTTGGAAAGAACACCTAAATTGCATGAGCAAGTAGCTCAACTTCCCAGGCAATTTCTTCCACTGCTTTGGTGCCTCTCTCTCATCCTATGATCTCATGGGAAGTTTCACTTAATAGAGGAGGAAAAAATGTAGGACTTACACTGGGCTGTCCATGGCCTGGCACTAGTCATCTCCAGTCTGGTATGGCACACACACACAAAAAAACAGTAGTGGCACAAAAGAATAGACATTGTATGATTTCACCTACATATGGCACATGGAATATTTATAGAGACAGAAAGTAGATATGTGGTCATTGGGGGTAGAGGGTGGAACAATAGTTATTAGGGTTTTTTTTCCTTTTTTTGGTGTCTGGAATGGAACTTAGGCCATGAAATGTGCTAAGCATGCCTTCTACCACTGAGCTACACTCCCTGCTTAAGATGAATTCAGAGTTTCATTTTGGGGTGATGCAAAGGTTCCGGAGATGGGCGGTAGTGGTGGTTGTACAACAGTGTGAATCTACTTCATGCTGCTGAACTTGGCACAGTGGTGGTTAGTTGGTTAATCAGTTAAAATGGTAAATTTATGTATATTTTACCACAACAAAAAAATTTTAATTAAAAACATCTTTAGCAAAAGAAAATACAGGTTGAGCTTTGGTTTATAAGGGAGGAGATATAGTTTCATTTATAGATCTTTAATGATTTGTGGACAGTGCCTAATGCTTGGTCAGCAACTTGAAAAGCTCAAGACTGGCAGACTGGTATCAAGGATGTCAACATGGGCCTTTTGGAATGGGCACAGTCTGTGAATGTATGTGTAGCCCATACCCACCAGACATTTGACGGAGAGGATGCTCTGATAATCAATTGGGCTCTGATGGTCGGTGCCTCTTTCTCCAGCTCTATCAGTGCCTGTGTAATAGAATCATGTATGTGGGGGCCATGGTGGCAGGGATGAAAGCTGTGCAGGGGTATAGTACCACAGATTTCTCTCCAGATTTAACCTGATTACCCTCACTGTGCCAACAGTGCAGGACACCATGAGTCCCTAAAGGACATTATCCCTAGCTGTTCTCTTCTGTTGACAAAGATTGTTTCCACTGGGTCCCTTTCTTCACAGAAGCCACAGTTGTTTGTTTCATTAGGTGGATTCTTACTCTACGTATGATTTTGCCTTCCTGCCTGCCCTGCTCCTACATGTGGACTCAGAATGTCTCATCTATCGCCATGGTATCACACATCACACCAAGTAACAAATTTTGCAGAAGATACAGTGAGGCAATTGTCTTTTCCCATGAGTTTTACCCAGAAACAGGTGGCTGGATTGGAAGGTGGAGGTGCAGTCAAGAAACGAACTATAAGAAATCACTCTGGTCATTTGGGGACAGTCACCCAGCATAAAATATATGCCTTATGCCAGCAGCGAATATGTGGTGTAATTTATAAGACAGAATATACTGGTCTAAGAACCAAGGTGAAAGTGGGAATGACTTTTCTGCTATTACATATAATAATCCACCTATCAAAGTTTTACATGACATCCCCGCAACCCTTAGACTGATGAGTTGGGAGACGTGGAAATATTTCCATTGGCATACATACAGGCATGTTTCCAAACATAGGAAGCTGATACTGCTCTCAGGTGATCTTGTATCCTCATATTTATTTATTTTATATTTTTGTAGTGGTTGATGGACCTTTATTTTATTCACATGCAGTGCTGAGAATTGAACCCAGTGCCTCACACATGCTAGGCAAGTGCTCTCCAGCTGAGCTACAACCCCAGCCCACATGTATCCTCATATTTAAAAACCAACAGGTAGACAAGATTATTCTGCTGATTGGGATGATTGATCCTGACGACCAAGGGGGAGCGGGGTTAATTCTCCATAATGGAGCATGGGTGATTATATCTAGATCTAAGGGGACTCCCACATCCAGTAAGAAGCATGGCAAACTAGTAAAGACAGGGCATTGGTAGGAATAAAAGTTTGGTTTCTCTCATCAGTTAAAAAGCAAACATACAAACCCATGTAGGCCAAGATACTCACAGAATAGAAGGAGAAAAATATATATATATATATGTGTATATGACAAACAATTGTTTTTTCTTCCCTTTTCTCTTTCCATAAAAAAAATTATGTGAAGGCAAATACTGAGTTGGTTAATATTACAGTGTTGTTCCAGGTGGAAATTTGATTGAGTTGACATAATTCCCAGGTGGTAGAGGATAAGACTTTGTGACGCTATAATGGGGTAGGAAAAATAGAAGTTCTTTAAATTAGACAAAGGGAAGGAAAGGAAGGGAGGGAGGATGGGAATAGGAAAGACAGTTGAATGAATTGGATATAACTTTCCTATTTTATATATGAGTATATGATCATGTACAACCACAAGAAAAGAAAGTCATATTCCATGTATGTATAATATGTCAAAACACATTCTACTGTCATGTATAACTAAAAGTAGCAAATACAAAATTTTAAAAAACAACCACTGTGGCAATTTTTCTCATCACAGATTAACACACACGCCTTTTTTTTTTTTTTTTGTACCAGAGGTTGAACCCAAGGGCACTGAACCACTGAGCCATATCTTCAGCTCTTCTTATTTCTTATTTTGAGACAGGTCTCCCTAAGTTGCTGGGGCTGACTTTGAACTCATGATCCTCCTGCCTCAGCCTCCCAAGTAACTGGGATAACATATAGCATGCACCACCACTCCTGGCTTAATTTTTACCCCCCCCCCTTTTTTTTGATGGGGAGGGGGCCTTCTGGGGATTGAACTCAGGGGCACTCGACCACTGAACCACACCCCCAGCCCTATTTTGTATTTTATTTAGAGACAGGGTCTCACTGAGTTGCATAGTACCTTGCTTTTGCTGAGTCTGGCTTTGAACTCGTGATCTTCCTGCCTCAGCCTCCCAAGCTGCTGGGATTACAGGTGTGCACCACCACACCTGGCGAGTTTTACCCTTCTTGATCTTCATGTAAATGGGATCATATAGTAGGAACCCTTTTGCATAGACCTTTTTCTCTCAATATTTTTGAGATTAATCCACATTGCCAAGTAACACATTCAATAGTTTGTTCTTCATGTTGTTGAATAGTCTCCCATGATGTGAACATGAGTTTGTTTTCTTTATTCATCTGTTGATGGCATCTGAGTAGCTCCCAGCTTCTGATTATTATAGATAAAGATGCTCTGAACATTTCTGTAAAAAAAATCTGTTTGTTTTCATTTCTTTTGGAGATATACCTGTGAGAGGAATTTCTGGGATTTAAAATAAGTGCACTATTAACTTTATAGGAAACAGTCAAATACTGTTCTCAAGCAGTTGTACCAAATACACCTTTAGAGCATGCCATCTCCCCAAATTAGAACTTATTAAGACAAATATGAATAAAGATAATGTTTTAAATGCCATTTGGATTAGGTAGTAGTATCAAAATGATTGTTCCAAAAACACCATTAGGCACAGCTCCAGTGTGGGTCAGGGGGAAGTCCTGCAGATGCCTCTTGGTCTCTCCTCCATTCTCAGCATTAACTGAGGGTTTAAAATGTCTCCTCTGGCCCAGACATGTGAAGTCTCACTCCTACATTACCAGCTAACTGTTAGAAGGAAAGTAACTTAGTAAATTCATTTGCACTTACATGTGAATGATTGGCAGGGATTCTACTCTCTAGAGTATATGTGTTTCAAAAGCAAAACTTAATTACATGAAGGAATTAATCACTAATAGGAGCCTTGTAATTGATAGGAAGGAATGCGGAAAGAAGATCTTTTTCGGTGCACTTCCAAAATTACCTGACCTGAAAAATGACATCTGTAGTAAATGAGTTGTGGGTTTCATATCCCAGTTCTTACTGTGAAAAGTAAATTCTTTCAATTTCTACATCCTGGTTCACTAACTGGAGACAATTATTTGTTCATTTTATCACCAAACATTCCTTTTCTCTTTAGTATCTGTCTTATTTAAGTGTTGGGGGGGGGGCGTTTTTAAGGACAAATTATGGTCTTATCAGGGTCTAGTATAAGGGTAGGCATGTTGTGGGCATTCAGGTGATACTTGTTGACACGCACATAAATATGTAGGGGTTTGTAAACTGTAGAGTGCCACCCATGTGTCAGTTCTAATATACTGATCTTTATTGCTCTATGAGAAAAGCAAGTCTTCTTCCACTAACTAGAGCCGTTGATGCTGGGGAGACAGGACAGGTTGAACTGTAAGGAGTCAATTCAGGTTAAGAGTCAATTCAGAATTCACTGGGACATTTCCTTAAAGAGTAAATTCCCAGACCGTCTGTAAAGCATCCGAATCTCAGGCCCTCTCAAGGTCAAGGAGCCCTGATTTGGGAGGCGGGTGGTAGTGGTGGCATCCCCACCAGTGTCTTTGATGTTCTTTGAGATTTACTAGGATATACTAGGAAAAGTCAAAAAGAAGGCATCCCTGCAGATGTCCTTTTCTGACGGGGGAAAAAGGAATCTTGTCATTAGCAAGTTGGATTCTTTTTCCAAAGAAGAAGAAAAAAGAAAAAAGTTCCTGTTCTGTAAGAGGTCGTCAAGACTTTCCTCTTGGAA
Organism: Spermophilus citellus; assembly: GCF_964194105.1. NCBI lineage: Eukaryota > Metazoa > Chordata > Mammalia > Rodentia > Sciuridae > Spermophilus > Spermophilus citellus. The sequence goes on from NC_138184.1 coordinate 29,853,661, forward strand.
AGTCAAGAGGTGGAGGGCAGATGTAAGCACCCAGGTTTAATGGTCCTCCCGGTGGGGTTCGGCCTGTCATCCTGCGTCACCCAAGTACCCCAGACGGGAGTGGGTTTCTAGCTACCGACTCTGTTCTCCCCGCCTCCCGGCGCCCTCACCCCCCGCCCGCCGTCGCCCTCAGAGCGCGCGGTCGGGCGCAGCCCCTTTTGGCACCGAGGCTTCCAGGTGCCCAGCGCGGAGGCGGAGCCGGGTTACAGCCGCCTCCGCGGCGCCACGGAGAAGACCCCCGGGAGTTCGGTAGCCCCAGCGCTCCTTCTGAGGCTCCAGCGCCCCAAACCTCCACCAGCTCACCTCACTCCTCCTCTCGGCGCTCCGGGCGCGAAGCTAGCGACTTGCTAGCAAAGCAAAGACCGCAGCGCGAAGTGGCGCGCGCTGGGCAGTGGCCCGGGCAACCCCGATCGCAACTGGAGACCTCAGCCGAGCCGGCCGGCCAGCGGGCAACAGGACCATGACTGCGGAGCGACCCGGCTCGCGTGTCCCCGCGCACAGCCTCCTGTCGGCCCTCTGGGCGGCATCGCTGCTCCTGCTGGGTGTGCCGCGCCTTTCCGTGCGGGCGGATGGTGAGTGTTCCAGAGGCGACAGGGCCTGGGGTGGAGCGTGGGGTCCGGCGGGGAAGGCGAAGCTCGCCGGAGCTGCTCCTTCGGAAGGGCAGGGCAAGCATCAAGCCCGGGAGGAAGGAGGCGAGCGGCGGTCCCGTGATCCAGCACCCCTCTCCCGGTCCATCGAGTCTCTGCGCGCCAGAGCGCCCAGCACCAGCCTAGGTGCTTGGACTCTCCCTCCCTTCGCTGAGGGCGCGCACTGGGAAGAGCCCGTGAGTTGGTCCTGCGGTCCCGCCGCTAGCTTTTCCAAGGTCCAGGTTAAAGCTTTTTAGAATGAAATCACGTCTTGGGTGCCCTAGAACCACCTTGGCTGGGATTACGTTTCCACCATCTTTCAATTTCTCAAGGACTGTTAAATGTGTTGGACGACTGGACCGTTAGGTAGATAACAACCTCGGATGCACTGACTTGGACCAGGACGATCTAAACGATGAGTGGGAATTCACTAGGCGAAGAGAAGAGAATGCCTTGGGTAGAGGGAATAGCTGTCGCTTCTGCAAAGACTCTGAGTGGCAGGGGAAATGGGACAGATGATTAAAAACACCAATGGGGCTGGAGCCCATGCAAGGTGAGGATGAGACATGAAATATAGGAGATTCTTTTGAGAATTGACCTGCTTTGGTTTTTGAACCTGAATTCAGCTTTTAATACCTGCCTTAAGTCAGCAGGTTCGGGGGCCCAGTATCAATTCCTTTTTGAAAAGCTAATTCAACCGTGTGTGTGTGTGTGTGTGTGTGTGTGTGTGTGTGTGTGTTTTAAGTTGTAGATGGACACAATACATTTATTTTATTTGTGTATCTTTATGTGATGCTGAGGATAGAACTCAGTGCCTCATGCATGCTAGGCAAGCGCTCTGCCCACTGAGCCACAACCATATTTTGATTTTGGCACAAAAGCCCCTGAACTTAACGCAGGAGGATCTAAAAGGAAGCAAACTTAAAAACCATCAGTCTTCACATCCATGAGGGTTTCTAATAAGTCAGGCGTAGGATAACTCAGATTGATAAAGGAGGAAACTCCTCAGCCAATGCAGGATGCTTTGTGTATTTTAAAATATTATTCTTTTTTTTTTCTTTTGGTGGGGGGGAGTACTGGGGATTGAACTCAGTGTCACTCAACCACTGAGCCATATCCCCAGTCCTATTTTGTATTTTCTTTAGAGACAGGGTCTCACTGAGTTGCTTAGCGCTTCCCTTTTGCCAAGGCTGGCTTTGAACTCGTGACCCTCCTGTCTCAGCCTCTGGAGCCCTGGGATTACAAGCGTGCACTACCACTCTCTGCTGAAATATTATTCTTAAATGCATCATAATGGACGAAACTAGACAACATTGACAAAAAGAAGCGTGGTGATTAAGGAAAAGGGAAAGCCAAGGAAAAATAATAAAATACTGCAGATATTACCTTGAATTTTTATGCTCTTTGCTGTACCTGTAGGGTGGAAGTGCTCTTTCTAATTAAGGATGAATGTCTTATTTCCTTCCTGTCCTCAGAGTTAGCTGTGAACGATTTTACAACTGTTAGCGATCACTGTTAATTTTTTAAATTGAGATGTAAGTCACATGAAATTTACCATTTTATAATGTACAACTCAGTGGATTTTAGTATAATCATCATATTGTGCAAACCATGCTTGGGCATCTAATTCTAGAACACTTCTATCAGCCCCAAATGAAACAGTAGTTATTAACAGCCAGTCCCTTGGTAATTCTTTAGAATTTTTGGCCTGATGTAGAGTTATTTTTTTAAAAAAAAAGTTGATTTTAAGGAATGCACGTCAAATGAACTGGAGCTAGTATTAACTTTTGAACAACGTATACTTTTGTACCAATTTTAGTTCCTTGTAAAGAAATATCTACGAGGTTTTAGAGTTTTGCCCCATTGTGACTACTTAAGTGGAATATGACATGGATACTCATCAATATTTTGTACCTATCTGGCTTGATGTGGGTCATAGAAAATTGAAGGCAAAAACGTCCTTGAACAAAGGGAAAGAGAGAACAACATTCAAGGACAAGTCTCCTTGTGACTTGCTGAAAATGTTTCCTTTCTCCTTCCTCCTTTTTTATCCTCTCCGCTTTTCCAATGAAGAACTAGAAGTCCACTTCCTTTTAAGAAATTCTGCTTGCTGAGCTCCACCTTTTATAATAGAGCCATTGAAGAATTATAAGCTACATTATGAAAAGATTCTTTACTCAATGTATGTTTAGCTAGCACCACTTCCCACAGTTAGTTATTTGTGTGCTATATGTTGGGAGGAGGAAGAATAAATGCTCAGCTAAACTGTGATGCACACATTACATTATGTGGAGAGAAATTATTTCTAAAAAATACATCAGAAGAAAAAGGCAAATGAAAAATATTTATTTTACTTTTGACTAATGAGACAAACATCTCACACATAAAGGAGACCTGCCACTGGACTTTTGAATACTTTCAAAATGGGGGGAAAAATCTTCATGTTAGTTAAATACAAATTAAATGTTTGGGTAATGATTATAGGGAAAGATTCATTCAAGAGATATTTATTGAGTTTCTATTAGGCACTATATAGAATGATGAAGAGAAATAAGTGCTTTCTATTAGGGAGCTTAAAAATCCAGCTGGGAAAATGGAAAAAAAAGTGGGAGGATTTCAGAGAAATTTAAAGTAGACCAGTAGAAGAAGGGAACCAGGAGGAGAAAGGATAAAGGAGGTTCTAGGGAATGAAATCAACCAAATTATATTGTTTGCATGTAGGAATATATAACAACAAATCCCACTCTTATGTATAATTATCATGTACCTACAAAAATTTTATTTTAAAAATCCAGTGGGGGAGGGAATCATTAGGCTAATAATTCTATGAATGAAATATGAAATTGCAATTTTAGTCATTGATAATAGTAAAGGACAGAAAGCGCTCTGAGAGAATAATATGGGAGATTTTGACTTGATGCAGGAGAACCTGAAAGATGAGTAAGATTAACTAGCAAAAGAAGACAAAGAGTGTTCCGGGAGGAGAATGGTGTTGAAAGAACCTGTAAGTTGGTAGGGGAAATGGGGCATGGGAGATAATGGTTGGAGCTGAGGGTCCATGGAGAAGTGGTTCAAGATGGTGCTAGAGAAATTGGTAGGGTCAAGATAATTTGGAGCCTCATAGGAGAGGAAGCTATTGAATGGTTTCAAGTAGTAGATTAGATCTGATTAGATCCACAGTTTGACGAAATCACCAGAACAGTGATGTAGGGAGGATGGATGTGACTGGGGCATTCTTGGATGTAGAAAGACCATATCAGATATTTCAAGAGGAAAGATGGGGCTGGAAGGAGCAAATGGAAAAGATCTGGACTCAAGAGAAAAATGGGCCATCTCTGCTAGGCTCTGGGGCGCACGCTTGTAATCCCTGTGGCTCGGGAGGCTGAGGCAGGAGAATCACAAGTTCAAAGCCAGCCTCAGCAACTTAGGGAGGCCCTAAGCAACTCAGCAAGACCCTGTCTCTATATAAAATATTTTTTTTTATATTTTAGGGCTGGGGATGTGGCTCAGTGGTTGAGTCTCTTTGGGTTCAATCCCCAATACCAAAAACAAACAAACACACAAAAAAACAACCAAAATGTGTAAGGATGGTCTTTAAAATCACATGTGGATGGAACCCTAAGCAAAATTTTCACAGTGAGAAGAGAAGACTTAGGAGTGACCCTGGAGCAAGGGCAACAGGTTTAGGATTATTGAATCTATCACCAAATGTATTCGGCTGTAATTTTCATTTCTTGTCAGGTGTTGGTATTAGGGTTATGATGGTTCCTAAAGGAATTGGAAAGTTGTTTCCTCTTCTGTTCTCTGAAAGGGTTTCTGTAAAGTGAGACTTTTTTTGTTTTGTCTTATTTGTTTGCCTGATTTGTTAGTGACATCATTTGTGTTTGGAGTTTTTCTTGTGGAATGATTTTAGATAATGAATTTAATTTCATTAGTAGATAAAGGAATATTAAGATTTTAAAAATCATTCGTGTCCATTTTTCTGTTGTTGTTTTTTAAGAAAATTTCCCATTTTCATCCAAGTTGTCAAATGTGCTGGCATATATAACCCAACAGTCTGTAATTAGCATTTCGATGTCCTTGGGATCTGTAGTGATGTTCTCTTTCATTCTTGATATTGGTGATTTGTGTTTTCTCTTTCTGTCTTATATCTTTTATTAGGGATTTATCAAAATTTTTTAAACCATCTTTTGGCTTTGGTGTATTTTCTGTGTTCCTTTCCATTTCATTGATTTGACTCTATATTTATTATTTCCTTCTTTCCATTTCTTTAGAAGCTTTGATTTTTGTGTTCTTTTTCAGAATGTTTTACAGATAGAATCTTAGATCATTAATATTTCAACTATACTTTTTTTTGTAATATGAACCTTGAGGCTATAAATTTCCCTTAAATCTAGTTTCTCCACAAGATTTTGTCCTGTAAGTTAAAAATGTTTGATTTTAATTGTGGTTGCTTCTTTGAGCACATGGTTCATTTGGAAGCAAATTTTGAAATTTCCAAACATAAGGGAATTTTCCTAGTTCTTACTTTGTCATTGAGAGGCAATATATAACGCAGTGATTAAGATCAGTGACAGAGAGCCAAATTGCCTGATTTTGTATACCAGCTATGTGATCTAGGTCGAGAATTAATACTAAGCCTTAACTATAAAATGGGGCTAATAATAACACCTATATCATAGAGTTGTTATAAGGATTAATATAATGAATATTCATAAAACATTTATACTATTAGGCCTATAGTAAACATTATATAGGTATTTGATAAATAAAAGAAATGATTTTGGCTTGTTTTTGCTGTGATCTAAAAGCATTGTTTGTGTGATTTTGGTCTTTCATGTTTTGTTTTGATTGTTTGATTTGAGGTGTGTTTTTTTTTTTTTTTTTTTTGGCAATACTGGGGACTGAACCCAGGGGTGATCCACCACTGAGCTACATTCCCAGCCCATTTTACTTTTCAGACAGGGGTCTTACTAAGTTGCAGGAGCTAGCCTTAAACTTGGGATCCTCCTGCCTCAACCTCCCAAGTAGCTGGGATTACAGGCATGACCTGCCAAGCCATACCTGAGATTTCTTTTAGATTTGTAGTAATTTGATCAATTTTACAAATGTTCTGCATGTGCCTAAAACAGATGTATATTCTGTAGTTTGGTATGCAGTTAAATACCTGTAATCTCAGCGACTCGGGAGGCTGAGGCAGGAAGATCACGAGTTCAAAGCCAGCTTCAGCAAAAGTGAGGCGCTCAATCAACTCAGTGAGACCCTGTCTCTAAATAAAATACAAAATAGGGCTGGGGATGTGGCTCAGTGGTCGAGTGCCCCTGAGTTCAAACCCCCCCCCCCAAAAAAAAATAGATGTTTCGTTCTGTTTTTTTCTTCCCTGCCTATAAACCTGATGGGGCCACCCAAAGTATTGCTTTATCCCTCCAGGAGGCTCCTAGACACCACAGTGCTCCCTTCCATGCCATGATTTTCCTGCCTAAAGTTCTCTTTTGCTTCAGCCTGGGCTTCTGCCTCTGCCTGAATTCATGTTCTCATTCCCATGTCAGTCACACACTCTTAGAGGCCTGCTGCATACCCACATGTTGATATGCTGCAGGAAGCCATCATGTAGCACACATGGTCCCCGCTGTCTTGTCCAGACAAGACAAGAGAGAAGCTTAGTTTGTGCAAGTGAATTTGTTGTGGGAAAGGCCTGGTAATGTCCTCAGGCAAGGGACAGAGGGAAGTGAAGCAACCTGCTATGCAGTGGGTCACCAAGGATCGGGGAGGCAGAAGAAGACAGAGCTGAGTCCTGAATCCAGGCACCGAGTGACCTACCTCAAGGAAACCCAAGTATCTGAGCCTTGCCTCAAGGTGTTTATAAAACATCTTTTAAAAGAAAGAGTTGAAAGGTTTATCTAGATAACAGGCCAGAGTGGCTGGGTTTTTGTTTGTTTGTTTGCTTAAGAATACAAGAGCAAGCCAAGCATATTGGTTCATTTGAGAGCCTTGTGTTGGAGACCTGTCTGGGCAACATAGCAAGACCCTGAAAAAAAAAACAAAAAAAGACAAAAATGAACAAAAACATCCTATAAGTTTCCTCAAAAAAATTAAAAAATAAAAATAGACCCAAGCATGGTGGCCACACCTGTAATCCAAGTTACTTGAGGGCCTGAGGGAATAGGAATCAAGTTCAAGGACAACGTGGGCAACTTAGTGAGACTTTGTCTCAAAACTAAAAGTAAAAATAGAATTACCAGGAGGATTCCAACATGGCGGCCGGCGCAGAGAGATCAAGTCCCTGACCTCTTCAGCTGTGCAGGCATAGGGAGTCGTAAACAACCTAAATCTGTTTGCTCAGGATCACTAGGCAATGCTGAGCTGACGTGGATCTGGGGTGAACAGTCTGGGCCTCTCAGAACACACACTGAGCCCAGATCGGCTGAATTCAAGCTCCCGTTCGCCTGCTTCCCGCAGACGAACAGCTGTGACTCAGCACTAATCCATCCAGCTGAAACAACTGGTCAGCCCTTCTGATCTAACGGAGGTAAATGCCTACCGAGCCTTCATAGGTAGTAGCCACAGGTTTGAAACGGGGCTTAGGAGAGACAGTAAGGACCCACCCGTTGCATTGGTCGCCCAGCAAAGGGAAACAAACTGTCGCCATTTGCAAGAGACACCACCATGGCAGAGAACTGACGTCATCAGACTGCGGCGGAGGAGATAACTTCATTGAAACCTGCGGCTACAGGTGTGTAATTCCCTAGCCTTCCCTCTCCACACATCGGGGAAACCTTAAGGGCCCCTCCCAGCTCTCCTGTAAGGGCGCCTCCCAGCTCTCCCATGAGCGCGATAGCCAGACCCAGGGAATCAGACATGGCACGGGACCCGCGGCGCGGAACTCCCGGCTACCGCTCCCACCAGTGCTGACAACTGAGGTCTCTTGCACCAGCTACTGGGGGCATGGCTACCGGAGGGCAAGTAAAATTCGCTGAGGATTCTCAGCCCCAAGCTCTACAAACTTAGGGTCTGAGGGAATGGCAAACTGGAAAAGTGTGCCCAGTCGTTCATGAAAACAGGGCTCTCGGGAGCAGCAGACCTGGCGTGTAGCCAGTATTGTGGTGAGCGGCACCCGTGAGAGGGGCCTGGCTAGAGGAAAAGTGGGGAACTGGCTAGACACAAGAGGAGGCCCTAGGCACTCAGGATTGGAGACTCGCCCAGTCTGGGAGGAGGAGCTGCTGCACAGTGATTGGTTCCTGCGTATTGACAGGAGAAACTTGGCCTGGTGGGCACAGCGCCACCTACTGGAAGAGAAGTTAATCAAACTCTAAGACTGCATTTATTAGTTTTTTTTTTTCTTTTCTCTTTTTTTTTGATTTGGGTTTTTCTTTCATTTTCATTTTTCTTGTTGTTTTTTTAAATTTTTTTTACAATTTTTTAAAATTTTTTTCCTCTAATTTTAATTTTAATTTTTTTATTATTTAAAACAATTTTTTTTCTTTTCTTATTTCCTATTTTTTTCTTCTTTTGTCTTTTCATTTCTTTTCAATTATCTTATCCCCCCTTCCTTGAATTCTACCTGCTTACTCTCATTCTCTTTAGTGACTTCTTCCCTTCCCTTCTAATACCTTTCTTCCCAAGCATCAAATAAATTTATAGGAGTAAACAGTAACTCAGCAGTCAAACAGAACAAGAAGTAACATGAGCAGCTTCAAAAAGCAAGGAAGAAAAGGAGTACAAACAATGCAGGACAGCCTAAATATTCAGGAGGACCTAGAGTCATCAGAAAAATGGTCATATAAAGAACTCAAGGAACACCTTAGACAGATGGAATGGAACCTTAAAGAGGATACAAGACAGCAAATTCAAGCAGCGAAAGAACACATTGAGAATGAATTACATAAACAGATAAAAGAAGAAGTTAAGCATCTTTATCAGGAGATAGAGATTATAAAAAATAATCAAACAATAATTCTAGAAATGAAGGAAACGATAAACCAAATTAAAAACTCAATTGAGAGTATTACTAACAGAGTGGAGCAAGTAGAAGCCAGAACGTCAGATAATGAAGACAAAATATATCATCTTGAAAAGAGTCTAGCCAACTCAGAAAGGCTGGTAAAAAATCACGAGAAAAACATCCAAGAGTTATGGGATAACATAAAAAAACCAAACTTACGAGTCATCGGGATAGAAGAAGGTACAGAGATTCAAACCAAGGGAATGAGTAACCTGCTGAATGAAATAATTACAGAAAAGTTTCCAGAAATAAAAAAGGAAACAGATAGACAAGTTGAAGATGCATACAGGACACTGAGCACACAAAATCACGGTAGACCAACGCCAAGACACATTGTTATGAAGATATCCAATATACAGAACAAAGAGAAAATATTAAAAGCTACAAGAGAAAGGAGACAGATTACATTCAGGGGTAAACCAATAAGGTTAACAACGGATTTTTCATCACAGACACTGAAAGCAAGAAAGTCAGGGAACAATGTATTTCAAACACTGAAAGACAATGGATGCCAACCAAGAATTCTGTATCCAGCAAAATTAAGCTTCAGGTATGACAACGAAATAAAAATCTTTCATGATAAACAAAAGTTAAAAGAATTTGCAGCCAGAAAACCAGCATTGCAAAGCATTTTGAGCAAAACACTACACGAGGAAGAAATGAAAAACAATAACCAAAACCATCAGTGGGAAGTGCCTGGGTAAAGACAGAGGGCGAGGGGAAAGATAATCATGGAGAAAGAAACTAAATTTTTTTAAAAAAGGATAAATAATCAAACATGGATGGAAGTACAAACCATATATCAATAGTAACTCTGAATGTTAATGGCTTAAACTCTCCAATAAAGCGACATAGGCTGGTATCATGGATTAAAAAAACAAATCCAACAATATGCTGCCTCCAGGAGACACATCTGATTGGAAAAGACATACACAGGCTGAAGGTGAAAGGATGGGAAAAAATATACCACGCACACGGTCCTTGTAAGCAAGCAGGGGTGGCCATCCTCATATCGAATAAAATCGACTTCAAGACTAAGTTAATCAAAAGGGATAAAGAAGGACATTATATATTGTTAAAAGGAACCATTCACCAACAAGACATAACAATTATCATTATTTATGCACCAAATAATGATGCTGCGACATTCATAAAACAAATTCTCAAGTTCAAGAATCAAATAGACCACAACACAATAATTATGGGTGACTTCAACACACCTCTCTCACCATTGGACAGATCCTCCAAACAAAAGTTGAATAAAGAAACTATAGAACTCAATACCACAATCAATAACCTAGACTTAACTGACATATATAGAATATATCAACCATCATCAAATGGATATACTTTTTTCTCAGCAGCACATGGATCCTTCTCAAAAATAGACCATATATTATGCCATAGGGCAACCCTCAGTAAATATAAAGGGGTGGAGATAATACCATGCATTTTATCTGATCATAATGGAATGAAACTGGAAATCAATGATAAAAGAAGGAAGGAAAAATCCTACATCACATGGAAAATGAACAATATGTTACTGAATGATCAATGGGTTACAGAAGACATAAAGGAGGAAATAAAAAAATTCTTAGAGATAAATGAAAATACAGACACAACATATCGGAATCTATGGGACACAATGAAAGCAGTTTTAAGAGGAAAATTCATCGCCTGGTGGTCATTCCTCAAAAAAAGAAAAAAACAACAAATAAATGAGCTCACACTTCAACTCAAAGCCCTAGAAAAGGAAGAGCAAAACAACAGCAAATGTAGCAGAAGGCAAGAAATAATTAAAATCAGAGCGGAAATCAATGAAATTGAAACAAAAGAAACTATTGAAAAAATTAACAAAACTAAAAGTTGGTTCTTCGAAAAAATAAATAAGATCGACAGACCTTTAGCCATGCTAACGAAGAGAAGAAGAGAGAGAACTCAAATTACTAGCATATGGGATGAAAAAGGCAATATCACAACAGACACTTCAGAAATACAGAAGATAATCAGAAATTATTTTGAATCCTTATACTCCAATAAAATAGAAGATAGTGAAGACATCGATAAATTTCTTAAGTCATATGATTTGCCCAGACTGAGTCAGGAGGATACACACAATTTGAACAGACCAATATCAATGGATGAAATTGAAGAAGCCATCAAAAGACTACCAACCAAGAAAAGCCCTGGACCGGATGGGTATACAGTGGAGTTTTACAAAACCTTTAAAGAAGAATTAATACCAATACTTTTCAAGTTATTTCAGGAAATAGAAAAAGAGGGAGCTCTTCCAAATTCATTCTATGAAGCCAACATCACCCTGATTCCGAAACCAGACAAAGACACCTCAAAGAAAGAAAACTACAGACCAATATCTCTAATGAACCTAGATGCAAAAATCCTCAATAAAATTCTGGCGAATCGAATACAAAAACACATCAAAAAAATTGTGCACCATGATCAAGTAGGATTCATCCCTGGGATGCAAGGATGGTTCAACATCAATAAATCAATAAATGTTATTCACCACATCAATAGACTTAAAGATAAGAACCATATGATCATCTCGATAGATGCAGAGAAAGCATTCGACAAAGTACAGCATCGCTTTATGTTCAAAACATTAGAAACACTAGGGATAACAGGAACTTACCTTGACATTGTAAAAGCTATCTATGCTAAGCCTCAGGCTAGCATCATTCTGAATGGACAAAAGTTGAAGGCATTCCCTCTAAAATCCGGAACAAGACAGGGATGCCCTCTATCACCACTTCTATTCAATATAGTTCTCGAAACACTGGCCAGAGCAATTAGACAGACAAAAGAAATTAAAGGCATAAAAATTGGAAAAGAAGAACTTAAATTATCACTATTTGCAGATGACATGATTCTATACCTAGAAGACCCAAAAGGGTCTACAAAGAAACTACTAGAACTAATAAATGAATTCAGCAAAGTGGCAGGTTATAAAATCAACACGCATAAATCAAAGGCATTTCTGTATATCAGCGACAAAACTTCCGAAACGGAAATGAGGAAAAACACTCCATTCACAATATCCTCAAAAAAAATAAAATACTTGGGAATCAACCTAACAAAAGAGGTGAAAGATTTATACAATGAAAACTATACAACCCTAAAGAGAGAAGTAGAAGAAGATCTTAGAAGATGGAAAAATATACCCTGTTCATGGATAGGCAGAACTAACATCATCAAAATGGCGATATTACCAAAAGTTCTCTATAGGTTTAATGCGATGCCAATCAAAATCCCAACGGCATTTCTTGTAGAAATAGATAAAGCAATCATGAAATTCATATGGAAAAATAAAAGACCCAGAATAGCAAAAGCAATTCTAAGCAGGAAGTGTGAAGTAGGCGGTATAGCGATACCAGATTTCAAACTATATTACAGAGCAATAGTGACAAAAACAGCATGGTACTGGTTCCAAAACAGGCGGGTGGACCAATGGTATAGAATAGAGGACACAGAGACTAATCCACAAAGTTACAACTATCTTATATTTGATAAAGGGGCTAAAAGCATGCAATGGAGGAAGGATAGCATCTTCAACAAATGGTGTTGGGAAAACTGGAAATCCATATGCAACAAAATGAAACTGAATCCCTTTCTCTCGCCATGCACAAAAGTTAACTCAAAATGGATCAAGGAGCTTGATATCAAATCAGAGACTCTGCGTCTGATAGAAGAAAAAGTTGGCTCCGATCTACATATTGTGGGGTCGGGCTCCAAATTCTTTAATAGGACACCCATAGCACAAGAGTTAATAACAAGAATCAACAAATGGGACTTACTTAAACTAAAAAGTTTTTTCTCAGCAAGAGAAACAATAAGAGAGGTAAATAGGGAGCCTACATCCTGGGAACAAATTTTTACTCCTCACACTTCAGATAGAGCCCTAATATCCAGAGTATACAAAGAACTCAAAAAATTAGACAATAAGATAACAAATAACCCAATCAACAAATGGGCCAAGGACCTGAACAGACACTTCTCAGAGGAGGATATACAATCAATCAACAAGTACATGAAAAAATGCTCTCCATCTCTAGCAGTCAGAGAAATGCAAATCAAAACCACCCTAAGATACCATCTCACTCCAGTAAGATTGGCAGCCACTATGAAGTCAAACAACAACAAGTGCTGGCGAGGATGTGGAGAAAAGGGTACACTTGTACATTGCTGGTGGGACTGCAAATTGGTGCGGCCAATTTGGAAAGCAGTTTGGAGATTCCTGGGAAAGCTGGGAATGGAACCACCATTTGACCCTGCTATTGCCCTTCTCGGACTATTCCCTGAAGACCTTGAAAGAGCATGCTACAGGGATACTACCACATCGATGTTCATAGCAGCACAATTCACAATAGCTAGACTGTGGAACCAACCCAGATGCCCTTCAATAGATTAATGGATAAAAAAAAATGTGGCATCTATACACAATGGAGTACTATGCAGCAATAAAAAATGACAAAATCATATAATTTGCAGGGAAATGGATGGCACTAGAGCAGATTATGCTTAGTGAAGCTAGCCAATCCCTAAAAAATAAATACCAAATGTCTTCTTTGATATAATGAGAGCAACTATGAACAGAGCAGGGAGGAAGAGCAGGAAGAAAAGATTAACATTAAACAGAGACATGAGATGGGAGGGAAAGGGAGAGAAAAGGGAAATTGCATGGAAATGAAGGGAGACCCTCATTGCTATACAAAATTACATATAAGAGGTTGTGAGGGGAATGGGAAAATAAACAAGGAGAGAAATGAATTACAGTAGATGGGGTAGAGAGAGAAGATGGGAGGGGAGGGGAGGGGGGATAGTAGGGGATAGGAAAGGTAGCAGAATACAACAATTACTAATAGGGCATTATGTAAAATTGTGGATGTGTAACCGACGTGATTCTGCAATCTGCATTTGGGGTAAAATTGGGGGTTCATAACCCACTTCAATCTAATGTATGAAATATGATATGTCAAGAGCTTTGTAATGTTGTGAACAACCAATAAAAAAAAAATAGAATTACCGTATGATCCTGCTATATCACTACTCAGTGTTTATCCAAAAAAAATCAAAGTCAGCCTACTTCAGAGATACATGCATACCTATTTATGGTGGCACAATTCACAATAGCCAAGTGATGGAATTGGCCTAGGTGTCCATCAACAGATGAATAAATAAAGAAAATATCTCACACACACACACACACACACACACACACACACACATAATGGAGTATTATTCAGTCATAAAGCAGAATGAAATTATGTCATCTGAGGGAAAAATGGATGGAACTAGAGAACACCATGTTAAAATAAATCAGCCAAACTCAGAAAAACAAGTATTGCATGTTTTCTTTCATATGTTGAAGCTAGAGGGGGTGGAAAGAACATCATGAATGCAGAAGGGAGATGATTTGTGTAGAGAAAGAGAATCAGGGTGAGGGATGAAAGAAAGGGGAGGTGTTGGGGAATGAAACATCAAATTATATGCATATATGGATATGTCATAATTAAACCCACTATGCTATATAATTAATATATACCAATAAAAGTAAAATAATGCAAATAATATGAACCAGCTGAAGAATAAATAAATACCATCAGTAAACACTAAAAAAAAATAGTGTAATTGTTATCACCTGGTCCCAGAAACAGTGTACAATGGAGGTAGCTGCATTTGGGTCTCAGTCAGTTGGGAAGCTACAGTTGTGACCAGCGTCTGCCAATGAGTTTGCTGAGATTAAATTTCCATGGATCTTAGATTCCCCATGTTTGTGCTTATACCCACACAGGGAAGCTCTTTGTGCTAGAGTCTCAGAATGGTTCTCAGGGCCTGGACCTGCAGACAGCTCGGCTTTCCTGTAAGACCAAGGGTGCTCACCTGGTGTCTGCGGAAGAGCTGCGGAGAGTGGTCCAGGATTGCACCTTGGCGGTGTGCACCACAGGCTGGCTGGCAGATGGCACCCTTGGGTAAGTTGGACAGCTGGGGAAAACCCTCCTTTGCACTCACCCCAGGGGTCTGATCAAGTCTTACAAGGGGGGCTCAATAATTGTTCTCTAGCCAGATGTGGTGGTGCACTCATGTCATCCCAGAGATGCAAGAGGCTGAGGCAGGAGGATTATAAATTTGAGGTCAACCTCAGCAACATAGTGAAAATAAAGTAGATAAATTTAATACCTCAGATAATAAATAAATTAGAAAAAGTAATGGGGAGGTAGTTCAATGGTAAAGTACCCCTGGGTTTTATCCCTAATATCCTCCGCCAAAAAAAAAAAAAAAGTTCTCTGGAGGCACTAGGATAGGCAAAGAGCTATGGGAAGTGGCTTTCAGGATGTTCTTGTTTTGAATTCTCATATGAATTCTGGAGTTAAGTCACAGGTTGTTGTTTTTTTTTTTTTTATCCCTGACTTTGTTATTTTGAATTTTCTCTTCAAGTGACAAAACTAGTACATGTTTGAATAGTCTCTTTTTTTTTTTTTTTTTGGTGGTGCTGGGGATTGAACCCAGGGCCTTGTGCATTCAAGGTAGGCACTCTACCAACTGAGCTATATCCCCAGCCCTGGTATATAGTCTTAATAATTTGCATATGTGTAGGAACATGGGATGGATGGAGGTTTACATTTTTTTTTTAAATGGTGTTGGGAATCAAATCCAATGGCCAAGTCACTGGGATTACAGGCATGCGCCATTGCACCTGGCTTGAGTAGCATTCTTGGAAGCCTCATGGACTAGGAGGATTGAGATTTAAATTCAAATTCTGTGGAGGAGGTCCAGTGAGTCTTTTTTTTTTAGAAGATTTCTTTTTTACACAATATTTATTTATTTTTATGTGGTGCAGAGGATTGAAACCAGTGTCTCACATGTGCTAAGCCAGCGCTCTACCACTGATCCACAATCCCAGCCCCTTCCAGTGAGTCTTTTTGCTTTGGGTTGTACCTTCCTGGGCTGTACCTCAGGAATAAGAGTAAACTGGACACAGTACACAGTACAGTAAATTGGACACAGGCCCTCTGAGAGGCAGCAACAAACCATCAGATACTTGAAAGCCACAAATTTAGATTGAATAATACTTGAATTCAACGGCTCCAGATATCTAGAAGAATCAATAAAAAGTCACTTTTGAGGAAGATAATGTTATCCTAGGTCTCAATAATTAAATTGAATTGAATTTATTGAATTAACAGTAAACAATTTTGCCAATATAAAATAAATAGTCACATGAGGAGACAAGGCAACAAGAATAAAATTCAAGAGAAATAATAGATAATAGAAACTCTAAATATAAGCATTGGTAGCTATAGACTTTATAGTAACTATCCTTAAAATGTTCAAAGATTTAGAAGGCAAGAAGGCAATTTTGGCAGAAGATGGGAAACTATAAAAATAACCAAATGGAAGCTCTAGAAAAACATAAAAACTAAACTTAATGAGGATAAATCTAACAGATTTCATCTAATAAATGAATCTCTAATAGGTGGTTAAAAAGAGCCAAAAAGAGAATGAGTGAACTGGAAGATATTCCACAGGAAGATATTTATAATAAATACAGCGGAAAAAGAGTGAAAAGTGTAGAGGAAAAGGTAAAAGTCAAACAAGATGCATATAATTCGAAGTATGAAAGGAAAAATTTAAAAAATGGAATAAGAATAATATAAGAGTGATCCACAACTGAAGAAAAACATCAAGGCACAGATTCAAGAAAACCTATGAAGTCTGAATACGACAAATGAAAAGAAATCCATGGGCTGGATATGTAGCTCAGTGGTAGAGTTTTTGCCTAGCATGCTTGATGCCTTGGATTTTATCCCCAGTGCTGCTAAGAGAGAGAAAGAGAAGGAGAGAGAGAGAGAGAGAGAGAGAGAGAGAGAGAGAGAGAGAACGAACTAGGCATATCATTGAAAGATCAGCAAGGATCAAATATGAAGAAAAAGAAAGATCATCTTCAAAGGAACAATAACAAACTGACAAAATCCAAAGATGATTGATTGGTAACTTTAAAGTGCTGGAAGAAAATCACTGTCAACCTAGAATTCTATATATCCAGTGATATATCTTTCAGTTATAAAGACGAAATAGACATTGTAAGATAGATAAAAGACAAGAGAATTCATTACACTCAACCTTCACTAAAAGAAACACGGAAGAAGGCTGATGGTGTAGCTCAGTGGTAGAGTACTTGCCTAATGTGCCGAGGCCTTGATTTCAATCCCCAGCACCAACAAACAAACATACAAACAAAAACCACTAAAGGGTGTTCTTCAGGCAGGAGGAAAATAATTGCAGGTGGAAGTCTGGAGATATGAAAAAGAATGAATGGAATAAGTTAATATGTGGGCAGATTAAAATTATGTAATTATATAAAGCAGTGATAATACTGCACACTAAAAAATAGTATATGTGGCAATATTTGAAGCAAATTAATACATACATATTAATAATACATGGTATTACATTACACATCATGCAGTTAATGATACATATTATTGGTGGCGGGAGTAAAAGTAATATTAAATTTTAATAAGTCAAGGAAATATGGGACAAAAATAGATTATAATGGAAATTGGCACATATTTAGAATTGAATAATATCAAAAACATATCCAGACTCATGAAGTGTTACTAAAGCTATACCTAGAGGAAAATATAATGCATTAAATGTTTATGTAAGAAAATGAGAAAAGCTATAGGTTTATGAACTAATACTTTACCTTACTAAATTTGAAAAAAGCAGAGAACAGAATTTTATGAAGTCAAAACTAAACATATTCGAAAATATCACCAATGTTTTGCTTCTGAAACTTGAATCAACACCTATGACTTCAACTCAGGCACCACCTGTCTACCTGAATGTAGACCTTTGTTTAGGGAGAATGTTTCTATATTGATGCTTTCAGCCAAAGCTCATGAATCACAAAAATCTTTGCTGATTCAGAACTAATAGCAGAAAAGAATTGTTCTTTCCCATTTTTTGTCAACACAGAGAAGTCCTCCTAACCCTGTGCCTTCTTTGTTTCAGGACAACTGTGTGTAGCAAAGGGAGTGGTGAACAGCAAATCATGAAAGCTATCGATGTGAGAATTGAGAGCAACCCAGTTCCTGGTGGCATGTACAATGCCCTTTGTATTAAGAATGAAGGTCAGTGCTACCATCTTTGTAAAGGTCTTGAACTGGATGATCTTGTCGGTTGCTGTCTTAGGTTGGGTTCTGGAGAGGAAGGCCTTGAGATATGGTTTCTCTAAAGCCTTACAAAGAAATTTTTGAAGTCTTCCAAAGAAAAGCCAATAGGTCAGTAAAAAATTAGACAGGAAAGGGTAGATGGTAATTTGGTGCAATATTAAGCAAAATTCACAGTAGTGGTGAGGTGGAGTAGCTTTGGCCCAGTCTCTCAATGAACCTCTGCAATGATGTACATATTCATGGTTTCCCTGATTGGGTGAGGGAGCTGGGGTATTTATACCCCATCTGTCAGTCATTGGTGAAAGGCTGCTTCAGGAAATGTAAATTCCCAGGCTCTTCTGGTTTATTCATTTGCATAGATAAGAGGTAGAGTTTTTACCTAGCATGCTTGATGCCCTTCAACAGAGGCATAGTTGCCCATCAGGAGTCCCTATGCATAGGAATGATCCATGTCTCTGTGGAATAACAGCAGAGCCTCAGCAGCATCTGCTACAGTTGTTAATGCTCACAGCTTGCTCTTCAGTCTGTCTCCACAGTGAACAGCACACTGAAAAGAAAAGAAAATTATCATTCCCAAAAAAGGAAATTTATGGGATTTAGGAAACTGCTCTTTGGAAGGAAAATCCACCTTCAGTCTGGAAAGTCAGCTGAGTGGTGGAGAGAAAACCATAAAGAAGTCTCCAGGGCAGCATTTCATGTGCACCAAAATAAGTACACCTTCATTATCAGAAACACATGCCGTTGAAGGGGACTATTCATGTGAGTGGAGAAAAAGCCAACTTCTTAATCATCAGTCATGGAAATCAGCACAGGTTCTGCTTGACTGAATATACTGGACTCATCTGGGAAGTATTTTTTCAAAAATACTGATGCCTGGGTGCCAGACCTAGAAATTCTGATGTAAATGTTCTGGGCATTGAGCTTTTTTTGAAACCACCCCAGTGATTTTAATGTGCACCCTACGTTGAGAACTACTTTAATAATGCAGGATTTCTTTAACTTCTGTGATCATCAGAAATACCAGATAAACTTGTTAAAAACACAAATCCTCAGGCTGTATCCCAGATGCACCAAATCCTCACCTCTAGGGAAGAGGTCAGAGGAGTTGGTCAGTGTGAGAGCCACAGTGAACCCCTAAGGCCCTGGAAGATGTTTGCCACAAGTTTGGTAATGATAGGCTTCTCCTTTGCTGTGGGGTCTCTGTTCAGGAAGGTTCTTCAGGTACTGATTTTTATTGAAGAGTGTTGTGAGAGACTCTTGATCTGTCTAAAATCAAACAATCAAGAGATGTATCTTTATTTTGGAAAGACCCAGGGAGAGCAAGAATCTGTGATTTTTTAAAAATCACATAAATAAAATGATCCTTTGCAGTGTGTCAAAATGCATTCTACTGTCATGTAATAACTAATTAGAACAAATTTTTAAAAATTTTTAAATGATTTTTTGAATCCCAAACATAGGTGGAGCATCAGATCCCTGAAGGAGATAGGAGAGAGCTAGAAGAAAAGCAGGATAACCTTGTTTCTTCTGTGATCTCAAGTGAAAGAGTCCTGTCTCTTTTCCCTAATAAATAAGAGCTACCATTTAGCTTTTGTAAGGTAACACACCACCATAAAATGCAGTGTCTTAAAATGACATATTTAGCTCACAATTTTGTGGACCATCAATTTATGTTGCTCTTTTGTTACCATCAACTGGGCTCACTTATGAATCTATGGTCAGCTGCTGTTTGACAGGTAGCCTTGCTTCTAGGACTCGGCTGGCTGTTGGCTAGGGTGAGGGGAGGATCTGGTCCATATGCTCCTCATCATGCAACAGGCTAGCCCGGGATTTCTACCGCACAGCCCATCACAAGTTGTGTGACTGTAAGTGTGTGCCCCTTTAGCCCATAATCTCAATACATGCAACCAAAGACAGGAAATGTCCATTCATGTCGTACAGGGTGTGAAGATCAAAGCCACGATAGTGACTGCAAATCTGAGTCATGGACAAAGCAATGTCTTGTGCCTCCTGATGTGTTGCATTGATTTGGTGGTATTCCTGCCAAAAATGTATAACTCGAATCTAATCATGAGGAAACCCAAGCCAGACTCAAACTGAGGAGCACCTTACTCTTTTAAAAAAATGTTAGAAGAAAAAGAAAGGCTAGCAATTGTTCTAGATTAAAATAGAATGAAAAGATTTGACAACAAAATGAAATGTGTGACTCTGGGTTATATTGTGGACCAGGAAAAAAAATAGCTATAGTTGATGACATTTGACTCTGAATTATGAATTAAATAATAGTGTGGTATCGATGTTTAAATTTCCTGATTTTAGTCAATGTACTGCAGTTATGTAAAAGAATGTTCTTGTTCTTAGGAAATGCACACTAAAGTTTTTAGGAGCAAAGGGCCATAGTATCTACAACTTACTCTCAAATGGTTCATAAAATAATCATAGAGGACTGGGGATAAAGCTCGGTGGTAGATCACTCACTCGTGCCCAAGGCCATGAGTTTAATCCCCAGCACTGCAAACAAAATAAAACAGAATTATAAATACAGATACATATGTATATATATTTATGTACATGTATATACTTACATATATGTACATAGATATGTATATATGTATGTTTGAGTATATATGTGTGTGTGTGTGTGTGTGTGTGTGTGTGTGTATATATATATATATATATATATATATAGAGAGAGAGAGAGAGAGAGAGAGAGAGAGAAGAGAATTATAAAGCAAAGGGGGCAAAATTAATTCACATTGGTAAATTAGTAAATAAAAGGTATATGGAAGTTCTTCATTCTTACAAATTTTCCATAACTTTGAAATTAAAAATTTTTCAAAAAAATCAAATGATCAATGTACTTCTTCAGTAGCAACAGTAATAGCAGTAACAACAGTTACAACCGATAACCATAAACACTGCAAAAAAAAAAAAAAAAACCCAACCCTGTGAGATGTGGGGAGCCAACCTGTGAAGTGAAACTGGGGGCGTTGCTGAGACCCAAGCACAGCAAGGGCAGGTCACCAGAAGCCCAGCAGCAGATGGTCTACGTGTGTCTGAGAGGCAGAGGATCGATGCTGGCAATGGCTTTGAGGCTCCCTGAGCTCACTCCCCTGTGAGGCAGAAGATGCTTCAGATAATGTATGTGCGGTGGCTGTCATGACTCCTGTCCACGTGCCTGAAGACGGGCTCCATTTTAACACAGCAGGCGCAGCGTGGGGTTCCTGTGGTCAGGGTCCTCCAGGGCTCTGTGTCCTGCAGCAGTTTGCCTGAGCCCAGCCAGGCCTCCCTCACCACCCAGTCAGGAGGGCTGCACAGGCAGGGCCTGTAAGGGGAAGCCTGGAGTCTTGGTCCTGTGGGGCCTAATTGTTAAGGAGGCCTCAGGTGAGCCATGCATCCTGAGGTGGGATCAGGCTCTCTACAAGAGCAGGATGGACTCCCCACAGTCTCTCAAAGAGAATTCTCTCCCTCCCCCTCCTCTTTTCTCCTTTAGGAGGAAAACAGTTTCCCATACCCTCCACTCTTCTCAGAGGATTCACTTCTTTCCTCATAGGGTCTTTGTTGACAGTAGTCAACAAGGGAAATCTGTCGCTGCAGGAAGGTGCAGGGTCTTGGTTCAGACCCAGGTGAACAGGCCGTTGGATGGGTCCAGCCGAGCACAAGCCCAGGGCCATACTTCTTCAAAGGTTGCTTCTTTCCGAATGATGCTTGATGGTACTGAGCACCTTGCTGCTGTTTGCCTTTGTCAAGACAGACGAGGGTGCTGACTATCTACATGGCAGACATCTGCCTCGGGAAGAGCCCAGAAGGAGCATGGGGCCTGTGGAATGTTAGGTCAGCTTCCTCCTGTGCTTATTTATTTATTTATTTATTTTATGTGGTGCTGAAAATGGAACCCAGTGTGTCACACGTGCTAGGCAAACGCTCCACCACTGAGCCACAGCCCAGGCCCCTGCTCCCGTGCTTCTTGATTGAAATAAAGTGCATCACCAACGTAGACGTCTCTCATTTTCCTTTCAGTATTTTTGTTTCACTGACAGTGAATTTCCAGCCCTGTGGTGATCTCACTTAAACTAATAAGTGAAGTTATTTTTAACCAACTGGATGCTGATGAAATAAGTCGCCTCCACTTGGGTTTTCTTGCTTTGCTTCTCTTGGCAGCTTGTCGGTGGGGTCCGTGGCTTGGGGTCTGGAGGCTTCCAGTTTCCTCTCACCTTCTGTCTGTGGCACCACAAGGCTCCATTCTGTGTGCTTCTGTGAGTCCACACTGAGCCAGGGCTGGTTGTGCCCCGCTTCCCCACCAGCCATCCTGACCTTCTCAGTGCTGCATACTTCAGAGTTGCGGGTACTTCCCTTAAAAAACGAGAATGGATCATTGCCTTCCTTGAGTTTATTTTATTTTTCCAGCACTGGGGATTGTATCAGGGGGTGCTTCACCACTGAGCTACCTTCCCAGTCCTTTTTATTTTTTATTTTGAGATAGGGTCTCACTAAGTTGCTGAGGATGGCTTCAAACTTTTGACCCTCCTGCGTCAGCCTCCTGAGTCACTGGGATTCCAGTTGTGCTCTTCCACCCCAGTTTCCCTTCCTTTATGTCAACAAGAAGAGAGCTGAGTGCTTACCTGTCTTGGAGAGTAAACAGGAATTTTTGAGAGTAGCCAATTCCCAGGTCTACCTAGAGGTGGCCCTGTGTCTCATGAGTAGCTTTGGGGGAATTGTCCAGTGACCATGGGACTGGAACCAGTTAATCACACTGTGTAGAATAGCTGATAAAACATATTTAGTTCAGGGTCTGCCAAGGAAGTATGTCAGACTGAGCTCATTATCACAGACTTGGTGTTGATCGTTTGTTTATTTAGTTGTCCAGGGTCATGCAAAGTCCAGTGCTTACACTTGCAGGTGCTTCAGACAGATGATAGACAGAGGACTTGTCCCCACCCTTGAGTTGGCAGTATATTGGGATAGCTGAGAAATGAATCTGTTTTCATTACACACACACAAAAAGAAAGATAACTAGGGAGACTTTCTGAGGCAGTGGCATTTGAGATGGAACTTGTAAGATTTTCTTTCATGGGAATAATGAGTATGAAAGAGAGTACAGGACATTAAACCCCCCCCCCAAAAAAAAAATAGGAGAAGGCAAGGCTAGGAGTTTAAAGAGCCCACTGGCTCTAGAGAGACTAGGTCTACATGAGCCCTTGTACTCACGCTCCTGGAGAGGTGCCAGGTTCAGAACAGCCCTGGGGGCTCCAGTAGCTGCTGGGCAGGTCTGATGTGGCTGCAGAAGGCAGCCCAAATAATCTCCATGGCAAGAACCAGTGAAGTCCCCTCCCTTGCCACCCACATACCAGGCTTGGATGGGTGTCAGGACTGAGGCTTTCCACTACAAAAATATGGGTTAGGCCAGTCCTGACACACAAAAACCCAGTTCCCAGAAATGCCAGGGGCAGCCAGAGAAATGTTGCCAAGGGGTCTTTTGGCCCGTGGGGCAGACATCTCTGTGATGTCTTTGTAATCTGGGCCTGTGGGCACCAATGACCAGGACGGACTTCTCCACTTCTGTGTTGCTCAGAAGAGCTGAAGCTGCACTTTGGACTGGTCAGTGTGTTCAGGGAGTCGTGGTGTGTTTTTCACATGGTGAATGTGAGAGGTCCAGAGCCCCACCTTGTAATCACATGTACAGCCCCCAGAAATGGATGCACCAAGCAGAGCGTGGTGGCGCACACCTGTAATCCCAGTGGCTCGGGAGGCTGAGGTAGGAGGATCCCTAGTTCAAAGCCAGCCTCAGCAACAGCAAGGCACTAAGCAACTCGGGGAGACCCTGTCTCTAAATAAAATACAAAATAGGGCTAGGGGATGTGGCTTAGTGGTTGAGTGCCTCTGAGTTCAATCCCTGGTATCCACCCCCCCCCAAAAAAAAGAAGAAATGGATGCACCAGCAGTGACTTTGTTCTCAAGCTCTCTTGTACCGTGGGGGGTCCTGGTGGCCTCTGAGCACAGACTTGAGCTACTTTCCTCTGTGCTGTTCCACTGCAACCTCTGGACCTGCAAGGGTCACTTGCTTAGAAACAGTCCTAGAAAGGGACTCTGTGTGACTCAGAGTTCTGGAGGAAGACAGAAAACCCAGGGCAAGGTGTGCTCCAGTTAGAGCAAAGACCACCCGCTCACTCTGACTATTTATCAGAACTATTTTTATTAGTAGTCTGAATCCTGCCAGTGACTTGCACAGGCTCAGGTAGTTATCAGTTGCCCAAAGCCAGAGCTAGAAAGAGATCAGGATGTGCAAACTTCTGACCCTAAAGCCCATGGGAGCCAGCTGCTTTCTTGGCCCTCCGTGGGGCTTGTGCTAGCAAGCAGCCCTCATGGCACTGCAAAACCCCAGTAGGGGAGCAGCTCTCTTCACATGGAGTTGGGTCCTTCCCTAGTATTTTCTAGGGGCCTCCAATATCCAGCTGCTCTTTTGTTTATGCTTTATAATAATGTAGATTCCCCAGTCCTCTGTTGCTCATCTCTCCTTGGTGAAAATGAGCTGTGTGGGGAAGAACCTGAGTGCTGAAGGGGACAGCTCCGAGGGCTACATGGAGGGTCAGGGGAGGTGGGCTGGGCCGCTCCACAGTGGGGGCCCCAATCCTACTGACTGTGAAGCACGGCCCAAAGTTGAGAACCGTGTGCCAGACACTGCATCAAGGTCATGTCTATTGTGGGCTGCATCCCACGCTGCCCATCATCTTACAACAGCCATTCCTCCAGCCATCCCCAGCAGGCTCTGCCCTTCCTGCAGAGCTGGTCAATAATACCTACTAGTACCCTACCAGCCTGTTGGGAAACCAGGCAAGCGGAGAGTTAAAAGAGGAGCAAAAGGCATCAGCATTTCAAAAAAAGAGGGGATTGTTGTAAGGAGTTAGAACAAATAAAACCACTTGAAACTGTTTAGAAAATATTTGATGCATATTCTCAAGCTGTTGCTCCTTGTCTCTTTAGCCAGCATAACATCTCTCTCCCTTTCATGGTCCTAAAAATACACTCTGGTGTTCATTACCTTACTCCTGGCGGGGGTGGAGGGTGGGTTTCCTGAACTCCTTTAGTACAAACTCCTTTAGTACAAAACTCCTTTAGTACAAATGTGTTCATTATGTTATAGGGGAAAAAGGAAAACAAAGTTAGTGTCTGACCATAGGGGGTCCATTATGGTACATTTATACAAGAATCTGTAGTCATTTACAAATAAATTCAAACAATACAACTAATTGTCAACAGGGGAGAATTGCACGATATAATGTTAAATTAACAAACAAGCTATAAACCCAAACAACTATGTCATAGTGAGTTATACCATTAACATAGACTGGAAACATTTAGGTCTTTCCATACTGTTGGAATTTTACTGAATAACAATAAGCAAATTCATCACACCTAAACAAATTCACAGATCACATTATTTTCGTTGGTATTATGTTATGGAATAATCATGGCTCACTTGGTACCAGGAGTTCTGCAATCACAAGTTTGTTTGTTTTTAAAAACAACAACAGGGTTTTGCTAAGTTGCCCAGGCTGATCTTAACTTTTTTTAAAAAAAAATCTCTTTTATAGTTGTAGATTAACAGCTTGCCTTTATTTATTTATTTTTTTATGTGGTGCTGAGGATCCAACCCAGTGCCTCACACATGCTAGGCAAGCGCTCCACCCTTGAGCTACAGCCCCAGCCCTGATCTTTACTTTTGATCCTCTTGACTAGCTGCCCAAGTAGCTGGGATTACAGGTGTGCACCACTACACTTGGCTTAAAGACAACTTTGTCACACAGTTCAGGTAACACCAAAGAATGAAGAAAAGGTCAAACCTTTGTATCCCAATTTCCACATCTTTGGTTTGTGAAATAGTAACGGGGCTTGCAGGCTGGAGTCTTACAGTTTCTCAAGATAAATGTCTTCATTTGAGTTTTAAACTCAGTGGAAACTCTGGTCATCAGAAGCTCTAACTGGCAGTAGATGCCCTTTTAAATTGAAAAATGAGACAAACCATGTGTTCACTAGTACACACTTACTTGATATTACTAGTGCACATTTGTTTGACAAAGATCTTTTATGAAATCTTTCCTTGGAATAGAAAAGAATAGAAATTGATGTTGACACTATTGAAACCCTGCTGTAAGACCTAAGGAATCCACAAACCAAGTCCCTATCTACAAAATAATTGAAAAGTAGCATAAAACTAGTCAATTTATCAAGTGTCCATTTCCCTAGAGAAGAGAAGTGGGTTCAAGTGTATAGCCAAGCTGTTTTCGGTAGCTCTTTTATGAGGTTCAAGATGAGAAGGTTAGTGAAAGAGACTAATTCAAGTTGCACCTGGATGTGAGTGGTGTTTTTGGCATACACTTGGTTGTGTTAATGCATGAAACTGTTGTCCTGGAGCTCCTGAATCACACCAGCTCAGAAGCAGTGTGTTTTCTGATTTGAACATTTGTGGGAAATCCAGAAACATATGGCTTGTGTACCCAGACTCTCAGGAGCCTGATTGTGGTTTTCCTGAACCAGATTCTAGCCCTTGTCAATCTGGAAATTAACTCTGAAAAAGGAGATCCTCAAGAGTCTGGGCTGTGGATTTGACCTGAGGTTCCCCTTTATTTTCAGAACAATTGCCCTGCTCCTGGATTTTCCTTCCAAGGAACTGGTGTTGTGTTTTATATATAGAACTATGTGAGACTGCAAGTATTTGTTCTTTGATAGAGTTTGATAAAGAGCCTCTCCATTCTCCCAGAGTTAGATCCTGAAGGAGGAGAAAAGAGGAGTACCCTCAGGTGAGCCATAGGCAGCTGAGCATGGAGGAGAGAAAGAATGAGCCTTCTGTCCCGAGATGCTAGCTGGAATCCCATTAGGCTGAGTTGATAGAGGCTAATGGGAGTAGTTTGTCCTTCAGAAGGTACATTGGGATGATATCCCCACCTTGCCCCAATATTGAGGGTGTCTCTAGATTTGTGGCAACTTATGGATGACTCTTTATCCCTTCTTACCATAAAGATGAAATCCAAACAAGGTGGTTTTGGACAAAATGAAGACAGTTGTTCTGTGCTATGGGATATGTATTTTATATCCCACCACCTTTTTACATGCAAAATTTCTCTCATATTAAAGAATGTGCATGATGTTGAGTCTCTTTGAAAAAGTGCTACCCAGACTACAAGCTGTTAGGGCAAGTGGGGTCACTTAAAAGCACAAGTTGTCTTTTCTATTTTCATCTTTTCTCAGCATATCTCCTTTTAAGCAGGGTCCTTATTAGGTAATTTGTCTGCCTAAGGACTAAAGGAAAGCAACTTGTAAAATTAGAAGAGGAAACCTGAATGAAAAATTATTTCCTCAGCCAGGTATGGTGGCACAAGCCTCTCATTTCAGCTACTCAAGAAGCTGAGGCAGGAGGGTTACAAGTTTGAGACCAGCCTGCTCAACATAGAAAGACCCTGTCTCAAAAACAAAAACAAACAAATAAACAAAGAAAGAAACTTCTCTTTTGAAAAAACAAAAAAGTCACTCTAACAATTTGGTGCAACACTTCCACATCTATAAGTTTATCCTAAAGAAATAAGCAATGTAAAAAAAGTGTACATAGGAGACTGTTCATGGTAGCATTGTTTATTATGGTGAAAAATCAGAATCAACATCAATGTCTGTCTGAAGGTTAAAGAATGTGTACTGCATTGTAGCCTTTCAAAGCTGGAGGTAAACTACAGAAGGGACATGGAAAACCAAACCGAAAACCACTTCTGACTTCTAGCCCAGCACCTAAGTGTTTTAGAAGCACCATACTGTCCTGGTAAGCACAACAGACTGACAGATAAGCAACTCTTTTTAAATCCATTAGAGAAGCGAGATCACAGGGCATAACACTGCCCCCCAATCTGGAGAGAGGCAGATATAGAGAATGATGAGATACTGAAGCAGAAACCCAATGGCAGAAACCTCCAGGGAACCAGCACTGGGGTAGGAGAATCACAAATTGCTGGAGGGTCAGTGTGGACGGGTCTGTGGGTTCATGCCAGGAGGCCATTTGTAGTGGGGTTGGGTGGGGGGCATGCTTTGAGAAGTTTTACCTCCAGAAACTCTACCAAGTCCTCATCAAGAATACCAGAGAAAAATTCCCTTGTCCTTTCTGGCAGAAAGAAGAGAAAAGGAACTATTTGGAAATAGAACAGAGCATTCTGTTTTTCACAGGTCCTGCCCTCAGGAGAAATGGCTTTACCAGAACCTAATCTGCTAGTGTTTCTTCAAAGCCTAACCAACCTGGGAGAAGGCGAATACCCAATTCTAGGCCATTCTGGTCATTCTTTCCCACCTGTATGGAAGGAAATAAAAGTGAGAAGCAATGGTAAATTTCATGGTCTAGGGGCACAGGCTCACCAAGCGACTGAGATCAAATCGTAGGACTCTATCAACATGCTTCCTCTCCCCGCATAGCGTACCATTACTTTACTCATGTCTATTTACTGCAGTTTCTTTTACCCAGTACATCATGTGCACTTTCCAACAAAAGGTACACGGCATGCTAAAAGGCAAAAAGCAGTTTGAAGAGACGGAGCAGGCACCAGAACCAGACTCAGATGTGGCAGGGATGTTGGAATTATCAGATCAGGGAGTTTTTTTCAAAATATTGTGATGACTATGTTAAGAACGTTCACAGAAAAAGGAGATGCAAGAACAGATGCATAATGTAAGCAGAGGTGGAGATGCTAGGAAAGAATTAAAGAAAAATGCTAAGGAAAGGAAAAAGAACTATAACAGAAATGAAGATGGCCTCCCCTGGGGTAATTAGTAGAGTGGACAAGGCTAAGGAAAGAAACTCTGAGCTTGAGGATATGATAGTAATAACACTAAAAAGCAAAAAAGAAAAAAAAGACTGAAAAATAAACCAGAACAGAGTATCCAAAAACTGTGGGGCACCTCAAAAAGTGGAACACCAGAAGAGAAGGAAGGAGGAAAAGAATGAAGCAATATTTGAAACAATGATAGACTGAGAATTTTCCCCAAATTAATGTCAGACAACAAACCACAAATTCAGGGAGCTTAGAGAACACCAAGCAAGATAAATGCAAAAAAACAAAAGAGAGAAAGGAAAAACCAAACAAAACCTACACATTGACATATCCTTCGCAAACTCTACAAAAATGGAAGATAAAGAAAAAAAAATCTTGAAATAGTCTAGAAGGGGAAAACCACCTCACCTATAGAGGAGTAAGTAAGAATAAGATCTGATCTCTCCTCAACAAGCCAACAAGCAAGGAGAGCATAGTGAAATGATTCAAGTGTTGAGAAGAAGAAAAAAAAAGCACAAACACCAACCTAGGATTGTACACTCTGCACAATACTCTTCAAAAGTGAAGGAAAAATAATCGGTTAGACCACAAAAAATGGAAGGTATTTGTAGCAAGTAATCCTGCCTGGCAAGAAATGTTAAAGTGGAGTTCCTGAAGAAGAAAAATGATATGGGTCAGAAATTTGGATCTGTGTAAACAAAGAGTATCAGGATGAATAACTGAAAATAAAATTAAAACTTTTATTTTTCACATTCTTAATTGATCTAACTAATCAGTTTGTAACAATAATAGCAACAAGATTGTGTGTGTGTGTGTGTGTGTGTGTGTGTGTGTGCGCGCGCGCGCGCGCATGTGTTTATGTATAAGTGAAATGAATGACAGTGTTGATACAAGGGACAGGTGGGGGAATTAGTAATAATTGGCTATAATAAGGTCTGTGTACCACTTGGGAAGAAGTATGGTGTTATTTGAAGGTATTCTTGGGACCAAGTGCAGCGGTGCATGCCTGTAATCCCAGCGACTCTGGGAGGCTAAGGCAGGATGATCACTTGCATCCAGGAGTTCAAGGTCAGCCTGAACAATATAGCAAGACCCTGTCTCAAAAAAAAAAAAAAAAAAAAAAAAGTAGACTTGATTTATTTGTGAATGTATGTTGCAAACTCTAGGGTGATCACTAAGAAGAAAAAAAAAGTAAAATTGATATGCTAAGAAAGAAAATAGGATCACAGGATGTTCAACTAAAACCACAAAAGGTCCAGGAGCAATGGCACATGCTGGTGATCCCAGTGGAAGGCTGAGGTAGGAGATTGCAAGTTCAAAGCCAGCCTCAGTAACTTATCGAGCCCTATGCAACTTAGCAAGACTTTGTCTCAAAATAAAAAATAAAAAATGGCTGGTGATCGGGCTCAGTGGTTATGCGCCCCTGGGCTCAATCCTTGGCATAAAATAAACAAACAAAAACCCACGAAAGGCAGAAAAGTGTGGAAGACAAAAATAGGAACAAACAACAAGGTTAACAAATAGAAGACAGTAACAACTATGGTAGATATTAATTCAACTATTTCAATAATCACTTTAAATGTCAGTGGTCTAGATACACCAATTGAAATTCAGATATCATCATAGTATATAAAAGCAACAAGACCCAACTAGATGTTGTTTACAAGAAACCCACTTTAAATATAGAGACATATATGTTTAAAGTAAAGGAATGGAGAAATATATACCATGCTAATACTAATCGGAAGAGAGTTGGAGTAGGGATATTGTTTTCAGAGCAGACTTTAGAGCAAGGAAAGTTATGAAGGAAAAAAAAAAAGGAAACATACACTTAATATGTGCCTAACAATGGAGCATCAAAATATGTGAGAAAATAACTGATGAGACTTGCAAGGAGAAACATATGAATTCATTATTATGGCTGGAGACTTTAATGCCTCTCTATCAAAATGGGCAAATGCAGCAGGCAGAGCAGTAACTGCATAGTTGAAATCATCAGCACCGTCAATCAATCAGATGTAATTGGCCTCCAGAGGCTACTTGATCAAATCACAGCAGATTACACATTCTCCTCAACCTCACATGGGACAATCCCATAAGATATACCACATTCTGGGCCATAAATTCTCAACATTAGTAAACTTCAAAGAATAGAAATCATCATGTCTGCTCTCAGATCACAGTGGACAATTTAGAAATTCAAAAAATAGAAAGAGAATTGGAAAATCCCCCAATAGTGGAAGAATAAACAATACGCTTTTGTTTTAAGAGAAGGGAAGGTTTATCTGGTGCGCCTGGTTTCCTAGGTCTCAATCCATAGAAGGTCAACTCCATGGCTGTGAGTCTGAGGTGAGGCAGAACATCATGGCGGAAAGGTGTGGAGGAGGAAAGCAGCTCAGGATATAGCAATTAGGAAGCAGAGAGAGAATAAACAATACACTGCTAAATAATGTGTGGTCAAAAAAAAAAACTTAAAAGAAAAAATTTAAATAGATTAACTAAATGAGAATAAAATACAACTTGTCAAAATCTGTGCAAAGCATTGCTGGAATCTACAGCATTGAATGCATATATTGGAAAGAAAGAAGATCAAGAGTCGCTAATATAAGCCCTTGCCTTAGGAAGTTCAAAGAAGAAGAACAAATTAAATCCAAAGTAAGCAGAGAAAAAGGCAAATAAAAAAATAGAGCAAAAGTCAATGATATTAAAAATAGGAAAAGAATAGAGAAAAGCAGCAAGACCAAAAGCTGCTTCTTTGAAGAGATCGATAACATTGATAAACTTCTAGCCAAGTTAATAAAAAGAAAAGGAGAGAAAAGAAAACAAGACTTGCTATCAAAAATGAAAGATGTAATGTCAATATAGACACCATGAACACTAAAAGAACAATGAAAGTATGTTATGAATGACTCTGTGCCCTCAACTTTGATAATGTAGATGAAATGGACCAATTTCTTAAAAGACACAATCTGCTTAAACTAATTCAGGCCCTGTAATCCCAGAGATTCAGGAGGTTGAGGCAGGAAGATTGCAAGTTGAAGGCCTGCCTCAGCAACTTAGTGAGACCTTGTCTCAAAATAAAAAAATAAAAAGGACTAGGAAATGTGGCTCAGTTGTACATGCGCTCCCGGATTCAATCCCTAGAATCATCAAAAATAAATTGGGGCTGGGGCTGTGGCCCAGCCATAACGCACTTGCTTGGCATGTATGAGGCACTGGGTTTGATTCTCAGTACCGCATATAAATAAATAAAAATAAAGGTCTATCAACAACTAAAAAAAAATTAAAAATACATAAGTAAATAAAATAAGATAAAACTAATTCAGAAAAAATAGATACTCTGAATAGGCCTATATCTGTTAAACAAATTGAATCAGTAATTGATACCTTCCAAAACAGAGTGCATGTTTGGCTTTTATGGATCCAAACATTTAAGGATGAAATTATGCTAATTCTCTTTAATATGTTTCCAGAAGTTAAGAGCAGAAGGAATACTTTCATACATATTCTGTGAGGCCAGTAGTACTCTAATACCAAAACCAGATGAAAATATTAAAAGAAAACTACAGACCAACATATATTTTTTAAAAAGAATTTTGTTTTATTTATTTTTTTATGTGGTGCTTAGGATCGAACACAGTGCCTCACACATGCTAGGCAAGTGCTCTACCACTGAGCCACAATCCCAGCCCCAGACCAATATATCTTATGAACATAGATGTGAAAATCTTCAACAAAATAGTAGCAAGTTTAATCCAACAATATATACAAAGAATTATAAACCCTGACCAAGTGGGATTTACCTCAAGTATGCACGTCTGACTTCACATTAATAAATCAATGAATGTAATCCATCACATCAACAAACTACTGAAGAAAAATTACATAATCCTATTGATGCAGAAAAAGCATCTAATCAGACTCAACACCAATTCATGATTTAAAAAACAAAAACAACCCTTCATCAATACAGAAATAGAAGGCAACTTCCTTAATTCAGTAAAGAACATCTATAAAAACCCTGTAGTTGCCAGGTGTGGTGGTGCATGCCTGTAATCTCAGCCGCTCCAAAGGCTGAGGCTGGAGAATCTGCAAGTTCGAGACCAACCTTAGCAAATTAGCAAGGCACTAAGCAATTTATCGAGACTCTGTGCCAAAATAAAATAAAAAATAAAAAGGGCTGGAGAGGACTGGGGCTATAGCTCAGTGGCAGAGCATTTGCCTAGCATGTGTGAAGCACTGGGTTCAGCACCACATTAAAAAAAATAAATTAAATAAAGGCATGCTGTCTATCTACAACTATATTTTAAAAACTTAGGGGGCAAAAAAGACTGGGAAATGTCTCAGTAACTAAGCATTCCTGGTACCCTCCCCAAAAACATGTGAAAGAAAGAAAAAAAATGAAACCCTACAGCTAATGTCATTCTTTCTGGTGACATTAAGATCAGGAATAAGGCAAGGAGGTTCCCTCTCACCACTGTTTTGAACATCATACTGGAAGTTGCAGCTAATACCATAAGGAAACAAAAGGTACTGAGGAGGAAGCACTAAAATTGCTTTTTGTCTACAGATAACATAATTGTCTATATAGAAAATTCAGATGAATTAACAAAACACTTTTGGAACAAATAATAGCAGGTTGAAGGATACAAGATTAATGTACAAAAGATCATCATTTTCCTATAAATCAGCAATGAGCAAGTGGAATTTGAACTTAAAAACACATTATCATTTACATTAGCATCCCCCAAAAATGAAATACTTAGGTACAAATCTAACAAAATATGTCAAGATCTATTATGAAGAAAACAATAACACTCTGATGAAATAAAGAAATAAATAAATGGGGAGAGATTCTATGTGCATGAATAGGAAGACTCAGTACTATCAACATATTAGTTCTTCCAAACTTGATCTGTAGACTCAACACCCCAAATTCCCAGCACATTATTTTATGGCTATGAAGAAACTGATTCTATAGATTATATGCAAAAACCAAAGACCCAGAATAGCCAACTGAATATGGAAAAAGACACTATTGGACTTCAAGATTTCTATTTCTCTATAAAGTAACCAAGATACTGTGAAATTCACAAGAGAATAGGCTAAGAGATCAATGGAACAGAAGAGAGAGCCCAGAAATAGACTCACATAAATATAGTCAATTGATCTTTGATCAAGGAGCAAAGGCAGTACAGAGGAGTAAAGATCGTCTTGTCAACATAGGCACTGAAAAAACTGGACATCACGAGACAGACCTTAAACTTCACAAAAAATCAACTCAAGTGGGCTGGGGATATAGCTCAGTCGGTAGAGTGCCTGCCTCACATTCACAAGGTCCTGGGTTCAATCCCCACACCACAAAAAGTCAACTCAAAATGGATGATAAACCAAAATATAAAACACACAATAGAACTCTTAGAAAAAAACATAGAAAACCTGCATGACCGTGTCTATGGCAATGCCTTTCTAGATGTGATATAGAAGGCATGATCCATGGACCGATGAGTTGGATTTATTAAATTAAATGTCAACAGAATGAGAAGACAAGTTGCAGACTGGGAAGAATAGTTGCCAAAGATGTATCTAATCAAGGATTGCTATGCAAATCATACAAAGAACTCTTATAACTCCACAGTAATATGATGAACAAATGAACAACTTGGTTAAACGTTGTACAAAAGAACTGGACAGACACCTCATTTGAGAAGAGAATAGGCAAATGGTCAGTGATGAAAAGATGTGCAACATCACACATTGTTAGGAAATTGCAAATTAAAACAACAGTTACCGCTACGTTCCCATCAGAATGTCCCAAATCCAGAACACTGACACCCCCAAATGATGACAAGAACGTGGAGCAATGGCAATTCTCATTCACTGCTGATGGGAAGGAAAATGTCATGGCCACTTCAGAAGACAGTTTGGCAATTTTCTCCAAAACTAATACGGTTCCCATGTGATCCAGCAATCACACTCTTGATCAAAGAATCAGTGGTTGCTAAGGATTGGGGGAGGGAGGAATGAATGAGCATGTCTCTGAGGATTTTTAAGATAGTGACGCTGCTCTGTATGATAATGCAGTGGTGGATACATGTCACCAAGCATTTGTCTAAACCCATAGGATGTACAACACCCAGAGTGCTCCTTCAGGTAAGTATGGACTTCAGGTGATACGAGGTGTCTATGTAGATTCATCAAGTCTAACAAATATCCCATTGCGGGTGGGTGTTGAGAGTAGGGGGTGTTTGTATGGGAGGAGGGAAGTGGGTGTATGGGAACTCTGTGTACTTGCCTCTCAACTTTGCTGTGAACCTAAAAATTCTCAAAAAAAAAAACTTTATTAAAATAAAAAAGCAAGGTACTCGGTAATACATATGATGCAATCCCATTTATGTCTTAAATATTATACGATATTATTTTCAGACTGTGCATTTATCTTTTGTATGGCTACATTGGTGAACCCTGTTACCGTTGACCTTGAGGTTGAGGGAGAGGAGGGACACCTCCCCTTGCAGCTGTAGTCTGTCACATTTTAGTATTCAACAGTGGTACTTATTCGCCCGGCAAAAAGGAGCTGCTGCTAGGCCTGTGTCTCTGGGTTCTTCTTTCAAGGTCACATCAGAAGGTCATGTTGTCTGGCAATTTTAAAATATAAAGCTGTAGCACTCTGTGCCACATTGATTTATTCATTCGGCGAGTGTTTTTGTGTGTGTGTGTGTGTGTGTGTGTGTGTGTGTGTGCTCATCTGTGTCAGGCCCTGGGGTTCCAGGCATTCTGTCAGGCTCCAGGGTACCCATGGGACAAGGGCTTAGGGGTAGGGTGGGGTTTTTTTGGTTTATTTTCTCACAGAGCATTCTGCATAGTTTGGAAAAACTAACTGTGATTCCTTTTCCTCAGAGAAGCCGTGTGGAGACCCGCCTTCGTTCCCACACACCATCCTGCAGGGCCACACGGGCTTGGAAATGGGGGATGAGCTGCTGTATGTGTGTGCCCCGGGACCTGTTCCAGGCCAGCGAGAAATGGCCTTCACCTTGCTGTGCAATAGCTGTGGGGAGTGGTACGGCCTGGTGCAGGCCTGCGGGAAAGGTAAGCACCTGGGCTAGGCCACCCCACCTGCCACGCAGAGCCCAGGAGGAGCTAGCAGAGGGTCCTGTTCTGCTTGCTGGCTTCCTGCAGTGGGCTCCTTTTACACCGAGAAGGAGCCCACTGGAACATCTGGAGAAATTAGATCTTATATATAATAAGGTGTCTTATAAAGATTATTCAGATATTCTGCTGAGCTCTGGGCCTGGCAATATCTCTGCGTGGGCTTCCTGCAGCATTTTAAATGCAGCATCCCTACAACTGAGCTCTTCATCTTCCTTGCTGGGGGTAAAGGGTTAATAAAACCCCCTTGCTGGGCTCTGTGGCACACACCCCTAATCCCAGAGGCTCTGGAGGCTGAGGCAGGAGGATCTCGAGTTCAAAACCAGCCATAGCGAAAGTGAAGCAACTCGGTGAGACCCTGTCTCTAAATAAAATATAAAATAGGGCTGGGGATGTGGCTCAGAGATTGAGTGCCCCTGAGTTTAATCCCTGGCACCCCCAAAAAAATAAAAAATTAAAATAAATAAAACCCGCTTTCTTGTCTAAGGATGGAGTTGATCCTGGGTTAACTCCTTTGCTTATTTCCCTGGAAAACTGGTCAAGATGGAACAATAATTGTGGTACACAAGCTACATCACTTCTAATAAAAGTGGCCTCCAAGTGGTAAACTGGGCTGGGAGGATTTTAATGAATACATGAAAAGGGAGCTCACCTCTGGGCTTCCCTGCATGTGGTGATTCTCACATCTGGATATGACTCTTATAGGGATCCCAAGAACTATGGTGTGGTTACTACAAGAAATTGGGGTATTGGGGAGCTGGGGTTGTGGCTCAGTGGTAGAGCACTTGCCTTGCATGTGTGAGGCACTAGGTTTAATCCTCAGTACCACATAAAAATAAATAAACAAAATAAAGATATTTGTCTTTCTACAACTAAATATATATATATATATATATATATATATATATATATATATATATATATATATATATATAAAGAAATTGGGATATTGGTCTTTGTGGGACTTCTAAAAGTGGTGGATCTGGACTCATACATGTGAGTCCTGTTCCCTTGCACCTGAGCGATTATGAGGGACTGAGGGTGGTGGCTGGAGCAAGCAGACTATTCTAGGACAGCTGTGTGGACAGCTGTGCAGGCTTCTCCACTGGTGACAACTGCCTGCCCTGACCCGCCACCTTGCCTACCTTTTGGCCTGGAGCCTTCTGGTGCCAGGGGTGGCCTGCGGTAGTTGTGTGATTCTCAATAGTTACTTGAGACTAAAAAGAGTTCTAGTAGACTCTGAGCAACAAAAACCTGATCTAATTTCTCCAGATGTTCCAATTCCAAACCTAATCTGATTTCTCCAGATGTTCCAATGCCACGGTCACATTCCCGGGAGTCCCAGGTCTCTTCAGTCTTCTCTCTGCCCAACCCCTTGGGAACTTCCCCAGCAACAGAGAGCACTATGTCCACATCACAGCAAGGCCTGGTCTTCCCACCCCAGTGGGGCCCAGCACCTACCAGGGACCTTGAGCAGCTCCCCTCCCCCCGCAGACCTGGGCTCATGACTTCTGTGCCTGAGACCTCACGCCAGACCCTGAATTGTTGTTCCCTAATGACAATGCCTTGCTGTCACCCAAGAGTCCTTCAGGGGTGGTCCCTCACCTCCCATAACACCTGAGTACCTAGTGGGGGCTGGTTCTTCAGAAGGGAATGATTCCAGTGCCACAGCATTCCTGAAGGCCTAGGTAGGACAGCGTGTCCCTGCAGTGTCCTGCAGATGGGAGCTGCAGAGTGAACACCCATCAGAGTTATCCAGGCCGTTCCCTAAAGCAAGGGTTTGTAGTCCTCACCGCTGTTTACCATCACAGTGTGGACACAGCAGCTTATCCAGTCTGCTGCTGGTGGACATTTAACTTGTTTTTATTTTGTGGCTGTCATGAGCTACATTGCAATGGTTTTTGGTGTAAACATTTTTCCGTTGGTTCCTAGGAGTGGAATTCCTGCCCACAGGGTATGTGTGTCTTAGTTTAAGCAGTTGCTGCCAAAAAGTTTTCTAAAGTATTTTGATCAGTTAGCTGTCCCCCAGATATGTGTGAGGGCCCTTGTTCAGCATCCTCACTGACCTTGAGGATCGCCAACCTGGTGGCTGTTCTGTAGTAACTTTAGTCACGATATTCATTTCTCTGCTGATAGTGAAGTTGAGGGCTCAGTAAGCATAAAATGTCCGTTTAAATACTTTTATTTTTTTCTTTGGTACCAGGGATTGAACCTAGGATCACTTATCCACTGAGCCACATCCCCAGCTCTTTTCATATATATATAATTTATTATTAATTTATTAATTTTAATTATTAGGTATATATGATAGCAGAATGCATTTTGATTCATTGTACCCAATTGCAGCACAACTTTTCATTTCCTCAGGTTGTACACGATATAGTATCACATCATATGTACAGTTATATATGTACCTAGGGTAATGATGTCCATCTCATTCCACCGTATTTCCTGTCCCCCTTTTCGTATTTATTTTGAAATTTTATTTTGAATGCACAAAGTTACCTGAAGCCTAGATAAATTGCAGAGGCTGGCTTGGAATTTGCAATCTTCCTGCCTCAGCCTCCAGAGTTGCCACCACGCCCAGCTTGTTTAAGCACTTTGCCTGTTTTTCTAAAAATTTGAAATGATTATTCACATAAAATGTTCATAATTCATGTTTTAGAAATATTCCTTCCTATTTTGTAGCTTAGTTCTTTACTTTTGGAGTACCTTTTAATGATGTTTGTTGTTGAAATAGTCCATTTCACTACTTTTCAAACTCTGTGTGGACTATCATTTTTTTCTTAGTCATTGGCTGACTGATACTTTAGTAAAATGCAATAAAAAATGAATCACTATAAAAATAGATTCCAATCCCAGTGGCTCAGGAGGCTGAGGCAGGAGGATTGCAAGTTCAAAGCCAGCCTTAGCAATTTACCAAGTCTCAAAATTTAAAAAAATAAAATAAAAAGGTCTGGGGATGTGGCTTAGTGTTGGTTAAACACCCCTGGGGTTACTCCCCAATACCCTGCCAAAAATACATTGCAATATAAAGGCAAATTTTTGTTACAGTAAATAGGCAAAAATCTCCTTCAAATTGCTACAAAAGTATCTCTATTCTTCCATCTCCCTTCTCTCCCCCTCTACCTAATCTAAAGTAACTCTATTTTTCCCTAGCCCCCCACAATAGCTGGAGAATATCATGCTAATAGAAATATCATGCCAAAAAATCAAACACTGAATGTTTTCTCTGATATCTGGATGCTAATTCACAAGAAGGATGGGGGAAGCTAGGGAAGAATAGAGGTACTTTAGATTAGGTAGAGAAGGGAGAGGAGGGGGGTATGAGGGTAGGAAGGATAGTAGAATGAATCAGACATTATCACCCTATGTGCATATATGACTGCATGACTACATCATGTACAACCAGAAAAAATGAGAAATTATACCCCATTTTTGTATAATGTGTCAAAGTGCACAAGTGCATTCTACTGTCAAGTAGAACAAATACAAAAAGAATAATTTGCTACAAAAGCTTCTAAAAACTGTCTCAGTGCATATACTTGCCTTATTGCACAGTGGTAGGAAAAAGTCACAGACTGGGACAAGCATTGGATATACACTTTGAGGAATCTTCTAGCAGCCTGCTCACCCTGGAATTATTAATTTCTCATGAGGTGCAGAAGTTGCACCAGCCCATGTGCCACACCCCAGCCAAATGGGTTGTTTACTGGCCCCAGCAGAAGGAGAACTAAATGCAGGTTTTGTGTGTTAGAAATGGTGTTTATTTTCTCACTGCAATGCAGAGTTCCGAACGCTTTCAGCTGCTGAGCAAGGAAATCTGGCTTCTGCACTTGACTGAGTATACAGACGGTTACAGTTTTCATTGCTCTGTAATTGGACATTTAAAAGTCTCTTGTGTTATTCCAAGAAACCTCTATGTGCATGTATGCTGTAAGAATATGTTCAGCCGATATTTCACTACTTCCTATGTTTATCTATTCCAGTGAACATCAACATTTTTTAAAATTAGGGAATTGCTTCAAATTGGAGAAAGGTCATTTGGGGGAAGGGTCAGTGTTGGCTGCATCTGGGTTTGGATATTAACTAGCTGGTTGGCTCTTCATCTGTTCACTCATTTCACATCCCATCATTTGGCAGGATCCTCTGTGTTATGTGTACAAAGTTGAGTCAAACACTCCCAACCCTGATGGAAACACTAATAATTGGGTGCCTCAAAGGAGATGGTGAAGCAGAAGATAACCAGGTATCAGGGAAAGCTGAAAATAGAGGTGTTGCCAAAGGTGACCTTCTAAAGAAGGCATGTTTCTTGAGAATTTAAAGAAATGGAAGTGAGAGTGTACATTGGCCTCACAGGGTGGTGAGGATGAGGGCCAAGGGCAAGCAACTCGCTCTCAAATTTCTACTGTTCATGAAAAGAACTAGGGAAGACACAGAGAATATAACTAAATCAGGGGTCCAAGGAGGTTTGTGGGAAATTGTTTTCTTTTGTTTTCTTGCTTGATTAGTTGTTATCTTTAACATGATGTCTTTTTAAGAGACTTGAGCTTATTTAAATGATGATGGAAAGGATTGTAAGAGAAGTAGAGAATGAACAATCCTCTTCACTTTCCTGATCCTTAATTTGCTCTTATGAAAAAAACGAGTCCTTAGCCAGGTGCAGTGGCACACACCTGTAATCCCAGCTACTCTGGAGATAGAGGTAGGAAGATTGCAAGATTGAGGCTAGCCTCAGCAACTTAGGGAGGCCCTGTCTCAAGATAAAATAAAGGGGGGCAGGGATGTGATTCAGTGGTGGAGTATTTCTAGGTTCAATCCCCAGCACCATGCATAGAAAAAAGAAAGAAAGAAAGAAAGAAAGAAAGAAAGAAAGAAAGAAAGAAAGAAAGAAAAAATGAGTACTGTTTATCACATGGTTACCCACATGGGGTTCCTGAGGTTCTTTTGGCCTTGACCGTTAATCTAAATGGGTAAGGACTCACTTTACCTGACATTTTCTCCCCTCTGTTGGTACTTCTCTAGCTTTGGACCTTAGAACCCTGGTCTGGATCTGACCATTTAGTCTTCTGTTCTGTGTCCAAATCCACACATCTTCCTCTTGGATTTCCATTCCCAACTTGGCAGCAGGAAATGTCTGGCATACCTCTCTCGTGTACTCAGTATCTAACTATAATTGGTATTTGCTCTGATTACAGAAAAATCCGGATGCTTTCTCCTTAAATATGTATGCCTCCGATTTCCATCCTGGATCTAGTTTCCTCTGGGCTGCTGATCGTGCCATCCCATGTTCATCTTCAAAGCCATGTTTTCTCCTTGGCCACCAGCACCTTAGGAACAGTCTCTGTGCCTGGCCACATGATCCCAGGGTTGGCCTTTCCAAGGTGGCATTCGGAGCACTCTCCCACTCCTTGTTGTCATCTCACATTGTCTCCAACACCTCTGCTCTCTCCTGACCTCAGTACTTGGTGGTCCTGTGACCTTGGCCCCCTGGCCCCAGGTGAGGCCATTCATCCTGTCTGTGTGGTTGGAGTGGGAGAGAACAGCTGCAGTGACACTCAGGGACTCTTTCTCCATGATACATCCTTTGTTCCATCTGGAAAACTCCACAGGGCATCTGCCACCAAGTGTTAAGACTAACTCAGGCCACCGAGACTTTCCACCCCAAGTTCTGTGTGTGCTTCTGGTATAATATCAGGAAAGCAATGGTCACCAAGCCTAATGGCCCTCTACCAGCCCCGCCAACTCTGAGTCCATTAACAAATATAAATATACACTCTTTCTTTTCTCCCTTCCCCAGTCTGACTCAGCCATGGAAATAAGACACATCCCCCAGTGAGGTACTGAGCAAAAAAAACCAGTCCTAACCAAACACTTGCTCCACACCATCTGGCTCATGGTTTGGTTTTGTTTTGTTTCCCCTCTTTGTTTAAGGTTTATTAGCATACAATAAACTGGACCTATCTGAAATAAAGAATTATCTGAGTTATGACAGATATCTATACCCATGAAACCACAACCAAAATATAGAGCGTTCCCATTATCCCCAAGTCTCCTAACTATGATAGGAGTTATCCATACTTCATCTCATTTAATCTTCACAAGTCCAAAAGTAGAAATGGCTAGCTTCAATTTACAGATGGGAAAATTGAGGTCTATGAAGATTCGGCAACTTGCCTGTCTCATGGCTGGAAAGGCACAGGATTTGAACCAGAGGTGTCCCAGTCCAGAGGCTACGTTGTATAGATGTGATTGCTCTGGGGCCTCAGAATGACACCCCTTTCAAGCTCACTGCCCTCTCAGTAAGTTCTTCTGCTCTATTCTCTCTCCTTTCTAAAGGCATTAACTTTGATTTCTGTTTTTCTCCATCTTTTGGACTTGATTTCCTTCATAGAATCATGCATGAGACTGAAACCGAATTTAGAAGTTCCTTGTCAATCTTACCATATTTGTTCAGAGGCTTATTGAACCACTGGTTATTTCTGGTATGTCTGGTTGTCGTTTTTAAAATTACTATTTTTAAAGGCTGTGTAGCCAAGACCAGAGGGGAAAAGAAGCTTCCCGAAATGCAATAACATGAAAAAGATGGGAAGTGGCAGCATGAAGAGAACCCCAGGGTTCTGGGCTCTGGCAGGTATATTTAGCACCCTAATAAGAAATGCAGACATCCAAATAGAGAACAAAACAGGGCTACTGAAGGTGGTGGGTGGAGGCTGGGCAAAACCAGACTAGATCAGGGGGGAACATAGCAGTAGACAAATAGGCGGAACAAGTCTAGAGATTCCTGTGTGTGTGTGTGAGTGTGTGTGTGTGTGTGTGTGTGTGTGTGTGTGTGTGTGTTTTGAGATGGCAACTTTATGTTGCCGAGATTGGTCTGGAACACCTGGGCTCAAGCAATCCTCCTGCCTTGGCCTCCCTAGGAGCTGGGACTACAGGCACAGCCCATTGCCCTGGGTTCAAGTCTACAGATTTAGACATAAGAACTATATGTAATGTAATCATACTGTATATGGAATTCATACTAAATAAATACATTTTAGCTGCTCCTGCTATAAATGCAAACCAAAAAAAGGTAACTGTGAGATGTTGGGTAGGTTCATATTTGCTTTATTATAGTAACCAATTTACTATCTATATGTATCCCATGATATTGTTTTGTACACTTTAAATATAAAAAATAAATTTTCCTTAAAAAAAAAAAAGCCAGGGCTGGGGTTGTGGCTCAGTGGTAGAACACTTGCCAAGCATGCGTGAGACACTGGGTTTGATCTGGCACCACATAAAAATAAAGAAAATAAAGGTATAGTGTCCATCTACAACTAAGAAAATATTTTTTAAAATAGATTCACATATAGATGGCCAAATGATTAAAAAAAAAAACAAGCTGGCAGTGCACAGATCAGCCTTCTCTATTCACTCCTGGTGTGTGTGTGTGTGTGTGTGTGTGTGTGTGTGTGTGTGTGTGTGTTTTACTGAGGACTCAACCCAAAGCCTCAAGTTTGTTCCTGATTTATATCTGTGTTCTCCTGTCTTCTAAAAGTAGCAGTCAAATATAAATGCACAAATGAACGATCTGGATTCTGCCAGGGGAACCCACAAAGCTTACATTTCCTAGAATTGCTCATCTAAATCAGAAGCCCCATGTTGTGTTAGCCCAGGTTTCCTAGGAGAGGGCCGGGGAGGAGGGCTGAGGGCTTGCTGGGTGATTTGAGAGTGCAGACTCAGGAAAGCAGAGAGGAAGTGAGAGAAATAGCATCTCCACAGGCAGAGTGCTGGGCCTCTTCATCTTAAGGGCAGAATTTGCTTTTCAGTTGAAATTCAGTGAATAACAAAATTTCACTGTTTCCTATGAGGAGAAAAATAGGCTTGGGATGCTTTTTCATGAGGAGGCTGTTTTGTAAACACTCAGTTGTCCTTGTTTTCATCCGAGGTCTTAGGAATGCTGGGACATAGTGAGAACCTGCTTCTGAGCCAGGAGCTTGACCTGCAGACCTGGGGAGACAGGAAGAGCTTGACTCAGGGGCCTTGGGCTGCTGTCTGGGAGTGCTCTAGCCTCAGGGAGCAGAATCTCAGACAGACAGACAGACACACACACAGCTCAGACTGACCTGGAAAGGGGCCAAGTGAAGCCAGGCCTGCCCACAGCCTGAGTGAGCTGACTTTTTCCAATTGGGCCAGAAGTTTCTCACACATGGAAGGGTGGGGTTGGAGATCATGGCTCATCTCCTACCCATATTCCAAGTGCTTTAAGACTTCACGACATAGTTAAGCTTGTGGGATAGATTACACAGGAGGGAAAATTAATCAGACATTACTTAGGCCCGGTACTGGAACTCAAAGGTCATTTATTCATTTATCATTTTTTGCCTCCATCATTAAAAAAATATATATATTGCCCTCGCTGATGGACTTCCAGACTGAATCAAGCTTTATAAAAACTCACATATTCACCTCTTCACTTCCTCATTTATTCATTCAACAAGGATTTATGCAGTGTCTACTCCATACCATGTACCATGGTGATAGAAATGCAGAGAGGACATGACTTATTCTCAGGGAGTTCCTGGGCTAGAGGGGAATTGGGCAGCAAGAACAGGGTGGCCTGATCAGTGCAAGGGCGACAGAGATGACCCTGTTCTGCATGGATGGTGATGGATGGATGCTGCTCCCAGTCCTGGTTCATAACACATTGGTCCCAAACCAAGACCATGTAGTGTTCAAGTCTCAGGTACAATTAAAGTCCAGACTGGTTGTACCCTCTCATTTCATGTTGTGAAGTATATCTCAAATATTTCTAGCCAATCCTTGTATTATCCATACTTTTCATTTTACCTATGAGAGCCTACTTCTCATATTTATGATGGTAGTTAATAGGCCATTTGTTTTACCAATAGACAGCCATTTCAGGTATTCAAGGTGCTAATTAGCAAAGCAAAAGTTTTGTTCAAGACATGGGTAATCAAGCTGGATGTTGTGGCCCACACCTGTAATCCCAGCTACTTGGGAGACTGAAGCAGGAGGATCAGGAATTCCAAGCCATCCTGGGAAATTTAGAAAGACCCCATCTAAAAAAAAAAAAAAAAAAGAAAAAAAAATATATATAT
Source organism: Spermophilus citellus (assembly GCF_964194105.1). Classification (NCBI taxonomy): domain Eukaryota; kingdom Metazoa; phylum Chordata; class Mammalia; order Rodentia; family Sciuridae; genus Spermophilus; species Spermophilus citellus. Next base: position 29,898,583 of record NC_138184.1, read on the forward strand.
ATAGAGAGAGTTTCACTGCACATGTATTCATATCTGAACATAGGAAAGTTATGTCCGATTCATTCTACTGTCTTTCCTATTCCCATCCTCCCTCCCTTCCCTTCATTCCCTTTTGTCTAATCCAATGAACTTCTATTCTTCCCTCCCTCCTCTTTTTTTTTAATACCTTTATTTATTTATTTTTATGTGGTGCTGAGAATCAAACCCAGTGCCTCACGCATGCAAGGCACATGCTCTAGCACTGAGCTACAATCCCAGCCCCTCTCCCTCTTATTTTGTGCTAGCATCTGCACATCAGAGAGAACATTCGGCCTTTGATTTGGGGGATTGGCTTATTTCATTAAGCATGAGAGTCTCCAATTCCACCCATTTACCAGCAATCCCATAATTTTATTCTTCTTTATGCTTTAGTAATATTCCATTATGCATATATACCACATTTTTTCATCTGTTGAAGGTACCTCGGTTGGTCAGCTATTGTGAATTGAGCTGCTATAAACATTGATGTGACTGTGTCACTATGGTATGCTGACTTTAACGGACTGTGAGTTCTTAATTGAAATGCCAACAGCAACTAGTTCACAGTTGGACATAAGTAAGACATGCACAATATCACATGACATGCTATATTTTTTAAATATTTCAAAGTTCAGACTTCCTAAGAAGAATGAATGGCTACTATCAGCATAAATCTGAGTGACATCTAACAACGCATGGCTATTATTACATTTTATTTCCCTTCAAATATTATCGCCATTGCTCTTTTCTACCAATGAACATGCTGAGGTGAAATTCTAGGCAAGTCTGATTTAATTTTTGTCATTACGTATGATTTGCCTGTTCTGTCTGGATATCAGTTGAATGCTTTCTCCATCCTTTCTCCATTCGGTTGCCAAATTCTGTGCCAGTTTGTCTTGGAACATGGTGTGCACTTTGGGTTGTTTATTTAAATTTTATTTCAGGGTAACATGAATGCAGAACATTTTAAAAATCAAAGGTTATAGAGCTCAACGAATTACCATATCATAAGCACACCCGGGTAATCATCACCCAGGTTACGAAGCAGAACATCGCCAGCAATCCAAGAACATTCCTGGTGCTCCCTTCCAGTCACAAACTCCCTGAGAATCACCACTTTGCACACTTCTAAAACCATAAATTATGTTTTCCCTGCTTCTTGAAGTGTACAGTATGTTCTCTTGTGTATGGGTTCCTTTGCCCACTGTTATGTCTGTGAGATAACCATGTTCCAGGGAGCTGTAGTTCATTCTTTTCCTTTGCCATGGTGTGGTCCATCCTCCTGTTGATGACTGTCTTCATTGATTCAAGTTTGAGACTATTACAGAAGATTCTTGTAGTCTTTTGTGGCTTATATTGCGCGCATTCTCCTAGACTTTTGCATTTTCTGTAATTTTATTTATATGCTTAGGAGTGAAATTGCTGGATTCACAGGGTGTGTGTACCCTCGACTTCAGTAGATAATGCCCAGCCAGTTTTCAAAATTATCATACAAATTTACACTTCTACCAGCAATGCGTAAAAGTTCCAGGAGCCTCACACCCCTAGTAATCATTGGCATTTTCAGTCTTGATTTTTCCCCCATTCTGATGGGTATGTTTGTGGTATCATTTTATTTTAATTTCCTTGATTTTTTTTTTTTTTTGCAGTGGGGAGGTACTGGGGACCAAACTCAGGGGCACTTGATCACTGAGCCACATCCCCAGCACTGTTTTGTATTTTATTTAGAGACAAAGTCTCACTGAGTTGCTTAGCGTCTTGCCGTTGCTGAGGCTGGCTTTGAACTTGCGATCCTCCTGCATCAGCCTCCTGAGCCGCTGGGATTACAGGTGTGGGCCACTGTGCCCAGCAATTTCCTTGATTATTAATGCTGTTTAGACACTTTATCATATGTGTATTGTCTGCTTGAACATCTCATTTGAGAAATGCCTCTTCAGTACACTTGCTCGATTTTCTACTGGGTTGTCCGTTCATTTCACGGTTATTTGTGGGAGTTCTTCACATTATTCTGGACACCAGAACTTGCAGTGTTCTATATGGTTGCAAGTGTCTTCTGTTAGGCAAGTTGCTTTTTCATATTCCTCATGGTACCTTTGATGAATAGAATTTAAATATAATTCTATTTATTAATCCTTTCTTTTTAAACTTTTTGATAAAAAACACACAGCAACAACAAAAAAAAATCTACCATCTTAACTATCTTTAAGTGTTCAAGTCAGTAGTGTTTCCTTCTTGTGAAAGAGTTCCAGAACTTTGTCATCTTATAAATCTGAAACTCTATATTCATTATACAACAACTTTTCTTTTACTTCTTCCTTCAGTTCCTGGTAACCACGTTCTACTCTCCATCTATGAATCTGACTACCTGCGGTACTTCATTTGAGTGGAATCACACGGTATTTGTTTTTCTGTAACTGGCTTATTATAATGTTTAGTATAATGGCCTCAGCATTTAGCCTCTTTGGAGCATATGATAATAATTCTTTCCTTTTAGCATCACTTTTGCACATTTTTAAAAACTGGGTTCAGGAATTTCCTTATTTCTCAATTCTAAGGGTTGACTTGTGTCAAATGCTTTTCTGAAGCTCCTTTTTATAAAAGTTAAACCAATTGTAAATTGCTGGGGTAAGCCTAACTGGGCTTAATGTATTATCCTTTTAATATACTGTTTAAGTCTTATTACCAACGTTAATGTATTACTGGATTCAATTTGTCAACACTGTATATGAGATTTTTGCATCTATATTTAGGGAGATTGATCACTGGAAGATTTTTAATATTGTTTACAGTGACACTTCCTTTTGGCTGTTGGTTATTTGGGTAAGAATTCTATTTACCCATGGACTACATCACTTTTGGCCTCTGTTAGGTTTACAAGGAGATGGTCTATTGCTCTTGACAGGGAGCTATAGTCGATGACCTGAAAAAAAAGAAAATGAATGCCTTCTCTAGATTTATACAAGCCAGAACCAGAATGACAAAAATCCCATGGAATAAAACAGAATCATCTGTGGGTTCTTGATGGTTTGGTATGTTGGGGATTCAATGAAGCAATATATATTCCCTAGTAAACTAACACCTGGTAAGAGGCCTTATGTTGCAGATTGTGCATGAGGTAATGGCTGTGAGTTCCAATAGGTGAAAACTTCCTTCCCAAGGAAAAATGGTCTCGGAGAGTTTCTGTTTTCTGCCCTGCTCCATGATGAAGAGGACTGTTCTAGCTGAGAACACATCGATATTCATCCCCAACAGCAGAACTCCAGGAGATAATTGGCAAATGTATACTATTTTACAAAAAAATAATAATTTCTTCTGCAGTGCCACATAATACATTCTTTTTAAATTGGTGCATATTAATTATAGAGAATAGTAAGTTTCATTGTGGCATGATCCTACATGCATATAGCATAATATGGTTAATTTCATTCCTAATACTTCCCCTTACCCTCCCCTCACCCCTCTCCCTGATTCCCTTTCTCTACACTCATGGTCTCTCTTCTATATTCATGATGATTTCCCCCTCTCTAGCTTCCATGTATGAGAGAAAACATACAATACCATCTTTCTGAGTTTGGCTTATTTCACTTAACATGATGTTCTCCAATTCCAATCATTTTCCTGCAGGTGACATAATTTTGTTCTTCTATGTGGCTGAATAAAAACCCATTGTGGGGGCTGGGGTTGTGGCTCAGCGATAGAGCACTCACCTCTCACATGTGAGACCCTGGGTTCGATCCTCAGCACCAAATAAAAATAAATAAACAAAATAAAGATATTGTGCTCATGTATAACTAAAAAAATTTTAAAAAAACCCATTGTGTATATATACCACATTTTATTTATCCATTCATTTGCTGATGGACACCTAGGCTGGTACCATAACTTGGCTATGTGAATTGTGCCACAGTAAACCTGGGTATGCATTCATCTCTAAAGTATGCTGACTTTAATTCTTTCAGATAAATACTGAGGAGTGGTATAGCTGGATCTATGGTAGTTCTTATGTTTAGTTTTTTGAGGACCCTCCATATTGATTTCCATAGTTGCTGTACTAATTTACATTCTCACCAACAGTATATAAGAGTTCCCTTTCCCCCATATCCTCACCAGTATTTATTATTTGTATTCTTGATGACTGCCCTTCTGACTGGGGTGAGATGGAATCTCAATGTAGGTTTGATTTGCATGTCCTTGGTGGCTACAGATGATGTACATTTTTTTTCATATAATTGTTGGCAATTTGTACTTCTTTTGAAAAGTGTCTGTTTTGTTCCTTTGCCCATTTATTTATTGGGATATTTTTTATCTTTTTATTTGTTTGTTTTGAGCTCTTTATCCATTCTGGATATTAATCCTGTGTCAGAAGAATAGTTGGCAAAGATTTTTCTCCCATTGTTTGTAGGCTGTCTCTTTGATCTCTTGTTTCATTTTCTCTGCAAAAGCTTTTTAATTTGATGCTATTACATTTATTAATCCTTGGTATTATTTCCTGAGCTATAGGACTCCTATTCAGGAAATTGTTGCCTGTACCTATATGTTGAAGTGTTTCCCCTATATTTTCTTTTAGTATTTGCAAAGCTTCTGGTCTTATACTTAGGTTTTTGGTCCATTTTGAATTGACTTTTATATAGGGTAAGAGTTGGGATCTAGTTCCCAGTATCAATTCACTATGGCTGTCTGGGTTTGTCTTGGTGTCTTCCATTCTATTTCATTGATCTATGTGTCTGTTTTATGCCAGGATCATTCTGTTTTGTTATTATGGCTCTGTAGTATAATTTGAAGTCAGGTATTTGCTGCCTCCAATGTTGCTCTTTTTGTTCAGGATTTTTGCTTTGGTCACTCTGGGTCTTTTCTTCCTCATATGAATTTTAGGACTGGATTTTCTAATTCTATGAAGAATACCATTGGCATTTAATACGGAATTGCATTGAATATGTACATCACTTTTGGTAATATGGCCATTTTAGCAATATTAATTCTGCCAATCCATGAACATGGGAGATCTCCCCATTTTTTAGTGTCTTCTTCAATTTCTTTTTTCAGCATTTTGTAATCTTTAATGTTAAAGTTTTTCATCTCCTCATTGTTTTTCTTAAGATATTGTGAGTGAAAATCATTTTCATGATTTCTTTCTTAGGGTGTTCATTATTAGTATATAGAAAAGCTATTGTCTTTAACCATTTTCTTAATATTTATTTTTAGTTGTAGTTGGACACAATATCTTTATTTATTTATATGTGGTGCTGAGGATCAAACCCAGGGCCTCACACATGCTAGGCGAGCACTCTACCGCTGAGTCACAACCCCAGCCCTAACCATTTTTTTTTAATTAAAAGCAAATTGGATGTATAAGATATGGGGCACAAAATGACCTGTCAGATGTGAGGAGAGTCAAGTTTCTTTTCACCTCTCTGCCTTGTTATGATGAATCTACTAGCAATGAAGAGGGAGTTCTGCTGCATGCCCTTTTAAATTGATAGAGGCCAAGGCACCAAGGAGAAGCTAGGAAGAAAATAGATGTTCTCAGCAAGTAAGGAAGTGTGTGTGTGTGTGTGTGTGTGTGTGTGTGTGTGTGTGTGGTTCTTTCCTGTGTGTATTTACAAATATTCAACTAGACCTTCAACAATGGCATCTTTTCAGAGGATCTTTGGGGGTTATGACAGACTACAGGTGCAAATAACTAATTCCTCATACTTTGGAAGTGGTCACATAGTCCCTTTGTGTTTGAGAGACCACTTCTGGAAATAGGTCTTGGTGCTAAGCAGTTATGAGGCAGGGGTGAAGAGAATCTCAGGGTTTGAGCTACTGCAATGATTATGATTCCCCCCACCAGAATTATTTACTTTTTCAACTGGCTCAAGCATATCTATAGGAATGCCTGTAAGAGGTCAGGCACTATTCCACTCAGGGACACAATGTCTAGGTCTTTTCCCTCAAGCAACTCATAGCTAGTGTATTAGTTAGCTTTTTCCATGTGGTAGACCATCCCCATAAAACTTAGTGACTTCCAGCAACAGAATTTATTTGGCTCCAATTCTTTGAATCAGCAGCTGAGGCTGGGCTCGGCTGGACTGTTCGTCTGGTATTGATCGGGCTCACTCAAGTGAACATGGTTAGTTTTCAGGTCAGCTGGAGTTGGCTAGTCTGGGGTAACCTCAGTTGGGACACTCATCTCTCCTGCATGTGGTCTCTCATCCTTCAGTGTCTTGGGCTTGTTCACATGCAGCCCGAAGGGTTCCAAGAATGAGAAGGAGGGCATGCTAGACTTCCACTGCCTTCTATGGGTCAAAACAGATGATGAGGCAAATATAGACTACAGAGATGGAAAATGGGTCCCACCTCTTGATGAGAAGAGTTTCAAAGTCAAATGACAAAAGGATTTGATAAAGGAAAAAGTGGAGAACTGTGGCCCTTTGGGCAATCCTTCTAACACAGCCCATCAGTAAACATGGTTGTGTAAGCAAACAGTCTAACCACCTTATCCTGCAGTTGAAGATTTAACTCAGCCATCTCAAATCTCCATCTGGATTCAGTATGATTTGTTTATGTGTTCTGTGTCAATTTTAGAAAAAAAAAAGTTTTGTCTCAATGGCTTTTATTTCATTTTATTGTATTTTAAAGAAAGAAAGTTCTTAAATGCTTATTTAGCTTCTATACCCAGAAGACCTTTGAAATTCAGCTTGATATGTTGTAAATCTGGGAGAGTCTGTCCCATGTGCACAGTGGGATTTGTTTGGTGAAGGAACTGGCTAGTGCAATTCTTGGAGCGATAATGTGACAGGAAATGTGCACAGAGTCAGCACCGGGACCCTGGGTTGGAATTCTACAAGACTAGTCAAATGGCCCAGCCATCTGATAGTTTTTGCCTAGGAATTTGTGAATAGGACACACTATGGTGGAAGGTCCTCTGAAACAATTATGAGACTTTCCTTTTCTAAGCATAAAACATTGACATTTATCAGCCATGTTTGCTCTTCATTCTTTTCCATTTGGGGCCTCAGCCCACAAGTCCATTGAATGGGCTTAAATTTTATCAGAAAGGATTAAAAAATTTTATATGCAAATCTACAAGTCATTAAATAAGCAAGATATAGAGTCCTGTTCTCTCAGAATCTTTAGGAATAAGCCAGAGAGCCATGAGTCTTGTTTCAGAGTCCAGAAATGTACCACACGGTACGGTAGTGTTCATTGTAGACTGAGATTCTGGAGCACTTTGCATTGTGTTCTTTTGAAGTTACGAAGTGAAGTGGAGGAACTCTTCTGTTTTAATATCTAAGTGTGTTTTCCAATAAGACTTGACTTTCAAATACAATTAAGAGAGGTAAAACCTAAAGCGCTCCTCTCTTTGAAGGATACCAGTTTCTGGAGCCTTCCTGACCTGCATGATTCTGTCACATAAAGCTATTCTTATATTCTGGTCTTCTAACTATGGCGCCTCTGTCTTTACTCAGTTGGATTCAGAATATTTTGCAGCACAGTCCCACTTAGAAAGTCCTACAAAAGAAGAGATCCATATTTTAAAACATGCATTTAAAAAAAAATTAGTTACAACAAATTGTAAAGCAACAGATCGGCAGATGATCAAAAAATTAACGACGAAATTTAATCACCACAAGGCCAAGAAGTATCATGTTGGGAGGGAAAGGAAGGTACTGGGAATGAGATTGATCAAATTGGGTTATGTGCAAGCACAAATATGACATGATGAATCCCACTATTGTGTGTAATTATAATGCACCAACAAAAAATAAATTTTAAAAAGTAGAATGTTACCAGCTTCCCCAAGTCCCTGCTTGCAGCCAGACCCAGTCCTTACCCTCTCTTTTCAGCTCAAGTGTAGCCACCATCCTGGCTTCGAATAGCATAGGCTGGTTCTGTTTGGTTTAAAACTTGGTGCAAATGAATCACCACAATTGCCTGGCTTGTTTTGCTCAGCATTTTGGCTCATCCATCTATGTTGTTGTGAAAAGCTATGGTTGGCTCATTTTCACCGATTTCCATTGAATGAATGCACTATAATTTATGTATCAGTTCTGCAGTTAATGGGCCTTCTTATTGTTTCCAGTTGTGGCGATTATGAACATTCTTATACATGAATTTTGGTGCCCATATGCACTATTACTGTTGAGTATATAGGAATAGAATTGCCATGTTGCTCCCATATGTTCAATTTTAGTAGGAATGCCCAGCTTTCCATAGTGGATGTGCCAATTCATACTCCCACTAACAGTGCTTTCTATCCTTGTTAACACTTGCTACTGTCAGTCTGTCTATACCATATGGGACTGTGCAGTTGTAACTCATTGTGACTATAATTAGCATTTCTCTCTTACTAGTGAGGTTGCACACCCTCTCACATGTGTGATGAATCTTTGGATAGCTTTTTTTGTGATGCATCAATTCACGCACCTTGCCAACTCTTCTATGGTTTGTCTATTTAGTACTGATTGGCATGTGCTGTTTTTAATTTCTGGATACAAGCCCTTTGGAGGTTACATGAATTGCAAATATCTTCCCCAACTCTTCATGGTGGCTTTTGATGATCAGAAGTTCTTAATTTAATACAGTCCAATAATCTATTCATGTGGCAATACCACAGCTTTGAAAAGTAATCCAGTTTTGCAGTAAGTCTTCAAATCTTGTAGTGTAGGTCTTCCAGGTTTTTCTTCTTTTTCAAGATTGCTTTGTCTGTTCTTGGTCTGTAGCATTTCCATACATTTTAACATCAGTTTGTTGTCTGAGATTTTTATTTAGAACTGTATTAAATCCATATAGATCAATTGGGACAAACTCAAACATTTGAGCCTTCCATTATACGGTCATGGTATAGTTCTTCATTTACTTAGGTCTTTCGTTTTATACATCAATATTTTGTCCTGTCCCATGTAGAAGTCTTTCAAACTTTTTGTTAGATTTATTCTTAGGTGTTTGATTTTTTTCACATACTTGTAAATGACATCCTTTACATTTTTTTGTTTTCTGTTTATTGCAAGTATCTAGACATATTTGATGCTTTCTATTGAATGTAGACCCAATGTCCTTGGCAAACTCACATATTAATTGTAATGGTTTGTCTGAAGGTTCTCTGGGGTTATCTATGACACACAGTCATATCACTGTGAGCCCTAACACTATTATTTATTCTCTTCCTGTCCTCATGCTTCTCATTTCCGTTTCTGATGTTCTCACTGACTCTGTGGCCTTTGGCCTAATGAAGTCTTTCCCTCTTTCCTTCCAGAGGAAGCTGAGGCACTTATTGACTATGAAGATAATTTCCCTGATGACAGATCTGTGTCATTCAAAGAGCTCATGGAAGATTCCCGGACAGAGGCAGAAGAGGACAGAGGTCAGGAAGAAGCCTCTGAGGAGGCCCCAAAGCAAGACCGTCTGGTCTCCATTTCTGTAGGGAAGGAACATGCAGCCTGGGATAAAGCATCTGTGCCAACCACAGGCTTGTCTGGCCCTGAGAGCAGTGTCCCCACGGACTGGCCAAAATCCCAGCTAAACCAGAAGTACTCGCTCTGGTTTCCTGCTGAGACTTTCCACAAGCCTGAGTTGGAAAAGGACGTGGATGATGACACCAAAAAGCAGTTTCCTGCTGGAGACAATCACAGTGGAGCGAAATTGGTCCCAGGTGAACCCGAAACCAAGGTGATCTATGGTAGCACTGAGGGCCCCTTGGGGCCTTTTGTGGACAGAAATGACAGCAGGGCAGGGGATCCAGTGGTAAGCAGCAGTGATGAGTCCTGGTTAGATGGGTACCCTGTGACGGACAAGGCTTGGAGGAAAGAGGAGGTAGAAGGGGAGGATGAAGGGGACAAGGGGGATGGGTCAATAGGACAGGATGAAAGTGTTCTCGTGACTCCTGATCAGCCCATCCTCGTGGAAGTCAAGAAGCCCAGGAGCACGGCTCTCACACCAAGTGAGGACACGACCCCCAGTTCAGTTCTTCCATCTCAAATGCTAGATGTGGAGGCATTGGCTCTCAGGCCCATGAACGTGTCTGAGACAGAGGGTCCCCCCAATAGAGATGATGACTCCACCAAGTACCAGCCAACTCTACCTTGGAGGCTCACCACAGATGAGTCTCCCATGGCCACCCCACCCCACGAACTCACCCACTCGACCCTGGAGACAATGACAACAACTGCTGTCCACCAGATGCCTACCCACATCCCCTCAACTAGCACCGAGGCCACCATGCTGCCAGTGGAAACCACTGTTCCTGAGGTCCAGGACAGCTTCCCCTACCTGCTGTCTGAGGACTTCCTAGGACAGGAAGGCCCCGGGCCAGGTGCAAATGAGGCAGAGTTTCTTCCAACTCTGGAGCCCTGTGTGGGAGACGAGTGTCCCAGCCTCAGCAGAGGCCCCGTGATCGCCACCATTGTCACAGTCCTGTGCCTACTGCTGCTCCTGGCAAGTGTGGGGGCCGTGTGGGGTTACCACAGGTGCCAGCACAAGAGCTCCGTGTACAAGCTGAATGTCGGCCAGCGGCAGGCCAGGCACTACCACCAGCAGATTGAGATGGAGAAAGTCTAACCACCTTTGGAGGAAAAAGAACCGTGGGACACCAGAGCGCAGGTGGAATAGGGCTCATCTTCTTTCCCCGCAGGTCTGTGTTCTGTAGGCTGAGAAGTGTCTCTGGAGACACCCGGCAGGGCAGGGAGGTTTTGGTGGCTTCGTGACATAGGTCGATGTCTCCTCAACCATCTGCTCTGGAATCGATTGCACTAAGACCTGTGTGTGGGCCCTGATTCCAAACACAAGGTCCAAAATCACCTCTTGCTTCATCAAAATGTTGTCTTCTTTTCCTTTTTTAAGAAAGAAAAGCACTGACTCCGTATCCTGAAATTTTAAAAGTAGACTTAATACACCAAGCCTCTGAGGGCACAGTGTTGCTGGGGACAATGACGACTGCTTGCTGACAGTGGGATACAGAAAAATAAGAGGTCATTTCCTTTGAATGTTGTGACGTTGCTAAGGACAGATGAGCCAAGAACCAGGGCTCAGTCAAGAAACTCTGGTGTTTCCTTTTAATTGTTTGTTTGTTTGTTTGTTTTTGTTTCTTTTTCTTTTTCTGAAATTGGAGAGAATTTAAGGCAGACATTTTGCTATGGGGAGGAGTGAAGAGACACACATCCACCTCTGTTCCCTCCATTCTGTGGAACAGCCCAACATTGTTTAAGAACAAGGTGAGCTTTATACTAGGAAGGATCATTTCCTCCAGTTGTTCTTGACCAGTCTGTGCCTAGGAACATCTTGGAATCTTTGTCAGGACTAACAAAACTCAATCTTTAGTTTCCTCTCAGGATTAACCATTTGTCTGAACTCCAGTAAGAGGGAATGACATGGAGGAAAAAAATATTTGAAGAAAGCCAAAGATTAGATGTCAAGTGCTACTTGATGGAGATGAAGAATTAAAAAGGAACATGAAATGACCTGTGCCCATCTATTCCTTACTTATATGGGAAAGTCCATCCAGGCTACCGAGTAACCCGTTTCATAGCATCTAGATCATCCCATATAGAGATTCGGCAAGTATTATTTATGACAGTGGCTCTCAAAGGGTGGTCCTCAGAGCAGTCACATCAGGGTCACCTAGAATCTTGTTGGAGATGCAGGTTCTCTAGGACCACCCCAGACTCAGGAAACAGAAACCCTGGGGGTGGGTCCCAGCTCTGGCTGGCTTAACAAACCTTCCCGGAGATTCCAATGTGTACTGAGCGTGAGAGATATTGGTTTATATCATAAATTGTGAGCTTTGAGGCCAGCTGAAGCTTCAGAGGCACAGGAGATGAGAGTACCCAGGGTCTGGCATAGAAACCAGGCATGGCCTCTTGTACCTGAAGCAGTGTTTGGAGCTACCAGTGGGCCACCTCCAACAGCCTCCTGACCACTGGCCCTGAAGCTAAATACATCAGATTCTTCTAATACAAATCACCTTCTTAGAGATAGTTTTCAGTGGTAAAAAGTGACAAAGGCAGTACATTTATTTTGAGACACTACTGGAGTCCAAGTGCTTCTGTGTGGCACGAAAGAAATCCTCATCATGTTTTACAATTGAAAAATGGAGGGTGGTGGTTTTTTTTCTATGGAAGAAAGAATTTCCGTAACATGTTTGCTACCCTGCCACTTCTTTTCAGTGCAAGCTTTGAAAAATTAATAGACTAAGTAGTTACAAGACAGTACAGCTTAATCAAAGATCTTAACCCCCATAAATGGGTAAATGAAGGCCTGAAGTTACCAACTGTTAATACCTATGCGTCAGATGAAATCTAGAATAATAGGAAGGAAATGTTTTCTCTATGTAGCTAAAGCAGAACACTGCAGAACAAAAGCCAGTGGCTGTATATATTTTACAATTAGATTCTAATCTATTGCAGGATAACTTTTCTATTTTTAACTATATAAAATAACCTTTGTCTCAACATTGGGACTCTATTAGCAGCTATTATTATGTAATAACCCAGAACATTGAACCTACACCGACACATAAATAGGTAATATTAATACAATGTATTAATAAATTTATTACAAATTATTAATACATGTAAATATATTTTTCTGGAGATATGAATTGCAAAGCAAATCCAGCACATCAGTTTTTAAGTTTTCTTTGATTTGATGTCATCTAAATTGGTGTTACAGAATCAAAAAAATGTTTGTCAAAAGGGAATGATTAAAATAAACCTAAATTGTTTGCCATTTTGCATGTTTTGAGACTGGTAAATGTTTGGTTGATGCTCATAAAAACTGAGGGAAAGAGAGGTTTCATTAACACAAAGCTTCTGATATATTTTAAATAAATAATTATTTCCCCAAACCATTGTTGAATGTATTTTATTTCTGGCTTACCACATTTTTTTTTAAATGGTACCAGGGAATTGAACCCAGGGGTGCTTAACCACTGAGCCATATCCCCAACCTTTTTTAAAACTTTGAAACAACTTCTCACTAAGTTGCTTAGGGCCTCTGTAAGTTGCTGAGGCTGGCTTTGAATTTGCAATCCTCTTACCTCAGCCTCCACAGCCACTGGGATTACAGGAGTGCATCACCACACCTGGTCTTTTTTTTTTTTTCCTCTTTTAAGAATTATTTAGTAATCTTGAAAATAACATCGTAATACTTGCTATATTTACACTGCCCTCTCTAAGCATAACTCTCAGCCACCTTACCTCCTACAGCAGGATTTCTGGGAAGTCTACAGAACCCTTGCCCCCTGCCTTTGTCACCCGAGTCATAGAGGAATGGTTCCTGCCCCAGCAGAACAGGCATCCCTGTGACCTTTTTAGAAGTGCAGACTCTCAGGCCCTGCCCCAAACCTGCTGAATCAGAAGCTGCATTGAACAAGATGCCCCGGTGATGGATGTACATAGTAAGGTTTGAGAAACATTGGTCTAAGAGACCAGAACTGATTACCCTCTTCTCTCAACTGATGGGACATTCAAAGGAATAATTACAGAGGGCTAAGAGGAGATAGTTCACAAAGATATGGGCAGGGTTAAGAGAACCATCAAGGAATGGTAGATAGCTGGTGGGGACCCCAGCGACAGAGCTTCAGCAATAGGAAAGACACTATAGGATAAGAGCTCTGGCCTCAAGAAGCAGCCACTGTTTAACTGTAGCATGAAAGGAACATGTTTTTTTGTTTGTTTGTTTGTTTGTTTCTTTTTTAATTTTATTTTTTTGGTACTGGGGATCGAACCCAGGAGTGCTTTATTATTTACCGCTAAGCTACGTACAACCCCAGCCCTTTTTTATTTTTTGAGACAGGGTCTCTCAGTTGTAAGGATTTTGCTAAACTGGGGAGGCTGGCCTGGAACCTGCAATCCTCCTGCCTCAGCCTCCCGAGTAGCTGGGATTACAGATGTGCACCATCATGCCCAGCCAATATGGGGTTTTAAAGACTCGGATCTCTTATCTCTCTCTGCAGTGTCTTGAAGGCAGGTACCATTGAGAAGTCAGAGAGCAAGGAAGCCCAGGCATTGTGGACCATAGGAATCAGGGAAGGGTGGGAAAGAAATTTAGTGGAACAAATAGGGAGATCCAGCTCAGAAACCACCAGCACTGATCCCATCTGCCTTTTGTCCCTTTCTACCTCTATGTCCACCAAGGATCCATGCCTCCCAAGTCATACCCCTCTCAGATTCCCCTCACTAGGCAGGAAAACTCATCTTCCAGTTGCTGCAATGCTCATAAGCACATAATTGTACACTCCTCACCCAAAGAACTGTCTTCACCCAGGAAGTGAGACCCATCTTCTACCCTGCTAGACTGGATATATGGGGATAGAAAAGACCAGACTCCTCACCTCCAGCAGGGACCAGCTTAATGGTATAATCTCCAGGGATCCCAGGAGATCAGGATGAAGCTGGTCCAACGACACCACATCCTTGCTGGTTCCTTCCTGCTTCCCTCCCACCCCTTCTCTTGAGAGCACTCCATCACTGGCATAAGGCTTTGCTTCAAGGGATCTGGACTCAGCACAGTGATTCACACTCAAACTCTTCCTCCCTACCCTTCTACTCCTCCTCAATCCAAAATCTAAACTCTTTCACTGTGTGCTCTGGGATTCTTGGGTTAACATAGTTTAAAAAAAAATTGTTGTGTTGTCAACTTCTTCTTCAGAGAGCCGAGGTCTGAACCCACCATAATGTGGACTTCTTTGTTTTGGGATGGCTAGTTCCTCCCTCCTTCTCTCTACTTTCTCCTTGCTTGCCCTTTAGAGACATGTATGGTGCCGTTGCTGTTGGCAGGCATGCCTGAAGAGGCTTTGAATCCAGATTTGAAACCAATTCCAGACTTTTTTTCTTTTTTTCCTAGTGAGATCCCAGATCTCCTCTGAAAGAGAAGCTTCCCAGGGAGAGGAATGAGCCCCTGCTGCCTTATCATACCTCAGCCAGCTCCTGGCTAGCCAGGACCGCCTCTGCTTCGGGCAACCCAGGAGTTCTTGGTATGAAGGTTCTGCTTTGTTAGATGACTGTCAGAAATTTCATGGACCTGAGAAAACAGAGCTCATTACAACATGTGTCCTGAAATGACTGGGTGTGGCTAAGATATTCCCATCCAGTGGATAGAAAAGAAAACAGTAATAAGGAAAAAAAATTAAAGTGGTTTTTGTTTGGTTTGGTTTGGTTTAGTATGAGGAATTGAACCCAGGGATGCTTTACCACTGAGCTACATCCTCACTCCCTTTTTTAAAAATTTATTTTCTATTTTGAGACAGGGGCTCACCAAGTTGCCTAGAGCCTCACTAAGTTGCTCAGGCTGACCTCAAACTTGTCATCCTCCTGCCTCAGCCTCCGGAGTGGCTGGGATTACAAACGTGTGCCACCACATCTGGCTAAAGTGATCTTTTTAAAGTGTCTGTTTCCAACTATTTTCCAAGTTCTAATTTTCTTTCTTTTTTTTAATTTGCTTTAATTATTTTTTTAAATTTTATTTATTTATTGGTATGTGGGGCTGAGCATCGAACCCAGTGCCTCACACATGTCAGGTGAGCGCTCTGCCGCTGAGCCACGACCCCAGCCCAATTCTAATTTTCTACAAGAGTGAGATCATACATACCACCCTGGAAAAAGACAGCAGTAATAACTTTTATAATTTGGTCCAGGGGCAGCCACCCCTAAGTGAGAGATGAAACTCTGGGATCCAGTTGGGATCTATTGGCCACATTGCCAAATTCCTTCCTATTCTTTTCTTGTAAAATGAGACATCAATATCTTAGCATCAGCTCTAACAAGATACTGAACCAGATCATTCATTCAACAGGCAACCAAAGCCAGGTACCTGTTGGGGGAGAGGTATAGGTGCTAGGGTATTCCTGCTCATATGCCTTCCCTGGAGAGCAAAGCACTCTGTCTATAACCATTGGTGCTCCTGACTCTTATTTTTTGGCACTGGGGATTGAACTCGTGGGCACTCACCACTGAGCCATGTCCCCAGCCCTATTTTTTATTTTATTTAGAGACAGGGAGCTTACTGAGTTGCTAAGCACCTCGCCATTGCTGAGGCTGGCTTTGAACTCGCAGTCCTCCTACCTCAGCCTCCCAAACCCCTGGGATCACAGGCTTGTACCACCACATCCAGCTGCTGATCCTGACTCTAATTTCCAGGTAGGAATGGGTCAGTGAAGGCAAAACTGGGCTGTTGTGGTGTCTTCTTTTGCAGGGAGATGCCACAGGGACAGGCGTGGGGACCAGTCGTGCCCCCGGCTACAGACACAGGAAGACCAATGCACAAAATCTTTGACTGAGGCCTACTTTAGTCTCCTCCCCCCACACCCTTGTACATAGTTTAAACTCTCCACACTGGGTCATTCAAACCCAGAGTCACCAGAAAAAAGAAGTCGCTGTTTGGGGGATGGCAGATGATCAAGAGTTCAGACAGCTGCGATGAAGGATTAGTTGTGGTTTTTTCTCAGTGCCTCACTACAAACTGTGCTGCAGACCCATGTTCAAACACTATTAAATGAGAATGTTTTCCCTGGCACCGATCCACTTTTTCCCCACAGTTTAAGTATTGAATTTTTTTTTTCTCTCAAACTGAAGTAGCTTCGGTTTACAGCTCACATTTAAAACTTAAAAACGTTATTTCCATAAATGTTGGCAGAAACCGGCCACCGTTTTTTATTCCATCTGCAGTCATAATAAAGTCTTTCCCATTGACAATCTAACAAATCATTTTCTGTTTGCCACTGAATGGGGTTCCATAAAATTTTTGTGCTCTTAAAATTCCCTTAATAAGAACTCATAAGAGCACACATTTCCTTCCTAAGGCAGCCTTTGTGGTCTGTCCCCAGCGATTCTCCTTTTAGATCCCAGAGGTGAGCAAAGGTTAGTGGCAGTCTCAAAATTTAGAAAGGTATTCACGTGTCAAACAGGATATCTTGCGCTACATTTCAGTCCGTTGGTCATTTTAAAATACGTGCATATTCATAAACTGCCCCTCAGCCCTGAGCAGTGGCCACGAGGGGTGGCCTTTGGACCTTCACGGTGGGTGTCTTCCACTTGGATGCCCGAATGGCAGTGGGGCTGGACAGACAAACCCCAACGGCAGTCATCTCCCCAGGACCAGCCTGAGGAAACCAAACAGGGAGAGCATTGTGTTCCGTGCCATTAGGGCAGAGGGAAAATGAGGCATCTTAGAGGAGACCTGGACCCTCCTACAAAGCTTACAAATGTGCTTGGCTTTTCAAAAGACCAAACTGATGCTGAACCTATGGATTCTCAATCCAGAAGTCTTCTAGGCTCTTCCAAGAAACACACTCAGGGAGCTGTTGGGTTGAGCTATTGAGTGCAGCCTCACACTGGGGTTTCATGGTAGTTTAAGAGGAACCAGGCACTTTAAAAAAAATCTGGTTTTGTTTTCTTTGAAAAAGGTTTAGTAACTCAGCTCCTTAGTCAAAGATGTTGACCACACTGTCACCAGGGGATATTGCTAGGGTAGAGGCAGAAGAGTCCTTTTAGTGTGAGAGTGTGTGCGTGTGCGTGTGTGTAGGGGAGGGTTCTGGGAATTGAACTCAAGGGCACTCAACCACTGAGCCACATCCCCTACCTTATTTTTTATTTTATTTAGAGACAGGGTCTCACTGAGTTGCTTAGTGCCTCACTAAGTTGCTGAGGCTGGCTTTGAACTCGCAATTCTCCTTTCTCAGCCTCCCAAGCCACTGGGATTACAGGTGTGCCCCACCTTGCCCAGCTGAAGGGGCCTTTTAACCCTAGTGAAAGGGGAACAACTTCAGAGAGTGAAGGAGGACCTCCCCCACCCCACTATGTGGAACAACATCCTTTACTAAAACTCACCCCAGACTCTAAGGATGAGGACCAAATGGTAGCTCTGCAGGGCACATGGAGGAGGGAGCAGGGAAGCCCAACCCAGGCTGGTCCCTGTGGATGTCTCCTGCCATTCCTTCATGCAGCTGGGGAGGACAAGTGCAGCCAAGAGCTACAAGGACAATTAAGCAGCTGCTGGGTACACTATCTGCACAGACTCAGGAACCCCGAGAAAGGCATCTACTCACTGGGTCCCCCACTCCTTTATAGCCTTGTCTTATGACCATCCTTCCCACTAACTTCAAAAGGAAATTTTTTCCTGGTGGAGTAGAGGGGTGGGGCAAGGACAGATAGAAGAACCCAGCAATCTGTGGGCAAAGGCCATCTCCCTTACCAGGAAGCCATATAACATCTGACTCATCACTGGGCAGGAGGGCACCCCCAACTGGAAGGATGTTGTGGTCACAAGTGCACCCATTAAAAACACTGACTCTATAGGCACCACTGTCATGGTGCACGCCTGTAATCCCAGCGGCTTAGGAAGCTGAGGCAGGAGGATCTTGAATTCAAAGTCAGTCTCAGCAATTTAACAAGGCCCTAAGCAACATAGTGAGGCCCTGTCTCTAAAATAAAATATAAGAAGGGCTGGGGAATGTGGCTCAGTGATGAGTGCCCCTGGATTCAATCCCCAGTACCAAAAAAATAAATAAAAAATAAAAATAGAAATAAAAAAACACTGACTCCTTTGGCCAAATAGTCCTGTAGGGATACAGACTGTTGCCTGTGGGTTAATTTAGCCAGACAGGAGTGGTAGGTTAATGTCATGGGCTGAGTACTCTGGAAAGGTGACCTGCCATGGGGATTCTTGTGCTGCAAGGGAAAGAGGACATGTCTTGGCAGGGGAGGGGTGGTGAGGGGAGCAGGCATTGCAGAAGTACACATAGAAGGATCTAGAAGTTGCAATAGTATGGTGGAGGGTGAAAACGAAAGCTAGAAAAACACAAATGTGTTTATTACCCCCAACAAATCACCATGCTACCAAGACCCAAAACACCATCTTCTTTTGTTCCTTTCCAGGGCACTATGAGAAAAATCTTGTCTCCCAGTGGGGCGCCTATAATTCCAGGGATTTGGGAGGCTGAGACAGGAAGATCATAAGTTCAAGGCCAGCCTCAACAACTAACTTAGTGAAACCCTAAATAACTTAATAAAACCCTATCTCAGAATAAAAAATAAAAAGGGCTCAGGATGTGGCTCAGTAGTTAAGAGCTCCTGGTTTCAACTAGACAAGTAGTTTATGTGAAGGAACAAATTCTAATAAAGTTGTTTCCAGAACCCCACACTTTCCTGGCTTTCCGACCCCCTTCTCAGTCTCTGGTTGATTTCTCATTTCATAGAGGGCCCAGTACTCTTTCCAATTTTTATTTGTTTCTTTGTTTTTTGTTGTTGGTGGGGTTTTTTTTGGGGGGGGAAGAGGGGGAAGGTACTGGGGACTGAACTCAGGGGCACTCGACCACGGAGCCACATCTCCAGCCCTATTCTGTATTTTATTTAGAGACAGGATCTCACTGAGTTGCTTAGCACCTTGCGGTTGCTGAGGCTGGCTTTGATCTCCCGATCCTCCTGCCTCAACCTCCCGAGTCGCTGGGATTACAGGCGTGTGCCATGGCATCCAGCTTGTTTGTTTGTTTGTTTAGTACCGGGGATTGAACACAGGGGAACTCAACCACTGAGCCTTATTTTGTATTTTATTTAGAGACAGAGTCTCACTGAGTTGCTTAGCCAATGCTGAAGCTGGCTTTGAATTCACGATCCTCCTGTCTCTGCCTCCTGAGCTGCTTGTGCCACCGCACCCAGCTCAAATTAACAAATACATGAATCTAAGTGGCTCCATGGAGCCTCAGGGCTTCAGGTGTTATTGCCATGCTGATAATTTGACAAACTCCTCCCAGATCCCTCACAGCCAAACTCAAGACCCCAACTGAAACATGTTGGCTACTGGTGACCCACAGCCCTTTTCCAAAACTGCCCTCAGCTGAAGCAACTTGCCTTCAAAGATTTCTATACCTCCAGGGAACTTCCCACAGCCAACAACGGACTGTCCCGGGTTTCTCCCAAGAGCACCCCCATAATAAACAATGTGTGCTCATGTGATATCCCTGTCTCCAGCTCTGCTGGGGACCTGACCTCAGAAATCTCTCCAATTCTGTTTGCAGCCTGGACCTCCCATCCCAATCTCAGACCACAGGCTTTCCACCAAATTCCTTCCTCCCCACATACCGAATCTTCCCCATTTCAGTAAATGCAACTCCATCTTTCTCTTCATCCAGGCCCCAAACCTTGACGTCATCCTTACTCCTCTGTCTCCTACTCCAACCCAACCTGTCAGCAAATTCCGCGGGCTCTGCTTTCAAAATAAATCTAGATTCTGATGATTTTCACCACTGCCATGGCCCCAGATCCAGGCCTGCGATCTTGTAGTATCTCCCCGTGGGTCTCCCTGCTCCCACCCATTCAAGCTCACGTTTCCTACAATATGGCAGCTAGAGTGACCCTTGAAGAGTTAGTCAAGACACTTCCCAATGGCCTGCACCTTACTCAGTACAAGCCAAAGGGCCTGCACAGGCCAGTTAGACCCGACACCCTCCATTCTGGACTCCCACTCATAGACCTGTCTGGCCTTTATTCCTTCTGCTCTCCCTTGCCTGCTCCTCTGCTTGGCTTCCCGTGGTTCCCTGGTCACACCAAGCACGTTCCCACTTCCAGGCACTGAACGTGCTGTCCCTTCTCTGCCCTGAGACCTGCTGCCCTAAGGCCTCTGTTCTATCGTCACCTCCTAGGTGAGCTGCCCAGAGCACACTGCAGCCTCAACTCTAGGATTCCTTACCCTCTTCCTTGCTTTATTTTTTTCCCATAGCAATCATCACTGTCTGATACCATGTGTATGTTTCTTCCTGTTGGCTTGTTGTCTTCCTTGTCCTATAGAATGCAGGCTCTGTGAGACCAGGATTCCCCCCCCCCCCCGCCCCGTTATTCTGTGCAGTATCACTGGTACCCAGGTCAATGCCTGGCAACAGCAGGTATTCAACAAATATTCATTGAAAGAATGAATGAAACTAGATTCCCTCTGGCTTTCTTCCATTTGCAACTCTTAAGACTTATGACGCTAAGACTTTAAGACTGAGAATTGTTCTCAAAAGAGGTTGGCTAATCCTTATAAGATTTTTGGAGATTGAAAAGTGTTGGGGAAAACCCACATTTCTGTATTCTGCACATTCACCCAACTTGTTTTTCAATAGGTGCAAGAAGTGGTACAGGTCAGATCAAATAAAGACCATCAGGAGGTTTGGAGAAATTTAGCCTTTGCCTACTTCCATTTTTTTCCTGGGTAGGAGAAGAGATTAAAATCGGGAAGAGCAAAGAGACCAAAAGAAATTTATACAATTATCATCCTTTAAGAGTGTTTTTCTTATTTAAAAAATAATACTGATTTTTTGGGAGTGGGGGGGACAAACCATGGAAAACTGTCCTTCCAGCCAAAAGTAAGAAAGGCATGTATGAACACAGAGAAAACAGATGCAAATTCAGGGGAGACAGGTGTGAACATGGGTAAGACAAGTGTGAAGAAGGGAAGACATGTGTAAACATGGGGAAGACAGGTGTGAAGAAGGACAGGTATGAACATGAGGAAAACAGGTGTGAATGCAGGGAAGGCAGGTAGGAATATGGAAAGAGAGGTGAGAACATAAGGAAGATAGGTGTGAATACAGAAGACAGGCTCACCCTGGTTAGATGTAGTGAAAGAGATGGGGGCTTCCCTTTTACTTTGTAAAGGGAAGGCTTTGAGGTATCAAAAATCTGGGCTTTTGGGAAAAGGAGGACAAAGAATCTGTTTCCTGAACTTCGTAAGAAAGTCTCTTTGGTTGCCCGGGACTAGTCAGTCTCCTCCAGGTCCAAGAGGTCATCCACATATTCCACAACCTCTCCCTGTAAGAGACAAAAGGACACCTGTGTGATTTACCTGAACATAAAAGTGCTGGTGGGCAGAACTCTTTGCAAGAAGCCACTGCTGGCTGACTGCTTGGGCCAAAGCAGGTCTTCTCCACTGGCCTGGGGTCCGAGGACGGACCCCGCGGAAGGTATCTCAGCTTCCATTCCATGTGAACTCCATGCCAAGCACTCTCTTTCCCACCCCACAGCTAGCCTCTGTGAAGTGGACAGTTCAGCCACCCTCTGTAAAGTCCTCTGGGCTTCCCTCCCTTTCATCTGTCTCTTTCTGCCTCAATCACCAGACCACACCTCCCAAACCACAGCAGCCAACATTGTTGGTATCTAGTCAGCATAAATGCCTTTGGAGACTGGCCCCAAAGCATTCCTGTGACCCCTCAGTCTCTGCTTCAACCCAACCCAAGACTTAGGCCCTCAAATCACATCCTGGTTTACAAAGTGCTTCCACTTACAACCCTAGGAGGGGGATATTATTACTTCTGCTTCATAAAAAAAGAATTGAGGCTCAGTTCCTTCATGCTAGTGATGGATCTGTCCTACACAAATCTGAGCACAGAAGATTCCCTGATGATGTCTTGTTTGGAGGTGTTTCACCTAAAACCAGGAAAGTTTTAGGTGAGAGAGCATCCTGGAGGCTGGGCCTCTGGGTCTGGCCCCACAGGTCACAGAACTTTTGGTCTCCCAGACTCCTCACCTATAATGTGAAGGGTCAGACCAGAACAGGGTCTTAGGGTTCTTCCAGCTCCAACATGGCAGGTCCTCAGCTTTTCTAGAAAGCATTTTTCAATTTGTCCCAAACCCATCTCTCTAAATAATACTCCTAATGATGGCTTTTCTGTGGCTTCACTGCCCCTCCACTAAATGGCTAGTCCACAACCAGTTTAGACTAGTCAAAAAAGGAGTTGGCTAAGAGATTTAATCAGATTTAAAATGCTTACAGCAAGGACATCATTTACCAAAAAAAAAAAAAAAAAAAAAAAAAAAGATAACACTCTGATAGAAAAATTGGAAAGGGGAGTTGAAGTATTTTCAGAGTGCTGAGCCATTGAAATTTCACTGTGTCTTTATAAAGTTAAAAGATGATGGCTGGCTGGGTGACTGCTGCAGATTCCTGGAGCGTCACTCCACACATGGCACCTTCGTGAAACGTGGCACTGCAGCCTGGGTTTCCTAGAAAGCCAGGCTCCTCCATGCCAGCGTTCTGCCTTTCATTAAAACACCCACAGCAACTGTCTTTCTCAAGGTCCCCTTCTGTTTCTTATTTCAGGGACGCCCCAGCCTTGCAGTGACTTTAGCAAAGGCGTGAGTAATATTTTCTCTCAGCCAGACGTGTGCTAAGCATGAAAACTTACCTCATCATCATCCATTATATTTTCCTTAGCAAAGTCATACAGCTCTTTCTGGAGGGTAGTCACATTAAAGAACTGAACTGCTTCCTGTTCAGACAAACAGAGAACAGCTTATAGGACCCAGGAATGGGAGGAGGAGGAGGCAATGGGTATGGGATTTCTTTCTTGGGGGACAAGAATGTTTAAAAGGACAGAGTGGCAATGTTTGGAGAACTCTGTGAGTACAGCAACAGCCACTGAATTATACACTTGAAGAAGGCGAAGTCTATAGTATATGAAATACATTTCAATTTAAAAAAAAAATAGCCATCTTGGGTAAAGGAGAGGAGTTTGTGAGCATGTGCGTAGTAGTGGGAGAATGAGATGTGAAGGAAGATGTATTTATGACCACCTAGGACAGCATATAAAACCCCAATGGTCTTCATCCCAAAGATAAACCAGAAAAGATCTCTCGAAAATCACACATAATTAATGGAGTCCCTGACAAAACATGCAAAACTTTGAGTTTGTCCATTAAGGAAATTAAATGATAGTCTGTTCACAAGAGAACCTACCCTGGTGCTATTGAAAAATATTAGTAAAGTGAGTCTGTGGGTCTGGCCTAGAAAAGTCTTCATGCAAAACAGTGTGTGAAGCAGGATCCTATTTTTTTTAAAAAAAATACAGGCTGTATATACGTGTAAATGTGTAGCCTTATTATAAAGTTTGGGATAAAGTGAAGATGTGAGATTTTGAGAGAATCTCACTTTCTAAGTAAAATATTTCTGTTAACATTTGACATATGTCATGTTTACAGATTCAGAAACCAGAATAAAGCAATAAAATGTTAAGACCAAAACACTACAGAAACCAGTTTGTTCCTGAAAGAACTCTTTCTCTTAAGTCTCCCGAAAGTCAGGCTGAAGAGAAGGAAAGGAAAAGTCAGGGCCTGGCTGCAGGGCACTCACTGGTCTGGGCTGGAAATGCTCGTCCGAGAGGCCCCATTTGTCCCTGTGGAACTGATAGTACACCAGGTTCTGCTGCATGACCTTGTCATTCTGGTCAAAGAGCAGATAGCTGACCGCACAGGGGGCCGCATTCTTCAGGTCACTCACTGGATCCGGGAAAGAAGACAATGAGCAAATCAGCAGGCCATGTCCTGCAACCTCCCCCCAGTTTCCCCCCAGCTCTAGCTCGCCTTCCTAGAGTCATGAATGAGCCCCTTCTTCGCAGCTCCTGCTCTGGAAAGCCTATGACTGACTGCAATCAAGGTGGAAGGTCACAGATAGGGACTCCATGCAGCCTGAAGGCCAGATTTCTTGGTAGGCAGATGCCATGGTAGTCCTGCCCAACACTTCAGGCTCTGGGGACATGGGCTGGTCTCAGGCCCCTGGCACCCGCCAAAGAAGGCGGGGTCCCACACCCTGGACTATCCTGGGCTCAAAGCAGATAAGTGGCTCAGCAAGAAGACCCAGTTCCTGGGTCTATAATCTCCAGATACAGGTGGGCCCCTACAACTAAACCAGATTTGGAAGATGAACGACGGAGATGGAAGAGATTTAAAGTCATTGGGTCTTGCTGCCTCCTAGGACTGGGGTTCCCACCTCTGCTTCAGTACTTAGCTTTCAACACAGCGATCTGAAGGGTTAGAATTTACCTTGGGAGTAGGGCAAACGGGGAGATATAATGGTACAGAAGACCCAGGGTATTCATTCTGGCACATTCCACTCCAATTTAAAACTGAGGAAGAACATTTCTGCCAATGCTTTGGTTGGTAGGCGTGACCTGAGCTTGGATATGAATAAATTGTGCCACCCAGAGGTTATTTCTTGTAATGACAACTTCAAACCCCAGCTTAGAAGCACTTACTATTCACAAGGCCTGCAGGGCCACTAAAGGGTTCAAATCTAAGGAACAACACTTGCCCTTAAAAAACTTAATGAGGTCGGGTTGGTACCTATGATCCCAGAGATTGGGGAGGCTGAAGCAGAAGGATTGCAAGTTTGAGGCCAATCTCAGCAGGCCTCTTCAAGGCAGTGAGTTTTATGTATACTCTTTATAACTCCAGAAAACAAATACTTTGGGGGAGCAAATGCAAAGCTGGAGGTTTTGGTCTACCAGTGTTTACAAGTGTTTGCCGCAGTTTTTGACAATGTAGGGAGATTTTGAGCTGCCAGAGCCAGGATATGTCTAGCCTAAGACTCTAGCTTTGTGTACTCAGAAAAGGCCATGGAAATCCAATGGACTGTTATGTAACATACAGGTATATATTTTGTGCTATATATATATATATATATATATATATATATATATATACATATATATACAGGAAGAGGTAGCATGGCTTCATGCTTTAGGCACAGACCCTGGAACTGCACTGCAAATCTTTAATCTTCAACAGGCAAAGATTTTAATGTGTCCTAAGGAATGTAGGAATGTAGTAAGAAGGATACAACAAAGAACAAAATAGCCCCACCAGGAAAGGAAAGCCACAGAAGCTAAGGTCCTCTCTCACTCTTCCCTGGGACATCCCCAAGACCTGCCAATCCTGATTGAGAACAGCGTGACTGGAGGCATCTATTCCAGCCAGAATCCTGCCACCTCTGGACCCTGCTACTTCCCCACTAGAACAGAACTGTTCCTGCTGCATATGTCCACGACAATCCTCCAGTGCTTGTAACCAAATTGCCAAGGTGCACCCTGCTCAAACAAGTGGCACTCGGCACAGTGGTGGGGATCAGAGGCGAAGGCTCAAAGGACAGGCTCTGAGTCTCACTCTGAGTGGCCTTTTCTTCCCTTTGTCCACTTGAATGTTCTTATTGACACACTCCAATTTCAGGTCCAGGGAAGACCGGGTGGAATGAGGCTCTCACAGTGTGAAAAGTAGAGCCGATTTTGGGGAGAAAGGGGAATGACAATAGAGAAAATGAACCCTTGCAGGGTAGAGTTGGCTGAGTGCCGGTGTGTGACTGATCACCCTTCACATTTGGCATCCATTAGCTCACTTGAACCCCAAGATGATCCTGAGAGATGGGTACTACTACTGCTGCTGTACTGATGAAGAAATGGAAGCATAGAGAAGTCAGTAAATTAAAAAGTTGAAGTTCAAACCCAGGCAGTGTGGTCCCAGGGTCTGTGCCTAAAGCATGAAGCCATGCTACTTCTTCAAGGTACGTCACCAAGGCTGTCAAGGTGGCTGATGGACTCTCAGCAACCACAGGTAAAGGCTGTCACCTCTATTCTGCTGACAGGGAAACTGAGTCTTTGAGGATTAAATATCTTGCCCAAGATCCCATAGAAAGTTACTTACACTTATAATAAGCAAACTGCAAATAATGATACATGGTTGCAACAAATTTCTCCACCGGATAGCCTCCTATAACTGGGGTGAGGTTCTCTTCACACTGTATTTTACATTCCAGAACTTCTATGTAATGATCTGAAAAAAAAAAATCCACAAACTTTCAGAGCAGCATATCCATTGCTCACTTCTCTTCTTCCTTCTTCCTTTCTCCTTACCTCCCTTCCTTTCTTCCCTTCAGTGCTGGGGATCAAACCCAGGGCTTTACATATGCTAGATAAGTGCTCTACCACTGAGCTGTGGCCCCAGCCCCATTATTTTCTTAATACACTACTTCTGCCTTCCATGAAAATGAGAAAAATATAAGAAAAAAAGATTTGTGACATTTACAATAAGAGACTAAAATCTTTAATATACAAAGCTCCTGAAGATCAATTAAAAAAAAAAAAAAAAGACGGGCTAGAGTTGTGGCTCAGTGATGAGCACTTGCCTAGCATGTGCAAGGCCCTGGGTTCGATCCTCAGCACCACATAAAAGTAAATAAATAAAATAAAGGTATCATGTCCACTACAACTAAAAAATAACTATTAAAAAATGACAAATATCCACTATAAAAATGGCCAAAGTATGTTAACAGAAAAGAAATTAGAAAAACAGTGAATAAACATTGTGAAAAGATGCTATACCTCTTTTTGTAATTAAGAAATATAACCTGGGACTGGGGAAACAGTTTACTTGGTAAAGTGCTTGCCTCACATGCTCAAGGGTCTGGGTTCAATCCTCAGTGCCACAAAAAAAAAAAAAAAGAAAGAAAGAAAGAAAAGAAATACAATCTAGCTCAGAGAAGTGGCACACTCCTGTAATCCTAGCTACTGGAGAGGTTGAGGCAGGAGGATTATGAGATTAAGGCCAGAGTGGGCAACTTAGTGAGACCCTATCTCAAAATAAAAAATAAAAAGGGATAGGAGTGTAGCTTTGTGGTAGAGGACTTCCCAGCATGCACAAGACCCTGGGTTCAATCACCAGTACAAGGAGAAGAAGAAAAAAATGATTTAAACTGGGGGCTGGGGATGTGGCTTATTGATAAAACACTTGCCTAACATAAGACCCTGGGTTTGGAGGGCCTGGGTTGTGGCTCAGTGGTAAAGCACTTGCTTACCATGCATGAGGTACTGAGTTCAATCCCTGGCACCATATAAAACAAACAAACAAACAAATAAATAAATAAAAACAAGGTCCTGGGTTTGATCTCCAGCAAGGCAAAATAATGATAATAATAATAATAATAATAATAGGCAAATTTTAAAAAATTTATTAGTACCAATGTTAGGGAAAGTGGTAAAACTTACACTTATATTCTATTGGTGGAAGCAAAACTGGAATAAACAGAAATTTGTTTTGGAAGATAAATTTTGCAAAGTTTACCAAATGTTAAAATATACATATCCTTCTAACCTGGCACTCTACTTCCCTGAAATAATAACAGCAAACTTAGAAGCAACTTAAATGCCAGTCGATAAGTTCCAGTACATCTAAACCACAGAATCTATATAACCTTCAAGAGAATAAGGCAAACAATACATATAATATATATAAAGAAAACATACAACATAGAAAGATGTCAAAGACTACATTTTCCAGCCTCCCTTGCAGTTAGAATGGGATCATATGACTAGTTGTAGCCAGTGAAATTGGATAGCAACAACTACTAAATATTTCTTCAGGCCCGGTCCCTAGTAACTCCCAGGTGATCCTTCACCCCCTCTTTTATCCCTTTACACAACTAGAAGGAAAAGACCTCAGGATGTTTGCATGTATTTTTATTGGCAAGACTGTACAGAAAAAGCCTCTCATATATCACTGGTAGGAATGCAAAATGATACCTTAAAATACTAAATAGTTTACAGAAACATTAATTCTTTGAACTATTAACCCAGTTCTATAGACTTTGAAAACACATCTCTGTACTTAGCAAAAAAGAAAAAAAAAAGTTCAGTTATCCATTTCAATGTAATATGTAACAGCAAATGATTGGACAACCCAAAAGTTGATGAATAGCAAGCTATTACAGTCTTGTTGTTAATAAATAACTTCAAAAAAGAAAATGCTAACTAAATTGTAGAGAGACTAGAAAACACCTTAACCAAACAGATATCACCAATAAAAGGGTAAAGAGACAGCACACATGACTGGATGTGATATCCTAGGAAGGTCACTTCTACAGTGTCCCAGCCAAAAAAGCACATCCTGGAGGAAATTATGGATTACAGGACAGAAACCCAAATTGAGGAATATTTATAAAGTAACTGGTCTAAATGCTTTAAAATGTCATTGGCATACAAAGACAAAGGAAGGCTAAGGACCTGTTACAGATTAAAGAACACTAAAGAAACATCACAACTAAATAGGAAATATAGGGCTGGGGTTGTAGCTCAGTGGTAGAGTGCTTGCCTAGCATGTGTGAACCCTGGGTTCGATCCTCAGCACCACGTAAAAATAAATAAATAAAATAAAGTTATTGTATCCATCTACAACTTAAAAAAAAATTAAATAGGAAATATAATTCTGGACTGAGTCCCATACCAAGGAAGAAAATGTGACAGAAAGAACAAGATTGGGACAACTGACAAAATTAGAATATGGATGGTAGATTGAACAAAGGTACCTAAATTAAAGTTACTAAATTTAATTTTACTGTGAATATACACATTAAATTTTTGTCCTTAGGAAATATAATGAAGCATTATAGGTAAAGAGTCAAGATATCTCCAATCTACTTTAAATGGTTCTGAAGGAAAAATAATTACACACACAATGCAGCTGGATAGAGTGATAAAGTTAGCAGGACATAATCAATTTTAAAAATTGGTAAATCTGGGTGAGAATATAAGAGTATCTAGTACTACTTTTGCAACTTCTTTACAGGTTTTAAATTGCTTACAAGTATAATCTAGGCATAGCTATTTCTTGGGGGGCCACATTCTGGGACCCCTTTCCCATGCATGTCTGAAACTACTAAACCCTATGTATATATTATGTATTAATACCAAACCATAAAAAAATCTGTTTTCTGGTATACATGCATATAATAAAGTTTAATTTATAATTAGGCACAGGAACATTAACCATAATGAAACATAAAATAGAAGAATTATAACAATATACTGTAATAGAAGTAATGAGAATGTGGTCTCTCACCACTCAAAATAGCTTCCTGAACTGAACTCATCCTCATGCTGATGTGATGAGAAGTGAGGCAGATGACCGAGGTTTTGTGACGTGACACCACAAGAGAGCCATGTGAGCACAAGCACTGTACTAAGGTGGCATCCATCTGCTAAGCAGTACAGTTTCTAAGTGACTGCTGGCAGGTAGGGTATACAGTGTGGATATGCTAGAAAAGGAATGATTCATGTCCCAGGAGTAATGGAAATGGATGGTGACAGATTTTATGGCACTACTCAAAACTTATTCACTATTTATTTCTGGAATTTTCCACTAAATATTTTCAGACTGTGTGGGTCATGCTTGTAATCTCAGAGGCTTGGGAGGCTGAGACAAGAGAATCGTGAGTTCAAGATCAGTGTCAGCAACTTAGCAGGGTCCTAAGCAACTCAGCAAGACCCTATCTATAAATAAAATATAAAAAAGGGCTGGAGATACAGCTCAATGGTTAAGCACCTCTAGGTTCAATCCCTGGTAACAAAATATATGTATGTGTGTGTGTGTGTGTGTGTGTGTGTGTGTGTGTGTGTGTTTTACTATGGTTGACAGCAAATAACTAAAACCATAGAAACCATGAGTAAAGGGGACTGCTGTGTATCAAAGATAGGTAAGAGAGACACAGCAGACACTATGTACTGTTGTAAAAGAGTCTTGTCTCCCCAACACCCATTTAAAAAAAGAAAAAGAGCTGTCCGGCAGCCGAGGAGACCCCGCGCAGCGCTGCCAACGCCCCGGCGGAGAAGCTGAGATCATCTAATTTGAAATATTTAAAGTGGATACAAAACTATTTCCGCAATGCAGACAATTAAGTGCGTTGTTGTGGGCGATGGTGCTGTTGGTAAAACATGCCTCCTGATATCCTACACAACAAACAAATTTCCATCCGAATATGTACCAACTGTTTTTGACAACTATTCAGTCACAGTTATGATTGGTGGAGAGCCATATACTCTTGGACTTTTTGATACTGCAGGGCAAGAGGATTATGACAGATTACGACCGCTGAGTTATCCACAAACAGATGTATTTCTAGTCTGTTTTTCGGTGGTCTCTCCGTCCTCATTTGAAAATGTGAAAGAAAAGTGGGTGCCTGAGATAACTCACCACTGTCCAAAGACTCCTTTCTTGCTTGTCGGGACCCAAATTGATCTCAGAGATGACCCATCTACTATTGAGAAACTTGCCAAGAACAAACAGAAGCCTATCACTCCAGAAACTGCTGAAAAGCTGGCCCGTGATCTGAAGGCTGTCAAGTATGTGGAGTGTTCTGCACTCACACAGAAAGGCCTAAAGAATGTGTTTGATGAAGCAATATTGGCTACCCTGGAGCCTCCAGAACCGAAGAAGAGCCGCAGGTGTGTGCTGCTATGAACATCTCTTCAGAGTCCTTTCTGCACAGCTGGTGTCGGCATCATACTAAAAGCAATGTTTAAATCAAACTAAAGATTAAAAATTAAAATTCGTTTCTGCAATAATGACAAATGCCCTGCACCTACCCACATGCACTCATGTGAGACAAGGCCCATAGGTATGCCCCCCCACCCTGCCATACTAGTTAATTTTGAGTAATTGTGTATTGTCAGAAAGTGATAAGTACTAGTTTTTGTTGTTTAAAAAAAAAACAACAACAAAAAACAACAACAAAAAAAACCAAACCACTTTTTGTTGTTGTTTGTTTGTTTAAGAGCAAGGCATGCTTGTGATGACTTTGTAACAGACTAATTTGTTAAAGCTGTTCCCTGGTTCCAACCTGGAGAGTAATGAGTAATCTGGGACACTTTTGCCCCTCCCCCCTTTTGGTTGGGGGGGGGGAGTGTGTGTGGGGTTTATTTTTTAGTCTTTTTTTTTTTTTAATTAACTGATGGACAGCCCTTAGGAGAGGAGGACAAATTGATTCCACATTCCACTTCCTAGATCTAGTTTAGAAAATGTGTTCCCCACCTGGTGCTCTTAGGAAGGAGTATAGTAAATGCCTCATTTAATAATATACTCCTTTTTGAAAGTTGCCTTTTCTCTCCACCCTTGAGTAGATCCAGTATTTGATGAAATTCATGAAAATGGGTGGCAGCTGTCTTGCCCCTCCTCTTTTCTAGGATGCACTCTATATGTGACTGTGACTTTCAAGGAAATTTGTTTGCCATTTGCTGTTTTCTTTTTCTTTTTTTTGGGGGGGGGAGGGTTCATTTCTAACTTCTTTCATTGATAAATGAAGAAAAGTATTGCACCTTTTGAAATACACCAAATGAATTTAGTTTGTAATTAAAAAACATTTTTTCCCCTGTCAGTCATTGTTTTATATACTTAGCATAGATTTGCAACTCACTGTGTGGTGGTCCTAGAACCCAGCTGAAGACCTGACACACAGAAGAACTATGAGGGGTGGTGCTAGAAGACAGATACCTGCAGGATGATTGGCATCCTTTCAGGTTTGATACTTCATGAAGAAGCTGGTGGTGGATGGGGTGGGAGAACATTTACCAACAAGGGGATTGACCAGTTGGGAATCCCCTTATTTCTGTTTTGCATATGAGGCCCCCCTAGCCCACTGATATTCTTTAATGAAAATCATGGTGAGAGTCTTGATTGTGGAGACTCTTCATAAGTGGTAATAGGGATTTTTTTCCAGCTTATTTGGTTGCAGTTTCCAGTTTTTAAAAATGTTTAGATAATCTTTTTCCACCTTCCCCAAATCCTAAAACTTGTAGATTCATTAGTGTTGAACCAATGCTTTTTCCTGTCTCAATTCTTTGTATATGCATTCTTTTCAGATGTATTAAACAAACAAAAACCCTTCACAAGCCAAAAAAAAAAAAAAAAAAGAAAGAAACAAAGAAAAAGAAAATTAAAATTGGACCTGGCCAATCATCTACATATAAGTACCAATTTATAAGAAATATAGAGGGCTAGGATTGTGGCTCAGTGGTAGAGTGCTTGTCTGGCATGTGTGAGGCCCTGGGTTCAATCCTTAGCACCACATATAAATAAATAAATAAACAAACAAATAAATAAATGCATTGTGTTCAATTACACCTAAAAAATAAATATTAAAAAAATAAGAAATATAGAGCATAGAGGATCATGGAGATACAATCAGTACACTCTACACAGTAAGAATCTCTATAGGAGAAATAATTCAGTTGTTTCAACAGCAAGGTGGAAAAAAAGAGAAGAAACTATAGATTAAGAGAGACTTAAAAGATAACAAATTAGCCAGGCATGGTAGCTCAAAGCCAGTACCACACACACACACACACACACACACACACACATACACACACAAAAAAAATAGAATAAATTTGCTACAGTACAGATGAACCTTGAAGACATTACACTCAGTAAAATAAGTCAATCACATAAGTGCAGACACTGCATGATTCCACTTACATGAGATAGCCAGAGTAGTCAAATGAAAAAGCAAATGCATAAAGAAAGAAGGTGGCTGCCAGGGGCTGGGTGGGGAGGAGGAAGGCGGGAGGTATTTATTAACAGGGACAGAGTTTCTGTTATTTGTTTCTAGAAAAGAAGTTCTAGATACAAATGACAGTAACGATTGCACAATGATGTGAATGTACTTTAGGTCAATGGACTGTTTATTTAAAGGTGGCTAGAATGGTAAATTTCATATTATATATATTTTACCTTAATCAAGATTTTAAAACTAGAATCTATCACAACATGTGGACCTTATTTGGATCCTGATTCAAACAAATGAATAGTAAATTACTGATGATGTTTCTTAGATGATATGGACACTGAATAGTTGATGGTGAGATTAAGTAACTATTGTTAAAATTCTTTTAGGTGTAATAATGTAGTGGCTATGTTAAAAAAAAAAAAAGAGTCCTTATTTTTTAGAGGTATATACTGAAATACTACACATGAAGTGACACAGCATCTGGAATTTGCTTCAAAATAATCTGAGAGAGGGCTGGGGTTGTGGCTCAGCGGTAGAGTACTTGCCTAGCACGTGTGAGGCCCTGGGTTTGATCCTCAGCACCACATAAAAATAAACAATAAAGGTACTGTGCCCTACTACGATTAAAAAATAAATATTAAAACAAATAACTAAATAGCCTGAGAGAAGGGAAGTAGATAAACCCCAAATGGCCATGAGTTGACAGCTATGAAGCTGGATCGTGGTTACCGGGGGATTCATTGTACTTTTCTATTTTTTTATAGGTATAAAAATTTTTTTTTTCAATTTTTCTATAATAAAAGGGGTTACTTATGGGGGAGTATTTTATAGAAAGAGATTTATGAACAAAACATGACTTAAAGAAAAACAAACCTCTCTTTGAAAGAGCTTCCATTCTGCAGGATCTCTGAAGAGCCGTTAACCATTAACATGCTCAGTGACTCTGCAGAGGGAGACACAGCACTCAGCCCATGCCCAGACTTATTTAAGGAGCACTGTTCAGAGATACAATACTCTTTTTTATCTATGGTATGGTCCAGACTTCTTTACCCTTTTTGTAAGGCACAGTTCTAGGTTCAGGGTCCTCATTCCACCTTGGGAACTCCTCTCTTGGCCATTCCTCATGTACTGGAGTAACACTGCCCAATGAAGGAAAAAAGCAAATGTCTGGGGCCTCCAGAGAAATCTGAGCTATCTATGGGTTGTGTTTTAGGTTTTCTTTCCTTCTTCATTTTTTAAAAATTTTTTTAAAATTTTTTTTAGTTGTAGACGAACATAATACATTTATTTTATTTATTATATGTGGTGCTGAGGATGGAACTCAGGGCCTCACACGTGCTAGGCAAGTGCTCTACTGCTGAACCACAACCCCAGCCCTCCTTCTTCATTCTTCTTTCTTATGTTTTCTGAACGTCCTATAAGAAGCATAGCTTGGGAGGCTGGGGTTGTAGCTCAGTGGTAGAGTGCTTGCCTCGCACATGTGAGGCACTGGGTTCAATCCTCAGCACCACATAAAAATAAATAAAATAAATAAAGATATTATGTCCTTATTTAAAAATCTTAAAAAAAAAGAAGAAGCATAGATTGTTTTATAGTCAGAAGTTTTCAAAATGTTCTTAGTCGTGTTTATTATACTCTTCATGCTACCTCTGTAACAGTTGGAAGATGGCCATCATCCAAGTTATCTTAGTAATGGAAGTTGTTACTGAGTTGCCCTGGGACCCATTTTTATCTTTCCAAAAGCCTTGGGGAATCTGTAATCAAGCGGGGCTGATACAGCAGTCTATCAGTTCTTTTACCAAGATGAAGGCTTATCTAGGTAACTGTTAACTTCCCCCAGATACTCATTAATATTTAAGCTCAAAAGTTCCTCAAAGGCAGCTCAAGACACTCAGAAGGCATGTGGACAGAGGGTAGACATCTGAGAAGACAATCCACAAGGGGGATGGTCCCACTTACACTAGGATGCAACCCACCACCAACCTGCTATGGAAAGGTAGAAATCTTTGAAGTCCTTGATCTCCCGGGAGCCCTCGCAGGCTGCAAGGCATTCATAAAAAGCTTTGAAGAAATCAGGAAGGGCCAGCTCCATGTCTGTGATGGACGTCCTCCAGTTCTCACCATTGTAGGCCCGCACAGCTCGGATGAACAGACTCTGAAAAGCAAGAGAAGCTATGAAGTTTGCTCCCAGGCAGGAAGGGAGAGAGGCATGACCCCTCCAAAAGAATGGTGACCATCACCAAGCTCTGCTCTCATTAGTCCTAAAGAAGCCACCCTGATCCTTAACAAGGATTGGATTCATAAACCAATCGGTGACTCGCTTTATGTCTAGATTTCCCTACACTGTTCATTATGGGTACACTTCTCATACAGTTTAATTCAAAAAGAAACAGGTGCTTGATAATAAAATCAAACTCAAATCAAAGGGTAAGGTAGTGAATGCCTGCAATCCCCAGCAGCTCAGGAGGCTGAGGCAGGAGGATCACAAGTTCGAAGCCAGCCTCAGCAACTTAGTGAGGCTCTAAGCAACTCAGTGACACTCTGTCTCTACATGAAATACAAAAAAAGGGGTGTTTATGTGTGTCAGTGGTTAAGTGCACCTGGGTTCAATTATCCATACCAAAAAAAAAAAACAAAACAAAACAAGGGGAAAAGTGACAAATCAGATCTGCAGTTGCCAGGAGTCCGGGGCTGGGGCAAAGTCCTGACTCCTGAGAAACAGCAGGGAGCTTATTAGGGGTGATGGCAATATTCCACATTATGACCACAGTGGTAGTTATAAGACTGCATATATTTGTCAAAACTATTTGAATTATATACTCATTGAATTGTAATTCAAAACTCATTGAATTGAAATTGAATTAGTAAATATATTGTAAATAAATGAAACCTCAAAAAAGCTGAGTTGAAAAACTGAAAGGAGAAAATACAAGTTTGAGAGCAGGTGTCTGATACCCTGTTCCTCCAACAAGGAAGAAGGTAGGAGCAGTGTGCATCAGCACCAGCTACTGGGAAGGTAACCAGGTGCCCAAGAGCGGAGACTTGACTGACTTTCTGCTGATTGATAATTGGACCAAACTAAAAAAAAAATAACTAGGACTGAGGAAGCAGCTTGGTCTCCAAGAAATAAGTAGAGATCCTGGATAGAAATGAAAGCCTGCTAACTTGGAGAAACCAAGACAGGCCTTGCAGCAAGCCTGGGATGCTCCACGTGGACTTTTTTTTTTTCAGCAGCTCCTGGATGGAGACCCATGAAGGCCACTTTCGACCTGCACTTTTCCCCAACCTTCAGGCCTCAAGCAGAAAGGATGGATCTCCTGGAGCCCGCTAGACAGGCGGAATTCCCTGGAAATGAGACAGGCAGAGAATTGAAGGAGCCTTCTGAAGACTGGGCAAATGAGCAGCAACTCCAGGCAGTGGCTTTCGAGAAGCAGTGTGGCAGCAGCAGCAGCAACAAGGAAAGCCAGTAGTCAGGAAGACCCTGAGCATGCAGGAGGCAGCCCAGCCATAGCCAGCAGGGCTCCACCCAGGGACCAAAGGAACCAGCTGACTTCCAGGTAAGCACTCTTCCATGGTGAGCTCAGCTCTGCTCCCCAAACCCAGTGAACACAACAATGAGGAATGCATGAAGGCACATGGCCTTCTTAAGGAAGAATAGGAAAGGGGCAAGCAGCAGACAAGAGGTTTCAACAACTTTTGGAAAGAAGAAAGGCAAATGATCATAGGGGAGGGTCTGGGGGGGGAAGGGAGCTACTTACCCTGTTGGCATTTGCAGGCGCCAGAAACCAGGAAAGGCAGGGAAGACACAGAACTGCAAGCAGAGCTGAAAGCCTGTGCAGACTGCTGGAGCCTAGTTCCCTCCCAGGACCACATTCCCCCAGGAAATCACACCTCCAAAGCCATTCTTCACTACAGACTGGTAGTTGATTTTAGAGACTCTGCCCAGAAAGGCTGAAGAGTCAGGGACCAGGCACAGAAGAGGTTGAGCTGAATGCATGGGACTAAAATTTCTGACTCAGCTGGGAGACCCCTGCTGCTATCCACAGACTGCCTCTTAGAGGCTGCAGACAAGTGTGGGCTCCCCACCAGCCCTGCAGAAGGCTGGCCAACTCTTCCCTGGAAAACTAAGAGGCCCCCCATTAGTAAAAAGTGAGCTTGCAGTCTAATCATACTATTGGAAACCTGTGGCCGGCTCCTCATGGAAACTTTCAATACATCCCTGTTTTCAACCTTGTCCTAACCCTTCCCTGGTGCCCTGGCTGCTGATGCAAGTGACAGACCCTGACCGTAATTAGTGCTCAAAAGAGATTCTTATTATTGTTATGATTAATTATCATCAGAACTTTTTGCAGATGCATAGATTTAAGTACCCCCTCATTTGTCAACTTCTATTTACTTTAATTTTCACCTTAATACATATGGTGTGTGTGTGTGTGTGTATAAAATATGTCTCCTAGTTTCATCAAAATGGGAGGTGTATTTTTCTTTTCTTTTCTTTTTTTTTTTTTTTTTTTTTGGTACTGGGGCTTGAACTCAGGGGCACTTAGCCATCCCCAGCCCTTTTTGTATGTTATTTAGAGACAGGGTCCCACTGAGTTGCTTAGGGCCTCGCTAAATTGCTGAGGCTGGCTTTGAATTTATGATCCTCCTGCCTCAGCCTCCAGCTGCTGGGATTACAGAAATGTACCACCACACCTGGCTGCAGCTCTCTATTTCAAAAATGAATAATTTAAAGGGAAGGTAGATTTAAAATCAGGTAAAGTAAAAATTCATTTTAAATAGATCAATTTTTAGGTAGAAAGCCATAATTTTTAGAAAGCCATAATTTCTATTGTTATAATGTTCATCAAATGTCACCCGAAAGATCACTAGAGCCAGGCATGGTGACACATGCCTATAATCCAGCAGCTCTGGAGGCTGAAGCAGATGGATTTTGTGTGTTGGGAGGGGCGGGGGAGTTTGGGGCTTGAACCCAGGGCCCTGTGCATGGGAGACGAGCACTCTGCCAAATGAGCTATATCCCCAGCCCTGTGAAGTATAGGATGGTAAATCCAAAGCCAGCCTCAGCAACTTAGTGAGGCCCTATCTCAAAATAAAAAATAAAAAAGGGCTGGGGATGTGTTTCAGTGGTTAAGCACCGCTGGGTTCAATTCCTGGTACCAAAAAAAAGAGGCGGGCAGAAAAACAACACAACTAGAAATTGTCTGGATGTCAACAGCTGTTTTCTGAGATATACTTCTTAAACAATTCACATTGCACTAACCGCTACAAAAATCTGAATATACCTCATAGGACTTGGTTTCCAAGTCTTTGATGTAGTCTTCGGCACCAGGCAGGCTCTTGTAATACGCCATGTTTCTCTTCATCATTTCGTCATCAGGATGCTTCAGGAGAAAGGTGTGAGCTGCTGCAATGGCCTTCGGGAGATTATTTGCCTAAGTACAAAGAAGAAAGATGAGACTGCTGAATGCATGCATGCCGAACAGAAAGTTTTGTAAAATAGGAACTTGTTTTCAGTAACAGTCCTTTAGTGACTTTGGTACTAAACAGTGTTTTCCAGCTAAGGGCTCAGTGACTTCCAGGGCTCCCCAGAACTTCATCCAGCCAATCTGGATAAGTGTTTGTCCCCCCTATTTGGAAGGCCTTACAGTGCCTTTCCCATCTGTGCTGGGCCATCTCCACCCTGTCTGTGTCCCTGGAGGCTGGCCCGTGTGGGCTTTTCCAAGACTCCCTTCCTTGCCCTCTCACTTCCAAAGGGGCTCACCCATGAGGAGCCCAACAGGAGGCTGAAGGAGGGTTATCTCATCTCCTGGCTCTTTCCCTGCACAGCCACCTCAGGCTGCAATGTCCCTTAACTGAAGGTCACAGATTCTCTCAAGATGGCCTTCTCCATACAATCTCTCCTTTCAAGTTCTGGTAATTGCTCT
This sequence comes from Spermophilus citellus, assembly GCF_964194105.1. NCBI lineage: Eukaryota > Metazoa > Chordata > Mammalia > Rodentia > Sciuridae > Spermophilus > Spermophilus citellus. The sequence goes on from NC_138184.1 coordinate 29,937,579, forward strand.
CTCCCTTACTCCTTTGACTGAGGCTTGGTCATGCCCTACTAGTACTAGACCTGAGGACACAATGTCCCTTGTGGGTTCCCCACATGCCACACCCACCTTTGTAAGTAACCACTGTAGTAAACATCCTTCAAATTACTCAGTATGTCTGTACCACATCTTTTCCGCTGGAACCTTGAAAAATATATTAATGTTTTCCCCACTTCACAAAGAACCTTCTGCTTCTATTCTCAAGTGATCCCAAATACCTCCTCCTGACTCATCCAATCACTGGGGAAAAATCTGTAGAGACCCTCCTATAGGCAGGTACCCTTTCTAGGAAGTGGATCTTTAACAATAAGCAAGACAAGGGAAAAAAATCCCTGCCTTTATAAACAATACGCTTGAATAAGTTCTCCCTTTCTCCCAGCAACCTTAATTAAGAGCCTCTCTTTTGTGTTATTCCCACTTTTCACACCTTCCCATATTCTCAGATAATACGTCTGTCTCCCCTCTCCCTTTCAATCCTTGGAGGACACAGTTGTGTGCCACTCAAGTCTGCATTCTTGGGCCCTGGTACGGATCCTGGGACAAGGCAGGACATAGTAAGTATCCAGGATTTGAACATAATGACATTATGGCTATAGGACACTTTCATAAAATTAATTCATATGTTCCTTTTTCTCTCTATCTTGTTTTATTTTATTTATTTATTATAAGTTTTATTTATTTATTTACTTACTTACTTATTTTTGGCACTGGGGATTGAACCCAAGGGTGCTTTATCCCTGAACTCCATCCCCAGCCCTTTTATAAATTTTTAAATTTTGAGACAGGGTCTTACTAAGTTGCTGAGGGTCTTGCTAGTTGCTGAGGCTGGCCTTAAACTCACGTCTCCTGCCTGGGTCTCTCGAGTTGCTGGGTCTATAGGATCTGCCACTGTGCCCAGCTCTTTCTCTTTGAAGCAGAAGCCAGGGAGTATAGCTCAGTGGAAGAGTGCTTGCCTGGCATGTATGAGGCCCTGGTTTCAATCCCAGCGCTGCAAAAAATAAACATATGAAGCAGCAACCAGCTAGCTCTGAGTTTCCCTGTCTCTGGACACAGTAAGTGTCTGGTCAGAAGGCAGAAATAATCCATATGACAAGCAACTTGTGCGGTTCAGAGAACCTAGCAGGTTTGAGGAAAGGAGGAAGCTGCAGAAAAAAAGCTTGACTGACAGGGAGGAAAGAAAAAAAGGAAAAAAGTTTAGGAGCTGAAAGGTCCAGGGCACTGAAAATTCAGGGCTAGCACCCTGGTCAACAGTGGTGCCCAAAAGGGCACATGAGAACAGGTGTGCTGTGGAGGAATTTTAAGCAGGAAGGCAGTCAGGGAGGCAGATACCTCCCTGTGGGGATGCATGATGAACAACAAGAGGGCCCCCACATTGTTGGAATCATGGCTCAAACTGGTAGGAGTAAGGGTTGTCACCATGCATGCAAGTAGAGTCTCTTTCAGCAAATCCAGAGTGACACTCAGAAGCAGAAATTGGAGGGTTAGATTTGGAGAAAGGAAATAAAGGATATCTGAGAATCATAGGATGGCACACATCTGTACCATACTGCTCCCTAATTGGAGCCCAGCATTTTTTATAATTTTTTTTTTTAGTTGTAGGTAGACACAATACCTTTATTTTATTTATTTATATGTGGTGCCGAGGATCAAACCCAGGGCCTCACACTTGCTAGGCGAGCGCTCTACTCCTGAGCCAGAACCCCAGTCCAGAGCCAAGTCATTTTTGAGATAAGGCCAGTTGCTGCATTGGAGAAGCAGTGGCTGGAGACAATGACAGGTTCCCAGATGTCAATGCTGATATTTGGAGAATATCAGTGAATTGTAGCCTGTAGCTAATGGAAATGCTTGTGAAAGAGTGTCACAGACAGAAAATTCTCTACCCTCTATACCCAGCCAGAAAAAAACCTAGTTCATCAGCCAGAAAGAAAGGAAGGGAGCTGAATGCAGCCTTTTAAAAGCATTTGCCAATGAAATTAGTGTCTCATTCTCCAAAGAGCCCTCAGAAAAGGGCATAGAGTGGGCTTTTTAAGGTTCCTGACCTAGGATCTGACTTTTGCAAAATGGAATTTCCTCCCAAAGAGGAAAGGGTAGTTTTATTTACATCGACTCAGGCTCTGCCAGCTGGGACATGAAGACACATCTTGGCAGCCATGGAGAGAACTTCCAGATAGTGACAGGGACCTAAAGTAGACTGGTCACATGAAACCGATGGTAGTTGCAGGGTAAACAGCAGGGCCTTTTTCCTACAAAATCACACATCCAAGCCACATCACCTCATTCCAACAGCCTGAATCCATCAGCCTTACTTCCTTGTCCAACTTGGGCATTTGTCCTTAATTGCCAAAACAGACCTATGAATCAGAACAGCACAGTCACATTGACCCAAGTCCTGCCCCAGCAGGCAGCACCACCTACTGCCAGCCTTCAGGTGACAGGTGGAGTGCGTGTGCCTGCAACCAATAATTTTTTTCCCACCCATAAAGAGTTCAAGAATGTGCTGGTTGCAATGGCACATGCCTATTAATCCCAGAAGCTGGGGAGGCTGAGGCAGGAAGATTGCAAGTTTGAGACTTGCAACTTAGCAAGCCCCTAAAGACTCAGTAAAACCTTGTCTCAAAATAAATCATAAAAAAGGGCTAGGGATGTGGCTCAGTGGTTAAGCAACCCTGGGTTCAATCCCTGGTACAAAAATAAAAAATAAAAAGTTCAAAAATGCAAATATCATTGAGGGAAAAAAATAATCAATGTCTCTACCAAAAAAAAAATCATTTTTTGAGTTATATCTTCAGTTGAAATAAATGGAGTGAACATTCATGTTTATTAATAAAATTCTTAACTTTCCCTGACCAACAAGAAATCTTACAGTGCTAAGACAGATAGTACTCTACTAACTTTTAAGTGATTGTTACAAGGCCTCAAGGGGTTTTAAAGCGTTGTTACAAACATCCTAAGCTCTGCAGGCTGCCATGATGGAAAAAACCCATGCCTTACATTCATGTAACATTAAATGCTCTCTCCTGTTCCCACTATCACTTCTTCTGTATATTAGTGGGTATGTTGACGCAGGCCTATAATCCCAGCAGCTCAGGAGGCTGAGGCAGGAGGGTCACGAGTTCAAAGCTAGCTTCAGCAATTTAGTGAGGCCCTAAGCAACTCAACTCGACCCTGTCTCTAAATTAAATACAGAAAAGGGCTGGGAATGTGGCTCAGTGGTTATGTGTCCCTGGGTTCAATCCCAGGTATAACTCCCCACAAAAGTTCATCTGTATAAGAAGTCATAGCTTCTACTATTCTCCAGGTTTAAAAAAAAAAAATGTTTTCACATTGATTGTGTGATTTAAATTTGGTTCAGGCTGTATCTGCTAAAAAACTATACAAAAAAGAAGTAGAAAATCTTTTTTTAGCTTAAAAAAAATCATGTGATGCCAGGCATGGTGAAGCACATCTATAATTTCAGAGACTTGAGAGGTTAAGGCAGGAGGATCTCAAGTTCAGGGCCAGCCTCAACAAATTAGGAAGGCCCTGTCTCAAAATAAAAAATAAAAAGGGTTGGGAATATAGCTCAGTGGTTAAGCGCCCCTGGGTTCAATCCCTAGTACCAAAAAACGAAACAAAAAAAAATAGTGTGAACTAGCTGTCACTTTCAACACTGTGGAATTTTATTAATCTCATCCCCTCCCCTTCTATTTTAAAACTGTTTTTTATTGCCAGGACAAATATTCACAAAACTGATACTTTATATAAAACTACAACTAAACTTTTTCTTGAGGGGTATTATGTTACTGCACATATGAATATAACACACATGTAGCTCTGTCTCAGTGGAAATATAAAAAACAGAATTTATAATCCAAAGACTCAAAAACAAAGCAAAAAACACCTATATCTCTGGTGTCTGCGATATGCCCTGAAGCTGTTTTTATAGTCATTAAAATAAATGCAATATATCCCCCTAAAAATCTTTTTCAAGCAGAAAAAAACAAAACAAAACAAAACAAAAAAAACAGGGCTTTAGGGGTGTCCTCTTGGCCAAACCTTATGAGGTCCTACCAAGTTGCACTATCCAGTAACCTGAAATTCAGTCCATTCTTAAAACTTGGTGGGTCCCCAAAGTAAGGACTCAAAGGACAGAGAATTGCAATTTGTGGCTATTTTTAGCCAGCAATCACAGACCGAATTTAAGCAGCCATAAAAAAGAAGGCAGTGAGCTGTGTTAAATTTTAGATGAGAGAGCAAGCCCAGGGGTCAGCCCTGATGAATCACCACGCAAACACCTCTAAGCAGAGACATGTCCTGCGAGAGTCGTTGCCCCACCCTAGTCTCAATTCCTCCTGTGTAAGAGACACTTGCTAGCTCCTCGGGTCACCTTCCCCTTTACTAGGGCAAGTTCTAACTCAATTTTAAAAAGTCCACTTAAATGGTATATACAGAAAAGTCTGTCCTCAAATAATAGGTAACATTCATCAGGCGTTTTTGTTGGGTGCCAAACACTGTTCTACGTCTTTGGTACCCTCTACCTTAGAAAAACGCTTCAGGAAAGGTATTTTCATCTCCTTAAGAAGAAGGATGGGCTGGATTTGGAGGCGACTGGTGGCACCACTGAGTGGGTGAGAGCGGGGTCAAGAACCCGAGGTGGAACGTGGCCCAGGGTGAGGGGCGGGGCCTGAGCCTGGGGGCGGGGCTCGAGCCTGGGGCGGGGCCGAGCCTCGGGGCTAGGCGGACTTGCCTTGAAGTAGGCGAACTGAAGAAACTTGTAGGGTTCTCGGCGCTGGAAGTCCGCCAGTACTTCGCGGCTGGGCTGCGACTGGCGGAAGGCCGGCAGGCCTTGCTTGCAGCGCTTGAGGCAGTGCGCGCGGCGCAGCAGGCCCCCGAACAGGCGCAGCTCTGGGTAGCGGGCGAGGCCGGCGGCGGGCTCCGGCTGGGGCACCGAGCTGCAGTTGCGGTGGCAGAAGGCCTCGCTGTCGCGCAGCAGGCGGTGCAGCCGCAGGCTGATCTCCAGGTAGCCCACGCTCTCAGCCCAGTGCTCGCCGCTGTACTGGTCCAGCGCGTGCCGGTAGGCCGACTCGAGTGGCATCAGCTCGTCGCGCGGGAAGCTGCGGAAACTGTAGTGTTCGTATTGGGCGCGCCCCGTGCGCCACGCACAGCCTGCGCACAGAAGCGCCAGCAGCGCCGCGGCCGCCCGGCGCCCTAGCTCCATGGCACCCGACGGAAGGAAGGAAGGAAGGAAGGAAAGAAGGGAGAAAGAAGGAAAGGAAGGAGGAGGACCGCGCGACGCAGCAGGCCGAGTGCTTGGGAGGCGGGGACCCAGGCCGCCGGCCCGCCCCGTCCGGCCGCCACTCCCCACTTCTCCTGGGGATCTGGGCGACAGCTACCGCGTGGAAAGGGTGCTTTAGGGAAGGTGCTCAGTTCACTGGTTCTGGCGCATTCCCAATGTAGGTTCCCGCGCTTTACTGTTCATTTTTTGGAGGTTGCTGTTGGCAAGCCAGATGCGGCCCTACAGCATCATAGATGACTGCTACTTAAACTTGTATAATCACTTGAAAGACTGATTCTTGGACCGCGCTCCCAGAATTTTGATTCAGCAATTCTGGGGAGCGGGGGTGCTGAGGATTTGCATTTCTAACGAGCATCCCGGTGAGGCTAATGCTAAGGTTTTGCGAACTATACTTTGAAGAGTGCTGCCATCGACCTCAGTTTTAGAGAGGTTGCATATATAAAGTTAGGAAGGATGACAAGGCACTTTGTAAGCTGTGTAGCTAGTCAAGTTAAAGATGTGCACGCCTTATGACTGCCACTCCACTTTTCAGAATATAATTTTGAGAAACTTTTGCGAGTGCATGGAAAGATATGAGAGGAATGTTAAAAGCAGCACTTTTAAAAAATCTTTTTTTTTTTTTTTTTTGGGTGCAGATCAAATCCAGGACCTTGAGCATGCTAGACAAGTGCCCCAGTTCCCAAAAGAATAATAATAAAACTAGTTTAGAAATAATTCACAGTAAGAATAGAACAACGATAAAATACAAAAACAAACTCTTAAACACCATTCACTAAGATTCACAATCTGGGAGTTGGGGGTTTAGCTCAGTGAGAAACATCTACCTAACCTGTACAATGCTGTGGGTTTGATCCCCAGCACTGGGCGGGGGGGATGGAAAGATAAATCAGAAAACTCAACATCTAGTCTATATTTGCTATTCCAGTTTTGTCAACTGTCCCAATAATGCCTTTTCTGGCACTTTCCCCCCTGGACAAGATGCAGTCCAGGACCATGGTGTCATCTAATTGTCACCTCTGTTTCACATCCCCTAATCTACGCTGGTTCCTCAGCTTTTCTTGTCATGCCACAGGCATTTTTTGAAGAATACAGGCAAAACTAGACATGAGATACCACTACACACTTATTAAATCCACAACACTGGAAGCTTCAAATGCTAACCAGGATGTAGAGCAACAGGTACTCTTCATTCATTGTTGGTGAGAATGCAAAATGGAAATGAGCTATTGAGCCATGAAGAGACATGGCAATAAATGCATATTGCTAAGTGAAAGGAGCCAGTCTGAAAAGGCTGCATGTGGTATGAATCCAATATATGACATTCTGGAAAAAGGCAAAATTGAGGAGATAGTAAAAGGATCAGTGGCTGCTGGGGCTACATAAAGAAAGAGATGAATAAGCAGAGCACAGAAGATTTGGGGAGCAATGAAACTATTCTGTATGATACTATACTGGTACACACATGGCATATATTTGTAAAAACTCATAGAATATACAACACCAAGAGTGGGTTACAGGGTCTGGGGATGTGGCTCAAGCGGTAGCGCGCTGGCCTGGCGCGCGTGCGGCCCGGTTCGATTCTCAGCACCACATACAAACAAAGATGTTGTGTCCGCCGATAACTAAAAAATAAATATTAAAATTCTCTCTCTTTCTCTCTCTCCCTCTCTCCCTCTCTCTTTAAAAAAAAAAAGAGTGGGTTACAATGTAAAACTATAGACTTTGGGTGCTAATGATGTGTCAACACAGGATACATTAATTGTAATACATGCACCACTCTGATCACTGATAGAGGGATTGATTGTTCCTGTCTGGACACAGGGGTTCTATAAGATCTCTGTCATTTTCCTCAGTTTTACTGTGAAACTAAAACAGCTCTAAAGAAAGAGTCTGCCTGGGCACGGTGGCACACACCTGTAATCCCAACAGCTAGGGAGGCTGAGGCAAGAGGACTGTGAATTCAAAGCCAGCCTCAGCAACTTGGCAAGACCCTATCTCTAAATAAAATACAAAAAAGGGCTGGGGATGTGACTTAGTGGTTAAGTGTCCCTGGATTCAATCCTTGGTACCAATAAATAAATAACAAGAAATAAAGTCTATTAAGAAAACATAGGCAATTTTGTGTTTTTTTGGTTTTTTTTTATAAAAGCTTCTTCTTTGGGAGGTCACTTTGTTAAGATGTTGTCCACTTTTTCCACTTCATTTTTTTATTTTGTAATTGACAAGTATTTGTGATAAATTCAGTAACATTGTTCTCAATAGCAGAGACTTTGTTCATATACAGAATTTTTTTTAAAAAAGTGTGTGTGCATCTAGGGGAATATTTAAAGCAGTGAGAAGTGAAAGGACAGCTATACATAACAATTCAATCTGGGGGCATAGAGGATGGTTCCAATTGTTTAAAGTTTAAAATATGCAAAAGAACACAATATGTATTTAGAAATACAAATAACACATGGCCACATCCCCAGCCCTTTTTTTATATTTTTCCTTTCTAAGGAAAAAAGAAATGATAAACAGAAATTTCATGTGTTTGTTTGCAAGGCTAGAGTTTAAACCCAGGGCCTTACACTTACTGTGCAAATTCTCTGTCATTAAGCTACCTCTCCTACTGTAATAAACAGAAACTTTGGATACTGGTTTCCTATCCAGTTGGGAAAAGGAAAGACATGCTATTGGGAGAAGTTCAGACTCAGGTGAGGGGATGGGGAGCGAGTATAAGGATGCTCACTGCATCATTATTTTTATATATTTTGTAAATATTATTTTATATCTTATAATTTTTTAAAAATTTTTTAGTTGTTGATGCACCTTTATTTTTTATTTATTCATATATATTCAGCACTGAGAATCAAACCCAGTGCCTCATGAATGTTAGGCAAGTGCTCTACCACTGAGCTACAACCCCAGCCCTCATATTTTATATGTTGATATTATTATTTTTTATTTTTTAAATTTTTGTAGTTGTAGATGGACAGAATGCCTTTATTTTATTTGTCTATTTTTATGTGTGCTGAGGATCAAACCCAGTGCCTTACACATGCTAGGCAAGCGCTCTGCTGCTGAGCTATGGCCCCAGCCCTTAATATTTTAAAAATAATATTTGGGAAAAGAAAAATTGGGGGCTGGGGTTGTGGCTCAGCGGTAGAGTGCTGACCTAGCATGGGTGAGGCACTGGGTTCAATCCTCAGCACTACATAAAAATAAATAAAATGAGCCTGGTGCGGTTGTTCATGCCTGTAATCCCAGTGGTCCCAGAGGCTGAGACAGGAGGATCATGAATTCAAAGCCAGCCTCAGCAAAGGCAAAGAGCTAAGCAACTCAGTGAGACCCTGTCTCTAAATAAAATACAAAATAGGGCAGGGGATGTGGCTCAGTGGTCAAGTGCCCCTGAGTTCCATGCCAAATAAATAAATAAACAAAAATAAAGGTATCATGTCCAACTACAACTAAAAAATATATATTTTTTAAAAAGAAGAAAAATTTGCACTGGGCACAGTAGCAGATGCCTCTAATTCCAGCTACTCAGGAAGCTGAGGCAGAAGGATTACCAATTCAAGGTCAGCATCAGCAACTTATCAAGACCCTGTCTCTAAAGAGTTTTAAAAGGGCTGGGGATGTTTGTAGCTCAATGGTAGGGTACCATCATATTCAATCCCCAGTACTACAAAGAAAGGAAGGAAAAGGGGGGTGGAAGACAGGGCAGAAAGAGATTGAGGGAGGGAGAGAGAAAGGAAGAAGATTGCTATAGTGATTTGAAGAAAAAACAGGTGAATGGGATGGTAAAGGGGAAGACATGAAGTGACATCTAAAAAGAGTTCTGAAGTGGGCAAAGAGCTGAGCCATGTTTACATGGCTTCCTGGAGCCTCTTGCCCTGTGACTCCACGGTGGCCATCTTGCTTGGCACTTGAGATCCTTCATGTGTGGAGAATATGAAAAGGCCGTTGCCCTAAGTCAAACAGACACACAAAGAAATGTCCAATCAGTAGGAAAAAATTCAGTCCTACAAGCCAACAGACTCAGTGGCTGAGCACCTGCTGAGTTCACTTCCTGGTACCAATAAATATATAAATAATAAATAGGGTTGAGGATGTAGCTCGGTTGTAAGAGTAGTTGCCCTGTGTTTACTCACCCAGTAAGGGAGTGGGGGAACTTGCTAATCAATTCTCTCTGTCTGCAAAGTGTTATTTGCATCCTAGTGTGACTAATAAAGATAATTAAATGAAGCAGCATGTACCCTGAAGGGGAAATGATTGGCTGCAGAGCAATTTTATCATGTTCAATAAATAAGGATCTATCTAAGCTCCTAGAAAGCAGATCTTGTGATAAAAAGGAAACATTCATTTTTTTTTTTAAAGATACAGTGCATGACAGTGAGAGCAAGAAGAAGAAGAAATGAGGCAAGGAAGGCTGAGAAGCAATGGAGCTGGATGTTAGATCGCCATGCAGGCTACATCTTTATGACAGCTTCAAAGATAGACAGCCAGCTTCTTAGCAGGTGTACTCATTAGACCACATGGAATGTCTGTACAGGCTCTACAGAGAATCTACCCATTGAAACAGTGAATCAGAGGAGAGGAAATTTATTTGCTGGCTCTTTCCCACCCTGGTCTTCCATTTCCCTGAACTTCTCCATGAGAGTTAACTTGCCTGCTCTTCTGGGCTGCACTGCCTTAGACTCATTGGCAGCCATGTGGAAGACACGGTGCTTCATTCCAGTGAATCCAGAGGCATATGGAGGAGCCAGAGAACACAGATAGTTGGCTTTGGTTAGTAGATACGCTATAACAACAGCTGCAGTGGAACAGGCAGCCTAGAGTTGAAGAGACAGGTGACTAAAGAATTTGAGTATCAAATAAGCCGTCTGATAACAGCAATCATAGAGTTTGTCATCAAATCAGCACTGAAACTCTCTGACCTAGAAGTTGCAAAGGTAAATCCATCTTGGGGCCTGTGCAGGTCCTGTCAAAAGTGAAGTGGACCATATGGTGGGGGTGGGGGTGCATTGCCAATTACAAGAACTTATTCTGCCTAGTGAATGTCTCAAAGCATAATTCTGGTCTATTATTACCTTTTCAGGCCTTTGTCTTGGTGTGGCCAGATATTCTGATCTTTGATGAGAAACCGGAGATCCAGATGGTGTCAATTCTTCTGATTAAATGTTGACAACTACAAAAATTTTAAAAAATTTAAGATACCAATAGGCCAAGCCAGGTGTGGCAGCCTTTACCTGTAATCCCAGCAACTACAGAGGCTGAGGCAGGAGGAACATGAGTTAGAGGCCAATCTCAGTCACTTATCAAGAATCTATCTCAAAATAAAATAGAAAGTACAGGGCTGGGGTTGTAGCTCAGTGGTAGAGTGCTTACCTCGCACGTCTGAGGCCCTGGGTTCAATCCCCAGCACCACATAAAAATAAATAAATAAAATAAAGATAAAAAATAAACAAATAAAAATAAAGATATTGTGTCCATCTACATCTAAAAATTTTTTTTAATAAAATTAAAAGTACAGGGGGTGTGGTTCTGTGGTAAATAACCTCTGGGTTCAATCCACACAGTACCATAAAATAAAATAATATACCCAGTGGGCCAGCATAATATTAAATCGAATTTTTTTTCTCTGTACCGGAGACTGAACTCAGGGGCAGTGACTACTAATCAGCCCTATTTCGTATTTTATGTAGAGACAGGGTCTCACTGAGTTGCTTAGCGCCTTGCCTTTGCTGAGGCTGGCTTTGAACTCAGATATCCTCCTGCCTCAGCCTCCTGAGCTGCTGGGATTATAGATGTGTGCTACCACACCCAGCAGTAGTCGTAACTTTTGATCTACTCAGAAAACTATGGTGATCATTTAAGGAAGAGGTAAATCATACCTGCAGATGTGGTTATAAAAACAGAGAAGTTGGCTAAATAAATCTAGGAGACCCAAGTGAAGAAGAAACGTCAGGCTTTGGAAATAGAGCAGATGTAAAAGGGAAAACAGAAAAACAATTACCAAAGATACCTCCAAACTTGCAACTGAGAGACACTGCGAAGCAGATGCCCTGGACAGATAGGAAAATTATAGTAAAAAGATAGGAAAGAAGAATGTTGCAAACAGAGTCATTTTTGTTTTTCCTCTAAAGCAGGCCTCCCCATGGGCATTGGATGTTTTCAGGTGTCTCAAACTCCTGAAAAGACAAATGGGAACAAAAGCACCCTAAAACACATGACTGTCATACGGCTTGGTTCAGTTCCTGATATATAGCTATTGACTTTTATTGGAATCTGTAGGGAAACAGTTGGTTCATTATTTCACAATTTTATCACTTTTATTATTTCATAACCATACCTATCAGCTGCTTGCACAACTTAACCCCAAGACAAGGGGTTCAGGACTTTCTGGGTAAAAAACTTAATGATAGGAAGCAAGATAAGGGATTGCTGCACAATAGAATGGTCCACATTTTTTTTGCTGAAGATTTTATTGTTGTTGTTTTTTACTTTTTAAAAAATTTAAATTTTCATATGAGAATTCCTGTATGCTTTTTACCCACTTCACCAATTATTAACATTTTACTTCGTTTATTTTATTACTTGCTTGTATTGTATACATGTGATATATGTGTATTATGTATGGTATATAATTATACATACAGATATAAACATGGAACTATTATCATCTGAAAGTAAGGTGCAGGCACTATGCTTCTTTACCTCTAAAGTATTTCAGGGTACATGTTCTAAGAACACAGCCATAGTACTTATTGAAATTAGGAAATTTAGTGTGGCTACAATGTTATTTTCTAGTCCATAGTCTAGACTCAAATTTTGTTAATTGTCCCAATAATACTTTATAGTTATCTGTTTCCTGATCCAAGATCTAATCCAGGATCATATGTCACATTTAGTTGTTACATCTTTTTAGCGAAGACCTTATTTTTTTCAACTTTAATATATATCATTTAATTACACCTAAAACCTATTTCAAATTACAATCATTTAAATGGTATTTTAAAATATTAGAAATGTCAAGTTAGGCAAAATTTTACACTGATTAGAACAAACATTGGGAATTGAACTTTGCTAAGTGGGAAAGTTCTGCCAAGGCCAAAAAAGAAAATAGAGCAAAAAGTTAGATTTGTTCTTAATTTGTGAGCAGAGTCCATTAAGGACAGAAAAACAAAGTGTTCATGTGTATTTCTGGCCAGTACATGTCTCTCCTCTTGTTGTTCTTGTCCTACTATTGAGGCCTCTGTGCTTCTCAAACCACCTTTAGTGAAGGATCAGGGTTTTTGTTGTTGTTGTTTAATATTTTTTTTAGTTGTAGATGGACACAATATCTTTATTTTATTTATTATTTTTTGATGTGGTGCTGAGGATCGAATCCAGTGCTTCCCATATCTGAGACAAGTGCTCAACCACTGAGCTACAACCCCAGCCCTGAAGGATCAATTTTGTGTCTTTTTATCAGTGCTCTTTTCCATCTATCAAGGACTGACTATTTTATATAAAATATAATGAAAATAAATTAATAGAAAAATGAAATAATAATACACATACACAATTCCCATCTATGTTTTTATCTTTAGATTCAACAAACTTACTTTCTTAAATTGGTAAAAGTTTCTAAGTGCCTTATCTGAATTTCTGTATTTATCTCATTGCACTGGTCCACGGACCACCCTTTGAGTAGTACTGGTCTGTAATAGCACAAGTACCACATTTAGTTGTGTATGTGGCCATCTTTCTTGCTAGAGACGAGTCTCTACATGGTAACATTACATATACCCAGCAGCCTGGGGCAAGGGACTTTGTATCTCATCATATTCTACACATGCATGTGAACAGGAGCTCAAAGTAAAGGATAAGTGGAAGCACCGCCTTAGGAAAGTAACTCAGACTCTAAAGTCAGCAATGTGAACCAGACATGGAGGCACACTCCTGCAATCCCAGAAACTGAGAAGGCCGAGGCAGGAGGAACAAAAGTTCAAGGTCACCCTCAACAACTCAATGACCCTGCCTGAAAATTAAAAAAAAAAATCAAATCAACTAAATCTCAGAAACGAACTACAATCTATATTCTCTTGGCAAGCTTCACTATAAAGGACCAGATAATAAGTATTTTAGGTTTGTGGGCTCTGAGGTCTCATTGCATTGACTTGTCTGGACCACTGTAGTGTGAATAAAGCCCTATGCAGAAAATTGGAGGCAGTCATGTTCCAGTAAATTTTTATTTATGAATACTAATATTTTAATATCATATTTTAGCAGGGTATGGTGGTGCATACCTGTAATTTCAGCAATTCAGGAGGCCAAAGCAGGAGTACTGAAAGTTTGAGTCTAGTGGGCTGGGGCTGTGTAGCTCAGTGGTACAGCTCTTGCCTCCCACATGTGAGGCACTGGGTTTGATCCTCAGCACCACAGAAAATTAAATAAATAAAATATACTACAACTAAAAAAAAAAAAGTTTGAGTCCAGCCTGGGAAACTCAGCAAAACCCTGCCTCAAAAAAGTAAAAATAAAAAAGGTTGGGGATATAGCTCAGTGGTATAGTGCCCCTGCATTCAAGTCCCAGTACTGGGGACAATCCCATATTTTCAGTCATAAGATGATGCTTTTGATTTGTTTTCATTCATCTAAAAAATGTAAAATCCATTCTTAGCATGGCAGACCATTCAAAAGCAGGCAGAGGGCTAGATTTCATCTTCTGCTCTTTAGTTTGCCAACTCTGCTCAAAATCCTCTCCATCTCAGTTCAGCTAAACAAATCTATTGCACATTATAACCTTGAGTCTATAGGCTGGGGAAGGTGGAAAAAGTTGAATTTGTTCTGTGCTAATTTTTTTTAAAATTTTTTAGTTGTAAATGGACACAATATCTTTTAATGTACTTATTCATTTTTTAAGGTGGTGCTGAGGACTGAATCCAGTGCCTCACATGTGTGAGGCAAGCACTTTACCACTGAGCTACAGCCCCAGCTCTGTGCTAAAATTTTTTTAAACTTCATTTTGCAGTAATTTCAGACTAGAAAAAGGTTGGGGGAAAAACACAGTACAAAGAATCTCTTCACTGAGTCCCCAAATGTTAACATTTTCCACATTTACTTACCTTTCCTGTGTTCTTTTCATGCCTAGAATACCAACTCTTGAATCTATTTTTTTTTAAGAGAGACAGAGAGAGAATTTTAATATTTATTTTTTAGTTTTTGGCGGACACAACATCTTTGTTTGTATGTGGTGCTGAGGATCGAACCCGGGCCGCATGCATGTCAGGCGAGCGTGCTACCGCTTGAGCCACATCCCCAGCCCCAACTCTTGAATCTTGTTTTCTCTTTCCACATTTTTAGTTTTGGAACTAGTAGAGTCAGTTGCAAAGATCATGTCCTTTTGTTTCCAAACACCAAGAACATTCTCTTACATATCTACAGCATTGATCAAAATCAATACAAAACTACTATTTAATCTTTAGATTCTGGGCCATTATGGAGATGAGGGACTTTAACATCAATGTATGATATTATCAGATCTACAGGTCTAATTCTGATTTCATCAACTGTCCCACTAATATCTTGTATTTGCCTACCATCGTCTCTGGTAACTCCCCCCTCCACAATTACCTAGTGAATTTGATGTTGTTTTGTCTTTTTCACCAATGAAGAAACTACAGCTCAGAGAGATTATGCAACTTGTCCACAGTTAGATAAATGGTAAGTAGCAGAGCTAGAATTCTGACTAAGTGTGCCTGTCCCTGGAGCACTTCCTCTTTGGGGGGTGATGTAGGGAAGGAGTAGTGGGGATTGAACCCAGGAGTGCTTGACTGAGCTATATTTCCAGTCTTTTTAAATTTTATTTTTATTTTGAGACAGGATCTTGCCAAGTTTCTCAGATTGGCCTCGAACTTTTGATTCTCCTGCCTCAGCCTCCTGAGTAGCTGGGATTACAGGTGTGTGTCACCTTTCCCAGCAAATTCTTGCTCTTCAGTTCTGGACTAGAATTGCAGAGTTAAAAAAGGACTTCACAGATCAAGGAGGGGAAGTTGGCATTACATGCACGAAAAGAACATGGAAAGGAAAATCAATGACCGATCCTGTCATGGTCTCTCAAGGAAATGTCCAGTGGGAGAGGGCATGAGCAAATGGAGGTTTGGATATGTTGTTATACAATATGAAAAGGTTTTTTGCAACATCAAGAGATAAGCTAAGATTACTATTTTGACTCGTTAAAAAGTAAAAACTTTTTACTTATTAAAAAAAACACCAGATACAAAAAAGCAACACAAAACAAATATATGATATAATGAGTTACAAGGTGATAAGGCTCAGCAAGGTCAGGACAAAATAGGAAGGCCACATTTGAGACTTAATTGAGAAGAGAGCTCAGAAGAATCTAAAGTCTGGTCAAGGGGAGAGTCTTTGTCAATAGCATAATTAGACCACACGTTGGTTTTTCAAAGTAAAAAGTTAACAAAATAAAAAGTTAGATAATGACATCTAAAAGATTGGATTTTATGTTATGTAAGTTTTAACTCAATACAACTGGGAAAATTTAAATACATATACTTAAAAGCAATATCCCTAAAGTTTTCTTCCCTTAAGTTTTTATTTTATTTTATTTTATTTTTTTAGTTGTTGACAGACCTTTATTTTTTAATTTATTTTTATGCGGTGCTGAGAATCGAACCCAGTGCCTCACACATGCCGGGCAAGTGCGCTTCCACTGAGCCCCAGTTGAAACTTGGTTAGTGAAAGAACAGTGGGATTTTCAAAGAGTGCAGGGAAGCAACCAGGGAAAAGAGGGTAACTTTGCATTAAAGTCTGGAAGTTATCCGAGGCCGGGACAAGTTAGTTTACACCGAAACCTTTCCCCAAATGTAAAAATAGTGCTATTTCATGCCCGTTTGACAGATCTGCCTACAATGCAGAGATGACAAGAGAACCAAATGCAAAACTGAAAAGTGGGAGGCACTGGTGCTCTCATCACTCAAAACTCCATGAAATAAACTGCAGACCCAACTGTTTTGGAGGTTGACATTCGAATAAATTTTGCCACAGCTGAATCACAATTCTAAATTTATCCGTAATTAGAGCAATGGTTCTCGAACTTCAGCATGGATCATAATGAGTTGGAGAGTTTGTAAAATTAGAGATAGCTGGGTTTCATACCCCCACCCCACCCCAGTTTCTGATTCAGGGTTTTTTGGGAGGGGGCTCCAGAATTTGCATTTCTAATAAGTTCCAGGTGATGTCGATTGGGTTGGACCATAGACCACACTTCGAGAACCCGTGCTTTAGAGTTTTAGGATCGGAGTTAGGTTTAGTGTTATCAATTTCCCCCTTGAGTTCTCTCCAAGCAGCCAAGGTTAAAAGGAGACCCCTTGGCAATGTCCAACTCCCGGGAGCGTTATCAAGCTGTTGACAGTAGGGGCCTCTCGATCGCCGTTCCCAAGGGTTCTTCCCTAGGCCGTCACTAGCAAAACCCAGATAACCCTGCGCTGGAATCACGCGGAGGCGCGTGGTGGGGGCTCTCCCTTTCACCTCAACCCCCGGCTCAGCTACCGCGGGGTGGAGCCGGGGGCGGAGCAGGCGAGGGGGCGGCGCCAGGCTGCGGGTCCTCAGCCAAGAAAGGCCGAGCGGCTGGCCCCGGCGCCGACTGCGGAGCCGAGAGGTTGGAGAATGGTCATGATCGGGGTTCCGGTTCGCGTCCTCTCTTTGCTGCTGGCGCCGCTGCTGCTGGGTTCTGCGGGCGGCTTGCTCGTAAGTCTGCGGGACTCCAGCGCTGGGACGCACTGCTAGGGACAGGTTGATGGGAAACCAGACGGAGGCCGTGGTCACCTCAGGTCCTGGCAAAGCCGAGAGCTTGAGACCCCGGAGTGTCCCGGAGCAGGCAGGCAACCGGCCGAGCTCAGGCAGTGGACTGGCCTTCCTGTCGGGGGCGGGCCGGGCAGATCGGGCGGGGCGCGCGTCCTTCCCTGTAGCTGGGTCGCTTGTGTGTTCCGCTCGGACTGCTCCTTTCGCATGGACCTACTTCCCCATTTGTGTAACGAGGTGGGGAGATGAGGTGCGCCTAAACCTATTCAATTTCGGATTTCCAGGAGAGGGAATCCAAGTCGCGCGGGCTATTGGAGGGCTCAGTGGACTCCGGTTTGGTGCGCCCTCCCTTGCCTAGTTCCGTGCTCTGCGGAGCGCTCCGGAAGGAGATAAATGGGGTCAGGAGAGGCCCCCTCAAAGATGAACCTTGTAATGTTTTTTTGGAGGGTGATCTTCCTTTCAAACATCTGGTCTCCTCCTGGCCAGTCCCCCGCCGCCTGCTGTTGGGCAGGGTGTTTCATCGCGTTCGTGGGACCCTTTCTCTTTAGGGTTTTGCAGGCCAGATTGAGGGTGGGAGGAGGCAGGCTGCAGGTGGGCACCAGCGTTGACCGATCGTGGTCAGAGAGGCTGTTGGGGCGTTGGGGCGTGCCCCTGGGGAGCTCTGCGTCACGTCTGCGGAAAGAGAGGGAGTAGTTTGGAACGCGGCAATTGCCTCACTGCACGTTCAACAAATCAACTTCGGGTTGGTTCCTCCAGAGTTCAGGTGCATTGAGTCTGGGCACCTTTTAATACAGGTTGGTGGGATTTGAACCTGTTGACTTATGAGTTACACCCTTTGATAAAAGGCTATCAATACGCGCCCAGAACAGAGAAAAGTCATTTATCTAAAACCAAGATGGAAAATCTTAAGTATTTGGAAAACAGCTGCTGAGAATATTTTCATTTTGGGAAAAGCTTGTCTCAAATTGGGTATTGGCAGCTGCTGCTCCCTCTCCATCTGTCTGTGGTTCTCCTGCCCCCATCTCTCTTGCCTCCCCCTTATTAAACTTTTTTTTTTTGTCATAATTGAAAGGTCTGGAGGAACTCTGAGGTTGGAGCTAGACAACTATAAGAAGCTGTTGAAGGTGGAACTGGGAAATAGTTCAGTGGCAGAGTGGAGTGGGGGATGGGAGGAAGATCTTAACCAGTATCTGAAGAGGGGTAGATAAGGATTTGTGGATGAAGAACAGGTCTACAGAGCAGCCCTCTGGGTAATAGATCATCACTCTCCTAAAGCATCATTAAGTGGGTGGGGTGCACCCCCTCTGAGGCCCTCAAGGGGAGGCCAGCATCACCTCAGGAATTCTTAGGTGTCCCTTCTGGGCTTCTGTGTCTAGAGCTGAAGACTAGAGCCAGCAGCCTAGCTTTCCTTTATTGCCTTGTTTGCATTTATTGCTTTCAATGTCCTGGACAAAATTTGAAAATATCTATCAATTTCTTTTAGAAGTAACAAGACTATTACATAGTAATAAACATATTCTTATGAAAGATAATAGTATTTCTCAATTTCAGGGTGCAGTCACATTGTTTTACATTCTGTGTCTTAATAAGAGACATTTTTAAATGTACTTCTGCATTGAGTCCTTTACCATATGACATGTCATGTAGCTTCTAGAAAGCTCTACTGTATATACATGACAGTGAGAACGGAAAAAGTGGTGATGGCTTCGTAGTAGTATGAAAATAGTGTCTGACTAAATGGATCATCTGAGAGGGTGTCACTTGAGAACTGTTGATGTAGAATAATGTATTTCTTATTTTAAAAAAATGTTCAAGCTTACTGTGGAGAAAGTTTAAACATACAGAATGCTGTGCAAAAATAAAAGCTGCCCATCATGTCACCATCCTGTGTGTTTGTATTTAAATAACAATAGTGTAGTACCTGACTATTTGAGTGGCTTAGATTTGAGGTAGGTTGGGCAGATATTAGTGGCCTTCGGGTTTTGAATGGGGATAAAGCGACTCTAATATCCCACAAAGCTGACACCAGTTCCTGGTTGCAGGCCGAGCTGACCTGGAAGCCTCTCGTTGGCCACTGCCCTTTCTAAGGAACTCGCCTTCCAGAGCCCACCTGCACAGAACTGGTGGGGACTCTTCTAGGAGCAGAGAGAATGGCGCACTTCAGGCAGCTCTCCCTGGGCTCCAAGGCTGCCCTGGCTGCGGTCACTGTCTTCGTGTCCATGATCGTCTCCCGCTCCTATCTGGCACAGAGCCTGGAGCTCAGGGCCTGGCGATGGCTGTTCCGCCTGCAGCTTGCTCTCTTTGTCAACTCGCTCATGCTCATTGGTTCCCTCTACATCTGGCGTAGCACAGTGAGCAACCTCTGCCACTCCCCAGCAATGGAGTCCACCTGTTTCCAGCTTTGGAAACTGGTCGTGATGGTGTTTCTGGCCCTGGCCCATTCCAGTTTCTTCACCATGCTCTTTCTGGTGGCCGAGGAGCCCTATTTCTTTTCCCTGGCGGCCTACTCCTGCCTGGGTGCTTACATCATCATGGTTTTCTTCCTCTGCATCCTCAGCGGCATGGAGCAGGCCTACCAGCTCTTGGCCTGGCGCAGCGGTAGGATCGTGGGCAGCCTTGACAAGTCAAGGAAGCTGGTGCTCAGGCCCGCCCTGGCGGTGGTGGTGACTGCCGTGCTCAGCATGATGGGGCTCCTGAATGCTGCTAAGCCCCCAGCAGTGAAAACCGTGGAGCTGCCCATCCCTCAGCTGCCCCTCTCTATGAACAACCTCAAGATCGTGCTCCTCTCTGACATTCACTTGGGGCCCACAGTGGGTAGGACCAAGATGGAGATGTTTGTGAAGATGGTGAATGCATTGGAACCCGATGTCACGGTGATTGTGGGTGACCTCTCTGATTCGGAAGCCTCTGTCCTTCGGACGGCTGTTGCTCCTTTGGGCCAGCTTCATTCACGCCTTGGAACCTACTTTGTCACGGGCAATCATGAGTACTATACGTCGGATGTCAGCAACTGGTTTGCACTGCTGGAGTCCCTGCATGTCCAGCCACTTCACAATGAGAATGTGAAGATTTCTGCCACAGGGGCCCAGCGTGGCGATGGTGGTGGTGAAAGTGAAGACTGGATCTGCTTGGCTGGAGTGGATGATATCGAAGCAGACATTCTGCACTACTCTGGCCATGGCATGGATCTTGACAAGGCCCTGGGGGGCTGCACCCCAGACCACACCATCATTTTGCTAGCTCACCAGCCCCTGGCTGCCAAGAGAGCCCTCCAGGCGCGGCCAGATATTAACCTGATCCTTTCTGGGCACACACATGCTGGGCAAATCTTCCCGTTGAACGTGGCAGCATATCTCCTGAACCCCTTCTTTGCAGGTCTCTACCAAGTGGCCCAGACTACATTTGTATATGTCAGTCCAGGGACAGCCTACTATGGGATTCCCATGAGGCTGGGGAGCAGGGCAGAGATCACAGAGCTCATCTTGCAACAGGCTCTCTGAACCAGCCCTGCCCTTGGTACCCCTGCCCTCCCCTCCCCTCTCTGTCCCTCTTCAGAGTTATTTGCCAGCTTTACCCCTCCAGCCATGACGGCACCCCCTTGGTCACAAACCTAACATGAACAGTGATTTGTAGTGGGGCTGCCTGGCAAGTTCAGGCTGGTTTAATTTTTAAAGTGGCTACTTGCTTTTTTGGTATGCATCTGTGAGGCCACTAAGGTCACCTATAAGAGGACATGCTTCTGTTTTCCAGTTGGTGTGGAGTGAAGTCCTCCTGCAGAGCTCACAGGGAAGAACCCCAATGTGGGGTTCCTAATTTAGAACCTGAAAGGGGCAGGAGTGTGTCTTCCTCTTGGTGTTTTTTAAACCCTCTTTAGGACTTAGATCTAGAACCTTTCTAGAGGTGGTATTGGTAGGTAATGTTGGACAACAGGTAAGGTTGGAAGCCCCTTGGATTGCTGGAGAATATTTTCTTATTCTGCTGGGTTCTGGCAGAATCAGCTTTATTGAGGGCATCAGCAAAAAATGCTGGAACACAGAGGGCCTCTCGTGTTCAGGTCTTGAGTAATGCCCTTTGACTGTGCTCTTGAGTGGCCTGGGCTGGGGGCCGCTTGAGCAAAAAAAAAAAAAAAATGAGCTCTCTGGCCCGTGATGGTAATGCTGCTGCTTAGGACCTCGGGGGTTTTACCTCCCTTGTCTTTTATACTTGGGTGAGGTAATTAGGGACAGGTGGCTTCTGTATTTATAGATGAGGAAACTAAGAGAAAGAGGCAGGGCACCCAGAACATGACAAGGTATGTTGAAGGGCTGGGGACGTAGCTTACTGATATAGCATTTGCCTAGTGTATGCAGGGCCCTGGGATAGATCCCCAACATCATGAAAAAGAAAGACTGGTTGGAGACTTGGGGCTAGAAGCCAGGTCTGCCTCCTACTGAAAGTTCTTTCCACTGTCTGTGGTGGTTAAGTAGCTTTATTATTATATTTGAGTATAGAGCCTCACGCAGTTAACTTCAAAAGGAGAACAAACCAGAACCTGATGTTCCTGCAGAGTTATTTGCTGAAGTCTGACTTCAGTTTACCCACCACTACGTGGAACAGAGCATACAAGGCAATTAGCTAGTTTTGGTGTAGGCTGTTAACATTTGAGGAAGAGTCGGGAAACTGGGGCCCCCTACTTCTCACCCCAGGTTGGGGTCTGACGAGAAGTGAAGGTTCACAATCCACCCCTGAGGAAGTTGAAGCTTTCACGGGGTGTGGCAGGGCTCTCTGCCTCTTGCAGGGCCTTTCCAGCTTCCCCTCCTGAGCCCTGGAGTTCAGGAACTGTTCTTCCTGCTGGGCGGATTCCAACCCACCTGTCTTGCCCCAGGAGAGCTGCCCTTAGACTCTGGCAACAGAAATAACAGGATCATTCCTTGCTGGCCTCTAGACTCAGAAAAAGAAGTAGGGGTGACTGCCCTGGAGCGAGTCCCAACCTCCTGGCCTAGACCTTGCCAGAAGAAAGAACCTTGGACTTTGGAATACCAATAAGCCCTCCTCTTAGAAAGGCTTGAGAAATCTGAGGGCTTGGGCTCAGTGTTAACTTCTGAGTAATTTTTAGACATGGGGCTGACAGGCTTTCTGACAGGGAACACAGACACTCTCTGATGGGAGGGTCTCACTCTCCTGCTCACTAGTGAGACATCATAGGTCAGTGAGGTGACCTCACAGAACTGTGGCTTTCAAGATGGTTTCGTTGGGGTGGGAATCAAGACATGGTGCCTGAGTTCCGTGTGGCACTGTGCATAGTTATGTGAATATTTCAACAACATGTGAGCTTGCTAAGGAACTATACTGTGCACGGGTGCCCAGAGAATTTCTGGAGCAACTGATCCTGGGGAATGTGGGTGAATAGCATGCCACCTGTTACCAGGGCCCCGTGAGATGTTGCAGCAGCAATTCGAGGGAAGTCATCTTCCCCTCCCCATGTTAGTCTCCTTGTGTATGCTCTGCCTGGCAGATGGAGTGGCTTCGCTTTTTCTTTGTTCTTCTGAGTTCTCCAGAACCCCATCCCTTGTTCCTGGGTAGCAAAGGCATCAAAAGTGAACCATCCCGTCAAGTTTAATAAATGTCTTTGAGGTGAAACTGATGGTTTTCTTATTTTTTTTTTCTCCATGTATAGGATTTCAGAGCAATGGAAGGGACCCTGGATTACCTTTTTATTTTATTTATTTAACCCAGGGGTGCTTTACCACTGAGCTACATTCTCAGCCACCACCCTGTCCCTTTAAAATTTTTAATTTTGAGACAGGGTCCAAGTTGCTTAGATCCTCGCTAAATTGCTGAAGCTGGCCTTGAACTTGGGATCCTTCTGTCTTAGCCTCCTAAGTTGCTTGGATTATAGGCATGTGCCACCACACTTGGCTAGAGAAGCTTTAAAAAATAATAAAAATAATAATAATAAAAAAAAACGTTTTACAAATGGTGGAATTCTAGGAATGGACACAGCACAGCACCCAGTTCCCTGACTCTCTTTGCAGGGTACCACTGCCAAGCCTGCCACACCTCCAACTGCTCTTCCAAATGTTCTCTCTCCTTTGTGACCCAGCCTCAGTTGGGGCATCATTCTTACTGCCTTTTTCAGTTCTCCTTTGTTTGTGATTGCACCTGACTAGGCTAGTTGTTGACATCTCATTCCTACCTTTTGGTTCTGTTGATAGCAATTGACTTCCCTGCTGAACTTGGTATTTTGCTGGTTTCTTGATTTCTAGATCTTTCTCATCAGGTGCCCTGTGCTTGATGAAATCGGCCTTCATCTATTTCTGTCGTTTATCTTGGATCCTTGTCTCTCTTGGATGCCATCATTTTGTGGTCTGTGTACCCTTCACCCACTCTGAACTCTTTGCTTGATGGATTGCTTTTCTATTAACAGAAAGGAAGTAAGGCCACCCTAGGAATCCAAGAAAAGGCATTAACATTCTCTTATTCTTGGTTTGTATTCCCTGACTGGGGGCGGCGGCGGGGTGTAGGGAAGAGGATGTTCCCAGAAGAAATTTCTCTTATTGTTCAGATGAGTCCCTGTTGCACCCTTTGTCCCTCTGTTCAATGCACTGAATGGACTTGTTTTCTTCATACTTGTGGATGTGGTGAAGAACCTTACTTGAACCTTGATCATTCTGTTTTGTTTTTCTATTCATTAGATGCAAATTGAAATGTAATGCTTTTTATAATTAATAATAGCATGTGTTATATGACATTGTTATAAAATATAAAAAATTAGGGCTGGGGATATAGCTCAGTTGATAGAGTGCTTGTTGCATGCACGAAGTCCTGGGTTCAATCTCCAGCACCCCCTTCCCCAACACACACACACACACACACACACACACACACACACACACAAAACAAACATAAAATATCAGAAATAAATTCTGCCAACCATTTAAAACATCCATCCAGCCTTTTCTTCTTTGATTTGTTTAAAACTTTTTATTATGGAAATTAAATTCTCATGAAAGTAGAATAGCATACTGACATGTCCCTGTCACCCAGCATCAACATTGTGACTCTCCTGCCACTCTTTCCCATCTGCCCTTTTTCCACACTCTTTCATATTTCTTTTTTAGCATAAGCATATTAAGTCTTGGGAAATGTAATTTTTCCCCCTATAAGCAATTCGGTATAAATCCTTTGCTTAAAAAGCATAACCATATGCCATTATGATATCCACTAAAAATAACAGTGGTTCATAATACCATGTAATATCCAGGAGATTTGGAGCTAGAGAAGCCAGATCTTTTACCTCCCAATAAAATGTTGGAACTTTCCACTCTCCTTGATCAATTCTTCTCAATACTGTCAGATATATGCCTTCAAGTGGAATCTTGCTGGATCACAATGGCAATCATTCTGTTTTTATTTTTTGTGGACCCCCACCCCACCATCCCATACTGCTTTCCAGAGTAGTTGCACCATTTTATAATCTCACCAACAATACATGGGGCCCCAGTTTCTCCACATCTTTGGCAACACTCATTTTCTGTTGCTTTTTTTTTTTTTATAGTGACCATCCTAATGAGTATGAGTTGATATTGTGATTAAAAAAATTTTTTTTTAATTGAAGGACCTTTATTTGTATGCGGTGCTGAGAATTGAACCCAGTGCCTCACGCATGCTAGGCAAATGCTCTAACACTGAGTCACAACCCCAGCCCTTATATTGTGATTTTGATATGTGTGATGTAGAGCAGTTTTCACTGCCTATTGGCTTTTTTTTTTTTGTACCAGGAATTGAACTCGGGGGCACTCAACCACTGAGCCATATCCCCAGCCTTATTTTATATTTTAATTAGAGACAGGGTCTCACTGAGTTGCTTAGTGCCTCATACTATCTTTGGAGAAATTTCTATTCAACCCTTTGCATATTTTCAAACCTGGTGGTTTTGCTTTTGAGTTGTAGGATTTCCTTATATATTCTGAGTATTTATTCTATCAGATACTTGGTTTGCAGATATGTTATGCAATTCTGTGGGTTGCCTTGCCTTTTCACTGTTGATTTGTCTCCCCACCCCCAAAACCTAGGGGTGCTCTACCACTAAGCTATATGCCCAACCCCTTTCTTTTCTGAGACAGGGTCTCACAAAACCACCCAGTCTGACCTCAAACTTGTGATGCTCCTGCCTGAGCCTCCTGAGCAGCTGGGATTATAGATATTTGTCACTGCACTGGGCTTGAACTAATTTTTTGTATATGTGGTGTAAGATAAAGGTCCAACTTCATTCTTTTGCATGTGGATATCCAGTGTATTGAAGAGGATGTCCTTTCCCCATCAAATGATCTTGGCACCTTGGTTGATAATCGTTTGACTGTATACAAGAGTATTTACTTCTGGCCTCTGTTTTCATCCATTGTTTAGTCTGTAGGGCATTGACACTGTTTTTGATTACTGTAGCTTTGTAATCTATTTTGAAATCAAGAAATATAAGTCTTCAGACTTTGTTCTTCTTTTTCAATATTGTCTTGCTCTTTGGGTTCTTTGAGATTCCATATGAATTTTAGGATGAGTTTTTCTACTTCTGCAAAAATGCCTTTGGAATTTTGATAGGGGCTGTGTTGACTC
The DNA here is from genome assembly GCF_964194105.1 of Spermophilus citellus. Classification (NCBI taxonomy): domain Eukaryota; kingdom Metazoa; phylum Chordata; class Mammalia; order Rodentia; family Sciuridae; genus Spermophilus; species Spermophilus citellus. The sequence continues at coordinate 29,963,263 of NC_138184.1, forward strand.
TGTGGATCATTTTAGATGATATGGTCATTGTAAAAATATTAAGTCTTCCAATCCGTGAAGACTGGAGTAGTGTTTTGTACTTTTCACTGTGTAAGTCTTTTGTCTCCTTGTATTTTACCTTTTTTAAAATTTATTTTTATTTTTTTTAATTCATTTCCTCTAGTAACTGGGGATTGAACCCAGGGGGAGCTCTATCACTGAAATACACCCACAGCTCTTGTTACTTTTTGAGACAGGTCTTGCTGAGTTGCTGTGGGCTAGCCTCCAACTTGGGATCCTCCGGCCTCAGCTGTGGAATAGCTCTGATTACAGGCGAGAGCCACACCCAAACTTTTTGATGCTTTTGCACATGGAATTGTTTTTTCTTATTTCCTTTTAGGATTGTTCAGTGTCAGGGTATAGAAATGCAAATAATTTCTGTGTTGATTTTGTGTCCTCCTACTTCACTGAATTCATTTATTAGTCCTAGCAGGGTTTTTTTTTTTTTTTTTTTTTTTATGGAATCTTTAGGGTTTTCTATATGTAAGACCATGTGACATGCAAAGAGGTAATTTTACTTTCTTGTTAGTTTGAATGCCTTTTTTTTTTTTTAGGTGTAGTTGGACACAATGCCTTTATTTTATTTACTTGTTTTTATGTTGTGCTGAGGATCAAACCCAGAGCCCTACATGTGCTAGGCGAGCACTCTACCGCTGAGCCACAACCCCAGCCCTTGAATGCCTCTTCTTTCTTTCTTGCCTAGGTGGTCTGTTTAGGACTTTTAGTCCGATGATGAGTAGAAGTGACAAAAATAGGCATCCTTGCCTTGTTCCTGTCCTTATAGGAGGAGACTGAAATCTTTCCCCATTGGGTGTGAATTAAGCCTTTATTATGTTGAGGTAGTTTTCTTTTCCTGGTTTGTTTTGTTTATCATGAAAGGGTGTTGTGTCTTGCTGGGTGTGCTCTTTCTGGCTCAGCTGAGTTGATCCTGGTTTTGCCCTTCTTTCTGATAATCCAGTGTATTACACTGATTGCTTTTTCATATGTTGAACCATTCTTGCATTCCAGGAGTAAATCCCACTTGATCATGGTGTATATTCCTTTACTTTTCTTTTTTTAAGTACCTTTATTTTTATGTGGTGCTGAGGATCAAACCCAGTGACTCACACATGCTAGGCAAGTGCTCTACCACTAAGCTACAACCCCAATGTATATTCCTTTTTAAAAAAAAAAAAAGAGAGAAATTTTAATATTTATTTTTTAGTTTTCGGCGGACACAACATCTTTGTATGTGGTGTTGAGGATCGAACCGGGGCCGCAGGCATGCCAGGCGAGCGCACTACCGCTTGAGCCTCAGTGTTCTTTAGGGAGATTGAGGATTAGGAAATCTGATGATGTGAATACTGTGTTGTTTAATGCTTTAATGTTTATTTACCACTGAAATAGCTTTAAAAAGTCACATTGGCCAGTATTATGTTCCTGGATATGTATTTGACCCAAGAATGTTTGCTTATACTGCTGTTTTCCCTCCAATGTTATACACATTATTGGGGTGGAGGTGGGAGGTCATCTAGAAGGTTTGAGTTTGCTTTGCTTAGAATTGCTTTTTGTTTTATAAGTTTTCTGTGACTTCATGCATTGCAAGTATTGTTGCTGCTACACCTCTGCAAGTATGAAATAAAAGTCTATTTCTTCAGTATTTTATTCCAGTGCCAATTCATTTCAAATGGATAGTTTGCACACTGGGAAAATTTGGGGCTGTTTGGGCTTTGGGGGAATAAACTCTAAAGGCAATTTTCTCTTTTTCCCTTTGTTCCTCCTCTTCCCTTGTTTCTTGATCACCTTAGTTCTCAATAATGCCCCAGTTTAGGAAGCTCAAAAGAAGCTGGCTCTAGATCTTCTCAGGTCCTTAAATATAGGGAGGCGTCACTTTGGGTCCATGAGGTCAGTTTTCTCTGTCCATGTTGGCCATGACAACAGTTATAAGCTGTCTCTGTTGATGCTGCCTCTGACCTGTCTTTGCTGATCCCCTCTGTGCTGCTTTTCTGGATGCCTATTTAGAGACTTGGCCCTACTCCCGCCTCCAATCCAGATAACACAGTGTCCTTCATATATCAGATCAGCAAGACAGTCCATGACTGTCCCTGACAGTGAACATAGCCCTGGGGCAAGTGGAAGAAGGTATACTGTTGTCCCGCCCACTTACAAACTGCTTTTGATCCTTTTTATCTGTAGGATTTGAAAGATGAGAACATTAGCTGCAAATCCAGTGCCAGAGGCTATGGTATCTTTTCCAGGAGCTTCGGGCACACCCAGGTGGTAGCCATATCGGAACTGTATTTGGCTAATGAAATAGCTCACGGTCATTCACCATCATTGGTGTTTTGTAGAGACTCAAAGGTGCCGTGAATGGGGATAGGATGGCAGTCATCTTGAAATCTCAATGGAAAGGGCACTGAGAGCTGCAATCCCAGGAGGACTGTGTACTTGCTTCAGATGTATCTTGGGAGTGGGGAGTGAGCAGTTCTGGAACCTACACATAATGGCTACTCTTACTCATGGTGAGGGTTCTGCTGGCTGTTAAAACCATCCCAATTGACCAGGGAAATAACCACAGGCTAGTGCTTCAACTTGTTGGGCCTACCCTGAGAAATCTTCAGCTGAAGCTCCTGTCATCCCCTGGCATAAGAGTGATGGGGGCGAGTGATAGCATTTCACCTACCTTGGTACTTGTGTCAGCCCAGACTGTCCAGCAGTCCACAGAAGGCCTTGGGTACCTGCTTCCTGAGGACACAGGTACCCTAAGTCCTACTGGGGAAGATGTGAGCTGCGGGAAGTTTGTTGTGGGTACTTAGGTTGGCCTTTTTTTTTTTTTTTTTGAGGGGGTCACCAGGGCTTGAACTCCAAGGCACTTCATTCACCACTGAGCCACATCCCCAGCTCTATTTTGTATTTTATTTAGAGTCGGGGGTCTCACTGAGTTTCTCGGCCCCTTGTCATTGCTGAGGCTGGCTTTGAACTCAGGATCCTCCTGCCTCAGCCTCCCAAGCACTGGGATTATGGGCATGTGCCAACACACCCAGCGGGTGGCCCTTTTTGAAGGCAACCTTTCCAAGCTTTCCTTTCAACCAGTTGGCTGTATGTCAGAGACCTGGCTCAAACCTGGGACCTGAATGAAGACATGCTGCTGACAAGTTCTTAACTTTTTTGTCTTGTTAAACATGTCAGGCAGCACCCTTGCCAACTCCCAACCATCTTGTCCCATAGGGATGCTGAGGTTTAAGAGCCATGCTTAGGTTCACTACTGGTTGCTGTCTGGCCTTGCTGGTGAATGTAATTGTGTCCACCAGCAGCAGCAGCTGCTGCTTTTTTGGGGGGTGGGGGTGGGGGTTGGTTGGTACTGGAGATTGAACCGCTTAACCACCGAGCCACATCCCCATCCTTGTTAGTTTTTATTTGGAGAGAGATTCTTTTTTTTTTTTTTTAATATTTTTTCAAATATTTATTTTTTAGTTGTAAAGTTGGACACAATACCTTTATTTTTATTTATTTATTTTTATGTGGTGCTGAGGATCGAACCAGTGCCCTGCGCATGCCAGATGAGCACGTTACCACTTGAGCCACATCCCCAGCCCCTGGAGAGAGATTTCTTGCTCAGTTGCCTATGGCCTATGGCCTATGTAAATTGCTGAGGCTGGCCTTGAACTGGCGATCCTCCGGCCTCAGTCCTGAGTTGCTGGGATTGGAGGCGCAGACCTTGTGTCCACCAGCTTCTGCCTGGTAGAATGGCCCATCTTGATTGTGCCAAGATCTCATTAACCCCAGTGATACTGGGAACATGGTGCTATGGCAGCATCTCCTGTTATCCCTTGCCTACAGAGGATAGCACCACTGGCGTCTCAAGGGTGCCATGGCCTTCCTCACTAATACATTCATGACTGAAGGGAGCAGTCTCTGGGCTTCTCCTGGGGAATATGGTCTGGTAGTAGGTTCATTGGTCATCTTTACATTCCCACCTCTCTGGGCCATCCCATGCCTTTTTTGGAATGCCAAGGCAGACCTGACATCATTTCATTTCCTATAAGCCACTACCATGTCTAGGTTCCAGAGAGCTGTCCCAACAGCATGGGACAGGGTTCAGGAGCATTTTCCAAGATAACCCCTAAGTCAGGGGTGAATACACAAGGTCAATAACTTCCCCCATCTAGCTTTGTATTCTGTCCCCTCAAGATCCATTCCTGTTGTCCCCTGTGGTTAAATCCTGGACCTTACTTTTTCTGGTCGGAGTTGTGGGTCTCTCTGAACGGTGCCCTAGAAGCCTCTGGCCTTCACAAATGTCCTGAGTGATCGGCTGACCTGAGCCTGTCAGTCTTCTTCAGAGCTCCCAAATTTGTTAACCAAAGCTAGCCAACCTCACAGCCCTTAGTTGTTAGTAGTCCAAGGCCGCTGAACACGTGCCAGCCCCCTCCCATCTACACCTCCTCACAGTCCTGCACAAGTCAGGGACTCAGTATTAGCTCACACTGGGCACCATAGGGTTCTTGTTATTTGTCATCTATGGAAAATACAGGTGCAATGGGTTGGGTGTAGCTCAGTGGTAGAGCACTTGCCTGGCATGCAGGAGACCCTGGGTTCAGTCCCCAGCAACACACATACTTTTTTTTTTTTTTAAGTCATAGATGGACAAAATACCTTCGTTTTATTTTTTATGAGATGCAGAGTTTTGAACCCAGTGCCTTCACATGCTAGGCAAGTGCTCTACCACTGAGCCCCAACCCCAGCCCCAACACACATATTTTTAACCCAGGGGCACTCCACCACTGAGCTATATCCCCAGCCATTCTCCCCACCATCTTTTTTTTTTCTTTTTTTTTTTTTTTTTTGGTACTAAAGATTGAACCTAAGGGCACTGAGCCACCGAACCATATCCCCAGCCCTTTTTATTTATTTATTTTTTTATTTTGAGACAGGCTCTCATTAGGTTGCTTATAGCCTTGCTAAGTTTCTGAGGCTGGCTTCAAACCTGTAAGCTTCTTCCCTCAGCCTCCTGGGACGCCTGGTTTACAGATATGTGCCACCTCATCCGGCCCATGTCCAATGGTTAGTACAAATGGTACCAGATATGGTCTAATCTGGGATCCTCTGGAAGCAGAGCTTGAATCAAGGCCTTGGGTACAGGTGGCTTGAGGAGCCATCTAAGAGCACAGGAGTGGGCTGGGGTTGTGGCTCAGCAGTAGAGCGCTGAGCTACACTCCATAGTAGCATATTAAGATATTCCTCGTTGCTTTTATAAAACAAAAACAAACAAACAAAAAAAACAGGAGTAAGGGACGAAGCCTACACAAGAATGTGCAGAGTGATTATCACTCTGGGTAACAAGAACATGATTTTGCCAAGACCTTCCTGAAAAGTATACAGAGTACCTCCAGAGTTGTCTGAAAGGTGAGAATGTTGGTTGGTTAAGGCGTACCCCAGAGGTGTGGACTTGCCAGCACTCTTGGGCTCGTGCACTCAGTAGGCTCCCCCAGTGTTGGGGGCAGTAAGACGTGAGCTGTGAGTTTGAGTTGACATGCTGTCCGCACAGTGCATACTGAGTTTGACCAGGACCTTCTGCAGAACTGCCACCAATGTGGCTATGTTTCCAAAAACCCTATTCTCCCTGCTTTTTTCACCCTATATATCTTGGAGATCTTTGCTCACAGGCAGGGGCAAAGGACCTTATTACTCTTAAGAGCTGTGTACCATTTCATCATGTATGTGTGTTGCGTGCAGCATACACAAATGTGTGCACATATGTACTTGTACACACCTACAGGCACATGCAGTACATATACCTTATGACCACAATTTATTTTATCAGTTCACTTTTCTATTTGTGTCGATATTTTACTAAGAGCCAGGCATGGTGGCCCACACCTGTAATCCCAGCGATGTGATAGGTTGAGATAGGAGGACCACAAGTTCAAGATCAGTTTGAGCAACTTAGTGCAACTTAGCAAGACCCTGTCTCAAAATATAAAGGGCTGGGGATGTGGCTCAGTGGTTAAGTGCCCCTGGATTCAATCCCCAGGGGCAAAAAAAAAAAAAAGTTTTCCCAGACCTACAGAGGGTTGGAAAATTTCACTGTTCAAGTCCATCAATTTGCTTTTTTAGTTGCATTTTAAAGTAAGTCGCAGACAACAGTGCCATTTTCAACCTCAGAATACTTGAGTGTGCATGCCATTTATTAGGGGGTCAATATTTTTACTTTTTTCCTTTTAAGGTAGAATTTACATACAAAAGCACAAATTAAGTAGACTACTTGAATTTTTTAATTCATTTTTTAGTTGTAGGTGGACACAGTACTTTTTTTATGTGGTGCTGAGGCTCGAACCCAGTGCCAGGCAAGCGCTCTACCACTGAGCCACAACCCCAGCCTGAATATTTGAATTTTAACAAATGCCCATGTCTGCATAATCCAAAGCCCTTACTCAGCTGGAATATTACCAAGACCCCCCAAAAGTTCCTTCATGTCCCTTCCCAGGCAATACCTGCCCCCACTCTCCTATAGGTGCCACTATGGTTTGAAGGTGTCCCCCAGAGTTCATGTGCTAGAGGCTTTATTCCCAGTGCAGTAATGTCAAGAGCTGGGACCTTTAAGAGATTAGGCCATGAGGACTCTGCCCTTGTGAGTGGATTATTATTGCAGGAGTGGTTTTGTTATCACATGAGTGGTTTTTATAAAAGCAAGTTGGATTCATTCTCTCTCTCTTTTCCCTTCCTCCCCCACTTCGTTCCTCCTCATCCCCATCCCCCTTCCCTGTGAACTCTTGCCCTTCAACCTTCTTCCATGGGATGAGGCCGCACAAAGACTCTTGCCACATGTGGTTGCCTGGATCTGGAACTTCCCAGCCTACTGAATTATAGGAAATAAATCTGTCCTTTATAAATTACTCAGTCTCAGATTTTCTGTTATAGCAGCACAAATGGATTAAAATAACAGGTAACAATTCTGACTTTTCCTCCCAACTTAGATTAAGTTTGTTCTAGGTTCATGCAGTGCACAACCTTTGTGTAAGGTTTCTTTCACTGAACACTTTTGGGACTTATTCATGTTATTGCAAATACCAGTGGTTTGTTCTCTCTTTTTTTTTTTTTTTTGGTGCTGGGGATTGAACCTAGGGCCTTGTGCATGTGAGGCAAGCATTCTACCAACTGAGCTATCCCCAGTCCCGTGGTTGGTTTGTTTTATTGCTGAGTAGTGTTCCATCATATGAATACACTACAGTTTACACATTTTTCTATGTGTAGAAATTTGAGTTGTTTCCAGTTTTGTGCTGTTACTAGAGAAGCTATTATTTGGGGGGCTGTGGTTGTGGCTCAGTGGTAGAGTGCTTGCCTAGCATGCAGGAGGCACTGGGTTCGATCCTCAGCACCACATAAAAAACAAAATAATGTGTTCACCTAAAACTAAAGATACATAAATAAATATTATAAAAAATAATAGGTTTTTTTTTTAAGTCTTTGAACATGTTTTTGTTTCTTAGGACTTCTTATTCTGAAGGACAATTTGGCTTAAACATTGTTGCAGTAAAAGACAAATTGTATATTTATAGGAATAGTATGGAGAAAATTATGGGGTAAAGGTAAATCAAATGTTTCTTTTTTTTTTTTTTTAATTTTCGGTAGACACAACATCTTTTATTTTATGTGGTGCTGAGGATCCAACCCAGCTCCCCGCGCATGCCAGGCAAGGGTGTTACCACTTGAGCCACATCCCCAGCCCTAAATCAAATGTTTCTAACAAATTTTTTATTATACAGCTTTCCAGATAGAATCCCAGAGGTCCTATTATCTATCACCAACTTGAACCTATCCACTTTTTTCTTTGCTCTTTTTCTTTCTTTTCGGCCTATCATTTTGGTTTTGTTTGTTTTTTGTTGTTGGGGATTTAACCCAGGGGTGCTTTACCATTGAGCTATATCCCCAGCCCTTTTAATTTTTTTTATTTTCAGACATGGTCCTGCTATTTTGCATAGTGCCTTGCTAAGTTGCTGAGGCTGATCTTGCACTTACAATCCTCCTGCCTCAGCCTCCTGAGTCATCATGGCACTCTGCTGGCTTGTTAGACTTTAAGTCATTTCTTAGATGTCTGAGTATTCTCCTCATAACTATTTCCATATTCCTCTTGAACTTTTTTTTGTATGATAGTCTCCATGCCGTTTTTTTTTTTTTTTTTTGAGTAGTTACAAAATTAATGATAATGCTTCTAATACTAATACCGGATGTATGTTCAGATTTTTCCTATATCAGTGTCATTGGTTTGTTTTTGTGGTTTGTTAGGATCCAAACCAGGTTCACACATTTCACTAGGTCATTATTCCTCTTAAGTTCTCTTTTATTTTCTAATATTCCCTTTCTTTGCCTTTAATCACATTGATTTATTGCAGCAACTGGATCAGTATCATTGGGTTTTTAGAATATTCCACATCTTGGGTTTGGCTTATTGATTCTGTATGGTATCATTAGATCTAGGTTCAATTGTGATTTACGCTCAATAGTGAGAAACACTTTCTAGTGGGACTACATACTTCACGTTGAATCAAAACCTGAGACGTACATGATCTTATGTTCTCCTTTTACTAAGGCTAAAATTGAGCAGAAATTTTAAATTTCTGGTTAAATTTAAATTTAAATCAAATCCAGGGCCAGTACATGAGAACTAAGTGCTAGGAAACCTTAGAGATAGACAGATCCAAGATTGTACAAAGTGCAATTTGTCGGAGACTAACAGAATCATGGTCCTGGTTGGCAGCAAGTCCAATGCATCCTGTGATTTGGGTCAGAAGGAGGAGGGTATAAAATGGTCAGGACAAAAGTGACTTCATCCAAGCCCTAAAGTACCTGGTTTATCTGAAGCTAATATCAAGAATGTTGGGCACATTCACGGCACTCACAGAGCTAGGGGCCACCTACCACTCTAATAATTTTATGTTTATAGCATGCAGAGAAGCTAAAGAAAACTGGCTGGAGCTACTTGGGGCAGTCATGGCAGTAACAACTCAAGACTGTCAGAGTTTAGCTTAAATTCATTTTGCTAAATGTTAAGAGTATTTTCACATTCTTTTATTCCTTCTGCCATTCTTAGCTGAAATTCTGTGAAGAATTATCCATTGTCAAGGTTTTGGTTAACCTAAAATAGTGTTTACGTGAAAGGGAGGCTCTTTCTTTGTATAACTTTTCAGAATAATAATTGGGGACTTTAGCAATCTCCTAATGTGACTATTGATGTTTTCCCTCTATTATAAACTTACAGTCCTTAACATCCATGCAATCATTTTTTGGTTTTAAATGTGGTTCTGGTGAAACCTGAGTTTCTCCACCATTACTGGTAGATGAGATCTGCATAATAGCCAGCCTCTGAAATCTGCAGCTCTTCGTGGTGGGCTATGCCCTCCAGTGTTGTAGCAGATCCCAGCCCCTCACCACCAGTTTCTTCTTTCTGGATTCTTGTGAATTCAAAGAATGAAATCTACAGACGAGGATGAGTGAGTGTAAGAGTAGGATTTATTCAAGTGTGAATAGAAACAGAACTCCTATAGGGCAGAGGGGACCCTAGAGGGGTTTCCATTTGAGTGTGTGCCTGCCTAGGGGTTTATATAGCACTTGGGCCAATGTGATTTGTCCAATTTATACCCATCAGAGTTTGTAACCAATGCTATTGATATAAATTATGCTAATCAGGCTTTGGAAAAGTGCCAGTGCTATTGGTCAGCTCTGTAATCCCATTCAGATCTGTGCCACTTCTGTTTTCCCAGGGATCTAGGGAAGGGGCGGTTGAGATCGTGGGATGGTGATTGCTCTGGGGGGTTCTGGGATGTACCCTGTGGGGGACAGGTACAGGCCCAGTACTGGCTGCCACCACAGTACAGATCAGCATGCCCTGGTCTGATGTGGCCTGCGCTTGCCTGCACTCCAGCCAGACCTGGTCACCACTATGTAGCTCTACCCCTGCTTTAGGGGCGGTTAGTGGGGCTGGCCACGTGGCTGGGCAGTGGAGGAGCCACGTTACTTGGGAACTGTATCCACAGCCTTGAGCTTGGGACAATTTTGACACTAAGCTGGATTCCTGGAACTTGTGGAGAACCCTTATTTGATAGTGTTGAGAGTCACTCTGGCTCCAAAGACTAACTTCCCTATCCCCCAAGAAGAGCTGTCCAATGGTGAGCCCTGCTGGCTCACCTGATCCTGCTGTCCAATGGTGAGCCCTGCTGGCTCACATGATCCTGCTGTCCAATGGTGAGCTCTGCTGGCTCACATGATCCTTATCCACCAATTAGGACGCACCCCAAGCTAGCTTCCAAAAAACTGTTAAATTGTTAAACTGTTTCAACTGTCAAACCACCCCCGGCTCTATAAATATGCAGAGCTGCCTCAATAAACAGGCATTTTTTTCTCTGAAGGCAAGCCTTGATTGTTCTTTCAAGTTACATCTCAATGAAACTGGGAGGGTAAACAAAACACGCATGTTTCTCCTTAGGCCCAGAAGGCAACTGGTAAAGTGCTCTCTTATGATAACACTTATTCAGGGGTCACCATGCTCTGGACACCTAAGTGGTTTGTCAGAAGAACAACACACAAGGGTCCCACTACTGGCCAGATTCAAGCAAATGGGGGGATCTGGCTGGAGGGGGCCCTTAGGGTCACTTGCACCGCTCCCAACAGATAGTTACACACATAGGATGAGTATGTTTTCAAAATCATCTATTGGGGCACATTCTCTAAGAAATTCTTTATATTTCTTGTGAGTTAGGAAACTCTTGCCTTTGAATGGAAATTAAAGCTTTATTTACAAAGAGAATAGTGATATTAAATTGACACTTGCCTTTAAAAAAAAAAACAACACTTTTTTTTTCTTTTTGCTGGGGATGGAACCCAGGGTCAATTTAATGCTGAGCAACATCTCTAGTTTTCAATTAAATAAGTTTTTTTTTTTATTATTTTTATGTGGTGCTGAGAATCAAACCCTGCCTCATGTGTGAGACAGCACTCTACCACCGAGCTACAACTCCAGCCTCCCCTTCCCTGAGTTTTTATTTTGAGACAGGGTCTTGCTAAGTTACTGAGGCTGGCCTTAAACTTGCACTCCTCCTGTCACAGCCTCCCAGCTCACTGGGATCACAGGCCTGTGCCACTAAGCCTGGCTAAAAAACATTAGTTTATTTTGTTTTGGCTTCATTGAGATGTAACCCACATCCAGTGAAGCCTTCCATTAACTCCGTTCATTCTGCTCTGAGTCCTTGGACACTAACTACCTCCCCAGTTGGAGTTCAGTCCAGGTAGGATCTGGGAATTGAACTCTCACAATTGCTTCCAGATATGCCTTCAAGGACAACCCTCACAGCTACCCCAGACTGTGCTACTATAATTAAAGCTGGTATTCTGACTTTTGAAAGCCTAAAGATGCACAAGGAATCTTACCAATAGTGGACACCGGTTAGGTGGATTCTTAACAACCCGGGTTCTGTGGGCACCTGCTGTCTGTTGCAGTCCTTTTCTAGCCACCAGAGTGCAGTGTTCCACTCTCCCCGACAGCCCCTTTTGAGGCCTTTTCTTTCAAATCCTGGTACTTTTAGCTCCTGAGGTGGCTGAAAAAAAAAAGTCGTTGTTGCTATAAACACAATCTTACAATGCAACCCAGTGGAGTAGTTCCACATGTGTATACGTGACAAACTTTTCATCCAGTAACCTACTTTGCTGTGTGTGATATATTCTGATATTTTTCTACTCATTTTGAAAAGGTGCTGATCCACACCCAAATTGAGTTTATTGCTCGCAAATTGGATTGCAGCAGACAATTTGAAAAATATTGCCTTTAAAGTTCCTCTAGTGGTACCCTGAATAATTATGGATGAGATGTAGGATTAGAGAAAACTTTCCCAGGTAACTCTGGGTCTCGGTGCGACAGCTACAATGGGGCTTTAGGGATGCAAACTTGAAATCCATTGCTGTTTACCCTGTTTTACACTTAGAATTTCTCCTAATGCCTTTGTGGTGCTGGGGATCTAACCAGGGCCTCTTGCATGCTGGGCAAGCACTTCACTACTGAGCTACCCACACCCCAGCCCCTACACTTAGAATTTTCTAACAGGTCTTAGTGATCCCAGTGACACTAATGTTGAGTTCATTCAAGTACTTAGGCAGATTGTAGCCACAAATGTGTGCATGATCTGTTCCTAAGTCCTTTGAACAGCACAGTGACACATAATCCCAGTCACGCGTATCTGATCAGGGCTGGCGTCTGGGATCTGAGCCCTGTAGAATCCTTCGTGTGCATCTTCCTTAAAGACTTCTGTTCCCTGAGGGCACACACGGTGGGCCTGGCTTGGCTGGGATTTGTTTGACAGCCCAGAAACCAAGCATGAACTCCATCAGCACATTATGTGAACTAAATAGACAGGGAATCACCTGCTGCTGTCAAAGCATCTGCTTCTGAAATGCAGAAAATGGAGATTCTTTAATGTCCTGTTCTTGCTCTGCAGAATGTCACCAAGAGGACATTTGAGATCGACTACCAGAAGGACCGCTTCCTCAAGGATGGCAAGCCATTTCGCTACATCTCTGGAAGCATTCACTACTTCAGAGTGCCGCGCTTCTACTGGAAGGACCGGCTGTTGAAGATGAGGATGGCTGGGCTGAACGCCATCCAGACGTAAGTAGGAAGGCGCTTGGCTCTCACCTGGGACTGAACATCCACACCTGGAGAAGGTGCTACTGCATTTCCCAGAGCAGCTATTGCACTGCTCAGAAATGGCAAACAGTGTAGTGTGGCCTCCTGGGCGGGGCTTATCATGAGCTCGCCTGGCTCTTCAGATAACTGGGCACTTCTTCCAACCTTGAACTGTGTCACCAGAAGTTGTAAAATAAATATCAGCTTTAAAAGGCAAAGGTAATGAAGACACGAATTGATGTGAATATACTATGTATACAACCAGAGATATGAAAAATTGTGCTCCATATGTGTAATAAGAATTGTAATGCATTCCGCTGTCACATATAAATAATAATAATAAAAAGGCAAAGTAACAGTGGGCACTTACCAGGTATAGGGCACTTGACCCAAGTGATCCCTTTCTCTGAGGTAGGCATTACTGTTCCCATTTATGTCTGGTAAAACTGAAATTTGCCCACTGTCATAGCTTTGGTCAGAGGTCCAGCTAGGATTTCAACGTGAGTGTGTGTAGGCAGCCAAGGCTTCTCTGAGCTCTTAGCAGAGTGAACTTGGGCAAAGGTAGATTCCTGAAACCAGTTTGTCTTCTTGATTCTGCTGGAGTAATTGTATAAGGTCAGACTATAGAATTACCCCAGTTGTTATCTCTCTTCATTTCTTCTGATGTTGCCTGGTGACTAGGGAAGAAAGTTGGGGTGGCTGGCCACTCTGGGTTTTGCAGTGCTGATGTGGATTGCAGATAACTTTTCAAAGATGAGCGGTGAGGAAACCTTTAGATGGTTGAGGAGATGGTTAGGGAGAGTCCCACTCATTATTTCTGGGTCTAAGACCACTGGTAGAGTGAACCCAGGTTCATCTGTTAATACTTTCTGCACTGAGTTCTGGTAGACCAGACCAAGGCTATCTGTCCCAGGGAACTCAGAAATCATGGGGTTGTAGGAAAAGGACATAAGCTACCATCATCAAAAAAGACTTGTATAAAGGGACGGGGTGGTTTCACATTAAACTGTGTATCCCAGGCTGTAGGTAACCAGGGAGCTGAGAGTTGTTTTGGTTATTTTATTCCTTCTCATGCAATTCCTGACAAAATCTTTTGTCCAGATGTAGGTGTTGGAGGTTTGCCTACTTAAAGTTTATTTATTTATTTTTTTACCAAGTAAAGGTACCTCTTAAAATATTAGCCAAATATTTTTATTTTCCAGGCCTTACACAGGTGTATACAATTTTTCTAGAATGAGTGTTCATGTAATTTTTTTTTTATATTTTGCTTTTTAAAACTTATACTGTGTTGAAAGGTGTTTTTTTTTTTTCTTGATACATTTTTTTGGTAAAGATTGTTTTCATGGGGGCCATTGGGTATAGCCCAGTGGTAGAGCCTATGCTTAACAAGCCCAAGGCCCTGGATTTCAATAAACTTTCAAGTTCCTGTGTTACCACTCGCATATATTTGAAGTCAAGCATTACATGGGAATGGACCTTCTTTGTGGGTCAGGAACTTACAAATGTACCCACTAAGTCTGATTAGCTTGGGTAGCTGCTATGAAAACTCTTCCCTAACTAGGCCTCTTCCCTTCCCTCTCTTGTCCCAAGAATGCCCCCTTCTCCTACCCCTCCTCCTCCGTGACTGCCAACTGTTCAGGAACAGGCTGTGTGTGTCTTGGCAGGTATGTGCCCTGGAACTTTCATGAGCCCCAGCCAGGACAGTACCGGTTTTCTGAGGACCATGATGTGGAATATTTCATTCGGCTGGCTCATGAGCTGGGACTGCTTGTCATCCTGAGGCCTGGGCCCTACATCTGTGCAGAGTGGGACATGGTGAGTGTGGCTAGACTGGGCTCTGCCTGCCTGGGAGACTGGCGGGCAGCAGGTCTGGGCAAAGTGAATTGAAGCAGTTTAAATAAGATTGTAATTCTGGATTGCCCGAGCCTGTGACTATACCCAGCACAGGGATCTGTTACTATAGAAGGAAAGGAACAGGTCAGGGTCAGAGCATGGGTTCTTTTGGTGGTTCATTCACATAATTCAGTATTCTCATCTGTCAGAAGTGGCTAGTGGTATCCGCTTTGTCTACCTCAGAGAGTAGTTGTGATGTTAAGTGGAATAATTGTATAAAATAGAGCCTTGATTCTCAATACGTTGCATTAAAACAGAATGATTATAATTTTACTATGTTCCATTTTCCCTGAAAGATTATAAACCAAAAAAAATGCAGCTTATTCCTTCTCCCTGAAGCATTTCTTTTCCATGTCTTCTAATGGTAATTTCTTTCTCCTCTAAGTTCCTTTCATGAAATACTTTTTATTTTTGTTGTTTCCTGTCCTAGGGGGGATTACCTGCTTGGTTATTAGAGAAAGAATCTATTGTTCTTCGCTCTTCTGACCCAGGTAAGTTGGGAAGAGACATTTTAAGAGAATTTATGAACGATAGATAATTGATATTGAAAGAGTCAAGTGTCTTGAAGTCTGAGCTACTTCTGCACAAATACTTCTGAAATTTAGTCTATTAATTGCCGTTCACTGTCCTACATCAGACATTGAACACATAGTGAATAAAACTTTCTTGGCCCGGCGTGGTAGTGCACGCCTGTAATCCCAGTGACTCGGGAGGCTGAGGCAGGAAGGTTGTGAGTTCAAAGCCAGCCTCTGCAACTTAGCGAGACACTTAGCAGCTCAGTGAGACCCTGTCTCTAAATAAAATACCCCCCAAAAAAGGGGGGGCTGGGGATGTGGCCCAGTGGTTAAGAACCCCTGAGTTCAATCCCCAGTACAAAATATATATTACTCTCTTGGACAACTCGACCAGATCTTACTGGTAACTCTTGGAATTGACATTGAGCCCTGTTTGGGGTTGACCAGCTGACTCCAGTGTTGTTTTTCTTCCTCCATGCTTCGTATGTGACACAGCCACTGATTGCACCAACCTAATCAAAATGGCAGACAGAGTTTCTGGGGTGGTGTTGCTAGATTGGTTGGTAGCTGCAGTGTTGTCTTTTACAGAGAGAGATGTGAATGAGAGCTTTTTTTCTTTTTAACCAATAAGATATTATTTTAGCTATAAGCTCTGAATAGTCAGAAGAGCCCATGTGGCTGCATTTAATTTCAAAAGACTGATTTCTCCTGGGGATGGTGGAGGTGACTGAGATGTTGTTGGTAAGGTACACTGTTATAACCAGAGCTAAAATTGACTAAGTCTAGTGTATAAAAGGCTAGAATATTATGTTGTATATGTGTTTTCCTCTTACTGTATCAGTCTTCTGTGTCTTTTTTGTTGTTTGCGGTACTGAGAATCAAACTCGGAACCTTGCAGATGCTAGGCAACTACCTCCCCAGCTATTTTTAAAATTTTATTTTGAGGCAGGGTGTCTCACCGAGTTGCCCAGGCTGGCCTCAAACTTGAAATTCTCCTGCCTCAGCCTCTTGAATAGTTGGGATTACAGGCATGGGCCACCATGCCTGGCTCACTCCTCTGTTTCGCACTCTTAATGTATCATTAATTTCCACATGTATTTCTCATTGATCTTCATGACACATTTAAAAAAATAGTTTTCATTGTAGATGGACACTATACCTTTACTTTTTATGGGGTGCTGAGGATCGAACCCAGTCAGTACCTCACACATGCTAGGAGAGTGCTCTACCACTGAGCTACCAACCCCAGCCCCTGTGACACATTTTAAAAGTATAGGCTTTTATAATCTCCTTTTGACAATGTAAATATATAATTTATTTTAAATTTAATTATATAATTTTATTTTAAAAAGAAAAAAAGCCTTACTGTGATTGAGGTGGGAACATGGCCTTCAGTCACTCTTCCATTTGTTCATAAACCTTTCCTGGATACCTCCCAGGGCCCTTGGTGAGGACAGACACCAGGCATACCAAGCCTTGTCCACCAAGGAGCTCAGCTGAGGAAAACTGGCTTTCAGGACAACATTGATCAGACTTTCCTTCTGAGTAGCTATCCCATTTTGGAAGGTAATTGTTGGGTCTTGTTATATCCTAATCAGTGCTATAATAAGGCCTTATCAATGTCTCTTCTAACTAAACACTGTGTGATGTGTTAAACCTCTCTTGTTGTCCAGATTACCTGGCGGCTGTGGATAAATGGTTGGGAGTCCTTCTACCCAAGATGAGACCTCTGCTCTATCAGAATGGAGGGCCGATTATAACAGTGCAGGTAACTGTGGAACTGAGTATGGAGGCAGGGTCAGGGCAGGTCTTCATCCATCTGCCTTATATCGGTGATAGGACTGATGCAGACATGAGCTTCAGCGTTCTGTTATTCTGAGGGGTAATGCCACAGATGATAGTTACTTTATCTGCATTGAGGGAAGGCATTGGCATTTCCCCCCCAAAAGAATAAGTCTCTCTCTGTTGCCCAGGTGGCCCTGATCTCCTGGGCTCAAGTGATCCTCCTGCCTCAGCTTCCCAAGTATCCTACAGACTACAGGCACATATGCCCCTGCCTGGCTCTCACATTACCATTTTTTAATGCCTGTGTTCTGTGCAGGATGCCCTAAAAATGCTGTGCGGTTCTTCTAGTCACCGCCTTTGAAATGAACAAGTTCAAAAAGGTTGAGTCGGCTGGTGGCAGAATCCAGATTGCACCCTATTTCTGCTGATCTCCTAGCCTGCGTCTTTCTCTCGTGCAATATCTCCTGGATGCAGGAATGCTGCAGGAACTGAAATGCTTTGGAGTCTGCCCTGCTAAGGCCATCAGTTATTCCTGGAATAGAAAGAGGGTGTGATAGGGGCCATTGTGTTTTCTCTCCAGCTTCCTGATCCCACTCTCCCTCCTTGTGTTCTTAGTTCTGCAAACACTAAGAACACCGTGGGATCCATCCTGTGGCACATATTTTCCATATGAAAAATCGGGACACTTGACCTGGAACAATTTTTGGTGTTTGCGAAATCACTTAGGTGAAATGTCAGACCACATTTGTTGGCCATTTATAAGGGTTGTTTTTATTGAAATGAATAAGGTGATGTAAAACTGCATCTTGGAACATCAAAGGAACACAGTGTGGCAATCCCTAAGGGAGTGTGGACCAGATTTCTTTTCAACAAACGGTGCTGTGGACAGGTTGTAGGGACTGGTTAGAGGAGGGAGCATGCTCTCCCTTGTCCCTCAGGTGTAGGTGGAATGAGGTATTGAGAGGGCTGAGCGGGTCAGGTGGCCACTAGGCAACCGCATAAGGGAAGGAGATGTCCTCTCGTGCAGGCCAGGTGGCTGTTCACAGAGCAATGTGCACGTAGCCCCAGGATGCCCCTTATCTTTTATTCATCTGGAGTCTGTACTGGTTAAGCCGAGAGAGAGCGGCATCTTCATGTGTGGAGATAGTAAGTCTGAAACTTGATCAACCTTTGCTCTGCACAGCTGGGTTTTCTTCCTTTTTCCCTCATCTCGGGTGAAAACCCTCCTTTTAGCTGCTACCATTTTTCAGTCTCTGCTTCTCCTTGAATCACTTTCCATTTCTGCACTTTTTGGTTGTGGAAATGCCTCCCAAAATGGAATCGAGTACTAACTCTGCGGAAGAAAGCAAAGTTGACTGTCTTGGGGACATATTGTTCCTCGTGTCCATCCCAGTGACCTCAGATGACTTTAATTTGACCCTAGGTGACTCTGCCCTTCTTTCCCCCTCATCTCTACCTGCTTGAATTCCCCTCCTCCACTCCACCATCATTTTTGCCCCTTGGTTACTAAATTGACAAGTACAGAAGAATACCAGAAAGAGAAAAGACAACTGTTCCTCAAACCTCAGGAACAGAAGAAAAGCACTTCACATTTTTGGGAATTTCCTTGGATATGAATATTTTACCATAATCCCCCCCCCACACACACACACACTTATTTTTTTTTTCTTTTTACAGAGTAAGTTGATGCTGTATGACCAACTTCCTGTGTGGCTTTTCCCACTTCATTCTTACGTCAAAAGCATTTTTTCGTATCAATAGAAGTTCTTTGTGAATCACCTTTCATGGTTGCCCCACTTGTATCTTTTTTTTTTTTAATTTTTTTTTTCTTTTTTAAACCAAGGATTGAGCCCAGGGGCCCTTTACCACTAAGCTATAATCCCCAAGCACTTTTAATTTCTTTGAGACAGAGCCTTGCAAAGTTGCTGAGGCTGACCTCAAGCTTGTGATCCTTCTGCCTGAGCCTCCCAAGTCATTGGGATTATAAGCATGTACCACCATGCCTGACTCCACTTAATGTCTTGAGGCTGGTGCCTGTCTCCCTCTATCCAAAAGCTGTTCTACTTGACTGACTTGGCTTCAGGAGGACTCTCAGATCCTTTGGTTAACGCCTCCTGCTGGGAAGAACATGTGGCAGTTCATCCTGTTTCATCTCTGAACAGTTGTTTTTCTAGTCTCCTCAACTTGGCATGTGTCGGCCTGGCAGCCATGAGGTCACATGAGTTTATGAACATATCCCAGACCCACAAGATGGTTCTAGAACTGACTAGAGGTGGATAGGTTGGATAGGAAAGAACTGGATGATTGGTGTTTCTGTGAGTAAAGGTTTCTGCAAGAGCTGATTTCTTTAGGTCAAGAGGTAGAAAAGAATGGATTTACTCACTTCATAAGGTTGGTGTTTCCTCTGCATTCCCAGGGAGTTTTGAGGAGACCCTGGAAACTTTGCAGTAGCTAAGGTCAAAATGAGGTAGTTTGGAATGCTTCCGTCCTGCTGAGGCCATGTGGGGTCTTTACTGCTGGTGTTTTTCAGATGCAGAAAACCAGGCTTGCCCTTATGATTCATCCAGATCTGCAAATGTTCCTCTTCTGGAGGGAATTAGCAAAGCCAGTGCCACCGAGTTGGTTGGCACACACGGATGTTTATCTCAGTTTGTACCTAAAACAAGCCAAAGATAAACATCTACCGAAAACATTCAAGGTGAAAATAATTTAGGAGTTTTACCTGGAACTTGACTTCATCCAGTTAATGAGGTATCCATCATGACCTCTCGGGCCTGTTTATGTCTATTGTTTTCAAAGAGCAACAACTTTAGAAGTCTTTGTGTGCAATACTGGAAGAGTATAACTAATTCCTAATTACTGTAGAAAGAAGACTTGCAAACTATGGCCCATGGGCCAAAACTAACCTGCCACCTGTTCTTACCAGAGTATATTGGAACATGGCCACACTTGGGGCTGCTTTGGAACTACAGTAGCAAAAAAGTCCCAAAAGCCTAAATTATTTACCCTCTGCCCTTTATTGAAAAAGTTGGCTGACCTCTGCTCTAGAAAAAGCAGCATTCCTTTGAATCTCTGACTTTTTCTGTGGGTCTTGCAACCCCTTTTCCATTTGTGTTTCCCCTACCCTCACCCCAGCCTTCCCATGCCTCTATTTATTTTTCTCTAACTGGCAACAGTATAGAGCTCCAGTATGGTCTTACTTGCTAGCTTTTCAAGCACTTAGTAGATGCCAGATACTACATCATGCATCAACTTTCCTCCTAACAAACCGGTGAGATAGGCATGGTCAATCTCTTACAAATGAGGACATTTTGCAGGTGGAGTCCCATGGATAGGAAGTGGTAGAGCTCAGATTTGCATGTGGACAATTGGGCCTTTAACCATGACCCTATGCTGTTTTGCAAATGTACTTCTCCCTCCTCATTTCCCTCCATCCCCCTCTGTCTGTCTCTACCCCTCCCCACCCAAAAAAAAAAAACTACCCAGGAATTTGGGGTACAGCTCACTAATAGAGCATGTGCTTAACATGTAGGAGTCCCTGGTTTCAATACCCAGGACTCCCCCCAAAAAATCATGTATATGCATTTACTACAAATCTGTTTATTTTGAGATACATAGTGCAATGGTAATCATTGAATAAGACTTGAAAAAGTGAGATTTTGGGGGAAGAAAACCAACATTGGGAGCTATACAGCTGAGAACATACATGAAGAAGCTTTAAGCTGACTTAATTGCTAGAGCTGACCCTTAAATTTAGCTGTGAACTTCTGAATCCTAAAGGGAGCCAGTCATTTGAGTAGCAGCCTAATCATAAAGGGAGACAGACACAGTCACTTCAATAGCTCTTATTAAAAGAGCAGAAAGACAGAAAATGAGGAACAAAGAACCTTGCCAGTATTTGCAAAGCTTTTCTTAACACTGGGCTCGATTATTTCAAAAAGATTTTTCTCCTCCAAATACCTCCTCCTTCCAGATGGCTTTTTGACCAGCAAAGATTTTGGTATTGGGCATGCTTGCTGGAGTCTGTTTTGCTTCTTGAACTCATAATTGGAATGACTTGCCAGAGGGCTCCTCTCTGAGAAAATGGTCCTGCATGAAACCATCCAGGAGGGGGACTGTGCTGATAATGCTGGTGGCTTCATTAGTCAGGTTTCTATCAAAATGAACAGAGCACCTGAGAAAATCAGCTTATAAGGAGGAAAGGATTACTTTGACTCATTCAGGGGTTTCATTCAGTCCACAGGTCCTTTGTCCTGTTGCTTTGAGCCTGTGGTGGCACAGAATCTCAAGGTGGGAGCACATGGAAGAGGTGGCCTCTGTGCCTCCTGGTAGCAAGAAAGCACAAGAGAGAGGAAGGGGTCAGGGGTCCAGCATCTCCTCCAAGGGCATGCCCCAATGACCTAACTTCTCCCACTGGCATGATAGGCTGGTGACCAAGCCTTTAACTTCTGGGCTTTGGAGGGATGTTTTAAATCCAAACTGTAATAACAGCATTTAGTTCATCTTCATGGCTCTCCAACTCTGCCCTGGGCCTCATCAGGCTAGTGGTGGTTTGGAATCCCTTCTATCCATTCCTCTTCCCCAGCTAGATGCTTTTCCTTCCATAGCACCTGCAGGGACGCTTCCTTAACTAACTCGCCTAGCTACCCTCAGGCTGGACACCTCTTCTCTGCGGACTCGGTTTCTCATGCTTATGTTTAAAAGCAATGTTTTCACTGGATGCAGTGGCACATGCCAGAATCCCAGCCCAGCGACTTGGGAGACTGAGGCAGGAGGATGGAAAATTTGAGGCCAGTCTTATAACTTAGCAAGACCCTGTCTTAAAAAAAAAAATGGTTGCGGGGAGCTGGGGCTATAGCTTAGTGTAGCGCGTGTAAGGCACTGGGTCTGATCTTCAGGACTGTATAAAAAAATAAAGGCATATTGTCCATCTAAAACTACAATAAAACAAAAAGGGCTGGATATGTAGCTAGTAGTAAAGCACCATAGGTTCAATTCATAGTTACACCTACAAATTAAAAAAAAAACTATTATAAAGATCTGTTCTGTATTTTTGTGCAGGTTGAAATTTTGGGGTTGGATAGTTTTTCTGAACTTTCATAAATTATGGAATGCAACATATATACATAAATGTGCAGTATCATAATGTGGGCACCCCCATAACTACCAGCCAAGGATGGGAAACGGCACCTAGCAGCACCCCAGCAGCTCCCCAGGTGCTGTTCCCCTCCCAACTGCCCTGGCTTTGATGCCGTCAATATCTATCTTTTCTTTATGTACTTTTACCACCTATGTGTGTACTCAAACTTAATTGTCTGGTTTTTGACCTTTCTATAAGGGAGATTGTCCAGTATGGATTTTTAAAAAATATTTTTAGTGGTATATGGACACAATACCTTTATTTATTTTTATGTGGTGCTGAGGATCAAACCCAGTGTCTTCACACATGCTGGGAAGTGCTCTGCCACTGAGCCCCAGCCCCCAATATGGATTTTTCATTGTTGTGCATTTTTCACTCAACATGAAATCCATTCATCTTATTGTTCAAGAGCCAGGTTTTTTAATCTTTTTTTTTCCATTGCCCCATAATGAACCTTTTTAGACATTTTTTTTCTTATTGGTCCACCACAAGAAATTTTAATACCTGGGATATTATATATCTGTTCATGTACTGTAAGTACATCTGTGTAAAGAGAATAAGATTTTTTTTTTTTTTTTTGATACTTGGCATTGAACTCGGGAGCACTTGACTCCAGCTCTTTTTTTTTTTTTTTTTTGTATTTTGAGACAGGGTCTCACTGAGTTGCTAAGGGCCTTGCTAGATTACTGAGGCTGGCTTTGAACTCTCAATCCTCCGGCTTCAGCCTCCTGAGCTGCTGGGATTACAGGCGTGTGCCATCGCACCCAGCGAATAACATTTTTTTAATTTCAAGAATCAATTTTCACTCCCTGGGTGGGGATGCTCTCTTCCTCACTGGGAATACATGCTTCAGCAATATCTCCATTTTGCACCTGATAATGCTGTGTTGTGGGACTCCTCTGTGCCCTGAAAGGTGTTGAGCCATTAGCTACTGGATGCCACTAGCACCACCCACTTCCCTGTTGTGACAACCCAAAATGTTTCCAGACATTGCCAAATGTCCCCCCGGAAGAGGGCAGAAGTGCCCCTGGTTTAGAACCACTGAAGTTACTGAGCACAAAACAAGTACTGGTAATGAAGCACAAAACCGGAATACCCTCGAGGTTCAACCTGAGGATATGGGATAAACTATGGGGCATCTATATCCAGCATTGGTCCTTCCTAAAACTTTGTCCTATTCAAAAACTTTCTCCAGTTTTGAGGAAAGAAGATATTTGTGTTGTGTTTATAAATCTGGAAGGCTAAATTCTAAAATGCTTACAGTGGTTATCTGTGGATCATTGAATTAGCAGATCATTTAAATTTTTTTTCATTTTTCTCCATTGCCTAATATTTCTATCACTGGAAGGCATTTCTATGTAATGCTTAAAGTATCTATTCTATGAGATAATACCACTACAATTCATAACCCAATTTGCTGTTTTCGTATTATTTTATGTAGATAGTGGAGGAGGGTTAGTAGAACATAGCTTTGCTTTGTATGCTGAATGGCTTTTTGGAAAAGTCGGTTTGACAACTGAGGAAAGGACATTTTTCTGATAGTCATTAAGCCATGCCATCTTGGCAGATGCTTAGATATATTCCTTAAATCAAAGCTTGCATTAGAGTGGATATATTGGCATCTCCTAATTTTTCCTTCTTTTTAAATTTGCAGGTTGAAAATGAATATGGCTCCTACTTTGCCTGTGATTTTAACTACATGCGTTTCCTGCAGAAGCGCTTCCGCCACCATCTGGGTGACAATGTGTTTCTGTTCACCACTGATGGGGCTCAAAAAAGCTTCCTGAAGTGCGGAACCCTGCAGGGCCTGTATGCCACAGTGGACTTTGGAACAGGTTGGTATTTGTAAAAACAGAAAACATAGCTTAAAATCAGCTCTTTACTCAGTCAGTATGGGCAGCAGCTATTTTATATGGCATGGGCAGATTGAATGAATTTTCTCAAATTTTCCCTTATCAAGTGTGTTTGTCAGCTTTCTGTTACTGTAACAAAACACCTGAGATAATAAAAAGAGGAAAATTTTGTTTTGGCTTACGGTTTTAGAGGTTTCCGCTGGTCCTATTGTTTTTAGGCCTGTGGCAGTGTAGTATGTCATGGTGGGAGTACATGGTGGAGAAGTTCTGTTCACTTTATGGCTGCGAATCTAAAAAGAAAGATCAAAAGACCAGGGCCCCACATTGTCTTTAAGAGCAGTACCCCCAATGACCTAAAACCTCCCAGTAGGCTCCACCCCTTAAAGGTTCCACCACCTCCCAATAGCATCAGGCTAAGAACCAAGCATTTTAGCATAAGGGCCTCTGGTGGACATTTAAGATCAACTGTAGCATTAAGTAGAAAGTAAAAGAATAATCGCACCCCTCCGTTGCAGAGGATTGACTTATTTAAGCCCGTAGGACAAGAGTTTCCAGGCTAGCTTCATTTTCAGCACTTGTAGAGCTAGACCCTGGAGTGGGGTCAGGATGCGGGCGAGCAGTTACAACTGTGAGATGTCCTACGCTGGAAAGCTCTGTCTGGGGCAGACTCTGCTGCCCTCATCTGCTTCCCCTGTCCCCCCACTTTGTCAGACTTGTGCTGTGTTGTAGCCTGAGCACAATTTAAAGTCAGCCACTGGCTGGTGTTGAAGGCCTGTCAGCCCTTCTGTGCAGGAAACTTTTCGACACTTCTGTTATCTTTCTGCATAACTCATGACTCTGAGCTGTGAGGCCCAGAGGCGTCTGCCAGATGCTTCAAAAAGCGTCTTGGCAGACTCACATGTAAGCTGCAGAGGTTTAGCTAATGAAATTTCTGAATGGGTGGGTAGTGTGACTAGGAGGCTTCTGGCTTTAAGAAATGTCAGGGAGTCTTCACTTAGACTGAGAGCAGCTGTCATAAAGGACATAACCGCTAAATGTAGAGTGTCATTCTGAACAGGATCCTAGAGTGGATTCCACCCCGCCTCCCACCACACAGGATATTACTAAGACAGTTACAATTTTGAGTAAAGTTTGAAGATTATAGTACTGTGATTGTTAACGTTCTGATTTTTATAGTGGTATTGTGCTTTTAGAGAACGCCCTTGTTGCCCGGTGTGGTGGTACATTGCCTGTCATCCCAGTGGCTTGGGATGTTGAGGCAGGAGGATTACAAGTTCAAAGCCAGCCTCAGCAACTTAGCAATTCCCTGAGCAACTTAGACCCTATCTCAAAATAAAAAAGGGCTGGGGATGTAGCCCGGTGGTAAAGCATCCCTGGGTTCAATCCCCAGTACCAAGGGAGGGGGGGAAAGTACTCCTTGTGCTTAGGGAACACACATCGAAATATTTAGGGACAAAGGGCCATCCTGTCTGTAACTTATTCTCACATGGCTCAAAAAAAATTATGTGTATATTATATAGAAGGAGAAACTGATCAATAAATGAGGTAACATGCCAACAACTGGCAAATCTTAGTGAAGAGAATATAAGTGTTCTTTGTACTATTTTTCCAATTTTTATAAGACTGAGATTATTTTAAGATAAAAAGTTACCAAAAAAAAAAAAAAAAGACCAACTCTGCAAAAAGCATGAAAACCCTGCTGCTCTTCCCCTAATGTATAAGCCACTTCAAACACATGGCATATCTAATGGTTGTCCTCCCTTGAGAGGGACCCACAGGAGTCTGAAGTGGTGGAAGTTTGACTGAAATTGTATGTTGAAAAAGGTTCTTCTATGTTACCAAAAAGGAGATGAAAAGAATGGACCTTAAGTCAACTGAGTATTTCTAGAAACGTGGTCTATTGCTCAGAGCGTTTGGTGATGGAGTAACTAACTCATCTACAAAGAGCTGAAGAGGAAGAGGCATGCTGGTCTCCTCCCACATTGGCACCCTGCCCGCCCATCACAGTCATGAAAAAAAGCACAGTATTTTTCTGTCAGAAGGAACAAATTGAAGAGTGTTAAGAGTCTGTTATAAGCAGGATTTGTCAGTGAAGTGACTGATTGTTCCCATGGGGGCTGAAGAACAGGCCACTGCAAAGCAGAGGTGCTGGGACAGGTGGCCCCCGGCCTGACTTACGCTAGCTCCGTTCACTTGTGTGGGAGAAAGGGTACTGACCAGTGACGGTGGTGGCTGGATCTCAGGAGGAGGCTCCTGAGGACAGTACTGAAAGATCTGAATGCCACCTCATGCTTCACAGTGAGAAATACAGCCAGTGAGGTTCTGTTCTTTCTTGCTCAGCACCAAAGGCCCAGCTGAGAGCAAGCAGATATTAAAGGGTCTCACTGGCCTCGCCTCCACACTGGGTGGGACACCTTCCGCGGGTGTGGATCACAAAGTGTCAGGCGGGCTGGCACCTGCTCCTGTTGGTGTGGACACTGGACATTGTCACTCTTAGCCAGACGTGAGGCAGCCCGTTACCTCTCTGTGGAAAAATCCTCTTTATTTTATTTATTTATTTTTTTAATTATTTTATTGTTGGTTGTTCAAAACATTACATAGTTCTTAATATACCATATTTCACAGATTGATTCAAGTGGGTTATGAACTCCCATGAAAAATCCTCTTTAGAAGAGGAAGGAATGTAGAAGACACAGAAGACGAGACAACGTTTAGGCATCCTACTGGGATATTTCAGAAAGAAAAATCGAGAGCAGGTGGTTCAGAATGGCTGACAATGTGCACATGAGGATTCAGGGTGTGCTTTATTGTTTGGGGAGAAACACAGCAAAAGCACCCGCATCCCCCACCCCCGTGGCTTATTAATTAGCTGGCAAGTATTCGTGGCACTGTTATGTGTGTGGTGCTGAGGAGGCTTCCAAGGAAGTGTCTTCAGGGCAGGCCCATCCCTTAGGGAGCATCTAAGGTCGACCAGCTGCCCATGGGAAGAGGGAAACACCCATGACCTGTGTGGAAGCCTGAGGAGGGCAGGCTTGTGAAAGGAAGGCCTCAGGCGAGTGGTCAAGGGAGACCACAGGACCTGCTCAGGGAGGAAGCAATGTTCTCTGGCCCCCACATATCTTTTAATGGATGATCTGAGTCCAGCCTAAAGCCAGTTTGGAGAGTGTTCCAGGCCCATGAGGGTGTGGAGAAGGGCAGGAGGCCTGTCTCCATCAATTTGGGCTGTTATAACAAAATTCCTTAGACTAGGTCATTTATCAACAACAGCAATTTATTGCTCATAGTTCTGGATGCTGGAAGTCCAAGATCAAGTTGATTCAGTGTCTAGTGATGTCACTTTTGCGTGTGTGTGTGTGTGTGTGTGTGTGTGTGTGGTACTAGGGATTGCTAGACGAGTGATCTACCTCTGAACTATATCCTCAGCCCCTTTTTTAAATTACTTTGAGATAGGGGCTCCCTAAGTTTCCAAGTTTGGCCTTGAACTTGAGAATCTCCTGTGTCAACTTCCCGAGTCATTGGGATCACAGGTGTGCACCACCACGCTAGCTTTACTTTCATACTGTGTCCTCACATGATAGAAGGGGCAGTGCTCCCTTGAGCCTCTTTCATAAGGGCCCTAAATCCCATTCATGAGGTGCACTCATGACTTCGACACTTCCTACAGGCCCCACCTCTTAACACCTTCATCCTGGAGATTGGATTCCAACTTAGGAATTTTGGAGGGATACCAACATTCCGACTTCAGCAGGGCCTCAGGCTCAAGGCATTTGTTACTTAACTTCTTATCATTCCCATGACTGGCTTTCCTTTTCCCTCTCATTATTTCCAGGCAGCAATGTCACAGCTGATTTCCAAACTCAGAGGAAAGTGGAGCCCAATGGACCCTTGGTAAGAATCGGGGTTGAGGTTTGGAGACTGTCATCTCATACCCACTCCATCTCAGCTGTCAAGAGGGAGGGTGTCGTGCCGCTGTAGGAAAGGTGTAGTAGCAGATGGGATTATAGTGTTAGCCTTCTGGATTTGTGGGTGACAGCCAGAAATGGTGCTTGGAAACTGAGGCCTTGCGCTGGAGTGGAAGGGAACGCCAGCTAACGTGAATGGCCAAGGGAATTCCCATAAATGGTCCTATCGTCTCCTTTTTCAGTGAGACTCAGGGAACATATGTCACTTGCCCCTGGTGGTACAGCCTCCAAGTGGCTGGGCCAGAGCTAATGTGTTTTTTGAAAGCTCTGCTGCAGAACTTCTCTACCTTTCAAGTGTTTACCAATTACTTGGGAATCTGATTGAAAAGCAAAGTTCAGCCAGACATGATGGCGCACACCTGAATCCCAGCGGCTCTGGAGGCTTTGGCAAGAGGATCTCGAGTTCAAAGCCAACCTCAGCAACTTAGCGAGGCCCTGAGCAACTCAGTGAGACCCTGTCTCTAAATAAAATATAAAAAAGGGCTGGGGAGGGACTGAGACTTTAGCTCAGTGGCAGGGTACTTGCCTATCATGTGTGAGGCACTGGGTTCAATCCTTAGCACCACGTAAAAATGAACAAATAAAATAAAGGCAAGCTGTCCATCTACAACTACCAAAATATATACACACACACACACACACACACACACACACACACACACATGCTGGGGATGTGGCTTAGTGGTTGAGTGCCACTGGGTTTAATCTCTGGTGCCAAAAAAAAAAAAAAAAAAAGCAAGTTCAGTCTGCTAGGTCTGGGTGAGCTCGAAAGTCTGCATTTCCAACAACTGTCCTGGTAGCATGGAGGATGTCGTTTGCTGACCACACTTTGAGTTGCAGGACTTGATGGTATGCTGTGGGGACTGCTAGGAGGAGGAAATGATGGCAAGGACCAGGCAGGTGTACATATGTGTCAGCCCTTCTCTCTCTGCTCTTCCTTTTTCAACTGTAGTTGTTATTGTTGACTCGGTTCGGTGTACAGGGTCACATCCTGTGCCTGTTCTGCCACAAGTCAGACTGCCCCACCTGTGTGCAAGCCTTATTTACAAAACAGCCTTTTCTGAGTCTGCTCCCTGCTTAGTGAGTGTGCAGGGGCTGCATTCACAGACTTTGGGTGGAGCTATTTCCTAAAATCTAAAATCCTTTATTTCTTTGTAGAACAAGGGCTTGGCAGAGTAATGCTTACGAGAAACATGAAGTGTTTGGACCTGCTTTGTAGAATATTTGTACAAGGTGGGGCTGGGGTTGTGGCTCAGCGGTGGAGCGCTCACCCCGCACTTATGAGTTGCTGGGTTCGATCCTCACCACGTAAAAATAAATAAAAAATAAATAAAGGTATTGTGTCCAACTACAACTAAGAAAAAAAATTTTCAAATTAGAATATTTGTACAAGTCTACCTCATTATAAAGTCAACCTGAGATCTCAATATCTTTAGGCACACAAAGGATAAATTTGGAGCTATTTTATAAGAATATTTTGCCAGATTCTTTGCCCAACTAAACTTTAATACTGTGGAATTGGGGAATGGTTAACAAAATTGATGTAGGTTAAACTTTTTAGGAATACAGTTGTTTCTCAATGTTCTTTGGAGGTATAGTGCATGGGTTCTAGGATTCCCCTTCAGATACTCAAATCTCAGCTACTTATACAACATACTTGACCAAGGCAGTATTTGCATATGACCTACACATACCCTCCTACATTAAGTAATCTTGAGTTTACTAATACCTAATACAATGTAAATGCTATGTGAATAGTTATTGTACCATATTATTTAGAGAATAAGAAAAAATCCATGTGTTCAGCACAGATGGAGTTTTTTTTTTCCCCCTATCATTTTTGAGCTACAGTTAGTGTATCCACAGACGCAGGACCCACGGGGTACAGAGGACTGACTGTACTTTATTATGTAAGATGAGATCTCAGATTGGGTTGACACCTGAGGACTGAGTACAAGCAGTGTTGCTGTTGGCTCTGGGTTAAATGGTACCCGTCAGCACCCCTTTGCACTAGACCTCGGTGGAGTAGATGGGACATTACAGGGACAATTCGGCCTTTGAAGGCCATTCGCCTGGCCTGAGCTCTGTGTCTTTTTCTCTTTTTAGGTCAATTCTGAATTCTACACTGGCTGGTTAGACCATTGGGGTCAGCCTCACTCCACAGTCAAGACAGAAGTACTGGCTTCCTCCCTCTATGAAATACTGGCCCGTGGGGCGAGTGTGAACTTGTAGGTATTCAGGGCCCAAGGTGTGGAGGAAGCCCTCCTGGCTGTGGGTTCACAGTGAAATACTGTGTGTTCTCTTTTTTTCTTTGTAGGTACATGTTTATAGGTGGAACCAATTTTGCCTATTGGAATGGTAAGAACCATTTAACGTATTTGTTATGCTGTGTTGCTGATACTTGATTTGGGGGAGTGTGCCTATGGACAGTTTTTTTTCTTCTAAATTTTCTAACATTTGGATGAACCTATATAGCCATTTTTCTTTTAAAAATTTTTAAGGGACATAACTTGCTTATTTTAAAAGCCTTATTGTTTTAAACCAGTCTAGCCGGGCAGGCTTTAGTTATAGTCTGTGACTATAGAATATTCCTTCATATATTCTGCTGTGGTCTTTTTTCATTTTTAGCAATTTTTTAAATTGAGATATAATTCACATACCGTAAAAATTCAGTTTTTAATTTTAATTTTTAAAATTTTTGCAGTATTAAGGATTAAACCTGGAGCATTGTATTTCCTAGCCCTTTTCATTTATTTTATTTTTTTTTTTGAGACAAGGTCTCACTAAATTGCCCAAGCTGGCCTCAATCTTGTGATCCTTCTGCCTCAGCCTCTTGAGTAACTGGAATTACAGGTGTGTAGAACTGTGCCAAGCTAAAATTCACAATGTTATTTATATAAGCATTTAGGCTAGGCATAGAGGTATAAATCCCAGGCTATTTATTTTGGTAGTAAAAATGATGACACATTTCTCTGCGTCATCATTAACTTTTGCAAAGACAAATTATACTGTATTATATATGTGTGTGTGTGTGTGTGTGTGTGTGTGTGTACACACACATATATATTTACATATATATGTAAACGTCATTCCTCACCTTTCTCTTCATCTGCATTTTTCTCTCTGGATCATTGAAGATGCTTGACCATTGTATTTTGGAGGCTTAGCTTAAGCCTAAATCCCTCAGGATCTGAAATTGAATACTATCAGCACTTAATACAGTTTTTCCTTGGAATTGCTGTTTTGCAAGGTGGGATGGGCTGGAAGACATTGCTTATAGCATTGTCAGTTTCATTTCTATTGTTAGAGCTAAGAAATGCTTATAAAATTCAAACACCAGCCAGGCATTATAGCACGTACCTATAATCCCAACTCCCCAGGAGACTGAGGCGGGAGGATCACAAGTTCAAGGGCATACTGGACAAATTAGTGAAACCCTGTCTCAAAATAATAAAAGGCTTGGGATGTAGCTTCAACAAAGAATACTTTTCTAATATGTGTGAATCCCCGAGTTCAATCCCAGTACTGAAAAAAGAAAAAAAATCCTCAAAGGTCACTGCTTAAAAGATGATAGTATGCCAAGATTGGTCATTGGTATTTTAAAAAAATCTCCATGTGTCTATCTTCTGGTTAGAAACAGTTAAAATTCTGACACCTTCCCTTTCCACCTGCTGCCATTGATGGAATTCAGCCTGTCCAGGAATAGTGTTTGTTTGTTTGTTTGTTTTGTTTTGTTTTGTTTTTTTGGCATAACTTTACAGTTCTTGACAGTTTTTTAAAATATGCCATTCTTAATGCATTCTTCTTAGCAAAGAAACTTGAACAATATTAAAACTGTCATTAGAACAGAAAAAGCTGCCCCTAATCCTTTCTCCTGCCCCTCCTCTGGTATAAGCAATAGAAGTCTCTTTTCTGCCTCTGTTTTCTCATTTAGTTTGCAATCATTCTCATCAAGGCTAGAGATGATGGACACCACTTTACAGATAAGAGAATCTGCATGCAAAAATGGGGTCTACACATTCCTGTTCAGCTGGCAAGGATGGGGCCTGGATTCAAACTCAGGCTTCATTGAACCAGAGTCGCTGCCCTTTGGATAACTCCTTACAGCCTGCAGCCCTTGAACCAGCTCCAAAGCAGCCCACTTGGGTTGTGCCTTTGGCCCTGCCCTCTGGCCCTGGCTCTTTGGGGAGTTGAGGGAGGGCCAGTCTGTCCCTAGTAGCTATTTTTCAGACACTTCCCAGAGGACAGTACAGAGAGGAGAACGTCTAGAGGGGGCTCACTGCCCATCCTACCTAGGGCAAGTACAGGAGTTTGTGCAGTGTGTGTCCCTGTGGCCTGTGCCTGTGAGTGTCCATGTCTGTGTGATGGCTGCCTACAGGACCCAGGTGTCCTATACTTTTGTATGGTGTGGATAGTTGGGGAGTGCCAAGCCTTGCCATTTCTCTTGCCTTCCTGTGTCACTCCCATTCACATGGCCAGAGGAGGCTTCCATACGCACCGTTTCTCTATGACGCTGCCCAGTGCTGTTATGAACTAGAACAAAGTCTTGTCTTTCCGTCCATCCTTCACCCTCAGACCTGGATCCCTCAGCCCCTAATGGTTATTTCCAGAAATTACACTTGCTTAACTCAACTTGACCCACTGGTTGAGCATCTCCTTCATGCCTGGCCCTGATGGAGGACTCGAGGGTCAGTAAGGCACAGTCCACCCTTAACATGCATACAATTTAGTGCAGCGTGAGACAGAAATACGAAACCTAGGCAGTATAATCCATGCCACATCAGAGGTAGAAGATGAGCCACAAGGAAGGTGAGCTCCTTGCAGCAAGGGATGTGGTTTTATTTTTCTTCAGGTCTCACGGGAAGGGATGCCTTTGAACATGTGCTTCCCCAGAGGCGGGTAGACCTGTTGGCTGTGAGCTGTCTCTTGTAAGAAATGGCAGGGAGTAATAGACGCCTGGGTCAGTGCAGTTCGTTGAGAATGGTCCAGGTCTTTCAAAACAGAGATTCTGTCTAAACAATGAATGAAAAAGTTCTTAGATCCTTAACTTCATCCATCCAGAGGATCAGCCAGGCTCCATCGTTTTTGAAACTTTGTCCAAGGAATTTATTACCTGTTATATTTTGTGCCTCATTTATTTAAACATTAGTTGGGACAAAAGAGGAATCCTAAAATAGCTTCACTGTCACACACTTGCATTGCGAAGTGATTTCTGAATAGAGAAGAAAGGCTCTAAGCCTTGCTGATCCACAGAAGGCAGCATCAGCACCCCCTAGAACCTGTTAGAAATGTAGTCACAGGTCCCACTCTGACCTGCTGGATCAGAATCCCCGGGCTAGGGCTTGGAAGGCATGTTTCAACAGGCTGACCATGTGACTCCCATGCATGGGCAACTTTTCAAAGTGCTACTTGCTATTGTACGTGACTTCATACCTGTGAACATCCTCTGTGACGAGGTTAGGAACCTCTGATCTAGACCCTGCCCCTTGGACGTTAACTACAAGAACATTGCTTTTCTAGTCCTTTTGAATGCCTAGTACTGCCACAGTGCATTGGTCTTTGTGATAGGTCAAGTTCCCAAGGAGACAGACTCCTTTACCAGGCAGGAAGTTCACTCTATGTGCCCTCAGGAGCAATACCCATTAGAGAGATTGTGGCAGATAAATTGGGCTGTGTTGCAATTTCATGAGTGGACTCCACACATCCCAAAGGGAGCTCTGGAGCTGGCATGGCCCTTCAAGGCAAAGGGAGCTGGTTTTTATGTCCCCACACTGGTCAGTTGTTGGATATGGGCTCTGAGGGAGGTTGTAACATTGCGTAAGACAGTAGAGGCTGACACTCAGAGGGACACATCTGGG
Organism: Spermophilus citellus; assembly: GCF_964194105.1. NCBI lineage: Eukaryota > Metazoa > Chordata > Mammalia > Rodentia > Sciuridae > Spermophilus > Spermophilus citellus. Next base: position 29,996,957 of record NC_138184.1, read on the forward strand.
ACCTGGGGTAATGAGCGAGTGCCTTTATCTTCAAGGAGCTGACAAGAGGTACACCACAACCCTATTTATACTCTAGATGTTCCGAAGACTTCAGGATTGCCTTTGAATCTTTTTGGCTACTGTGGATCTACAGTCATCTCCTACGTTGCTTTGATAAGCTCTCAGTTTTCTGCTGATCCTCAACCTGGTCATCTCTCTCCACCAGATCTTTTTCTCTGCCGTATAGTTGGAGGACATGAGAAAGATCAGGGATTGAAGGGTTAACAGATGTGGGTCATGTTATGAGCCCTGCTATTACTATTTGTGAGATGTTAGCAGATTTTTGTAGGGAGCGTCAGATTGTCTACTTGTCCAGTGGGGTTGTTATTCTGTTAGGATGACAGCTATGAAGTTCTATAGTTGGGGGAGGAGGAAAATGCTTTGTGAACTCTGGTGTTATTAGCAAGTGCCATCAGTAGGAACAATTGGTTCCTCCAAATTTGCATCCTAAAGACCACCTCCGTGTCTTTTTTTAATTAAACCTTTATTTACTTATTTTTATGTGGTGCTGAGGATCGAACCCAGTGCCTCACACATTCTAGGCAAGCCCTCTACCACTGAGTCACAACTACACCAGCATCTCTGTCTCTCTTAACAATTGGTTTTAATGTGTTCTTTATTTCTTCTTCCCATCATCCTGTAACTGTGGGTCCCAAAGAACTTGTCCCTGAGCAGGGCCTTCAGTAGTAACTGGTGGTACATATTTTTTTTTTTTTTTTTTTACTTCTAGGGGCCAACACACCCTATGCACCACAGCCCACCAGCTACGACTATGATGCCCCACTGAGTGAGGCAGGGGACCTCACTGAGAAGTATTTTGTTCTGCGAAAGGTTATCCAAATGGTGAGTGCTCCGGATGGCAGGGTGGGGTGGGGTTCCCTGCAGAGCCTGCCTAAAACTCACTGTGGCTCTGTAGTCACTTTCCTGCCTGGAACCTTCAGATTTAAAAGGATAGATGCGGGGAGGTGGCAGGTAACTTTGTGGTTGAGTCTTGACCCCACTTGATTTAAGAGTTTATGAACAAGTCGCTTTACTGACCTTTTAATTTGTCAAATTGGTTTAATGACACCTGGCTGTGTTAGAAGGATTAAAAAGAGGGCTGGGGTGGTGGCTCAGTGTAGAGCGCTCACCTAGCAATTGCTGGGTTCGATCCTCAGCACCACATGGGAATGAATGAATCAAATAAGGGTATTGTGTCCAACTACAACTAAAAAATAAATATTAAAAAAAAATGTAATCCATCCGGAATAGTCCCTGACAACACACACATGTCCAGTAAGTGTTAGCCTGTTAACTGTTTGTTAAATGGCTCAAGTATGGAGGGGGAAAAGAAATCTGTGGACACTGAGGCCCATCACAATGGGAGCTGTGCAAAAAATGAGTGAAGCTTTATTTTTCTCTCTGGGGCAAGAGATTGCTGTTTCCTCCTGGCCTTCTCCTGAGCTGCTTGTATCTGCCTATTTCTAATCTTTTGAGGCACTTAAAGCTCCCAGGTAGGGTTTCCTGTCTCCGTGGTGGGGTTTAAAAAAAAAAACCCACAATTTTTCTGCTCAGTCACCTGAGTTTTGAAGTTAAAAAAAAAAAAAAAAGACTTTCTGCCTATAAATTGGTAGGGTTTTTAAAAAATATGATGTAATCTGAATTTTAAGTAGGTGTTAACATTTTATATTGTGAAATATTTGGGGCATATAGAAAAAATAGGATCCAAACTTGAATACTCTTAGAATTTGTCTAAATTCCATCTAAATTTTCAAATATACTGTGAAATTTTTGTACATGTTATTCTTTTATTGTGGGTTTCAATCTCGGCAAATTGTATCTCCCAAACTTGCTCTCGTACCTTTGTTCAGTTTCAGAATTTTCTGTTTCTGTATTTATTTTCCTTTTTGTTTATTGCAGAACTGGGGATCAAACCCAGGGCTTCACTTGGGCGAGTCTAGTCTTTTTCCACCGTGCTACCTCCCCAACCCTTTTCATTTTCTTGCAAAACAGGGTCTCTCTAAGTTGCGGAGACTGGCCTCCAACTTGCAATTCTGCCTCAGCCTCCTGAATTCTGGGATTATAGGCATGTGTCACCATGCCTGGCCCATGTACCGCTTTCTTTTGGGTTGTTTGAGGGTTCCTCACCCACTTCTAGATCTTCTAGTTTGGATGACTTTCACTATTCTTTATTTTTGTGGTGGTTTTCCACTGAAGTGTGATATGAATGCCCACCAACAAGCACAGCTCTTCTGTAAGCATTTGGGGTGAATTCCTAAAAGTGAACACAGCACTGTGACCAGCACAGCTCTTGGGAGCCCCTCTTACACCCCTTTCTAGTCATCAGCACCCAACCAACCTCCCCAGTTAACTACTCTCCTGATTTCTATCACCATAGGTAGATTTTGCTTGTTTGGGCACTATATGCAAATGGGTTCATACAGTACGCCTCTGATTCTCAAGAAACTTTAACATTCAGTTTTAATTTACAGTAGTTAAAAATTAGTGTCTTTACTTCCTCCGTATTACATCTTTCTTTAAGTTGCTCTAACTGCCATTACATCCCTGTTGTGTTATTTACTGTGACATATTTTAGTTCTCAGAGTTTCATTTTCATGTATTTTGGTTCTCTTTTAAAAATAAAACTTAAAAAGCCTTATTCTGGTGGCTTCTGATAGTATTTGACCTTACCCACATTGTTCGTTTATTCATAAGTGATTTAACAAATCTTCATCAAGCATCCTCTGTGTGCCAAGTGTGGTCTCAGCTGCTTGGTGTATGTAGACCTCCTCTGAAGGTGAAGCTTAAATAGAGACTTTAAGATGGCGAGAAAGCCATGTGGGTGTCTTAAAGCATCCCTCTTTTTGGGGGGGTAGGTACTGGGGGTTGAATTTAGGGGCACTCGACTACTGAGCTACATCTCCAGCCCTATTTTGTATTTTATGTAGAGACAGGGTCTCACTGAGTTGCTTAGCACTTTGCTGTTGCTGAGGCTGGCTTTGAACTTGAGATCCTCCTGCCTCAGCCTTCAGAACTGCTGTGATTATAGGCATATACCACCGTGCCCGCAAGCAATCCCTTTTACTTCAGAAGTCCGGCAAATAAAATGAACCAGCTTTTGAGCAAGTTTTAAAGAAATGGCCAGTATGTAGTTTGATACCTCTCTTTCCAATCTCGGTCTTGAGAAAAAGTCACCCAGCATTGTGTGAGGAGTGGACTTACAGAATAGCGAGACTTTGGAGGGGAACAGAACCAGATCTGAGTCTTGAAGTTGAGCAGGGTACCCCACTTCCACATCTGAGTGATATGGTCCACACTTCTCAGGGAATGGCACATAGGAGCTAGTTTTTATTATTGTTCACTTATTCTGTTTTTAGCTAAAGTTAGAAACTCTCTGGAAATTGTGCCCACTCATCCACAAAACCTCTGTGGACAGTTTCCTATATATAGGAGCTGCAGTAATTGCTATTGCTCAATTGTTCCCAAGAAAATCGAGGAGGAATATTACTCAACCATTCCATTAGTGCTTATCTGGTGTCCAGACCCAGAGGGTTTCCTGTTAGAGCTTGTGACATGAACGCCTAGTGTTTTATTCTGGACAAGAGTTAATTTTTATAAAGAGGAAAGGTTTATTTTGATTCACCATTTTGGCGGTTTGGGTTCATGAGAGAGAGCATCATGGTGGAAGCTCAAGGTGGAGTAAAACCTCTCGCCTCTTGGCCTGGAAGTGAGAGGAGGAAGAGGGGGCTGGGGTCCCACAACTCCCTTTGGGGTATGCCCTCAATGATCTAAAGACCTCCTGAAGGGTCCCACCTCTGAAGATTTCATGAGCTCCCAACAGCACCAGGCTGGGAACCATGCCTCTGATACAAAGGCCTTTGCGGGACTCTTACCCAAAGGGTAGCATCCAGGCAGGAGTATTTTAAACTTCAGTGTGAACTTGCTGGGACAGAGATTTGTACTAATAATTTGGATCTTTAACAGTCTCCCATTCTCTTTTGTCCTTGATCATTTCTGCTTCTCACTGTCTGGTGTAAACCATCACCCTAATACTTGCACAGGTGACATTATCTTCTACTTCACTAAGACGATAAATGCTATTGAATAGACCATATTAGGAATTACAAGTAATAGGGTGAAATACAAGTAATAGGGTGCCATTGAAATATTATAAGAAGGGGCTGGGGATGTGGCTCAAGCGGTAGCGCGCTCGCCTAGCATGCGTGCGGCCCGGGTTCGATCCTCAGCACCACATACCAACAAAGATGTTGTGTCCGCCGAGAACTAAAAAATAATAAATATTAAAAAAATATTATAAGAAAGAAAATGATGCAGGTAGATGTATATTCTAGTGAGGGATTAAAGATGAATGTGTGTTGGGGCTGGGGCTGTAGCTCAGTGTTAGAGCCTAACATGTGTGAGGCACTGGGTTTGATCCTTAGCATAAAAATAAAGATATTGTATTCATGTACAACTAAAAAATACTTTAAAAAAATTATTGTGTGTTTAGAGTTAGTAAAGAAGTCATTGCAATTTGCAAGTGTCTTAGTTCAGGATGCCGTAGCACAGTACCATAGACCAAGTGGTTTGCAAACAACAGAGATGGATTTCTCACAGTTCTGGAGGCTGGAAGTCCTCCAACATCAGGACATCAGCACAGTCAGGTTGCAGCAGGCACCGTCTTCTGCACTGCACACTGCTGGCTTCTAGTTGTACCCTCATGTGACAAAAAGAGGCCTGGGGTCTCTTTCATAAGGCACTGATCCCATTCAGAGGGGTTCCGCCTCTCAAATGCCCTTCCTTGTAATAACACCAATCAAGGTTTTGGATTTCAACACAGGAATTTGGGGAAGATAAAAATATTCAATACAAAAAGTTTAAAAGAATCACAGATATCAACATTTATGACCATTACTGGGGATTGAACCCAGAGGGGCTTTACCAATGAGCCACATCCCAAGCCCTTTTTATTTTTTTACTTTAAGACAGAGTCTCACTGAGTTCTGAGGGCCTCACCAAGTTGCTGAGGCCAGCCTTGAACTTGGGATCCTCCTGCCTCAGCCTCCTGAGCTGCTGGGATGACAGGCATGTGCCACCATGCCTGCCTACAACATTTTTAACGACATTTTGAATTTATTCACTGTTTGAAACACCTGTACCATTCTTCCCTTATGTGTGTTTGGGCTGGGGTTGTGGCTCAGTGGTAGAGCACTTGTTGTCTTTTCAGATGGCAATAGTTTGTAATCTTTTTATCTAGAGAGAATGGAAAATTTTCACTTGACTACAATGATTGAAGTTTGTCAGTATTGGTAGTTGGGAAAAGCAGAAAAGCTTCACATTTTACTACTGATAATATCATATAAATTTTTAGAACTGTTATCAAAATTAGGACAATCTCTTTCAAGTCCTTTAATGTGTGAGCTGTAATATTCCAAAGAAATTTCCTCAGTATAGATTCTGGCCCCCTACATTTCGAAACTTGTTTTTCTTCCACAACTCGCCTACTTCCAGGCTGGGTGCCCTAGGGCATGATTGCATTGCTATATGAGGCCAAAAGAGTCAGCTCATTGGGTGGTAGGAATAATCTCTAAGCAATAATTTACCTACTTATGGGAGCAACAATGAACCCCGTAAATAGATCCTACTGTACTCAAGTTAAATAAATCCCCACCTCAGCTGCTCTATAGTTGAATCCCAAAGATGCCTGTAGCACTGTAAAGGCCTCTGATATAAGAGGACATGTGACAGAGAAATTGGAGCCAAAAGAGACAAGAGTCTTAGCTTATTGTGGTTAAGTTTTGTTTTTTTGTTTTGTTTTGTTTTGCAAATCATACAAAAACATACGACAGTGTGAACGTACCACTAGGACCCCTCCCTTGGGGTATCTCTGGATGCAGAAGACGAGTTGGGTGGCTGTTATCAGTAACCTAGAATGAAATGATGGCAGGGGCAGCAGGGAGTGGAGAGAAAGTAATGGATTTGAAAACTAAAAAATATTTTTTTAAAAAATGAATGTGTGTTTAGAGTTAGTAAAGAAGTCATTGCAATTTGCATGTGTCTTAGTTCAGGCTGCTGTAACAGAGTACCATAGACTAAGTGGTTTGCAAACAACAGAAATTGATTTCTCACGGTTCTGGAGGCTGGAAGTCCTCCAAGATCAGGACATCAGGAAGTACAGTCGGTAGGCCTTGGTGACTGGCTGGATGCAGGCATGAGGAAGAATGAGGAGCTGTTGATTTGTCCAGGTTACAACCTTGGCTACATGACAAAGTGGATATTGGGGTCAGCAGCCAAGAGAGAGGATTGCAAAGGAGGCACAGGCAGGAAGAGGGAGGCAAGCTCAGCTCTGGGCTTGCTGAGCTCAAGGTGCCTCTGAGGACATCCAGATGGAATATCTGTCCCACAAGCACCAGCACTTAAGAGTGAGATCCTCCAGGGAGACCTCTGCACAGATTCAGGAGTCATCAGTGAAGGTGGAAGCTTATGTCCAGGGAGAGACTGAGATGGTGAGTGGAGAGTCAATGCAGAAGGACAGAGGACCACGCTTAAAAAAAAAAAAAAACAACTCGGGAATCCCAAGTATGTAACCAGTGGGCAGAGTAGGATGAACCCTTGAAGGACACAGATGGCAGAAGTGAATACAATGGGGGCTGGGCTTGTGGCTCAGTGGTAGAGCACTTGTCCAGCTCATGTAAGGCACTGGGTTCAATTCTCAGAACCACATTAAATATATATATATATATATACATACATACATTTAAAAAAAAGGAATTCAGTGGATCACAGCTTAACTGTGTGGTTATCATTTTCCACTTTTCTTCCTTCCTTTATGCCTCTTCCTTTCTCTCCTTCCTTCCTTGTTTGGAAGAGAGAAATGGCCTACCTCAAAAGTTTTAGTGGTTTTTTTTGTTTTGTTTTTGTTTTGGTACCAGAGATTGAACCCAGTGTTTAACCACTGAGTGATATCCCCAGCCCTTTTTGTATTTTATTAGAGGCAGGGTCTTGTTAAGTTGTTCAGGGCCTTGATAAGTTACTAAGGCTGGCTTTGAACTTGTAATCCTCCTGCCTCAGCCTCCTGAGCCCCTGAGGTGTGTGCCACCACACCCAGTGTCTGTCTTGTGGACATTATAGCTATTGAATTGACTGATAAATGGTATTCAAAGTATTTGCTTGCATCAAGGAAAAGAAATTGGATGGTAAATACCTCCAAATGTAGATCTATTTGCTCCCTCCTTTCATCAAAGACCCAAGGAACAGGAAGTGTCTCCTTATTAACCCCTTTTAAGGGTGTGTTAGATGGTGGTGGACACTGTCTTTCACAGATGTGCACTCGGAGATGACAATTGCCCAGGAGGCTGCAAGATCCTGGTGAAGGACCCAGGTAGCCCTTGGTGTATGAATCTTTAAGGCATGACAAAGCTCATATTTGCATTTTTCCAAGGTAGTCTCTTTGGTGTGGGTAAAACTCAACCAGACATGGTTAACACTTTGACCTCGAGGATGAACCATAAAACTATAAGGCAGCACCCTCCTCCTACCTACGGACTCCTGACGGGGCAGTGGTGAGTTTGTTTTGTGTGCTTTTGAATAAATTTAAGAACCTGTTTTAAGAGTGTTCTTCCAGTTTTTTATAGGGATCACCATCAATGAGAAGAGTTCAGATGACTTTTTGAGTATGGGCCATTCTGTAAAAATTAATCAAGTGGTAGTTGAGGACCTTGACAGTTCCAGTGGATTCTGGGATTTTCCAAAGGGAGAAACTGAGGCTGAGTGGGAGAGTGGGGACAAGAGAACAGGCACTGTGCTTCTCAGTACTTTGGAAGTTTAATGAAATTTGAAACTTGACCTAGGATCAGTCAGCACTGGCTGAACTGTTGTCCTGTGTTTATGACTAGAATGACATTGGGTAGACTCCATGGACAGACACAGGTAGTCTCTTGTTGACCCGTGGTGCTGATGGAAACATGATTTATAGCTGATAATTTCAGAAGTCCTTTAAAGCATTGGCTATACTCTCGTGTCATTTGTTCCTTCATTTCCCATGACTTGGATCTTCTCGTTCATCTTTCAGAATGATTTCTCTCAAACACTGATCTGGCCTCCTATGACTTGGCCGCCCCCGACCCATTTTCTTTTAGCTTTGTCTTTCTTTTTTGTTTGTTTTTGTTTAAAATATTTAATTTTTAGTTTTAGGCCAACACAGTATCTTTATTTTATATTTATGTGGTGCTGAGGATCACACCCAGTGCCTCACGCATACTAGGCAAGCACTTTACCACTGAGCCACAACCCCAGACCCTTGTCTTTTTTTGTTCCATCTGTAGTGTGTGTGTGTGTGTGTGTGTGTGTGTGTGTGTGAGAGAGAGAGAGAGAGAGAGAGAGAGAGAGAATATGGTTTTTCATATCTATGACCAAAATTCCTGATATAAACAACTTGGAGGAAGAAAGGTTCATTTGGGCTCATGGTTTCAGTCCGTGGTTGGCCAACTCCATCAGAACATCGTGGTGGAGGAAAGCCATTCAGTTCATGGCAGCCCAGAGGCAGAGAAAGAAAGTGCATGCATGGAAGGGGTTAAGGACAAGATAAACCCAGGGCACACCCCCAGAGACCTACTTCCTCCAACTAGGTCCCACCTCACAAAAATCCATTCAAATTATTATTCCATCAAATGGATTAATCCACTACTGAGGTTTAGCCCTCAAGATTCAATCGATTCCCAAGAGTCCACCTTTGAATATTGTTACATTGGGGATGAAGTCCTCAACATGTGAACTTTTGGGGAGCATTGTAGATCCATGCCATATGCTTTTCTGTTTTCTTTTATTCTTTCTCTACCCCGTGTGTGTCTGTGTGTGTGTGTGTGTGTGTGTGTGTGTGTGTATGTCATGGGGTCTTACTAGGTTGACCAGGGTGGTCTTGAACTTCTGGTCTTTACCGTCCTCCTTCCTCAGCCTCCTGAGTAGCTGGGACCACAAGCATGCACCACTGGATCAAAAAAGAAAAGACATTCCCCACCCCCTCAAAAAAAAAAAAAAACACCTCAATGGAGCAGTGCTGTTTATACCTTCTGGCCTCTGCATATAACTGTTCTCTTGGAGAATGAAGCCATGCCTCAGTGACCTTCTCTGGGGTGTCGATTCTGTCTCTCAGCAGAATCGATCACACACTGTCTTCTCCTGCTGTCTTGCAGGGTGGAAATCTTTAACCCATGACTTCTTATAGTGTGTGAATATAACTTGTTTACAAGTATTTCTCACAGAGCTGGGAGCTGTTTAAGCATAGAACCGACACAAGGTACTTTCTAAGTAAGAGTTTGTTAGATGAATGAAAATGGGACCTTGGTGAAGGAAAAAACTGGTCACCACTGAATCTGCTGGATTTTTGTGGGGAAAAGAGCAGCTTCTTATGGGGAATTTATCCTTCTGAGTAAGTATGGTGTGAAGCAGTATTTATGGTTGGTTTGAAAACTATGATTGAAAACACATTATTAGGAAGAAACAAAGGTTCAGGAGTACAGTGTTTTGGTATGTTTGCCTATTTTCTGAAACGTTAGAATAAAACAGTTTTTGCTAAATAATTAGTATAAATGAAAAATCACTACAATTAAATTGAAAAGGAAAATTGTAGCAAGTGGGATAGACAGATGGATACTTAATATTTATATTAAAATGAGCTAATGATTAAAATGTCAAGATCCAAATGGATAATTGGGCGCAAAACATAAATATTTCATAATTTGGTTAAAAACTTGGATATGTACCATTTAAGAGTCATATGAAATGTTCTTAGGCTTTTACCTAGTTGGTTATTACTTGGGGCTTTTTTTTTTATTTTGGTACTATTTAAAAAATTATTTTTTTAGTTGTTAATAGATCTTTATTTATTTATATGCTGTGCTGAGAATCGAACCCAGTGCCTCACACGTGCCAGGCAAGTGCTCTACCACTGAGCCACAACTCCCACCCACAGAGCTTTATTTTTAAAAGTAAAAATTTTAAAGAAAGGCTGGGGTTGTGGCTCAGCGATAGAGCACTTGCCTAGAACATGTGAGGCCCTGGGTTCGATCCTCAGCACCACATAAAAATAAATAAATAAAATAAAAATATTGTGTCCTACTACAACTAAAAAAAAAAAAATTTTAAAGAAAAATGTTAGGGCTGGGGATGTGGCTCAAGCGGTAGCATGCTCGCCTGGCATGTGTGCAGCCCGGGTTCAATCCTCAGCACCACATACAAAGAAAGATGTTTTGTCTGTCGAAAACTAAAAAATAAATATTAAATAAAAAAGAAAAATGTTAGACATGAAGTTGCTTATTGTAACATTATAATACTAAAATTAGAAATAATTCAATTCCAAATATAAAAAGATGGTCATGTAAATATTGTCAGTATTTAGCCATGCCAAAAATACTTTGGGTAAGTAGCAGTATCAAATTATAAAAATATCACTTAAATTTATATTCTATATGTGCATAAGGGGAGGGTCTAGAAGAGAAACTGGGAGAGGAAATGTGATTGGAGGTTCAGACTTTTTTAAAAAGTCCCTGGGTTCAATCCCAGGTACTGGGGGGTGGGGGCAGATGATAGGGGAGTGGAGACTGAAAATGGAGGGCAAGAAAACCTTGGATTCCAGTGAGAGTGACAGGGCTTATAGGTTCAGGGAGCAGGGATATACCTCAAAGAACCCTGGATGTGTTTTGTCACCCAGTGTTTACATGTTGTTATATTAGTCCCCAGAGTGGCAGTATTGGAAGGTGGTATGGGAGATGGTTTAGTGGGAGGTCCTTGGGTCAAGCAGAGGTGCTGCCCTTGGACACGGATAGGTACTTCTCTCCAGACCCTAGTTTGTTCTTGTGAGAGGGTGGTTATAAAAGTATGAGCCTGGTCTACTGCCTCTCAAGCTTCCTGTTGTGAAATATGATCTCTTCTTCCTGCCCATGCTTCTGTTATCCACCAGGAGTTCCTCTCCAGAGATCAGCCTGTGCTTATTAAGACTTGACTTGCCAGAACTGTGAGCTGAATAACTTCTTGTGTTTTTGAAGTTAACATACCTTAGGTATTTTGTTATAGTAACAGAAAACAGATTAATACACAGGGTCCCAGAAATGCAGATAGGTGAAAGGATAGAAACAAAAGGGAGCTAAAAATGGGAAGTTTAATTGCACCCTATGTATTTCCTGGAAGGTTCTCCCTCATCCTACTCAGACACAAAGTGTTTATCAGGGAGCCATCTTTCTACCAGGCAGAAATTCAGAGAACTTTTTTTTTAAAAAAAAACTTTTAAAGGACCATGATGCTAACTTCATCTGCCAATTTTTTTATACTGTTAAGTAGATTGTATCTGTGCCATTTTTATTATAGTGGATGCTATGTAATTGCATATAAAGTTTTTTATATTATGCATATTCAAAAACAGAGTAGTTATGTTAAAGCTTGCCAAATTGATGGTGAATTTATCAGATAAACACTGTTTTGTGGTGCCAGTGGTTCTAAGCATCAGGTGACAGGGTATCTTCTCTCTAATCAATTGAACTTGATAATTCACCACAATTTATAAAATAACCAGCCATGTCTGCTTTTGAGGACCCCTTTAATAAATCTCTTGAGCTATATCTTCCAAAAAGACTTTTTTTTCCTTACAGAAAGAAAAATGTGTAAGTATGTGTATATATGCATGTGAGATACACATTGAATGGCCTATCAAGGGAGATATAAAATGTTTTGCCAATAAAACAAATGTTGTATCTTTAGGTACAGAGATAACATATGTTAAACATTTAAATATAACCTTATATTTAATCTCTTGGATATGTTACATAGGTAGTAATTTGCTTAGATTTGAATGCAAGGACACTTACCTAGATTTAGGCCTGATGATGTGTTTGTTGGATCAAGACTGAGAAATATTTGTTTTTAAAATTTGTTAAAAATATTACCACTCTTAAAAATATAGACTGTCTTAAAATAAAAAGGGTTGGGTGCAGTGGTACATGCCTCTAATCCCATAAGATTGGAAGGCTAAGAGGCAGGAAGATCATGAGTTCAAACCCAGCCTCAGCAAAATCGAGGCACAAAGCAACTCAGTGAGACCCTGTCTCTAAATAAAATACAAAAGGGGGCCAGGGATGTGACTCGGTGGTCGAGTGTTCCTGAGTTCAATCCCCAGTACCCACAAAAAAATAAAATAAAATAAAAATAAATTTAAAAGGCTGGGGATGTAGATCAGTGGGAAAGTGCTCCTGAGTTAAGTCTTCAGTACCAAAAGAAAAAAATACCAAAATGTTTAAAAAAATAGGGCCGTTCTTTTCAAGTGTACCATTTAAAATGCTTCAAAATGTAATTTTATTGTCCCTTGTGAAAAAAATTTTTAATTTGCTTTCATAGGATTTATTACATTTACACCCCAGAGAAATTGTGCCAAAGAAAGTTAAATGAAATCAAAATGTATTATAAAAGGGAATGTATACAACATGAACACATTAATCAAGAAAACACTTTTGAAAGAGTTCATTTAATTAAATTTGAATTTAAACATTTTTTTAAAGGAAAAATGTTTCCTTTAAACATTAAAACATTAAAAATATTTCCTTTAAACATTAAAACATTAAAAATGTTTACTCTTAAAGCAAAGACCCTCCCCATATTACATCTGACTCTCAAGTTAAATTGCTCTAAAACAAACCTTGCTCTGTCACAGAGCAGGACTGTTACAGGTAGAATGATTTAAGAAGGTGCTGATACATTTTGTTTGCTTTACCATTGAACACTAATGGATGACCAATGATGGCAGATGTTTGAGCATAACCATAAACCCGACCTACAATAGGAAAGGGAAAGACAAGATGAAATAGAGAGAAATGACCCTAGAGGCAACAGAGAATCAAGGGACAAGAGAGATCTTGAGTAAAAGCTCTCATATCTGAAGGATATATCCTTGTCTCTTTCCAAGAAAGTTGAGAATATATTGTATACATAAAATAAGAATAGAATGCTCTGAAAAAGTAGCCACTAGAGAACGAGGAGTTCATGAAAATTAAAAATAACTTCATGGCTGGTTGTGACTCAGTGGTAGAGCACTTGCCTAGCATGTGTGAGGTACTGGGTTCAATCCTCAGCACCACATAAAAATAAAGTCATTGTGTCCATTTACAACTAAAAAATATTTTAAAAAGAGAATTTCAGCCCGGCATAGTGGTGCATACCTGTAATCCAGTCGGCTTGGGAGGCTGAGACAGGAGAATCTTGAGTTTGAAGCCAGCCTCAACAACTTTGAGGCACAGTTTAGTGAGACCCTGTCTCTAAAAAAAAAAAAAAAAAAAATAGGGCTGGGGATGTGACTCAGTGGTTGAGTACCTCTGAGTTCAATTCCCAGTACCAGAAAAAAATAATTTCTTAGAATTGGAATCAGAAGACAGGTGAAAAAATGGGAAAAAATGAAGATATAGCCAAGCACACTGGTGCACACATGAAATCCCAGAGGCTTGGGAAGCTAAGACAGGAAAATTGCGAGTTCAAAGCCAGCCTCAGCAACTTAAGGCACTAAGCGACTCAGTAAGACCCTGTCTCTAAATAAAATACAAAATAGGGCTGGGATGTGGCTCAGTGGTTGAGTATCCCCTGAGTTTAATCCCCAGTACAAAAAAAAATTGTACATATATAATTTTTATATATGTATATAGATAGATAGAGGAGCAATCTAAAATGTCCATCTTGTTACTTTAAAAAGGAAAAAGTGGCCAGGTGTATAATGCACACCTATAATCCCAGCGATTTAGGAGGCTGAGGCAGGAGGATCACAAGTTCAGGGCCAACCTGGGCAACTCAGTGAGACCCTGTCAAAATCAAATTTAAAAATAAGGATAGGCATGTTATTCAGTAGTAGAGTACTCCTGGGCTCATTTCCCAGTACCCACCCCACCACATGCACACAAGAAAAAAATCCAAATTTAAAGGAAAGTCACGAGAGCAAAATTTCTGTTTGGTTTATCATTTGTTCTCCTTCCCCCGCCACCCTATGTATATGTTCTAAACCATTGGAGGATTGCATACATCATGAATCTTTACCCCTAAATACATCAGTATATGTTTTGTAAGAATTTGTAGACAGCTGGACATGGTGGTACACACCTGTAATCCCAGTGACTCAGGAGGTTGAGGCAGAAGAATCATGAGTTCAAAGCCAGCCTCAGCAATTTAGCAAGGCGCTAAGCAACTCGGTGAGAGTTGCCACATGTCTTGGTTCTTTTTTCCTCACCCCATTATTTGCTGTTGACCCTCATTCTCTCCACTTGATTTTTCATCTTTGTTCTATAACTATTTGGATGATTGATTCCCCACGTTTCAACTACAGACACACACTTAATAAAATAAAAACTCTACCTGAGGGGCTGGGATTGTGGCTCAGCAGTAGAGCACTTGCCTAGCACATGCAAGGTGCTGGGTTTGATCCTCAGCACCACATGAAAATAAATAAATAAAATAAAGGTATTGTGTCCAACTATAACTAAGAAAAAAAAATTTAAAAACAAAGTGGGGGCTGGGGTTATGGCTCAAGCATGGAGCACTTGCCTAGCACTTTCGAGGACCTGGGTTCAAACCTCAGCACCACCTAAAAATAAATAAAATAAAGGTATTGTGTCCAGTTATAACTAAAAAATAAATATTTTTTAAAATAATTTTTTTTAAAAAAGGCTAGGGCTGTAGCTCATTGGTAGAGCACTTGCCTTGCACATGTGAGACACTTGGTTCAATCCTCAGCACCACATAAAGATAAAATAAAGATATTGTGTCCACCTATAACTAAAAAATATTTTAAAAAATACATAGATATTGTGTCCATCTACAACTAAAAAAAAAAAGGAAAAAAAACTCTACCTGACATAATTTTGGAAGAAATTTTTTGTTCCTTTGCCTTTCCAAAAATCACCAAGTACTATTGTTCGAGACTTTGACCTTCCTTTTGAAAAATGAATTTTATGGGTTGGTTTCTGAAGGTTTAATAATTATTTTCTTTCCTCTCTTCTCTCCCTCTGGTGTATGTATAGTTTGAAGAGGTACCAGAAGGTCCTATCCCTCCATCCACACCAAAGTTCGCCTATGGAAAAGTGTCTCTGAAAAAGGTAAGAAAAATAAATAAGAAGCGTTGAAAGTCAAACAGGAATAAGAAAGTGTAATTGAGCCGCAGTGAGTGAAAGTGCTGTGTTGGGGAACAAAGTCGTTATTTTTCTGTGAATTTGTTTTCCGCGAGCCAGATGGGGTAGTGGATGTTTCTGGGGAAATGGAGCAATGGAAGATGAGAAGATAGGGGTGGGTGTTGACAGGATATGCACGTAAGGCATAAACAGGAGTCACGGGCATTCTTAGATCATTCAGGTCATTCTGGCTCAGTGATCAGCTGTCCAAAGAGCAGTACCTGCAGCCCTTGTGGAAAGGGGGTGGCTCTTTACTTTATAGTGAATTTACTATAATCCACTCTCTTTTTAAAAGAGTTGCTCCTAACCACAGGAATTTTAATAAACCTCTGCCCTCAACTACACATACCCCTTCTTCTCAAAACCATGTCCTAACTTAAAGATGTATTGGTATATAGGACATCAGGGGGAAAAAAAGCTAGAAATTAATCATAAGTAAAGTTAAAGGCATTATATTCTAAGGAGAGAGAAAGAGATTTTATTTAATAGTCAGAAGGAGTGACGTAAGCCACAGTCAGTTTGTTTTGACCATCTCTACCTTTAGGTTTTCCCCTCATAATTCCTAACTCCTACATGTATTCACTCATAAGAAAAAAAAATGAAATTACTTATTTCTTAAGAAACTTGAGATTCTAAAATAGCATCGTAACTTTTTATCTTGAAGCAAAATGCCAAACATGATTGTATAATTTTTCCGTTCAAGAAGCCCTTTGACACTATAGTGGGTTGGTTGAGCTCTTGTGACATTTTCCACCTAGTGTCAGATACATGTGCTACATTCTACAAAGAATGTGGTCTCTGTCTCTGATAGGAATCTCTCTTTAGATGAATCAGACTTTAATCACACTTGCAAAGGGAGCACCTTCTACTTGTTTGTTGCTATAGCTTATTAAGGAAAAGGTTAGTTGGTTTTAGAGCCATGAAAATTAGGCAACAGAAAATAACTCTAAATATTTAAAATGACAGCATTGCTTTAAATACAAAACAAAACAAAGAAAAAACAAAAACAACAAAAAAACCTAGCTTAATCCCAGAAGCACATTTGTTTACCATGAAAGTAAGTTGTGTGGAGCTGGAGTTGTGGCTCAGCGGCAGAGTGCTTGCCTAGCATGTGCAAGGCCCTTGGTTCGATCCTCAGAACCACATAAAAGTAAATAAAATAAAGGTATTGTGTCCAACCAACTACAACTAAAAAATATTTTTTTAAAAAAAAAGTGTGTCTAGAAGTGACTTTTCAATGTGTACAATTTAAGGTTACCAAACTGGCATATGACTAAATGAAATCTATGTAGGATATAATTTATATAGAATAAAAGCTTTTACTGTGAGTTGTTATTGGTTTAGTTATCCAAGTGGGTAAGAATCCATGTGAGTAGCCAACTTGATGAACTGGTCATTAAGATTATTTTCCTGGGCTGGGGTTGTGGCTCAGTGGTAGAGCACTCTCCTCACACATGCAAGACTCTAGGTTCGATCCTCAGCACCACATAAAAAATAAATAAGTGAAATAAAGATATTGTGTCCAACTACAACTAAAAAATAGATATATTTTTTTAAAAAAACGATTACTTTCCTAGGGTGCAGGGCACAGTGGCACATACCTGTAATCCCAGTGGCTTGAGAGGCTAAAGCAGGAGGATCCCAAGTTCAAGCACAGCCTCAGCAACTTAGTGAGACCCTAAGCAACTTGGCAAGACCCTAAGCAACTTAGCGAGACCCTGTCTCAAAATAAAAAATAAGGTTGAGGATATGGCTCAGTAGTAAAATTCCCTCTGGGGTCAATCCCCAGTACAAAAAAAAATTCCTAGATGCTGCACATCAGCAAGAAACCATGGAAAATGGATGTAAAATTCCTAACCAGTATCATATGGTGGAAAGCCTTGGGTTTTGGAGCCAAATATAACTGCAAATCCTGGCTCTGCCATTGCTCTTGTGAGCTCTCTGAGTCTCTACTGCCGCAATTACAAACGGGGACAGAAATACCTGCTTCATGGGGCAACTGAAATCTAATGAAATAGTGGGTGTGAAATGCTCCATCTCACCTGGAGGGTGTAGGCGATCAATGACTGGGAGCTGTTATTATTGGTGGTGTTATTGCATCAGAGTAAACATCCTGGATTGCAGGAATACACAATCCCTTGGAGTGAATAAGATAAATGTTTATCATGTGTCCTGGGAGCTGGGGCTGTGGGGGTGAGCACTGTACATGTCTTACCCTGAAGGACCTGGTAGTCTGTCAAGGAAGACAAACAGCCAAGAACAGACACAGGCTGGAACACTTGCTGCCAAAAGCTCAGGGGAGGGCAAAATAACTATAAGATAGTGATAGTGAGCTGACATAAGAATAGCATATCTAATTTTAGCATAATTTGCCTCTAGTTACTATTTCTACTTCCCAGTTGTTTTATCAAAATGTTATAGAAAGCTTTACAAAGAAGGCAGCCTCAGAACTTTGGTTTTCATTCATTTTACGGCCTTTTATAGCCAGCTCTGAGCGGGTTGTATTTCTGAATGGGCATGTTTAAAACTCTTTTTAAGATTACTATCATTTAGACGGGCACAGTGGCGCATGTCTGTAATCTCAGTGACTCAGGAGGCTGGGGGGAAAGGATCACAAGTTCGAGGTCAGCCTCAGTGACTTAGCAAGACCCTCTCTCAAAAAGGGCCGGGGATGTAGCTCAGTGGCAAAGCACCCCTGGGTTCAATCCTCAGTACCAAAAAAAAAAAAAAAAGACTACCATCATTTACAGCTTCATCAAGAGTTGGGGAGTGGATAGAGGAGTGGAGGTAACTGGGATGCAGTACTTTAGTTGGAATTTGAATGACTTGGTTTTATTTAGGGGTTTGGTCCAGTCCACTCATGTCTGATAATTTGGATATAATGTTCCTCTCTGATTACCAGTGTCCCTGAGTGAATCCTGCTTTTGTTTCTTTTCAGTTAAAGACAGTGGAGGCAGCTCTGGACATCTTGTGTCCTGGTGGACCCATAAAAAGCCTTTATCCCTTGACATTTATACAGGTGAAACAGGTAGGTCTTCAGAGGTAATGCTTTATCTTTTTTCTTCTGGCAAAATTGTGCCTTCTGCCTTGTAGTGCTCGTTCTGAGTTCAGGGGCCAAAATGCTGAGCAAGTGAGTCTGAACCCCGGGTTTCCAGCTCTCTGGCTTGAAGCAGTGCACTGTGGGCTGATCTTTATACAGAGTGGACTGACCTTTCATATGTTTTTCTCCCAGTCCTACTTATCACAGCCATTGGAAGTGGCTCAGCCTGCTTCAGCATACTCCTGGACAAGTTAGAAATTGAGTGCATTGACTGGTCTAGTTAATCCTTATTGCTAGGCCTCAGTGGAGAACTACTATTTTAATACCCAAGACAATTATTTGTTCTTAGTCCAGTGGTGTAGATGCTGTGTTCTTGGTAGCCTGGGTTTCTAAACATTCTTTTCCCTGCTTTTGGAGCACATCTGATGGTTAGTACCTGTATATTTGTACATGTTGAATCTCTAGGCACTGCCCCATCTTTTTTTTTTTTTCAAAGAAGGTTTCTCCAACTTTTTATTTCTGAAAGTCTTACCTCTAAAAAAGTTGCAAGGGGGATCTGGGGTTGTGGCTCAGAGGTAGAGCACTCGCCTAGCACATGTGAGGCACTGGGTTCGATCCTCAGCACCATATAAAAATGAAATAAAGATATTGTGTCCACCTACAACTAAAAAATAAATATTAAAATAAAGTTGCAAGAGGGCTGGGGCTCAGTAGTAGAGCACTCGCTTAGCATGTGCGAGGCACTGGGTTCGATCCTGGGCAGCACATAAAAATAAATAAAGGTATTAAAAAAGTTGCAAAAATAGTACAATAAACACCTGTATCTGTTTTGGTCAAGATTTACCAGTTGTTAGCAGTTGTTTTGCCTGCTTTGTTTTTCTTTCCAGGCGTGTACATAGTCACCAGCTTTTCTTTTTTTAATCATGTTTAGTTGTCAATCAACATCACCTTTAAATGCGCAGTGGTTTGTTTTTTTTTTTTTTTTTTTTTTTTTTTTTTTTTTTTTTTTAGAAAGAGGACATTTTCCTATATCACCACAGTACAGTGATCACACTTAGGAAATTTAACACTGATCCCATCCTATTATCTAAATACATTCTATATCCAAGCTTCCCTGGGCATCCCAGTATTCTCCCTTTTAATTTTTTTTCAATGCAATCTTCAATCTATGATCTTACATTTTTATTTAGTTATAATGTCTCTTTAGTTTTCTTTCATCTACAACGGTTCCTAGGACTACCTCTCATGACACTGACACTTTTGAGGAGTTCAGGCTATTTATAGGCTGCCCCTCACCAATTAGACTCAGTAAAATGGTTTGGTCATGAACGAAACGGAGGTGACGTGTCCTTGTCAGGGAAGGACGTCAGAATGGCCATGGCATTGGTTTGTCCCTTTGTTGCTGTGTTAAAATGGATCACTTGGTTAGGATCTCGGCCCCGCTTTTTTAAATGTTGGTTATTGAATCTTCCTTTCTGATTTTTTGGTGAAGAGTGCTTTCTGGAAGAAGTCTGAACAGTAAGGTGACATAAAAACAGCATATCTAATCTGAGTATATTTCACCCCCAGTTACTATTTTTACACTTGTGATTTTATTTCAACAAGTCTTATTTTTGTGGTCAAGAAAGTAGACAATTAAGCTGGGTGCGGTGGCTTAGGCCTCTAATCAGGCCAGCTACTCAGGCTGAGGCAAGAGGATTGCAAGATCAAGGCCAGCCTCAGCAACTCAGTGAGACCGTGCCTCAGAATAAAAGGGTTGGGGGTTTAGTTCAGTGGTGGAGCACTCCTGAGTTCAATCCCCAGCACCAATACTAATAATAATTTTTAAAAGTTAATTTTTTAAATATTTATTTTTTTAAAAAAAAAAACCTTTTTTTTAGTTGTAGTTGGACACAATACCTTTATTTTATTTATTTATTTTTATGTGGTGCAGAGGATCAAACCCAGGGCCTCAAACATGCTAGGCGAGCATTCTACAACTGAGCCACAACCCCAGCCCCCAAAAGTTAGTTTTTTCAATTAACATTGGATTGGGTTCTTTATTCAGTTATAGTACACACTAACAGTACATCTGTGTTCTCATCTATAAAATAGAAGTTGCAGGTTGGGGATGTGGCTCAGTGGTGGAGCACTTACCTAGCTTACGCAAGATCCTGGGTGAAGCAAAACAAATAAACTTGTTTTCACTTAGCAGCATCATGGAGCACACCAGGCTTGGAGTCTGGAGAGTGACCTCCAGGTTAACGTACAAACACCTGCAGCCACTGTTCATGGTCAGACCCTCTGCTCTAGAATTGGTTGGAGCTCCCTGGGTCCTGGATCTTTCAGGTCTGGGGTAAGCAGCCCACAGTTTCACTGAACATTTATTTTCAGTGAAACTGTGGGGGCACAGGCTGCAGGAGTGGGGCCCGGCCCTGTGCCTCAGCCACACCTGTGCAGGGAGCAGCCCTGTTTCCGCTCCCTCCTGGAAGCCCTGTGCAAAGTTTTTCTCGGCCTCTGCTTTAGTACCCATCCCCTTGGTTAGTCTCAATAAGTAGCTAAACAAGATGAAGACAGAGATTTGGTATCTGGGAGCAGGTAATGCTTGTGCTTGAAGTCACAGCCAGGTCCTGCAATGACAGGAAAGTAGATCAACATTTTTCTCAGTGCCCACAAATCACCTTTCCACTTCAGGCCCTAGAACTGGAGGACTTTTTTCTCTTTTCCACGTTAGATTTCAATTTGGATTCTCATCTGTGACTCAGGATTTTTGTCCCAGTGCACTTTGGTTAAACGTCCATAGCAAAAAGCAAGTAGGCAAAATCGATAACTGTAATTCTGTGGACTCTGAGGCTGGTGGTCTGAGCTGTTCCTTTAGGACCAGGGATGTCAGGATCTCAGAATAACTTCTGACTTTGCAAAGTTACAGCCCGAGTCTCTCAACCCTCTGCCCCTTTTCCTCCACTTGTAATAGTTTCAAATTGAGTCTTGTTTTGTGAGTTAGAGCAGATTTAGCCCAAAACTTGGAAAATATTTTACTGAGCAGAATTTCATCTCTTGGTTTTATTGGTGCATGTTTATCTTGGTTGTTTTGTTGTTGTTGTTTTCTTGGTATTGTTTTTTGAGTTAAAATCAGCAACCTTTGACATATATGAGCTGATCTTCTGAGTCACTCTGGGCAAATGACTTAACCTGCCCAGGGTCCATTGCCCCCTTATGGGAAAGGGGTGCTCCATGAGATGCTCTGCAGGGTGTCATGCTGCTGTTGAGATAGTTGTTCTAAGATCTAAAAATCTGAACTACTTCTCTTCTTTTTTCTTTCTTTTTTTTTTAGCGGGGATTGAACCCAGGGGTGTTTAACCACTGGGCCATATCCCCAGCCCCTTTTTTGTATTTTATTTAGAGACAGGGTCTCACTGAGTTGCTTAGGGCCTCACTAAGTTGCTGAGGCTGACTATGAACTCCCGATCCTCCTTCCTCAGCCTCCTGAGCTGGTGGGATTACAGGCATACGCCACTGCGCCTGGCTGCTACTTCTCTTCTTGCAGATTGTATTTTGCTAGGGGTGGGGGAAGCTCTTCATTCCTTATGGTTTTTGAAATATCACTTAAAGACAAGAGAAAACAGGTTCTCTTTAAATGAACAGCAGAAGTGATGCATTTTTCTTAAATCCCTTTCTATCCAGTATTTTGGGTTCGTGCTGTACCGAACAACTCTTCCTCAAGACTGTAGCAACTCAACATCCCTCCACGCACCCTTGAGTGGGGTCCACGATCGGGCCTATGTCTCAGTGAATGGGGTAAGAATCATCTCTGACTGGTGCATTTCTGCCCCAGCTGGGGGACTTGTAGTCTGCACCTGTTAACATGGCCGTTGAGGCCTTTGCTCCCCTTTGCAGCCTCTACCTCTCTCCTTGATGCCCTTTAGTTGTGCCCCTCTCGATTGCTGAAGAGGCCTCACACTGGCCCATCTGCCTGGAATGCACCCAACACCCTTCAGAGGGCTATGCTCAAAGACCCAGCCTCTGGGAGGCCTTTTGGGCCCTCTGACCCCAGCATATTGCCCAGGCCTTTGTTAAGGACAGGATCCATTTCCAGTTGAGTTTTGTACCTGCCACGATACAAAGTTCATTGAAGTTGGAGCCTCATCTTGAATGAGAAATTATATTCTGACAATTATAACTTAAAGGGACCAAGAACTCTGTTTCATCATGAAGCCCAGATACATTTTAAGATAACTGTTCCTGGGGCTGGGGTTGTGGCTCAGTGGTAGAGTGCTTGCCTAGCATGCACGAGGCACTGGGTTCGATCCTCAGCACCACATAAATGTAAAATAAAGATAATGTGTCCACCTAAAACTAAAACATAAATATTAAAAAAAAGATAACTCTTCCTGTCCTTGAAATAGTCATATGAAAGAACACATAAAATGATTTTGCTAACCGAGGAAAATGGTTCAGCAGCTTTTAAATTAAGGCTGGCACAGTGGCACACAACCATAATGTCAGCAACTCAAGAGGCTGAGGCAAGAGATTACCAATTCGAGGCCAGCCTCAGGAAGTTTAGCAAGACCCTATCTCAAAATTAACAAGTACTGGGGGTGGAGCACTTCAAACAAAACAACTTTTTAAAAATGAAAATGTTTTCCTTTTTTTCCTGAAAGCATAAAATTGCCATTATTTACAAATGATATGATGGTCCTAAAGAATCCTCAGGAATTATGTTCATCAGATCTGTGTCGCTAAAATATTTCCATTTGTAATTATTATTAATTGCTGTGGGAGCCAGTTTCTAAGACACTGTGCTACATTTAATGATTCTTTCTTGGCTACCAGTTTAGAAATTGTCTTATTGAATTGCGATCAGTGTAACATCAGTTTAAAAAAAAAACTAAAAAATCTTTTTAAAAAATTAGGAATGTATTACAGATAAAAATACCTGTTGTTTTCCTTCACTCTGTTATATAATTTTCGTGGTTAATGCATCATATCAAGTATTTTGAGGTGAGACTACTCCACCTAACTCTGATTTTATCTCTGTTATCTGATTTTGCCTCCTATCTCCATGTTGTTTAGAAGTTTTTCTTTATGTCTGACGGTTGTGCTGGTTGTGCTGTGGAAACACAAAGCCGTTTCTCTAATAGGAATCCTCCCCTGGGATTTGCCTTCATTCCCTTTCCTTTAAAAACAGATGCACAAAAGGAACTAAAGGAAATAAAAAAAAAAAAAGATGCACAGCTGGATGTGGTGATGCATGACTGTGATCCCAGCAGCTCAGGAGGCTGAGGCAGGAGGATTGTGAGTTCAAATCCAGCCTCAACAACTTAGTGAGGTACTGAGCAACTCAGCAAGACCCTGTCTCTAGACAAAATATTCAAAAGGGGCTGGGAATGTGGCCCAGTTGTTAAGCACCCTCAACCAAAAAATAAAAAGTAAAAATCAAATCCCCTCAACCAAAAAATAAAAAGTAAATATCAAAAAAGTAAAACAGATGCAGAGTAAAATATTCCAAGGGAGGAAAGTGGGTGGACAGATCCTCAGTTCCTCCAAATCACCTTTGTGCTTCAGGCCCTAGAAGCAGGGGACATTTTCTGTTCCCTGCTGGATTTCTCTTTGGATTCGTTTTGATAACTCAGGACACTAGCCTCTTTTTTTCCGTGTTCAAAGCTGGGTCTGGAGAGTTTTCTGTTGAAGAAGCAGTGACTGGGAAAATGTGGCCACTTGGCTGGTTTGGGCTAAGGAATATCAAAGCACTCTCAACAAGTCTGTCTTCAAGGCAGGAGGATGAGAGAATGAGGAGCTCTGTAGGCTGAGGCAGGAGGATCACCAAATTTGAGGCCTGAGCAACATAGCAAGACCCTGTCTCAAACTAAAATGTGAAACAAGGTCTGGGGATGTTGCTCAGTGGTAATGCATCCCTAGGTTCAATACCTGCTAGCAAAAAAGGGGGGTGCAGGAGAATGAGTGCCAAATTAACTCAGCATACTAATTCTTGTTGTTCTTTTGTGGGTTTTTTTTTATACTGGGGTTTGAACCCAGGAGTGCTTAATCGTTGGGCCATATCCCCAGCCCTTTTAAAAAAAAAAAATATATTAGAGACAGGGTCTTGCTCAGTTGCTAAGTGCCTCGCTAAATTGCTGAGGCTGGCTTTGAACTCGGGATCCTCCTGACTCAGCCTCCTGAACCGCTGGGATTACAAGCCGCTGGGATTATTGCGCCACCGTGGCTGACTAGCATGCTACCTCTTCACTGGTCTTTTTTATCTTCTAAAAGTCAATGCTCTTTTGGCTTTGAACCCACAGGTCCCCCAAGGAATCCTTGAGCGAGCCAGTGTGACCCCTCTAAACATAACAGGGAAAGCTGGAGCCACCCTGGACCTTCTGGTGGAGAACATGGGGCGTGTGAACTACGGCAGATATATCAATGATTCTAAGGTGGGATGACCACTCTGTCAGGTCTGAGGCTCAAGAGTTGACAGGACTGTGTCTAAGCAGTCAGAAAAAAGTTTTATGTATCCATTTAAAAACTCACATGTACATTCTTTCTATCTTAGTAACATAGGGGCAGGTTTTGATTTTAGTTTTTGTTTTGTATTAAGGAATGGAGTGTAATGTTTTGCTGTATTCACACATTGTGAAGTGATCCCCACCGTCAAGCTAGTTAAAGGTCATAGAGGCCCTTTTAAAGAGTACATGCTTTGCCAAGCTTGACGAGTGAAACACCCTGATTTGTTTTGCAGCCTGGGAGGGGACTTATTTTGAAGCGCTCTTTGCCTCTGCAAGTGGTGAGAAAGTTGAGCTTTGCAAACAGAACCTTTCCTTGTATTTGAGTTTAGTCATAATGTAGAAAGAAACGGAAGGAGGAAGCCACTCTGCCCTGCTCTTCCTCTACTCTGAAAACCCACCTGGCTCACCAGAGGCACCCCCGCTTTGCCAACAAAGCTGGCTTAGCTTTTGGTTGGTTCTGTTGTGTAGGCTTGGATGGTCCGTCCATGCCAAGCTGACCCTAGAGGAAGTCTTTTCCCTTGCTGTACTGACTCTAGTCTCCATGTTGTGTCTAAATGTCTAGTCCAAATATGTTGTTCTTAAAAATATTTCTAGGTCATTATCCAGCAAACTTTTTTAAAGCTCGCACAGAGCCCTCCAGGGTGCTTCATTGGTGCAGGCTGACCCTCTGGTGGCTTGCCATCTGCAAGAGGAGGGATGGCTCATTGAGAACACTCTGGCACCATCCAGTCTAGGACAGAAGAGGGGGCCAGAGCTGCTTCTTGACCCTCTTGGGGCAGCTCAGAGGTCAAGCAGTTGCATACTTAGGCATGGGGAGGTGGCTAACACCTCATCTGGGGGTCCTTTTTCCTGCCCAGGACAGTATAAGCCACCAGAGAAAATAAGTCATAAATAATTAGTGAAGAATAAAAAGACTCAGAAAGATAGTTTTCAAGTAGAGCACCTGATAGATCCAGCCCACACAGGAGCTGGAGATGGACAATTGGGGGTACATCAAAGACAGGGATAAGGTTTCAAGGGTGGAGTCTTGCTTCATGATGTCTTGAGATCTGCAGGTTGAATGGCATCTTGGCAGGTCACACCCATCTCTGAGAGGATGTGTGGCTACAGCAGGTCACCCCATCTCCGGTGCTGTGTGGGACCAGGCAGAGCTTGAATGGGACTCACAATGTGTCTGGGCAGTCTTGGCCAGAGGGAATACCCACTGAAAGTTCACAGATACCAGATTCTCCTATTCATTAGGCTATGGTGCCAATGTAGTCCACAGATAGCCCAGGATGGCTTTCGATATGTAGGGAACGTTGCGTGGGCAGCCTCTATCTCCAGGATGAATGTCTCTCTTAGTATCCTTCTGTTCAGGCTACAATCACTGGGCCTCCTGCCTGACTCCCCCAAGCCTCACTGACCCTTGGAGCGACTAGGACTCTACTATATAGTCTCTGGACTGGATTCCCTTGTACCCAGCAAAGAGCCTGGCACACAGCCACTTGCTTAATGTTGATTGAATTACTAATGGGCAGTTGAGACCTAATATGGGATCCCCCTAAAAATGGAGCAGTTCCCATCTGAACAGCTGGGAATGAGAAGATAGATGAGCGATGAGCATAAATGTCTGTGTGGTGGCTACTGAGAACACTCTGGCACCACCCAGTCTAGGATCCCCCATCCCCTGTGAGTCCTGTCCTGAGGTTTAATGTTGTCATCATTACCATTTATACCTTATTTTTTTTGGGGGGAAGGGGTACTCCACCACTGAGCCCCATCCCCAACTCAGCCCTTACTGAGTTGCTTAGCACCTCGCTTTTGCTGAGGCTGGCTTTGAACTCATGATCCTCCTGCCTCAGCCTCCCAATCCACTGGGATTACAGGCATGCGCCTCCATGCCTCGCTGCGTTACCCTTTTACAGATACCAAAGCAAGCTCATCTCTCTCGTCCATGCTGCCTGGAGGTACACAGAGTTTGAGACTCGTTACCGTTGTGGTTTGTACCCCAGTTTGCTTTTCGTAGGAAATCAGCACAGGATGCAGAGACTCCTAAAGCCTTTCTCCTTCCCTCCCCAGCTCATGGTGCTGTTTTTCCTTTGCAGGGTTTGGTTTCTAATCTGACCCTCGGCTCCAGTATCCTCACAAACTGGACCATCTTCCCACTGGGCACTGAGGATGCAGTGCGCAGCCACCTGCAGGGCTGGGGTGGCCAGGACGCTGGCTGCCATAATGAGAACTGCACTGACAGCTCATCCAACTACACGCTTCCGGCCTTTTATGTAGGAAACTTCTCCATCCCCAGTGGCATCCCCGACTTGCCCCAGGACACCTTCATCCAGTTTTCTGGATGGACTAAGGTATGTGTCTTCATGGAAAGAGATTGGATTTAGGCCTCTAAGATCTGGTTTGAGAAAGAATCAGAAGAGCTGTTCATGAAATACTGTGTTTGCCTTTGGGGCACGAAGGGGTTTTCATTCCTCAGGAATGAATTGGGGCCGATCTTGGGGGATTTGATGGGCAGCATGGAGGAGCCCCATCTGCCCCGTATTCACTGGCTAAGAACTTTGTCAATGAATGGCGGCTTTCCTGCCTATTCTATGAAGAACCAAGGCCTCTTTGGATGTTGCTTATAAGAACCTCCTTAACCTAAGGAAATTCTGGTCCAGGAAAAAGGGTGAATCTCTCCAGGAAAGTCTGCTTTTCTTTCATCCAGGCCAGATTGAATACTCCCAGAACATCTCCCCCCACCACAAACATGCAGCCCACACCTCTAGGGCTTCTGCCATTATCTGAATTATCCTCAAGTCCATCCCTGACCATCTCACTTTCCTGTCACTCTCCTTTAATCTTTGAAGATATTGGTACATCTTCTTTCACTTAAGTCCTGGGTTTATCCTAGATTAATTTATCGTCACTTAGTCATTGAAAACATCTTTATTCGGTGACTGGTATAGTGCCCAAGGCTTGTACCAGGCACTAGGTATACAGTGGTGGATGTAACCGCATGTAGGATCTACCCTCATGGACCTTTCAGTGTAGTAGAGTACAGACTTGAAGGCTGGCTTTGAACTGCCATCCTCCTGCCTCAGCCTCCCGAGCCACTGGGATTATAGGTGTGCTTCACTGTGCCCGGCCTCTGTTGGGGCTTCTATAACAAAATGCCATTAACTAGGTGGCTTATAAACCACAAACATTTATTTGCCATTGTTCTGGAGGCTAGGAAGTTCCAGATCAAGGAACCAGCAGCTTCATTATCTGGTGACGGCCTGTTCCTCATAGATGGCAACTTCTGTGTCCTCACATGGTGGAAGGAGCAAGGGAGTTCTTGAGGGTCTTTTATAAGCACATTAATTCCATCCAGGAGGGCTCTACCTTGAAGCGCTGATCGCCTCCAGAAGATTCCATCTCCACAAAACACCGTGGGAGTTAGGATTTCAACATGGGAATTTGGGAGAGGACACAAACATTCAGACCACAGCAGGGCCTTTAAGAACAGTCAAGAGGGCTGGGGATGTGGCTCAAGCGGTAGCGCGCTCGCCTGGCATGCGTGCGGCCCGGGTTCGATCCTCAGCACCACATACCAACAAAGATGTTGTGTCCGCCAAGAACTAAAAAATAAAATATTAAAAAATTCTCTCTCTCTCTCTCTCCTCTCTCACTCTCTCTTAAAAAAAAAAAAAAAAAAAAAAAAGAACAGTCAAGAGCTGGGTGCAGTGGCACACGCCTGTATTCCCAGCAGCTCGGGAGGCTAAGGCAGGAGGATCTCAAGTTCAAAAGCAGCCTCAGCAATGGCAAGGCGCTAAGCACCCTGGCTCTAAATAAAATACAAAGTAGGGCTGCGGATGTGGCTCAGTGGTTGAGTGCCCCCCTGAATTCAATCCCTGGTACCGAAAAAAAAAGAAAAAAAGAAGAGCCAAGAGAAGATCCTGGAGGGGAGCAATTGGATCTGTGGATTGGGATTTCAAAGGAGGGATCTGGGATGGGAATATATGAAAAAAAAAATTCTTTGCATCTAAATGATCCATTGAAGACGTGGGATGAGTGAGATTCCCTGAGGGGAGAGGATACTGAAGGAAGAAAAGACCTAAGGGCAGATCTTCTAGGGACACAAACGTGACAGAGTGAGGAGAGACCAAAGAAGTAGGAGGAGGGCCAGTGTTGATGCTCCCGAGGGACAAGTGAGGTGAAGACAGAGGCGCTGCTGCTGGATCTGGCAACAAGGAAGGAAGTCCCTGGGAACCTTAGTACTGCTCCAGTGGCCAGAAGCATCTGGAAGCCAGATTGCATTCTGCTGAAGAATGTAGTGGAAGGAAGTGAACAGGATACTCAAATACAAACATTCTTTGAGAAGTTTCACCCTGAAGCAGAGAGCAAATAAAGGTACATGGTGTATGTTGAATACATGGCCTGTTATAATTTTTGTGCTTTTTAAAACATCTTAGTGAGATATATTTTCATTATCATTGTATTTGAAATTTTTTTTAAAATTTTCTTTCTGAGTTCTTCTTTGAGCCACAGACTGTTTTCAAGTGTGTGGTTTAATCTTCCTATATTTGTGGGGTTTTAAATATTGATTTCTTGATTCCTGTTAAACTTCTAGAAGGAGGAGAAACATTGTTGTGGACCTAGGGTTAAGGAAAGTCATATTAGACTTAACACCTGAAGCATCATCCTCAAAGGAAAAACTTGGTCAACTGGATTTTAAAGATGTTTTCTCGTCCAAACATATCCAGAAGATGAAAAATCTAAGCCACAGACTGGAAAAAGATAATTTTCAAGTCATATATCCAACAAGGGACTTAAATCGAGAATATATGAAGAATTCCTACAGGGCTGGGGTTGTGGCTCAGTGATAGAGCACTTGCCCAGCACACGTGAGGAACTGGGTTCGATCCCCAGCACCACATTAAAAAAATGAAATAAACAAAATAAAGATATTGTGTCCATCTACCTCTAAAAATATATTTTTAAAATTCCTCCAACTCAATAATAGGAAAAAAAAAACCCCATTTAAAAATGGGTGAAGGACCCGAGTAGACATTTCACCAAAGAAGGTATACAAATGACTAGGAAGTACATGAAAAGATTCCCCCTGATGCTCAATATTGTTAATCATCAGAGAAATGCAAATCAAAGCCACAGCAAAAGCCCAGCACAGTGAGTGGCGCATGCTTGTGATCGCAGTTACTTGGAGACCGAGGCAGGAGGATTGCAAGTTTGAAGCCAGTCTCAGCAACTTAGCAAGACCCTGTCTCAAAATATTAAAAACGAAACGAGCCGGAGATACGGTTCAGTGGTAGAGTGCTCCTGGATTCAATCCCCAGTACTAGAATGAAAACAAAACAAACCAACCACACACAATAAAATGTCCCTTCACTGCAAACTAATGACTCTAATAATAAGAGGGACAGGACCTCACACAGCTCTATACGGCTGTACATCCTTGGTCAATGTTGACCAATGTTCACAAGGATATAGAACAGAAGAATGCTCCTGATTGTTGGTTGGAGTGTAAAATAGTACAACCATTCAAAACGAGAGCACAGTTCAGCAATTTCTTCAGGAGTTAAATGTAGAATTATCATAGACCCAGAAGTTCCACTTCTAGGTATAGACCCAAGAGGTAACAACAAACATGTCCATAATAAGACTTATATGTACATTTTCATAGCAGCATTTTTTATGATATCCATAAACTAGAAATAATATCCATTAACTGGTGACCAAATAAATTTGTGACACATCTATACACTGGAAGAGTATTCCTTAGTAAAGAAGAATAGAATACTCATCTCCAACACAGATGAGTCTGAAAATATGCAGAGTTAGAGACCAGCCTTAAGAGGCCATGTATTGTATGATTTCATTTATCCTAAAGGTTCTAAAAAAGGCAAATCTATAGAGACAGAAAGTGGATTAATGGTTGCCTAGGACTGAGGGTAGGAATGGATAGTGGCTATAATTAGGTATGGGATTTCTTTGGAGGCTGACAAAATGTTCTAAAATTAAATGGTGATGATGTGATGCAACCAGGGATATAGGGGTGGTAAGAGCTGTGTGAGGCCCGGCACCCTCAACCCCCAGCAAGCCTAAAAAAAAAAAAATTGCGATGATGGTTGCACAATCATTTTAAACCTAAGGAGACTCGCTTTTGGCCCAGGACATGATGAACATGAGTTTTAAGCATTTTTTTTTCTTTCTGAGCTCTTGCTTAAGTTTTAGCTTTAATCTCCTCTCTGCCACCTCCATGTTTTTATTCCCCAAATTTCTCATATCTACCAAGCCTGCTCCTAGATCTTATTAATGACCTGAAACTCTCTACCTTAAGGCTGCAGCTTCTCCTTGATCCAGCCTAGATATCACCACTAGACTTTTTTTTTTTTTTTTTTTTTTGCAGGGTAGGGGTGTATAACCAGCATTGAACTCAAGGACATTCAACCCCTGAGCCACATCTCCAGCCCTATTTTGTTATTTTCTTTAGAGACAGGGTCTCACTGAATTGCTTGGCACCTCAATTTTGCTGAGGCTGGCTTTGAACTTGTGATCCTCCTGCCTCAGCCTCCCAAGCCACTGGGATTATAGGCACACAAAACTGCACCTGGCCACCACTAGGTTTTTTCAAGATCTGTCAGCCCACTTGCTCTCCCCCCATCCTCCTTCTCTGTCTCCTTCGTTCATCCTCCTTTTAGAAGGTGTCCACCACTGGCCTTCTCCACTGGTTCATCTCCCAAGCATTCACCAGGCTCCATCCCCTCTCATTGCCTGCAGCCTCTAGAAGCTCTCATACATGCCCAGGGGTCTTGGGCTCTCTCTCCTCCCTTTTCCTATTGGCTTTTCTAACCTTCACCTCTCTCCTTAAGCCACCTTACTCTCCCCCGCCCCCTCCCCCAGGACCTCATCCTCTTTGACTGCTGTCAGGTGTGATTCCTGTGTTCCCTGGGCTTCCTGTCAGACTTATCTCTCTATCTCCACCTTCACTTCCTGCCCGCTGGCCTCAGGAGGAAGTCTGAGATCTGAATCCCCTCCCCACCTCCTTCCTCCAGGCCAAGATCTGCTCCTCCTCCGCCTTCATCAGCCTTCCCATCTTTCTGCCAGCTACCATTCTGCAGCTAACAAACGTTATCTAGGGACTCTGTGACCCAAAAGCAAAGGAAACATCTTCCCCCTTTAGCTGGCAAACACGTTCTTGCTCCCTTGCCCCGTCGTCATCTCTCTTCTCCTTCCTCAGTGGAAGCAAAGATACGGAGATGGGAAAGGTTGGGACGTTTTGGAGGTCAGAGGGTCGTGACGGTGTCACACCCGGGAGTTCGGGACCCAGGCGTTGTGCTGAACACTTTGTAGACACTATCTCCTTACTCAGCAAAGCAGGCACTGTGTAGGATGGCCCGGTATTATCTCCACTTTGCAGATGAGCAGCAGAGGCTTAGAGAGCTGAGTAACTTGTATGAGGTTCTCAAGTAGGTGGCAGGAGTCCCAGGTCTGCTTGACTGGGAGGCCCATGTGCAGAGACAGGTAGCATTGCGCAGGGCCAGGAGGGGCTTGTGCTGATCATCTAGACGGGATCTTCCTGGAGGCTGGTCTATATTGCCTAGGCTGGTTCGAACTCATGAGCTCGGGTGATCCTCCTGTGTCAACCTCCCGAGTTAGCCACCTCCCGAGTTAGCCTCCTCCCAAGTAGCTGGGACAATAGGCACTTGCCACCAAACTTGTCTTTAAGCAGGAGCTCTTTACTACTTTGGTCAGTCTGGTGAATTCTCTGCACTTTCATGCTTGAAAAATGCATAGATATGCAATATTTGTGAGTGTGTCAGAGGGTTCAGACCCCAAAGATCATCTAATCCATAGGTCCACTCAAAAACACAGGTATCCACCGAGCATGGTGGTGCACACCTGTAATCCCAGTGACTCAGAAAGCTGAGGCAGGAGGATTGCAAGTTTAAAGCCAGCCTTGGCAACTTCGTGAGGCCCTGAGCAATTTAGCAGGACTCTGTCTCAAAATGAAAAAAAAAAATGGGCTGTAGATGTTTCTCAGTGGTTAAGCACCTCTGGGTTCAACCCTGGTACTAAAAGCAAAACAAAACAAAAAACACAGGTATCCATATCAACATCAGTCTTAATTGCCAAGAAATTGAAACAGTCCCAGTGTCCATCGACTGCCAAATTCATAAACAGAATGTGGTACATCCATACAATGGAATGTTAATTGGAAGTAAAAAGAAATTAAGTACTGATAGATATTACAACACGTGAGAATATTAAACCTAATGCTAAGAGAGAAGCTAGTCACAAAAGTCTGAACGTCTCCACCAAAACCCATCTGAAATTTAATCTCCATTATGAGGTATTAAGAAGTGGGACTGCCTGGCGCCGTGGCATATGCCTGTGATCCCAACGGCTTAGGAGGCTAAGGCAGGAGGATCGTGAGTTGAAAGCCAGCTTCAGCAAAAGTGAGTTGCTAAGCAACTCAGTGAGATCCTGTCTCTAAATAAAATACAAAATAGGGCTGGGGATGTGGCTCAGTGGCTGAGTGCCCCTAGTTCAATCCCCCAGTGCACTCCCCCCCCAAAAAAAAAAAGGTGGGACCAAGTAATACCTTTAAGAAGGTGGTTAGGCATGCAACCTATAACCTCAAGACTATGTTTTTCATTCAAGAATTAACAAGTTATCTCAAGAAGGGGTCTGTTATAAAAGCCAAGTTGGCTCTCTTGTATGCCACCCCCTGGTCGTGAGATGTCCTGCATTGCCTCATTACTCCACAGAGGGTCCCACAGCAAGAAAGCCCTCTCCAGGTGTGGCCGCTTGATCCCTGGACCTTGGCCCATGGTTCTGAACTCCAAAACTATGAGCTAGGTAAACCTCTAATGTTTCTAAATTATCCAGTCTCAATTATTTTGTGATAGTAACAGAAACAGGTTAAGGCAGGCGTAGATTATGTGATTCTGTTTATATGAAATGTCCCAAATAGGCAAATCTATACAGACATGAAGATTTGTGGTTGCGACAGTAAAGAAGGTCGGGGAGAACTGTGGGAAAATGGAGAAGTGAATACTAAAGGATACAGGATTTCTTTTTGGAGATGATGGAAAATTCTGAAATTATGGAAATGGTTGCACGGCTTTAAGGCAGTCTAAACACCACTGAATTGTATATGAATTATATCTCGGTAGCCCATCCAAGGGATTTGTGGGCCTGGAGTTGAGTGGATTGGAAGATGCATCTACGTCATACCCATGTAACAGAACGTATGTGGGGGTTTTATTTTTTTTCTAGTATCCTGTGGTCCTTGTTGCTGGGAACAGGCCTGGACCAGCTCAGGGGGGTTCTGAATGACCAGTGTAAGTGCATAAACATATGCACACCCCAACTTGAGTTCTGACATTTGGGAGAATCTGCATTTGGACAGATGGTTTTGGGGGAGAGGTGAGCCAAACAAAGCCTGCACCCCAGCCATTGCTAAGACTGCTGCCAGGCTCGCTCCTCCATCAGGGGAGGTGCCTGTGGCAGGCCACTTGGCTTTTACTATTCATTCGCTTAAAGAAACCAGTTCGATGTAGTGAATGAAGTCACTGATAAGGGTGATTCACAAGATAAAAAATCACTTCTGATGACTCTGGCTTGGCTTGGGTCGGATGTGGCTTTCTGGTTAAGGCCAAGTGAATGTTTGCTGGATTCACTGGGAAGAGGTCAGGCGTGTTTCACTCCATCCAAGAAACAAGGTCAGTGCTTTCGCACAGACCTGTCTTGACGGCAGACTCCTTGGGTAGGAAGTGTCCTCGGTGCCCAGAGACGTGGCATGCTGGGTGCCGTGCCCACAGTGTTGTGTTCTGCCCGGGCTATGACGTTGGTGCTCCTTATCTCTGAGATGGGTGTGGACAGGTCTCATTGAAATCCTGGGTAGCCTTCTTGCTTTTGTTTAGTTTCTGCGGTTGGTTTGGGTATATGATAATGTCGTGGTGAGAGGGCCAAGATGATGTCCCATTTTTCCTCCCCTAAAAAGTAGGCTTCAGAGAGTTGGGAATCTAAACGCAATACTGGTTAAAAGAAGTTTTCTTTATTTTTTTTTTTTTGCGGGGAGCGGGGGTGGGGGGGGTACCAGGGATTGAACTCAGAGGGACTTGACTACTGAGCCATATCCCCAGCCCCATTTTGCATTTTATTTAGAGACAGGGTCTCACTGAGTTGCTTAGCACCTTGCTTTTTCCAGAAGCTGGCTTTGAACACACGATCCTCCTGTCTCAGCCTCCAGAGCCGCTGGGATTACAGGCGTGCGCCACTGAGCCCGGCTACTTTTTTTCTTCTTTAGTGATGCCAGGGATCAAAGGGATGCCAAGATTTCATTCATGTTACACATGTACTGTACCACTGAGCTACATACACCCCAGCCCACAATTTTCTTTTTAAAAGGCAAATTATTTCACAATCAATGGGTAAACATACACACAGCAAAAATTTTTAAACATTTATATTAAAGGGATTAATTAATTAATATAAACATTTATATTAGTATAAATTTTTTAAAATTTATATTAAATTAATATAAACATTTATGTTAATATAATTTTTTTTAAAATTATATTGGGGCTGGGGATGTGGCTCAAGCGGTAGCGCGCTCGCCTGGCGTGCGTGCGACCCAGGTTCGATCCTCAGCACCACATACAAACAAAGATGTTGTGTCTGCCGAGAACTAAAAAATAAATATTAAAAATTCTCTCTCTCTCTCTCCTCTCTCACTCTCTCTTTAAAAAAGAAAGAAAGAAAAAAATTATATTAAAGGGATGAAAAAAATCCCTTCTTTTAACTATTCTTGAATCTTGCTTTTGAAATCTTCTTACCTTCCTAAAGGTAAATACAGAGAGTCCTTGGCTTATGATTTTTTGACTTTATGATGATGAAAAGTGATTTGCATACAATAGACATGACTGTGAGTTTTGCTCTTTTCCCTGGCTGTCATTATACAAAGGGACATGATCTTTCTATGCTGGGTAGTGGCAGCAAGCCACAGTTCCTATTTAGTCATGGGATCATAGGTAAACAACAGGTGCTCTATTGCTCAGAAGTGGCCCCTGGAGGAAGAGAGAAGCTGGGACTTGAAAGTAGCCTTGGAGATGGAGAGGTGCAGCTGTGGGAAACGCTAATCCTAGCAGCTACGTGAGAGACCCTAGCACATGCCAATCACTGTGGAGTGCTCACAGGCATCCTCTCAGTCCTGCTCAACAATCCCTGGAAGAGGCACAGATGTGGCTGAGGGGGCCCTGGCAGGATTGGGTGATTGACAAGTGAAAGAGGAACCCGCAAATACAGGACGACTCTAGTGTTTTTGTTTTGTTTTAATTTCCTATTTTTGAGATAGGGTCTCGCTAAGTTGCTGAGGCTGGCTTTGAACTTAGAATCTCCTGCCTCAGCCTCCTGAGCCGCTGGGATTACAGGCATCACCACCATGCCTGACTCCTGTAAACTATCCTGGGAAGGCATTTTGGGACTATGGAGATGTATATACATTATCTTTTGCTGCATAGCAAGCCACCCAAAATTTAGTAGTTTAAAACAATGATTTAGCCCACAATTTTGAATATTGGCAAACTGGGTGTTTTTCTGCTGGCCTCAGCTAGGCACGACTACCTGGATATTAGCTGACTATCAGCTGAGCAATGAAAAGACTATGTCTCTCTCATCATCCTGCAAGTTAGCCTAGGCTTGTTCACCTGGTCCCTGAGCAGGATTCAAAGAAAGAATGCATATGTGTAAGGCTGGGGGGTTGTTGGTGCATATCTGTCATCCCAGGGAAGCTGGAGGCTGAGGCAGGAGGATCACAAGCTTGAGGCCAGCCTGGGCAATGTAGGGAGACCCTATCTCTTAAAATGAAAAAGGGCTGAGGGTATAGCTTGGTGATAGAGTACTCCTGAGTTCAAACCCCGTACCTCAAGTGATGAAAGGCTGCTTGTGGCCCAAGTCAGAATTCACATGACACCTGCCCCTCATTCTTTGGCAAAAACAAGTCGCTAGTTCAGCCAGATCCAAGGAATGAAGAAACAGATTCTAGCTCTTGATAAAGGGAACTTCAAAGAATCATGCCTTTTTTTTTTTCCAACATGCCACAAGATTTTAGCACTGTTTGACCCTCCTTTACTTCTAAATTTGATATGCTAAGTTTAAAAAAAAATTGCCTAATTTACAAGTATGCACACCTCCTACAAGATCTGCTTACTCTATAAAACTCATGCCCTTGGATACTAGATAATCAGATTTGTTGCACGTGAAGAAGAATTTCCTGCAATTTTTAGTTAATGAACTTCATCACAAGCTTTATGTGGCAGCCTGGAGATAGTTTTTGCTTCTCAGCTGTTAGTATGTGAGGTGGTCTCGTGACTCGTTCGGTGAAGAACTATATGAAAACAGTCAGCAGTGATAGAACTCTTGGGTGTTGAGAAGGAAAGGACTTTTTCATTTTGGATGTGATGAAGAAAAGTGATTCCTCTTTTACGGTAATATTTTATGCTTTTGATGCCTTCAGTTCTGTTTGCTTCTGCTCTACTTGGATCTTAAGCATCCACCTAAAGGGCCATGTGTTAAATTTTAGGCTTGGTTTTCAGTGTGGTGCTATTGGGAGGTGGTGAAACCTTTAAGAAATGGGGCTATAGCAGGCTGTATCTAGGTTATCGGGAGCATGAGATCCCAGGGGATCCTGGGACCCTGTGTCTTCTCTCCCCCTTTCACTGCCCAACCTTGAGGTGAGTGCTTTTGCCCCACCCGGTGTTCCCTGCCATGATTCTTGCTTCACCACAGTCCCAAAAGCAACAGGGCCAAATAACCATGGACTGAAACCTTCAAAACTGTAAACCACTCTAAACCTTTTCTCTTTATAAGTTGATTATCCCAAGTATTTCTAATAGTATTGGAAAGCTGACTAACACAGGATTTATCCTAAAATACAGAAGAAAACATAAAGTTATTTAACTTTATTCTCTAAAGAGGAAGCAGAGAAATGTAACTGTGCCACTGGGACTCTGAAGGAAGGAGGATATTAATTATCTTTTGTGTATTCAGGGAGATCTACTTAACATCTCTGAGCAACCGTCCTCATATTTTATATATATTTTTTTTAATTCTCTTTTTCCCAAGTTAGTAGCTCAGTGATTCATGAGTTGTGTGTGGTGAGACTTTAACCTTGGGAACTGAAACTGTCTTTTCCATTTCAAGTCGTCTACGTGTCTTTGAGAACGTGATCAAGTCGGCACTCAACCTGCGTTCATGATCATTTTTAAAGGAACTCCCCCTGACAAAAAAATGGGAAAAAAATTTAAATAACAACTGAAGACAGTATTTTGCTTTAAACTCTTCTGAGAAGATAGTATTTATCCAGATAACTTAAGACAGAAAGGCAGACAGGCACACATATCAGTCTGATCAACAAAGAAATAGGTCAGGTATTTCCAGTAACCTCAAATTTATTGAAACTATTATTATCACTGTGATGTTAATAGCTAAGGGCAGGGAGTCTGCCGGGGTCAAGACATGGTCAGTAAAATCAGACTTTGCCGTGGAACACTGTAGTCGGACCTGTCTTGGGACATTCCAGAAGCCACTGATATCCATGCATAAATACTTAGCCCCTGATAGGATCCTCCTATTAATAAAGAAGGTATCTTTTTAAGTCACCTATATTAACAATAATTTCAACATGACTTTTTTTGGGGGGTGGAGGTACTGGGGATTGAACTCGGGGGCCCTCAACCACTGAGCCACATCCTCAGCCCTATTTTTTTTTCTCAGCCCTATTTTGTATCTTACTTAGAGATAGGCTCTCACTAAGTTGCTTAGAGCCTTGCCGTTGCTGAGGCTGCCTTTGAATTTGCAATCCTCCTGCCTCAGCCTCCCGAGCTGCTGGGATTATAGGCATGAGCCACCTTCAGCATAACTTTTTAAAGAGAAACAAAGATTAGAGTGTTTGTATCTTTAAACAGAATCTGCCTGAAGTTCTATTGTTTTAAAGTGCTATTTTGTTCTGAATCAAGGCAGGAATGCCAGCATTTAATTTTCCTTTTGGTGAGCAGTGTTCTTTAAAACTCTTAAACTGAGAACAGAGTGGCGTGAAGTCTCCTTTTCAGTGCGACTTTGTGTCATCTCTTCAGCAATCTTTTTTCCCAGGCACAGTTATGAACAAGTGTCACGTAATGAGGGAGGCTACGTGTTCTGTTGAACGACTCTGTGCAACTGAGTGCCGACAGTATCGCCTCATAACAAAATGTACAAAGCCCTTCTCTACGTAGAGCCCGTGTTACAGCTTTCAGTGGCTGATAAACCAAGTCAAATGATGCAACTTTCTACTAATGGTCAGAGCGAGGTGAAGAAGAGATTAAAGGGATAGTGAGGGACTTGGAGGGGAAAATCCCAGCCCTAGGAGGACCATGACCCTGTCTGAGAAGGCAAGGGTGGAATTGTGACCTGAGATCTCAGAAGACTTCAGGTCTTGGGGACAGTGTTCCAGTGATGCCCAGGTGAGGCCAGCATGGAGTTTTGTTGAAGAAGTGGGGAAAAGTCCAGTGGACGTCTGAGTGAGCAAGGGGAGAACAGCCGAGACACAGCAAGGAGGAGGAGGGCAGGGCTCCGGACCTCGGTGAGGAGGTAGGTGGGAAGCAGGGTGTGTGGAAGTGGCCAGATTGACTTCCACAGGGAGCCTGGGTTCTTGAATTAAGAGAGGAAGACAGTCAGGTGACGCACGCCTGTAATCCCAGTGGCTCGGGAGGCTGAGGCAGGAGGATCTCGACTTCAAAACCAGCCTCAGCAACACAGTGAAGGCCCTGAGCAATTCAGCGAGACCCTGTTTCTAAATAAAAATATTAAAAAAGGGCTAGGGAGTGGCTCGGTGGTTAGGCACCTCTAGGTTCAATCCCTGGTACCAGAAAAAAGGAGAGAGAAAGAAAGACAGACACACGGAGGGAGGGAGGGAGGGAGGGGAAAGATAGTCGAGGCCTGTAAGGAGGCTTCCTGGATGAGAGGTACAGAGACTGCTGGTGATGACATCACAGCCTTTCACCATTCCGGCCCTGCTGTCAATATGGCAGCCTCTAACTATAGATATATATTTTCATTTATAGTTAATTAAAAGTAAAATTTACTCAAATTACCAACATATGGGATGAAAAAGGCAATATCACAACAGACACTACAGAAATACAGAAGATAATTAGAAAGTATTTCGAAACCCTATACTCCAATAAAATAGAAGACAGTGAAGACATCGATAAGTTTCTTAAGTCATATGAGCTGCCCAGATTGAGACAGGAAGACACACACAATTTAAACAGACCAATAACAAAGGAAGAAATAGAAGAAGCCATTAAAAGACTACCAACCAAGAAAAGCCCTGGACCGGATGGGTATACAGCGGAGTTTTACAAAACCTTCAAAGAAGAATTAATACCAATACTTTTCAAGCTATTTCAAGAAATAGAAAAAGAAGGAGCTCTTCCAAATTCATTCTATGAGGCCAGCATCACTCTGATCCCAAAACCAGACAAAGACACTTCAAAGAAAGAAAACTACAGACCAATATCTCTAATGAACCTAGATGTAAAAATCCTCAATAAAATCCTGGCGAATCAAATACAAAAGCATATCAAAAAAAATAGTGCACCATGATCAAGTAGGATTCATCCCTGGGATGCAAGGTTGGTTCAATATACGGAAATCAATAAATATTATTCACCACATCAATAGACTTAAAGATAAGAACCATATGATCATCTCAATAGATGCAGAAAAAGCATTTGACAAAGTACAGCATCCTTTTATGTTCAAAACATTAGAAAAACTGGGGATAACAGGAACTTACCTCAACATTGTAAAAGCTATATATGCTAAGCCTCAGGCTAGCATCATTCTAAATGGAGAAAAACTGAAGGCATTCCCGCTAAAATCTGGAACAAGACAGGGATGCCCTCTCTCACCACTTCTATTTTATTTAGTCCTTGAAATACTAGCCAGAGCAATTAGACAAAAGAAATTAAAGGCATAAAAATAGGAAAAGAAGAACTTAAAATATCACTATTTGCGGACGATATGATCCTATACCTAGAAGACCCAAAAGGGTCTACAAAGAAACTGCTAGAACTAATAAATGAATTCAGCAAAGTGGCAGGATATAAAATCAACATGCATAAATCAAAGGCATTCCTGTATATCAGCAACAAAACTTCTGAAATGGAAATGAGGAAAACCACCCCATTCACAATATCCTCAAAAAAAAAAAATACTTGGGAATCAACCTAACAAAAGAGGTGAAAGATTTATACAATGAAAACTACAGAACCCTAAAGAGAGAAGTAGAAGAAGATCTTAGAAGATGGAAAAATGTACCCTGTTCATGGATAGGCAGAACCAACATCATCAAAATGGCAATATTACCCAAAGTTCTCTACAGGTTCAATGCAATGCCAATCAAAATCCCAATGGCATTTCTTGTAGAAATAAAGCTATCATGAAATTCATATGGAAAAACAAAAGACCCAGAATAGCAAAAGCAATTCTAAGCAGGAAGTGTGAATCAGGAGGTATAGCGATACCAGACTTCAAACTATACTACAGAGCAATAGTAACAAAAACAGCATGGTACTGGTACCAAAACAGGCAGGTGGACCAATGGTACAGAATAGAGGACACAGAGACCAATCCACAAAATTACAACTTTCTTATATTTGATAAAGGGGCTAAAAGCATGCAATGGAGAAAGGATAGCATCTTCAACAAATGGTGCTGGGAAAACTGGAAATCCATATGCAACAAGATGAAGCTGAACCCCTTTCTCTCGCCATGCACAAAAGTTAATTCAAAATGGATCAAGGAGCTAGATATCAAATTAGAGACTCTGCGCCTGATAGAAGAAAAAGTTGGCTCCGATCTACATATTGTGGGGTCGGGCTCCAAATTCCTTAATAGGACGCCCATAGCCCAAGAGTTATATACAAGAATAAACAAATGGGACTTACTTAAACTAAAAAGTTTTTTCTCAGCAAGAGAAACAATAAGAGAGGTAAACAGGGAACCTACATCCTGGGAACAAATTTTTACTCCTCACACTTCAGATAGAGCCCTAATATCCAGAGTATACAAAGAACTCAAGAAATTAAACAATAAGATAACAAACAACCCTATCAACAAATGGGCCAAGGTCCTGAACAGACACTTCTCAGAGGAGGACATACAATCAATCAATAAGTATATGAAAAAATGCTCACCATCTCTAGCAGTCAGAGAAATGCAAATCAAAACCACCCTAAGATACCATCTCACTCCAGTAAGATTGGCAGCCATTATGAAGTCAAGTAACAATAAGTGCTGGCGAGGATGTGGGGAAAAAGGTACACTTGTACATTGCTGGTGGGACTGCAAATTGGTGCAGCCAATACAGAAAGCAGTATGGAGATTCCTAGGAAAGCTGGGAATGGAACCACCATTTGACCCAGCTATCACCCTTCTCGGTCTATTCCCTGAGGACCTTAAAAGAGCATACTATAGGGATACTGCCACATCAATGATCATAGCAGCACAATTCACAATAGCTAGACTTTGGAATCAACCTAGATGCCCTTCAATAGATGAATGGATTAAAAAACTGGCATTTATACACAATGGAGTATTACGCAGCACTAAAAAATGACAAAATCATGGATTTTGCAGGGAAATGGATGGCATTAGAGCAGATAATGCTAAGTGAAGCTAGCCAATCCTTAAAAAACAAATGCCAAATGTCTTCTTTGATATAAAGAGAGCAACTAAGATCAGAACACGGAAGAAGAGCATGAGGAAAAGACTAACATTAAACAGAGACGAGTGGGGTGGGAGAAAGGGAGAGAGAAGGGAAACTGTATGGAAATGGAAGGAGACCCTCATTGTTACACAAAATTACATATAAGAGTTTGTGAGGGGAAAGGGGAAAAAACAAGGGAGAGAATTAAACAACAGCAGATGGGGTAGAGAGGGAAAATGAGAGGGAAGGGGAGGGGGGATAGTAGGGGGTAGGAAAGGTAGCAGAATACGTGCTAGGCAAGTGCTCTGTCACTGAGCTACAGCCCCAGCCCTTATTTTTTTTATTTTAATATTTATTTTTTAGGTGTAGATGGACACAACACAATGCCTTTTATTTTTATGTGGTACTGAGGATTGAACCTGGGTCCCGCCCGTGCAAGGCAAGTGTTCTACCACTGAGCCACAAAATCCCAGCCCCCCACCCTTATTTTGAGACAGAATCTCATGAAATTGTCCAGGCTGACCTTGAAGTTACAATCCTCCTTCCTCATCTTCCCAAGTCTAGGATTACAGGCATGTAACACCATGCCTGGCTATCAATACTCTTTATATTACTAAATTTGGATATACTCTGACCCAGGAATTCTAACATTCTATTCTATCAGAAAGATGTGCATATGTGTCCCTAAGGTACATACAAGAATGTTCGTTTGGGTCATGCCATTTTTAATAGTCAAACTAGAAACAACCCAAATGCCTAGTTCTAACAGTAGAAGTAATAAGTAGA
This sequence comes from Spermophilus citellus, assembly GCF_964194105.1. Taxonomy (NCBI): domain Eukaryota; kingdom Metazoa; phylum Chordata; class Mammalia; order Rodentia; family Sciuridae; genus Spermophilus; species Spermophilus citellus. Next base: position 30,040,205 of record NC_138184.1, read on the forward strand.
TATTGGCATATTCTAGGCTAGGGGTGTAGCTCAGTGGTAGAGTGTTTGCCTTGCATATGTGAGGCCCTGGTTAGATCCCTCACACCATTTTTAAAAAGTTTTTTTGGTATATTCACACCATTGAATATCATACAACAATTAAAATCAGCACAGGACTATTCTAGGTAATCAGGTAGATACTAAAAACTACATAAGACATTTACAAACATTTACATGTAGTTTAAGAGTAGGCAAAACTAACCAATGGCAAGTAAAATCGGGATAGTGAACATTGCTGGAGAAGAGGTGGGAGATGGTGACTTCAAGGGGACAAAAGGGTTGTTTCTGGGTGCATATATATTATTTCTTGATCTCAGTGGTGGTTGTACAAGAATGTTTATTTGCTTTCAGCATTAAACAGTGAAATGACAACCTGCATTTTAAAAAATATTTTTTAGACATCGATAGGCCTTTATTCATTTATTTATATGCAGTTCTGAGAATCAAACCCAGTGCCTCACATGTACAGGCAAGCACTTTAGCACTGAGCCACAACCCTAGCTTATGCATTTCTTTTTTTTTTCTCTTTTCATATTTTTTATTGGTATTTATAGTTATACTTAATGATGGGATTTGTTACATATTTGTACTTACACAATATAATAATATAATAATTAACCAACTTCACTCCCCAGTACTTCTCCCACCCCTAGTCCTTTTTCTCCACTGATCTCTTTGACATTCATGCAATCCCTGCCAATTCCACCTTTCTTTTTCCTTTTTAGCTTCCACATATGAGAGAGAACATACAACCCTTGACCTTGAGTTTAGCTTATTTCACTTAACATAGTGGTATCTAGTTCCATCCATTTACCTGCAAATGACATTTCATTTTTCTTTATGACTGAGTAAAATTCTGTTGTGTATGTATACTACATTTTCTTCATCCATCCATTCATTGATGGACACCTAGGCTGGTTCTGTAGTTTAGCTACTGTGAATTATGCTGATATAAGTGGGTCTGCATGTGTCACTATAGTATGATGACTTTAATTCTTTAGAATAAATACCAAGGAGTAGCATAGCTGGGTCCCTGGAGGTTCCATGCCTAGCCTCTTGATGAATCTCCATACTGATTTCCATAGTGGTTTGTCTACTTTACAAACCACTGATGTCATTTATTGGCACAAAAATTATTCAGATACAACATGGTGTCTAGACGTGGCTACATCCTATACTTTGTGTATTTAGTCAAATATTTACTTTGCTCATAATTCTGCACACAACCTAGCCTGTCCCTCTGTGTTCAGCACTTCTGTGACAGCATTTATGTTTTGAACCCTTGCTTCAAACACAGCACATTCAGATCTCACTGAACACAGGGCCAGCCTGGGCCCCAATGTGTGGGGACTACCAGGCACCTACAAAGACTGCCCTCCTGGCAGTTCTGGTCTGGGTTAAGTGTGAGCTGCAGCAGCACTGGGTCAGGCAGAACACTGACCTGTCCTGGTTCATCCTGCACATGTTGCCACTGCTGTCCAGAGACGAGTGAAGTAAAGGGAGGAACTTCTGCTTCTTCATAGTCTAGGACCCTGATCCGTGTTCTCCACTGCCCCAGCCTTCTTGACCGTGCCGAGTCGCTGGACCCACCTTGAGAGGAGCGGCCAGGCCAACCTCTGTCAGCAGTGTTCCTCTTTCTCCACATCCTCTTCAGCACTTATTATTTTGTTCTTGATGGCTGCCATTCTGACTGGTGTGAGATGAAATCTCAGTGTAGTTTTGATTGGCATTTCCCTAATTGCTAATGATATTGAACATTTTTTTCATATATTTGTTGGTCATTTGTATTTCTTCTTCTGAGAAATGTCTCTTTAATTCATTTGCCCATTTATTAATTGGGTTATTGGGAAGGTTGGTGTTAATTTTTTTGAGTTCTTTATATAGTTTAGATATTGATCTTCTGACAGAAGAGAAGCTAACAAAGATTTTCTCCCATTCTGTAGGTTCTCTTCACATTCCTAATGGATTGTTTTGCTGTGCAGAAGCTTTTTAATTTGATGCCATCCCCCTTATTAACTCCTGGCATTATTTCTTGAGCTTTAGGTGTCCTTGGGTTTAATCTATCCCCAGTACTGAAAAAAGAAAAAAAATCAAGCTTTAGGGTCCTACTGAGAAAGTTGTTGCCTGTGCCGACATGCTGGAGAGTTGACTCTGTGTTTTCTTCTAGGGGTTACATAGTTTCTGGTCCAATTCCTACATCTTTGATCCATTTTGAGTTGATTTTTTTGTGCAAAGTTAGAAATAGGGGTCTACTTTCATTCTTCTCCATATGGATAATCAGTTTTCCCAGCACCCTTTGTCAAAAAGGCTATCTTTTTCTCCAGTGTGTTTTTGGCCTCTTTGTAAAGGATCAGATAATTATATCTGTGTAGGGTTGTCTCTGTGTCTGTACCATTGGTCTATGTGTCTGTTTTTATGCCAGTACCATTCAGTTTTTGTTACTATAGCTCTGTAGTACCATTTGAGGTCAGGTATTGTGATGCCTCCAACATGGCTTTTTTGGCTTAAATTTGCTTTGGCTATTCTGGCACTTTCATTCTTCCAAATGAATTTTAGGGTGGTCTTTTTATTCTGTGAAGAATGTCATTGGTATTTTTAAGGGGATTGCATTGAATCTGTATATTGCTTTTGGTAGTCTGGCCATTTTAATAATAATCTACCTATTCATGAACATGGGAGGACAGACTGCATTTTTCTGCATGCATGTTATGCTTCAGGCTTAAAGATAATAACAGTAGAATCTAATGAAATAAAAAAATGTGCAAGAGAAAATCAATGAAGTCAAAAGTTGGTTCCTGGAAAAAAAAAAAAATTAAAAAGCAACAGCAGCAGCAGCCATCTAGCAAGACTGATCAAGGAAAAAGCAGATGGCAAAACTAATCACTAATCTGGTAATAAGAAACTATATTACCAGACTTAAGAGGATACTGTGAATATGCTAAAAATTTGAAAAGATAGATGAAATTGAAAGTGTCCCACACCTAACAAAACTGACAAAGAAAAAAAAAAAACGGAAAAATCAAAATAAACTTATATTCATTAAAAGACTTGAATGTGTGATTTAAAAAAGAAATTCCTATAAAGGAAACACCCACATGCCTGTAATCCCTGGAACTTGAGCGGCTAGGGCAGGAGGATGGCAAGGTGGTGGCCAGCCTCAGCAACTTAGCAAGACCTTGCCTCAAACTTTTAAAAATGGGGCTGGGGTTGTGGCTCAGTGCTAGAGCACTCACCTAGCACATGTGAGGCTCTGGGTTTGATCCTCAGCACTACATAAAGATAAATAAATAAAATAAAGGTATTGTGTCCATCTACAACTTAAAAAAATAATAATAAATATTTTTTAAAAACTGGGGATGTACCTCAGTTGTAAAGCGCCCCTGGATTTAATCACTAGTAACAAATACCACCATCACTACTACTAAGAATAATATAAAAGAAACTCTAGGGCCAGATAGTTTTTTTCCCTACATCCCTAGCCCTTTTAATTTTTCATTGAGAGACAGGGCCTCATTAAATTGCTTAAACTGTCCTTGAACTTCTTAATATGTACCTCAGCTTTCTTAAGAACTAGGACTACATGTGGGTACCTCCCCACCTAGGTTAAATTTTAATTTTACCAAATATATGTATTAAAAATGGGAAAGGGGCTGAGGTGGTGGCTCAGTGGTAGAGCACCTGCCTAGCATGTGCAAGGCACTGGGTTGATTCTCAGCACTGCATATTAAAAAAATAAATAAGTAAAGGTCTATTGACAGCTAAAAAAAATTTTAAAAAATAAAGGGGGAAAATAAAATCAAACGTCTATATTTTTCATCTGAAATTTCTCCCCATTTCGGGGTTAAGTTTACATAGCTCTAAGATCCTTGAAGGAGGCACATGACTCTTTAACCCCCTGTCACTCACTTAGCAGTCATGATTGAGCCTGCTGTGAACTGGGCACAGTGATAACCAGTGGCAAACAGGAGGACAAGGAACCACTAAGCCACATCCCCATCCCGTTTTTCTGTTAGAGATTGGGTCTCCTTGAGTTGCTTAGGGCTCGCTAAATGGCTAAGGCTGGCTTTGAACTTGCGATCCTCCAGCCTCCACCTCCTAAACCACTGGGATTACACAGGTGCTCCACTTTTATATTTTGAGATGGGGTCTTGATAAGCTGCCCAAACTGGACTCAAACTTGCGATCCTGCTGCCACAGCCTCCCAAGTCACTGGGATGACCGGCATGTGCCACTGTGCCCTACCTGACGTGGCTTTGGTTGGGAACCTATCGTGAAGGCTGCAGTCCACACCATTCCTCATGTTCTGCTCTCAAAGCCCTCTCGCTAATCTGATTTTTGAAGACATCTTCCCCTTGACCACAAAAGTACGGTGGCACTGCTCTCTAATACTGCAAAACCAAGACCCTGACAGATTTTAAACTGATGAAAACTCGACAAGGCTGTTGGGGTATATTATCTTTTAGGATAGATGGAGGTAACATCCAGTGGTAAAAACAAGAGTAAAAGAGTTCTGAGAACTGTGAAACTGTCATCCTTTTTTCTATATGAGTTAATCCACCAGATGGGTGGTTTTCAATCTTGGGCCCCTTCAGTGGGCTGTGAGCACCCCGGGCTTCCATTCCAGATAAGTAAGGAGTGTCTCCAACTAGGTGTGCTTTCCCCAGCCAGGCCCTGCAGACCACCACATGTGCACGGTTTCTTTCTGTCACCATCCTCCCCATTTTACTGGTATGAAAAATGGAGTTGAAACTTGCCCCAGGTCTGACAGTTAGGAAGTGGCAGGACTAAGATATGAACCCAGAGGCTGGAGTAGTAGCTCAGTTGTGAGACACTGGGTTCGATTCTTGGCACCATGTATAAATAAATAAAGGTCCATTGACAACTAAAAAAATATTTTAAAAATATATATAGGAACCCAGGTAAGAAATTCAGAAGGAGTTAGAATAAAGGGGACACTGGGAGGCTAAAACATTTCCAAAGGTAAAGTGACTCTAGGGGGAACAACTGCAGTTGTGTCATAGCATGAAGGGGACCAGGGTGTCTCCGGCTGTATTTGGGCCACTGCGGGTATCACTTTCTTTCCTCCTTCATCCCATTCCCTCCACCCCCTTATTTTTCCCTCCCTCCTGTCTGTCAATCATCCTTCCTTCCTCTCCCGGATTTTGTTTTGCATAGGTATGCGACAACCCCCCCCCATACACCCACATACTTTCTTTGTAATAGAACATTCCACCTATTTAGCCACCTTCTATGAGCAAACCCTCGCCTGCACAGGGAGGCTATACAGATACACCAACCATGGTCCCTGCCCTGCAAAAGCTTTTCCTCCTCTTTCAGTGTTGTTACAGGAAGCAGTTCCCCTGCTCCCAGGAATTATCTTTGCAGCTTGTAGGATCGCCTCTGCTTCTTGCAAGGAACGTGAGGCCCATGCTCTGAGAGGGACCCAGCATTCATGATGATGCCCAACTGAATGGGCCCCTTTGACCTCCTTCCTCCAGACCTCATATCCATCTTGAGGAGCTGGTTGGGGGATGGCTCCTGAGACCTGCCTGTCTGAAGGCTGCAGGCCCTGGAGTCCCTTGCCCAAGGTGTGTGCACTGAATGTACAGCAGATCATGTGGCCGAGACCCGCCTCCAGGAGTGGAGAACAGAGAAGGAAAGCGCATCTCTAGGAGGAAGCAGCTCAGTGGATCTTTTCTGTGCAGAGGAAAGTCAGGGAGCGGCGGTGTGCAGAGCCGTAAACGCAGGACCCTGGGCCAGGACAGCAGTCAGACACCTGTGACTGCCTCACTGGGCTCCAGGACTGGCATTTGTCACTGCTGCATACGGTCAGGCAGACCAAGCCTCTGTTCTCCTGAAGGAGTAGGTGTCTGGGGTGAGACTTTATTATTCCTTCCCCTGTCCCAGTTATCCCAGCAGATGCTGGAACCAAGGCTAGCCTGGGCCTGGTTCTCAGCCCACCTCCCTTGGGGCACTTCTTGCCCCATTGCTGCTGGCTTCTGTCCATCAGGCTCCCATGCTCCTCAGGGCAGCCCGTACATCCTGGGTTGATGGTTTTGTGTGTCTCTGTCTCTCTCTCCTTCCAGGGGCAGGTGTGGATTAACGGCTTTAACCTTGGCCGCTATTGGCCAGCACAGGGCCCCCAGATGACATTGTTCGTGCCACGGCACATCCTAACAACCTCGGCCCCAAACAACATCACGGTGCTGGAACTAGAGCGAGCGCCCTGCAGCGGCTGTGGCCCAGGACTGTGTACCGTGGAGCTGGTGGACACGCCTGTTATCAACAGACCTGTGGCCAACAATTATTCCTTCTCGGAACTGCCTACTAAAGACTCGTGGCAAGACTATGAATGATGGTGACCCTTTGGGATTCTGGCCCCGCCACAGACCTCGGACCTTGTTATGCTGACATTCTCAGGAGAGTTGGTTTAGAAAATGAATTTAGGGGATGTGTTTTCACCTGAGGTCTCTTTGCAGCCACGCCGTGTCCATGCCCCACCCTCAGGGGCCACCTTGGATGTGTGAGGGACGTGACAGCAGTGATACCCAGACAGATCTGCAGAGTTGGATTGGAAGCATTGGAAGTATTCCTGATTTTGACTTTAATTTTAATTAAGAATCATGTTGTCTTTTTGCTAAATAAATTTATAATGAAGTATGATGAGCCTGGGTTTTTTTGTTTGGTTTCTGGTACTGGGAATTGAACCCAGGGGAACTTAACCATTGAGCCACATCCTCAGACTCTTTTTGTATTTTATTAGAGACAGGGTGTCACTGAGTTGCTTAGGGCCTTGCTAAGTTGCTGAGGCTGGCTTTGAACTCACGATCCTGTTTTTAATGTTCGGCAGGTATTAAGCTATGTGGTCTGACTTAAATCACAACTAGACACTTGAGTGGGCTGAAGAAGCCACTTCACTAGCTTGAGGATCAAAGGAACAGAAGAGAGTCTTGGTTTGATTTAATGGACAGTTGCTTTTCCGATCCTTATTTGACTTGCTTGTGAATTTCTGTGATATCTACTAGGCAACCTGTAAGTACAGCTCCAAACAGTTATGCAAACAACCTAAGCGATCAATGGTTGCCTGGTGTACTCGGTATGGTCCTTCTGTACAGTAGACAGTATTTAGCTGTGAAAATGGTGATGTAGCCAGGCGCGGTGGCTCACACCTGTAATCTAAGCAGCTCAGGAGATGGAGGCAGGAGGATCGTGAGTTCAAAGCCAGTCTCAGCAATTTAGTGAGACACTAAGCAACTCAGTGAGACCCTATCTCTAAATAAAATACTAAATAGAGCTGGAGATGTGGCTCAGTGGTCGAGTGCCCCTGAGTTTAATCCCTGGTACTTAAATATAGATCTGCATCACTTTTTTTATTTATATAAAAATCTCTTTCATATTGTATCAAGTGATCTCATTCTGCTTACCACAGTCTTGTGTACGTGCCGTGGACAGGCCTATACATGTGGGGGACACTGTTGTATTGTATGCCTGTCTGGACATGGGCAGTAGCTCTCAGTTATTATGTTTTCTTCCATGCATGCTTCTGAGCAGAGCATATGTTTAATTCACTTTCAGAAGATTGCTGAGGAATGTACCATCATCTTCCTGATTTCCCAGATCATACTGTGGTAAGTGGCAGAGACGGAGTTGGAATCTGGCTAGTCTAAGCACATGTTGCTTGTGTAATCCCCACCTATTCTGCATTGGAAAGGTTTGGCATCACATCAATGAAATGTTGATATGATTATCTCAGGACCATAGGCATTTGGGAGTAGTTCACTTTTTCTCATCTATATTTGCTTTTTTCTTGTTGTTGTTTTGTTTTTGTTTTTGATACCAGAGATTGAACTCAGGAGCACTTAACCACTGAGACACATCCCCAGCCCTTTTTTATATTTTATTTAGAGACAGGGTCTCGCTGAGTTGCTTAGGGCCTCTTCAAATTGCTGAGGCTGGCTTTAAATTCACAATCCTCCTGCCTCAGCCTCCCGAGCCACTGAGATTACAGATGTGTGCCACTGCTCCTGGCTTGTTCGAAGTTCTTTACAGAGAACATGGTTTTTGTAAAGGAGGGAGAAGGGAAGGATGTTTTGTGCTGGTCTACAACATTTTCATTGGCAGTGTGTTTTCCCTCTCTCATAGGCACAAATAAGAACTACCTGGGATTCAACAGAGGATTTTAAAACTCTGGGTGAGCCAGCTGCAGGAGGTATATATGGGTTGAGACCAACAGACTAGACCCTAATTTTTAAACTCAGCCTCTTTCTCTAGAGGTCGGCACCATTTGATGTTTGGATGTGGTCCACGAGGTGAAGGAGGAGCTCCATGGATCCACAGCCTCATTACCCTTCCACTGTTAAATGACTGAAAACATAAAGCCATTCCCCAGGACTGGCCAAACACTGGTAAGTTTTGGAAAGAAATGTGAGGCTGTTCCTTTAAAAGCATATGTATTTAATAAATTGCACTTCCTCAAAGACCAGCACAGAGTCCCTAGACGTCGGGCAGTGGAGAGGAGTGACCTCACTGGATGGTGCACTTGCCTCATACTTGATCATCTGATCTTCAGGACCACACTGTAAGGTAGGTAGCAGCAAACCTGTTTACAGGTGTGAACATTTAAAACTTCAGCACAGAACAGTTGGTTCTAAACCTCATCTATCTCCCTCCAAAAAACCAGAGTATTTTCACTTGTCGCTGAGAGACTCTTATGGGGTTCCATCCCTTCCCCCTTCTAGGGTTCCATCCCTTGCCCGGAAGTTTCTGGAATCTTCAAGCATACATAGTACCACCCTGGACCCTACTCAACCCATCCTCCTCCTTCTGTCGCCTCTCATGGGCATTGCTTTTGCTATCTACAATGTCTTTTGTGTGTGTGTGTGTGTGTGTGTGTGTGGTGCTGGGGATTGAACCCAAGGCCTTATGCATGCCTGGTCAGCACTCTACCAACTGAGCTATATCCCCAGCCCCTACCATGTCATTCTTACAAGTAAGATGTGCCTTCCGTCATTCCTAATTTCTCTGAATAACCTTGTTTTGGATCTGTCTGTCCATGAATTGATGATTTAAAAGTTAATTCTATATATGAGTGTTATCTCTGAAAATAAGGGCAACTGTATTACCTGCTATTTAGACTTCTTAGATTGAATCTATCATAAAGCAGACTTGAGTATTCCAGGTTTTCTGAGCAGGCCTGTGCTAACCTAGCCAGACCATTGATGGTCTCTGAAGTTTACCACATTCTCCATCACCCTTCCAGTGAACCATTGTGATCTGGGTTTATATGCAGCCCACATTTATATGACCTGCAGAATATCCCGATTTAAACAGTTTGATTGATATGGAGTGTACATGCCATAAAACTCGTCTAGATTTAGGGGCAATTTCATGAGTTTTACCAAATTTATGCAGCTGTGCCACCATCACCAAATTAAAAGACTTCCTTCACCCCAGAAAGTTCTCTCCTGCCTATAATCAATGTTCACTCCCACCTCTACTGCTAGGCAATGTTTAGCCTGTTTTCTGACCCTGAAGGGATGCCTTTCTTAGAAATTTCTTAGCCAGGTGTGGTAGCACTTACCTGTAATCCCAGTGGCTCAGGAGGCTGAGGCAGGAGGATCACAAGTACAAAGCCAGCCTCAGGAATTTAGTGAGACCCTGTCTCCAAATAAAATATACAAAGGATCTGGGGATATGGCTCAGTGGCTAAACACCCCTAAATTCAATCCCTGGTACCAAAAAAAAAAAAAAAAGAAAAAATTCTTGTAACTGGGATCACAGGGTATCATCTTCTTTGTCAGGCTTCTTTCCTTTATCATAAATGTGTTTGAGGTTTATCCATGGTGTAGCATGTACATTGCCATATACATATACAATAGAATATGCACCATGTTTTGTGTGCCTGGTTGTCAACTGATAAACATTTGAATTGTTTCCAGGTTTTGTTTTGTTTTGGTACCAGGGATTGAACTCGGGGGCACTCGACCACTGAGCCACATTCCCAGCCCTATTTTGTATTTTACTTAGAGACAGGGCCTCACTGAGTTGCTTAGCGCCTTGCTTTTGCTGAGGCTGCCTCAGCCTCCCTAGCCACTGGGATTACAGGCATGCACCACTGCACCCAGCTGGTTCCAGTTTTAAACTATTATGAATAATGCTGGTATAGATATTCTTGTTCAATTCTTTGTTCATATGTTTAACTTTTTAAGAACTCAAGCAAATTCAGGACACCTTTCTTAAGGCCAGTTTAGTGATGAGGAAAAGGCACAGTTACCCTTAAAATTACCAGAGTTATGGCTCCTTCTGTCTTCTCTCCCTTCCCTTCTCTACCTCAGGCTATACAGTGTGTTTTTTCTTCCTCTGTCAATCTGTCCATCTTTGTTTCTTAGTAAATCCAGTTTATTCAGAATGAAAATTGTTGAACACTAATCTGAGGTTGGGTTTTTTTCATTGTTTTCCCCAACAAGCAATATGTCTTATGTCAATTGACACAAATAGGAAATGATCTTGTGTGGTCTTTGTTTCTCCCCTTTATGAAAAAAAAAAAAAGTCATTTTCTGAAATCACTTTTAGTCAATGTGAAGGATCTATCTGTCTGTGGTTGAATACATGGCTAGTAGGGACCAGTAGCTCATGCAAAATCAGGTCACTGTCCAAGTGGTGGGAGCAAGGTGACTGACTTTAAGCCTGGCCCCTGCTCCTGGTCTGCCTAAGCAACACCCCCTCAGCCACCCCTTGTCTTAACGGCCTTTCAGTTGTCTGTAAATGCCCAGTGAGGATTCTGAACCAGTCCCGCTTCAGACAGTTGCCCTGCCTGCATTCTCACATGTGAGAGAGCCTCCCATGAGCTGAAGTCCCCCAAAGCTCCCAAACCAGCTGCATTGTCTCCTAGTGTGAAACAAGATAGGCTTTGGGAACAGAAACCCTGGTTCATGTTCGCACTCACAACTGTCGGCCCAATCACAGGAAAGTGATTCACTTGTAAGTTTCAATTTCCTCTTTTTTTGGCGGGGAGGAGTACCGGAACTCAAGGGCACTCGACCACTGAGCCACATCCCCAGTGCTATTTTGTATTTTATTTAGAGACAGGGTCTCACTGAGTTGCTTAATGCCTTGCTTTTGCTGAGGCTGGCTTTGAACTCTCTATCCTCCTGCCTCAGCCTCCCAAACTGCTGGGATTACAGGTGCATGCCACCTTGCCCAACTTCAGTTTCTGCTTAAGCGAATGCAGGCTGTGGAGTAGCCTAGTGCAAGAGGACTTGTGTAGGATGTGTGAGGCCCCCGGGTTCGATCCCCAGCAAAACAAACACAGACGTCATTATAAAAGCACCTTGCTTAGAACTTGCCGTGTAGCTGGTGCTTATTAAATGCTCCTTTGATTCTTTCTGTCATATGTATCCACCAAAGCAGGGAAGCAGTATCTGGAGACCCGAGGGAGGAGGGTGGGGTGGAGAAATGACACCTCAGGACATCCCATCCTTTTCCCTGTATTTCTTTGTGTTCTCTTCAATAACTTGGTGCTTCTCCTGACCAGCCTCTGTGCTCAGCTGAGACGGGGTGAAAGAGACAGTCTGATGTGAAACAGGGGAGGAGGAAGTTGTCCCATAGAAAGGGGGGAAGGTGCATCTTCAAGACCTTAAGATTGCTGATCAGGAGCGTGAGCCTACAGAAAAGGCTGCAGGCCTTCAAAGCCCTCCGTGTGTTCTCTTTTAGTGCTTTGCTTCCTTAAAGCCTCTGTGCACATGTTCTCAAGTGTGAGTGACTTTCTGGTACCGCCATATTGAATTCCTTACCTGAGGGCATCTGCCCTGGTGGTGTGCTCTTTGGGTGGTTGTCTGCCACTATGTAACAAACTGTGAGTTAGAAGTGGCAGAAACGGCTGTTTGTCATGCCCAGGATTCTGTGGATGAGGCCTATGGATGGCCCTACAGGGATAACTTGTGTTTTGTTCTGGGAAGTCAGGGGGCCCTTTCTGGGTCCTGGACTCATTTGGAAATCCCTTCTTGCTCTCACCTGTTGTCTGGGCTGGAATGATTTGAAGTTTGAGCTCAACTGGGACAGGCAACAGAACATGGCAGATGGTCTCTCCATGGGACTGGGACTTGGAACACGGTAGCCAGGTTCTGAGGGCGTGTTCCAGAAGGGAGCTTCCAGAGAATGAGCATTTCCAAAAGGAGTGAGAGGAAGCTGCATGGTCCTTAAAGGACCAGACTCAGAAGTCACCCCATGTCAGTTCTACCGTATTCTGACAGAGCAGCCCCAGCATGCCCAGCTTCAGTGGGAGGGAATACAGAGAGAGGAGGGACAAAGAAATTGTGTCCACTTTTAAGGAAACAACACATGTATACATGGAGCTCTGTTGGGCTACAGTCAGTCTGTGGGTTTCTGAGGTCTTCATTAAAAAGTCTGAAGACCCAGTGAGCGTGCATTGAGTGCTGTTCCTCCTTGGTCTAGGGCCCCTTGGCCCAAGCACAATTCTTGGTCCATGGTAGGTTCCTTCAGCCTATGTTTAATGAAGTGGATTCCTTTGAATCGTTTGCAGGTTGCCGGTCCCCCTGGTGGTCTTGCTAGATATGAGTTCACAGGGAATTGTCACTATGAGCACAGGCTGGAAATGCACTGTGCAGGCAACACCAAGCCCCAGAATAAGAGGGTATAGAGGTGACGGATGCTTGGTCTGGTTTCTTATGTGTTGATGACATCTTTTTACTTAGGTTTCTTCTCTTTTTTTTCCCCCCTTTGGTATTGGAGATTGGACGCAGAGTACTTTACTGCTAAGCCACATACCCAGTCTTTTTTTTTTTTTGGTGTGTGTGTGGCGGGGGTGTGGGGGGGTGCTGGGGATTGAACCCAGGGCCTGTGCATGGGAGGCAAACACTCTACCAACTGAGCTGTATCCCCAGCCCCTTTACTTATATTTCTGAGCAAGTGGTACAGTTTGTCCAATTTATTGCAGCTTCGATTTTTTTTTTTTTTTTGGTACTGGGGATTGAACTCGGGGGCACTTAACCACTGAGCCACATCCCCTACCCTTTTTTGTATTTTATTTAGGGACAGGGTCTCACTGAGTTGCTTAGCACCTCGCAGTTGCTGAGGCTGGCTTTGAACTTGCGATCCTCCTGCCTCAGCCTCCCCAAGCCGCTGGGGATTACAGGCGTGCACCACCCGCGCCTGGATGCAGCTTTGACTTAATTTTTACAAAGCAACATGATCCTTTTCTCCAGGTACCTTGGTTCTTGTGGCTTTAAAATCATGAAGTGTCCCAAGGAGTGGCCCTGTAGAATTCCCAAGGTTTAGGTCTCATCACTGTCCTGGAATCCAGCTTCCCTCCTGCTTTAATTTGCTCTTTGACATTCAGCAAATTCCTCAGGAACTTCGCGGAAAAGTGCTATGTGCAGCCCGTTTCTCTGGAAGAAGTGGGCAGAGAAAAGTTACAAGGAATTGTAGTTGAACAGTCAAACGGTAACTCTCGGTTCCTCGAGGGGAGCTGCCTGGGGAGGGAGAAGTGAGAGTGGGCAGAAAAATACTCCAGATTAACATCAGCCTGGGGCTTCCAGAAGTGAAGAACAGCGTGACTTAGCTCGGTGGCTGCTGGGTTCACAGGTTCATTGCCCGTTGTGATCAGTAGATATCAACACACTTGCAAAAACAAAAATACGGTAAAGTACTCAAAAAACCACGTTGAAAAGTTCATTTGTAGTGTGTCAGAGGTCTCTGGGACACTTCCAGGCTCCTCAGTGATCTTTTTTTTTTTTAAATACTTATTTTTTAGTTGTAGTTGAACACAATATCTTTATTTTATTTATTTATGTTTATGTGGTGCTGAGGATCGAACCCAGGGCCTCTCACGTGCGAGGCGAGCATTCTACCGCTGAGCCACAACCCCAGTCCCTCCCCAGTGATCTTGATGAGTTTCTTCATGGTTTTTGTTCTCTAATATTGTGATGATTGCCCAGAACCTAAACGCCAGACTCTTCCACCATATGGCATTTTTGTGGTACTGTCGATGAGACAGAAGAGCTAGAAGGGAGTCATTTTTCCCCACTTTAAGCATCAAAATCTTGTCTCTTAATAGTCAGGGAGGAACCACCCATTTCAGATATTCAAATTCAGCAATGCTTTTGAAAATAGCCAATATTTCACTCCGGTATGAAAACTTGGTGCCTGTGTTACCTCTATAGTAATATATGTAGAATGTAAACACCCTTCAGCAGCTATGAACTGAATATTCTAATCCCTCTTCACAGAGCAGAACTCTTCAACATCAAACAAACAAACAAAAAAGAGCTCTTCAGCACCATCTTGGTCCCAACTGTGTTCGATTTCTGTTACTAAAACAAAATGCCTGAGATAAACATCTTTTTTCCATATTTTTTAATTTGTTCTTTTTTTTTAGATATAGGTGACAGTAGAGTGTATTTTGACATATATACACGGAGTATATAACTTCCCTTTCTTGTGGTTGTACATGTACATGTACTGGTCGTGTGTGCATATATGAACATAAGAAAGTAAAGTTCAACTCATTCTACTGTCTTTCCTATTCTGATCCCCCTCCCTTTCCTTCATTCCCCTTTGTCTAATCCAAGGAACTTCTATTACCCCTGCCCTTATCATGTGTTAGCATACACATATCAGAGAGAACATTTCGACCTTTGGTTTTTTGGGATTGGCTTATTTAACTTGTGTGACAGTCTCCAGTTTCATCCATTTTTACCAGTAAATGCCAAGAGTTTCATTCTTCTTTATGGCTGAGTAATATTGCACTGTGTATATATACCACATTTTATTATCCATTCATCTGTTGAAGGGCACCTAAATTGGTTCCACAGCTTAGCTATTGTGAATTGAGCTGCTATAAAAATTGATGTGGCCACATCACTACAGTATGCTGATTTTAAATCCTTTGGGTATATACTGAGGAGTTGGATGATTAAGTGAAATGTTGATTCCATTCCAAGTTCAGAGGAATCTCCATACTGCCTTCCAAAGTGGTTGCAGTCCCACCAGCAATGTATGAGCGTACCTTGTTCCCCACATCCTCACCAAATTTTATTGTTACCTATATTCTTGATGATGGCCATTCTGACTGGAGTGAGATGAAATCTCAGCATAGTTTGTTTTGTTTTTTGGGTACTGGGGATTGAACTCAGGGACATTCAACCACTGAGCCACATCCCCAGCCCTTTTGTATTTTATTATTTAGAGACAGGGTCTCACTGAGTTGCTTAGCGCCTTGCTTTTTCCTGAAGCTGGCCTTGAGCACACTATCCTCCTGCCTCAGCCTCCTGAGCCGCTGGGATTACAGGCATGCACCACTGATCCCAGCTCTCAGTGTAGTTTTAATTTGCATTTTTCTAATTGCTAGAGATGTTGAATGCTTTTTAATGTATTTGTTAACCGATCATATTTCTTCTTTGAAGTGCCTGTTCAGTTCCTTTGCCTTTTATTGATTGGGTTATTTGTTTTATTGCGTGAAGTTTTTTGAGTTCTTTATATACCTCTATTTATT
Organism: Spermophilus citellus; assembly: GCF_964194105.1. Lineage (NCBI taxonomy): Eukaryota > Metazoa > Chordata > Mammalia > Rodentia > Sciuridae > Spermophilus > Spermophilus citellus. Next base: position 30,055,755 of record NC_138184.1, read on the forward strand.
TATTTATTTATTTATTTATTTTTAATGTGGTGCTGAGGATCAAACCCAGTACCACTGAACCACAACCCCAGCCCCTAAGATAAACATCTTAATAAGAGAAAAGATTTGTTATGGCTCAAGTTTTGGAGGTTTCTGGCCACAGTCAGTTGGCCCTGTTGCTTTTAGGCATTTTGTCATAGCCAGAAAATGTGGCAGAGGACATAAATTAACTCATGACAACCAAGAAGCAGACAGAGCGAAAATGACTAGCATCCCACAGTCCCCTTCAAAGGCATGTCCCCAGTGACCTAAGACCTCCCACAGTGCCCCACTTCTTAAAGGTTACAACATCTTACAATAGCACCAAACTGAGAACCAAACTTTTGATATATGAGCCTTTGAGGGACATTTGTGATCTAAACTATTGCATCCTCTTTTCCTTATTGACAAAAGTTTGCTATTTTCTGCACCTGTGATTTTACATACTAGAATCACCTGGCCTTTGTTTCAATGATCCTATCACTTAAATCCTTGGTATTTGCTTCCTGAAAAGTGTCCAAGATCTATTCTATTCTTCTTCTTCTTATTTCATTTTTTTTGGTACTAGGGATTGAACCCAGGGGCTTTAACCACTGAGCACATCCCCAGCCCTATTTTGTATTTTATTTAGAGACAGGGTCTCACTGAGTTGCTTAGTGCCTTGAAGTTGCTGAGGCTGGCTTTGAACTCATGATCTTCCTGTCTCAGCCTCCCGAGCCTCTGGGATTACAGGTGTGCCCCACTGTGCCTGGTCCACATCTATTCTCTTTTTAAAATATTTTTTTAGTTGTCAGTGGGCCTTTATTTATTTATTTATATGCGGTACTGAGAATTGAACCCAGTGCCTCAAACATGCTAGGCAAGCGCTCTACCACTGAGCCACAACCCCAGCCCACATCTATTCTTAATGGAAATGTTATTAACTTCTAATATACATTGTGAAAATGTTTATGACTCATATCTCTTTGTTAAATCCAAGACAACCTTCATTCATTTAACTATTAATGAGTACTTAATACATGTCTGTCATTGGAGATAAAATGATAAGCACTATATCACCCTTTCATTCTCCCCACCCCCCTTTTTAAAGAGTATTGAACTACTATCAATAGCAGTAATACTAACAACATGACCCATGCCTCCAAAAAGGAGGTAAGAGAGGTTAACAGAGTTTCAATGCAGTCTCATGGGCACCACAGGAAGGGATACTACAGAGTTGTGGAGGAGCACAGAGAGTCTCCCAATCCAGCCTACGCAACTAGAGCACCTTGATACTGAGCAAGGCAGAAATAGCTAATAACTTAGCCCTGCTAAGTTGTGAGCACAGGCTAGCCTTATTGTGGATTTATGGTCTAAATTTGCATCACTTGGCTAGTCTAGTATACTTTAAAGCAGTTAATAAAAGTGTTATACAGAACAAGTAGTGCCCCTACACATCACAAAAACAAAATCATCTTTGGAATAAGGGCATTTTCATTCTAAATCTTAGAAAAACACACATACACACACATACACACCCCGACACCACGACCAAATAATTTTCAATGTCAAAGAGTATTATAGATATCATTGAATATACAAGGAAACAAAACAACACAAGTAAAAATCAGAAACAGACCCATGTTCGCTCTGTATATTGAAATTATGCTACATATTTAAAAACAAATACCCTATAATAGTTAAAGACAAAAAAAAAAACATTGAAAACCTCTTCAGAGAGCTGAGGATATGACTCAGTGGTAGAGCACTTGCCTGGAATATTCAAGGACCTGGGATCAATCCCCAGCATACACACACCAAAAAAAAAAAAAAAAAAAATTGCAAGAAATAGTAAACTCTGCAAGGAGACACCATTACAGATATATATTACATTATATAGTGGAATATACATACATACATACATAGCACTTTTACTTTATTTAATTATTTATTTAGGTACCAGGGATTGAACCTAGGGGCACTAAACCACTGAGCCACATCCCCCATTTTTATTTTTTGAGACAGGATCTCACTAAGTTACTTAGAGCCTTGCTAAGTTACTAAGGCTGGCTTTGAACTTGCAATCTTACTGCCTCAGCCTCCCAAGCCACTGGGATTTCTGGCATATGCCACCACATCCAGCTTCACATAGCACATTTAGAATTGCACAATAAAATAACCAAATTTAAAATTCCAGTGATTCAGAAGGCTAAGATCAAAAGTTTGAGGCCAACCTGGGAAACCTACCAAGAATCTGTCTCTAAATAAAATTGAAAAAGGAATGGGCATGTATCTCAGAGATAGAATTCTCCTGGGTTCAATTCCCAGTATTTATAAATGAATAGAATTATTGAATAAAATAATTGAATAAAAACTTAAGTAAAATAACCAAGTTGGTTATTGGCATATGGCCAGGTATGGTAGTGCATGCCTGTAATCTCAGTGACTCAGGAGGCTGAGTAAAGAAGATTGGAAGTGTAAGGCCAGCCCATGGAAACTTAGTAAGACTATATCTCAATATAGAAGAGGTCTGTGGATGTAACTCAATGATAAAGTGCTGCTGGGTTCAATCCCTAGTACCAAAACCCAAAACTCAGCATATGAATTTGGGAGCTGGTTAGACATGGTAGAAGAGAGAACTGGTATAGTGGAATATAAATCAGAAGAAATTATACAGAAAACAAAAAGGGAAATATGGGGAAATATGGAGGAATGGGTTAGAGACACAGGAGAATTAAGTGAAATGATTGAGCATTTGGATTTATAAAGCAGTAAAGATAGTGTTTGAAAAAAGAATGGATGACAGTTTTCTAGAATCCATATAAGACCACCCTCTCCACAGATTTAAAAGGACTGTGAAATGCTGAATGTTTAAACAAAAATTCAGACCTGGGCTGGGGCTGCGGCTCAATGGTAGAGCACTTGCCTAGCACATGCGAGGCCCTGGGTTCGATCCTCAGCACCACACAAAAATAAATAAAATAAAGTTTTTTTTTTTTTACAATAATAAAAATAAAAAGATTCAGACCTGGATGTCATAGTAAAATTTAAGAATATCAGCAACAGACAGAAGCACCTCAAAAGCAGCCAAATAATAAAGGGAGTAACAACTGACTAAACTGGAATCAATAACCACAAAATAATCAAAGTGTTTAGAACTAACAAATATCTCTAAGGTTGGTGTTGTGGCTCAGTGTACAGCACTTGCCTCATGTGCATGGGGTGCCGGGTTCAATCCTCAGCACAACATAAATAAAATGGAAGTATTGTGCCCATCTACAACTAAAAATTTTTTAAAAGAAACTAACAAATATTTCTAAATTTCTGATGGTTTACTATTAAGGATTTTAGAGGGCTGGGGATGTGGCTCAAGCGGTAGCGCTCTTGCCTGACATGCATGTGGCCCAGGTTCGATCCTCAGCACCACGTACAAACATGTTGTGTCCACCAATAACTAAAAAATAAAAATATTTTTTTAAAAAAGATTTTAGAATACAGTTGGAGTAATAATGAAAATATGAAAATTAAAATTTATGAGATATAACCAAAACTGTATTTAGAGGGGAAGTTACAGCCTTAAATGTGTGTTTATTAGGTAAGAAGAAAGTTTGAATTTAATGAGCAAATCATCTTCTAGGAGGAGGAGAAAAGAAATAAGTGCAAAGGCAGAGATTATTAAAATAAAAAATGGATATCAACAAAGACAAGTTTTTTACTTTCAAAATAAGACAGTGATCATTGACTTTATTGAGTTCCGGGACTGGGCTATAAGAAAACTCAGTTTACAAATGTGTATTATGAAGACAGAACTTGGAACTTCAGAGAGGGGAAACAGAAACTCAAGGTCCACACAGCCAGTCAGCAGCAGACAAAAAAACCAAGGCTCAGATCTAGCCACCTTTTCTCTTCCATTCCTTCTCGCCATCGTCTCAGATCTGTCACACATGAAGTCATTTCAGCTGCCCAAGCCAGATGCCCTCAGACAAAGGTGCCTTTCTCTGATGAGTTGTCCCAAAATATTTTGTCTTGGGTTTGCTCATTCATTGAAAGAAAGTGGGGTGGTGTTGGTGGGACCCACTTGGACTTTTTGCAGGGCTGTTACTAAATTCCTGTTGTATACTGGGTCTCATGGACCCTCTATGTCAGCGATATAAGATCTTATTTCCCCCTCAATGCTTGAAACCTAGAGAGTTTGTTTCTTTGTTAGTTTTTTTATTTTAATAGTTTTTTAGTTATAAAAGATGGACACAGTACCTTTATTTTACTTATTTATTTTTATATGATGCTGAGGATTGAACCCAGTGCCTCACACCTGCCAGGCAAGTGCTCTACCACTGAGCCACAACCCCAGCCCCTCTTGGTTAGTTTTGATGCTGTTACTGTGGTTTAGGAAAAGGGAAAATAGTTCCTTTCATCTCCCACCTTGTGAGACCCTCCTCTTCATTCAGAATGCACTTAGATGCCTCTGTCCAAAGGAGCCTGTCGTTTTCACCCTGTGAACATAAAGGCAGTTATCTCACCCAAAGATTCTGAGATAACAGGCATTTTCCTGTTGGGTGACACTTGTTCTTCATACTCCACCTTCACTCCTTCACCCAAGCATTGTAAGCTGGTGGTTATTGCAGCTTCTGCAGTGTATGCACTGGTCCCCTCTTATCTATGGCTTGGCTTTCCATGGTTTCGGTTATCCACGGGTAGCCACAGTCCAAAAAGGTTATATGCATATTTTGAGAGATCACATTCACATAACTTTTATCACAGTGTATTGTCATAATTGTTCTACCTTATTAGTACTGTTCTTAATATCTTACTGGGCCTAATTTATAAATTAAATGTTGTCATACACATGCAGGTATAGAAGAAACAATATATAGAGAAAGTTTGGCATTTTCCATGATTTTAGGAATCCATTGGGGGACCTGGAACATGCCCCTGAGGACTGCATAATTCTGTGCTCACTAAGCAGTGGTTAGTAATAAGAACAGTAATCCAGAAGAGAAATTTTTCAGTTGGGTGCCGTGGCACACGCCTGTAACCCCAGCCACTCAGGAGGCTGAGGTAGGAGGATTGCAAGTTTGAGGTCAGTCCAGCAACTTATGCCCTAAGCAACTTAGCAAGACCCTATCTCAAAACAAAAAAATAAAAAGGGCTGGGAAATGTGGCTCAGTGGTAAAGCGCCCCTGGGATTAGTTGCCAGCACACACACATACACACACACACACACACACACACACACGCACACAAAATTAATGCTTTAATTAGGTAAAGGATACATAAATACCAGTGTACTTTTGTGTCAGAAATTTGGACTTGCAACCTAGAGCCATGTTGGCAAAGTATTCTGTGAGCCTTGGAGGCAGAAGAGGAAGTGGAGAGCCAGTTCTGACGCTTCCTCTGGGAGGCAGGTACCTCTCAAGTCCATGGGTGCAGAGGCTGTTCATCTTTTCTCAGGTTATATCCCTCTCTGTGGCCATTAGCTTGCAACATTGTGCCTTTGTGACAAATATCATATGACTTTTGTTCTTGTATTCATGGTTTCAGGTATATCTGGTCTAGAGTAGGTCCCCAGTCAGGGCTTCTCGGATGAGTGCATAAGGCCCCTGTGATGACACTTGCAGGCTGAGAGCCGGGCCTTCATGATTCCAGTGTCCCTTCAGCCATGTCCAACACAGGCCAGCTGAGATGCCTTTTTATAAAGCTCCAAGATTTGTCTTTAGTGGGGTTTTTTTTGTTCTTTTTTTTTTTTTTTTTATAATTTTAGGCTGGGGCTGCAGCTCAGTGGTAGAACGCTTGCCTTGCATGCATGAAGCCCTGGGTTGGATCCTCAGCACCACATAAAGATAAATAAATAAAATAAAGATATTGTGTCCATCTACACTAAAAAAAATATTTAAAAAAAAATTTCTGTGAGCCCCTGTAGGGTTTGCTTTCTGGTGGTTTCTTCTGGCTAGACATTCTGCCTCTGCTTCCCCCAAATGAGTTCATCGTCCTACACAGTCTTCTGCACCATCTTGACTCAAATGTGGAACAAAGCACCTTGAGTTTCACCCAAAGGCACCCAATTTTTGCTCTGTAGACACTTCATAGAAGCTTTGAAACAGTGGGGGGAGGGGTGACCTACATTGCCACAGTGTATGCTCAATGGTATTGAATATTAAATAGCCCACTTTTTTTTTTTTGGGGGGGTGGGTATCAGGGATTGAACTTGGAGCCATTTGCCCACTGAGCCACAGCCCCAGCCCTCGTATGTATTTAGAGACAGGGTCTCACTGAGTTGCTTAGTGCCTTCCTTTTTTTTTTTTTTTTTTTTTTTTAATTACTGAGGCTGGCTTTGAACTCACGACCCTCCTGCCTCACCCTCCAGAGCCAGGGAGATTACAGGTGTGTGCCCCTGTGCCCGGGTAAATAGCCCACTTCTTAAAAGATACTCTAACAACATCCACTTGCCTGGCCACTCCCTTATCCTCATTCCTCTTCTTTGATCATCTTACCTTTGAATTCCTAATAATATAAGACTAAGCATGTCCCATCCATATTCCTGAAATGACTCACACATGGCTGCTCCTCTCAAGGTCCAACTCCTTAGGAGGGGACCCTAAGAGATGTGAAGCTTCCACGGGCAAAGGGAAAGGGACAGAGGACTCGGAAGGAAAGCAAGAGACAGGGCTGGGGATGAGGCTCAGTGGTAGAGCTCTTGCCTAGCATGTGTGAGGCACTGGGTTCGTGCCTTAGCACCACATAAAACAAAGGTTTTGTGTCCATCTACCACTAAATATATATATATATATATTTTTTTTTTTTTAAAGAGTGAGAGAGGAGAGAGAGAGAGAGAATTTTTAATATTTATTTTTTAGTTCTCGGTGGACACAACATCTTTGTTGGTATGTGGTGCTGAGGATCGAACCCGGGCCGCACGCATGCCAGGCGAGCGCGCTACCGCTTGAGCCACATCCCCAGCCCTAAAAATATATATTTTAATATTTTGTTTTAATTGTAGTTGGACACAATACCTTTATTTTATTTTTATGTGGTGCTGAGGATCGAACCCAGGACCTCACACATGCTAGGCAAGTGCTCTACCACTGAGCCACAACACCAGCCCCCCCAAAAAAAATTTAAAAAAAAAGAAGCAAAGCTAGGTGTGATGGCACATGCCTGTAATCCCAGCGGCTCTGGAGGCTGAGGCAGGAGGATCATGAGTTCAAAGCCAGCCTCAGCAAAAGTGAGGCACTAAGCAACTCAGTGAGACCCTGTCTCTAAATAAAATACAAAATTGGGCTGGGGACATTACTCAGGGGTCAAGTGCCCCTGAGTTCAATACCTAGTACCAAAAAAAAAAAAAAAGGTTAGTGTAGTGAGCATCCTGAAGAAGAGTCACAGCACTGTCCCCTCCCATGGTATAAGGTCAACAGTAGAATCCCCACTCAGGTTTGGGGTTCTGAGCAATTAGGGCTTTTGAGCCACCGACTCGCAAGGTCAGGAGTGGAGATGAAGGAAGATCCCCTCATGGTGCACATGCAGAGGCAGCATGCTGGGGGTTGATTCTGCAAGCAGACCTAGCCGGCCTTCAAGAGTTCCCAGGAGCCAGACGTGGAGCGGAGAGTCAGATGGCTTCCCACACCAGCTAGACCAGCAGGAAACAGAAAGGCCTTGATAGCCTCACTAAGTCTTCTGAGGCCACCAAGCACAACAGGGAAAAAAAAAAAAAAAGGAGCATTTCCCATGTCCCAAGAGGAATGCCAAAGGATCTGAGAAGTGGCCCTGTGGAAGCCCCATATTTAGGACCAGCTCAGTGTAGGAGATGACTTTGTGGGTGGGTGGTTGAGGCCCACGTAGTTTAAGTACCTGTTAGTGGACACTGACATCAACAAATGACAAAGATGGGAGTCATTCTTCTAAAATCACAATGCCAGATGTTACTAAAGAAAGGTAGATGAGGTGAAAAGCTGATTATTAAATGTCAGCCTCCTGAAGAACCTGGAGTCTCGACATTGAAATTTAAGTTCACTTTTGGTGGAAAGTTTACCGTTGATACCCATGTGCATCTCTCCTAACACCTTTGGTGGGATCCACCCAATGTTTTATAATCGTTTGTTCTTTCTTAGTGGGTGTTATTCTCAGATCAGTGTGTTTATTTAAAAGCATTTCACACTTATTATATTGATTTCATCTCACTTGAGCCCTTGTTTTGATGGTTGATCTTGTTGTTTTAGGATTGTATTTTCTTCCTTGGGCTATGGAATTTGGGTTTGCATGTTCATTTCATGTGGGAGATTTTCTATTAGTTTGTTTATAAACATTACTATTTCTTTCCCTCTCCCCACCCTTCTTTCTTTGCCTGTCCATCCCTGAGGTTGCTCTCAAAAATTTGTCGAACAATTTCCATAGTACCTCTTATACCCAGCCATCTTTCAGACTTCTCTTATGATATGTTATCATATTTTAATGAGTTTTGGAAAACCAGATCCTTGAACTATGAACATCTTGATTAGTTGAAAGTCTTCCTAGTGGTAGACTCGACAGGTCTGTGACCTTCAAGAACTTCTCCAGGACTCAGATTAGGGACAATTCTTTTTCTTACAATTAAAACCCACTCCTTCCTCAACTTACCATCTTTGTTCTATACAGACTCTCTCAAACTCCTCTTTGGTCATTCTCCCAAGAAGGAGCTCAGCTAGACCACAGTCTAGTCTAAGTACACTTCATTTTCCTATTGCTGGTCTCCCATGATGGTCTCAGTTTATTCCATGTATGATTGCTACATTCTGCAGGCTCTAACGTGCTATCTTCTACCCATCTGAAACCGGACACTCTGCTCCCCATCCTCGGAAAAGATGTCACATCTTCAAAGCGCTGCACATCTCTGTGGGCAGGTGTCATATGAGGATGACATACATACACATGCCCAACTCACCTAGGAGCCCTGTCGTCTGGCATATCTCTGTGTGGTTCATTAGTCAGCTGTCATCATCACAAGATCTCTGTTTTTTTCTTGTTCTAAAGTGTATCTCTATTGCTTTGGCAGATTAGGAAAGTAACGCCTGTATATTTAAAAAGAACAAAAACATAAAATCCTGCAGGCACAGTGGCACATACCTGTAGTTGCAACTACTCACAAGGAGAGGTGGGAGAATTTTTGAGCCCAGAGATCCAAGGTCAGTCTTAGCAACATACTAAGACTCCCTCTCAAAAAAATGAGTGGGGGTGGGGACAGGCAGAATGGCGCATGGAAATTGCGGTCCTCCTGCCTTAGTTTCACAAGAACTGGGATTACAAGTGTGTGCCACTGTGCCTCACTTGGTTTAGGACTTTCTTTTTTGGTTAAGGATTGAACCCAGTGCCTCACCCATGCTAGGCAAGCTCTCTACCACTGAGCTACAGCCCCAATTAACATAATTTAGGAATATTCTCATTGCTCCTCCTATATTATTTATTTATTTTGGTACCAGGGATTGAACCCAGGGGTGCTTTACCACTGAGCTACATCTCCAGCCCTTTTTATTTTATTTTTTTATTTTGAGACACAGTCTTGCTAAGTTGTTTAGGGCCTTGCTAAGTTGCTGAGGCTGGCAATTTAGCAACTTGGGATGCTCTTACCTCAGCCTCCCAAGACCCTGGGATTATAGGTGTGTGCCATGACACTCTTCTTTTAGACTGGTCTTGGCTATTCTTTGTTGTTGATCAATTTTATGTAAACTTTTAAATCAGTTATGTGGGGCAGGGGATGAAGCCCAGTGTTAGACTATGTGCTTAGCATACCAAGGGCCCAATTTCAATACCCAGCACAAAGGGTGTGGCAGAGAGGGAAGGGAGGAGAAGAGGAAGAGCAGAAGGAAGAGAAGGATCAGTGTGTGCACTTTATTTATTTATTTTTAAAATACTATTGATGTGTATTGAAGAACAACATTGAACTTTATAGCTTAACTTAAAGAACAGGTATTGGCCATGTGTGGTGATGCATCCCAGTGGCAGGAGACTGGAGGCCAGCCTTGGCAACTCAGCAAGATTGTCTCAAAGTAAAAAGGGCCTGGGATGTAGCTCAGGGGTAGAGTGCCCCTGTGTTGGATCCATACCCACCCCTACACACACACTAGCAACAGTATTGGGTTTTGTTTTTTTGTGGCACTGGGAGGATCAAACCCAGGACCTTGAATATACTAGGAAAATGTCTTACCATAGAGTTGAGCCATAGTTCCAGCCCAGAATCAGGTGATTTCATAACATTGCTCCTCCTTGCCTGAAAGCATTGAGGGCCTTTCTGGTCTAGTCCAGCAATAGTGGGGTTTTTTTGTTTGTTTGTTTTTTCCCAGTGCTGGGGATTGAACCCAGGGCCCTGTACTTGCTAGGCAAGTGCTCTATCACCAAGCTACCTCACCAGCCCTGCAGTAGTATTTTTTTTTAATATTTATTTTTTAGTTGTAGTTGGACACAATATTTATTTTTATGTGGTGCTGAGGATCAAGCCCAGGGGCCTCGCATGTGTGAGGCAAGCGCTCTACTGCTGAAACCCCAGCCCCACCTGCAGTAGTATTTTAAAGTGGGTTTTCCCCATGTATTTTATGTCTTACTACATAGATAGATGTAGGATTTTTTTAAATTTTTGTTTTGTTTTGTTTGTTTTTGTGGCCCTGGGAGTTGGATCCAGGGGCATACTACCACTGAGTTAAATCCCCAGCCTTTATTTTTGAAACAGAGTCTTGCAGTGTTGTCCAGGCTGCCTCAAACTTATGATCCTCCTGCCTCAGCCTCCTGAGTAGCTGGGATTGCACATGTGCATCATTGCACATTTTAACTGTGTGATTATGTAATTATGTAATTGTTAGGATTTATTCTCTTTCAAAATGTAGGTTCTAGGCTGGGTATATAGCTCAGTTAGTAGAGTGCTTGCCTTACATGCACAAGGCTCTGGGTCCAATCCCCAGAACCATAGGGAAAAAAATTTAAAAAGTTCTCTATTTCCACCATGTCTTCTGATAGTTGTTTGTAAATATACAAGTAATTGAGTTTAGGTAGTAACATTTTACCCTATGAACTTGTTTACTTTTCTTATTGTTTATAGTAGTTTTTTAGGTGACTCTCTTGGATTTTTCCAGTTATTCAGTACTATCATTGTTACTACGGATATTTTTCCTTTCCAATTTGCATTTTTTTTTTTGGACTGGGGATTGAACCCAGGGGCATTCCACCACTGGGTCACATCCCCAGCCCTATTTTATATTTTATTTAGAGACAGGGTCTCACTGTGTTGCTTAGGGCCTCGCTAAATTGCTGAGGCTGACTTTGAACCTGGGATCCTCCTGCCTCAGCCTCCTGAGTAGCTGGGATTACAGGCATGTGCTACCGTACCTGGCTCCAATTTTTAAAATAAACTTTAGACTTAAAAATAGGCTGGTAAATTAGTGGAATTCCTATTGAAAGGAAAGTGAGAAAGCAAGAGACAGGCGAGAGAGAAATGAGGATGGAGACCAAGCAGAGATCCACACAAAAGTTTATTTGTCAAAGTTGACAAATAAAGGCCATCTCTCTATAAAGGAGATGCCCTGAAATGTTCCTGTGCTGAGCTTTGTGGGTAAGGGTTTGGAGTTGTAGCTACGGCGCTACGGGACAGGCTGAGGAGGGGTGCTTAGGTCAGAGCTAGGCGAGTGGGACTAGCATGGGATTGGCTTAGATGGATGACACCATGGGGCTTTCTAGAGTCCAGGGGTTGTGTCCTTCTGGGATGGGTTTAGGATTATAGTACCATGGGGTAGGTCACTAATGAGGGTGGGGGGAGTTCAGGTAAGAAGTACAGGAAGCAAAACTCTTTTTTAATTTAGTTGTAGATGAACACACAGTATCTTTATTTTTATGTGGTGCTGAGGATCAAACCCAGTGCCTCTACCGCTGAGCAACATCCTTAGCCCTAGGAAAGCGAAACTTGTAAGATGGTGGTTAACATTTAAGATGGCTGCTCAGATGTTAAATCAAGACCGTATAACCATATACCCCACATCCAGTTTCCCTGTTAGTGTCATACATTAAGATGGTGCATTTCGGGGCTGGGGATGTGGCTCAAGCGGTAGCGCGCTCGCCTGGCGTGCGTGCGGCCCGGGTTCGATCCTCAGCACCACGTACCAGCAGGGGTGTTGTGTCCGCCGAGAACTAGAAAATGAATATTAAAAATTCTCTCTCTCTCTCTCCTCTCTCACTCTCTCTTTAAAAAAAAAAAAAAGATGGTGCATTTCTTATACTTACTGAACCAATATTGGTATATTAATTAATGTTAATTTTTTATTCAATTTCTTGGTTAATGTCCTTTCTCTATTCCAGAGCTTATTACTTATAGTTATCTTGTCTCCTTAAGCTTCTCTGGGAGTTCCTCAGATCTCTGTATTTTTGTTTTTTTGTGTTTTTTTTTAATTTAAAAAAAAAAATTTTATGTGGTGCTGAGGCTTGAACCCAATGCCTCACACATGGCAAGCGCTCTACCACTTGAGCCACAACCACAGTCCATTGTTTTTTGGGGTTTTTGTGTGTGTGTTTTTGTGGTTGAATATGGACACAAGAACTATTTTTATGTGGTGTTAAGGATCAAACCCAGTGCCTCACACATGCTACGTAAGCGCTCTGCCACTGAGCTACAGCCCTAGCCCCCCCATCCTTGTGTTTTGTCCTCAGTTTTGAGAAATACTGGCTGGCATATTATAGAACACCATTTTCTTCCAGTTGCTGTATCTTTGCTTCATCCTTCTATGGTATGGAGTTAGGGTCTCCAGGGAGATGTTCTGTGGAAGCAGAGATCTTTCCTGTTCTAAGCTGGAATGCCTCTGGGGTACCCTGTTAAGAATTGTGAGCAAAAATAGATGTATTTTATCAAGTTTGATTGAAAAGGGAATTTTGTGGGTTTTTAAATTAACTCTTCTTGATATTACAACTTCCTAGGGAAGCTGAAAATGCAGGCTCACAGTTGTGTTCATACCAAAAGTCTAAATGAAGAAATTGTTAACCCAAAACCTACCTACTGTTTCTGGAACAATTCAGTCAATCCTTGAACTTGGGCACATAAATTTTTATTAGAAATGCAATTGGGGATTTTGGAGATGTAACTAGTGAACTTTGTGTGGTTAAACAGAAACTTGTCAGTGTAGAACATTTAGTTAAGAGATAGGAAACTTGCCTGTTTGAGAAGTAATTGTGTTCCCCTGATCCTCGGTTTCTTGGAGTAATAAAACCAATTGTATCATCGTAAAAAGAGGCTTTCAGTATACAAAAGCACTTGGTAGATATTTGATTTTCAGACAGTTTGGAATCATTGTCAACTTTTAAAAGAGTAAAAAGTTACATTTCAGAAATGAGTGGAGCATGCTCCTGGTTGGTTTGAACTGAACGGAGCATCACTGATGTGGTTCAGCTGGGCATGACCAAGGGAAGATTTCAGGGCTTGAGCAGGCAAAGCATAAGGGACAAGGTGAACCCGGGGAGCAAGAGTCCAGTTGGGTCAGTTCCCATTTACATGAGGTGCTCACTTGTCCCCACTGTGTTTCCTGTTTTAGGGTGAGATTCCTGGAAACAATGAGTTTGAGATTAGCAGGTAGATTTAATGGGGAGTCCTTTTTTGGGAGTAACACCTGTAAGGGCATAAAGGAAACAGGACTGGGCAGTAAGAAGAGAGGGCCAGTGACGTAGTTGCAACAGAGGCCTCAGCTACTCTTATGGGGAGCTCTGGAGGCATGACAGCCCTTTAGAGTTGTCTCAAATTTAAGCAAGGGAGCAAGTGCATGTGTCCCCTCACCTTCCAGCTACTGGATATGAACTGCCCCCAGGAAGGACAATTGCTCAGGAGGCAGCTGGTGTCCTGAGGATTGTCAGCTGCCAGCATCCAGACAGCTAGTAAAGTGGGTGCTTTAGTAGTGGAAGGGGTGGGGTGGACAACGCACCAGCCTCTGTGCAGTCTCAGGGTCTGCCCAGCAAGGCAGGCAGCTGACTCAGCAGCTGTTTGGATCTCATTTTCTTTGATCTTATCTTTCCCCACTTTGATCCTCTCCCTGCTCCTACACATTCCCTGGTACTGTCAGAAGCCTGGTCCCTTTCTCCCAGAACACAGCGCCATCCTACCATCCCATGATGTTCCTCAGCTTAGAAGGTCCTTCCTCCCCTCCTTCCATGAAAACCATGCTCCTCCGACAAAGTCGAAAGCTAACCTGCTATTGGATCATCCCCCCCAAAAAAACTTTGACTTATATTTGTCTTCCTTACACGAATCTTGTGTTTTCCACTTATTGGCTTGTAAATTTTGTGAGCTTACAACTTAAAATATTTTATTTACATTTTAGTTTTCGGCGGACACAACATCTTTGTTGGTATGTGGTGCTGAGGATCGAACCCGGGCCGCACGCATGCCAGGCGAGCGCGCTACTGCTTGATCCACATCCCCAGCCCCTACAATTTACTTCTTTATGAAAGCTTTTATTCTCCCCATCACTGAGCATTCTGGTTAGCACAAAATAGGCATTCAACAGGTGGACACTGATAGCATCAAGTAGTTCCAAGTTGTTACCTTAGTTTCTTGGTGGTGGGGGGATCTCCCCTTAAAGGCACATGCCTGCAAACCCAGTGACTTGGGAGGCTGAAGCAGTAGGATTGCAAATTCAAGGCCAGTCATAGCAAAGGCCTGTCTCAAAAATAAAAAGGGGCTGAGAACATAGCTCAGTAGTAGAGTTACCTGGGATTAGACCCCTAGGGCTGGGGGTAGAATCTTAAGACCCTTTGGCTCTCCCTCTATTTTTCTCGTGGGAAGCAAATGAAATTTACTTATTTACTAGAATTTGAGCACCAAGTATGGAACAAATATGGTCTGGGCTATTTTAATATTTTTATTAGTTGCTAATGGACCTTTGTTTATATGTTGTGCTGAGTATCAAACCCGGTGCCTCACACATGCTAGGCAAGCGCTCTACCGCTGAGTAACAATTTTTGGTTTTTTATTGAGATTAAAAAAAAACAAAACATAAAATTAACATTTTAATATATACAATTCAGTGGCATTTAGTACATTCACAATGTTGGGTAATCATCACCTGGTCCAGTTTCAGAATGTTTACATGACTTCACAAGCTAACCCATTTCTATTGCTCTTGATCTGTGCATGACACATCAAGGAAGGGAGGGGCCCGATGTCTGAAGATTTAGTGAAACCCACCTTTGTGCAGAAATGTGGAGGCTTACTTTTGATAGCTCTGTTACTGGATGGGAAGATACTTTTTGGTGTTCTGAGGGTTACATCTGGATGTCACTTTGAAGTTCCAAATTCCTGTCTCCTCAGGGAACATCCCCCAACTTTCAAACAAGGATAGTTCAGAGCCATGCAGACCACACCTCATCATTGCTTAATATTGTATGTGGCGAGGAAGGAACAGTAAACCCCTTCTGTCAGTCTTTCTCATCTGGTGCCTTAAGTTTCTGTGCCACTGTGATTAAATGAACAAACTTACAAGCTCTGTCAGGAAGGGAGGGGCAGGCTCCAGGGGAGCAGATCCCAAACCCTCTTTCCGTGGCCTGGGTAGCACAGATGCTTTGTGCTAAATATCTTATTTCTCTCTGAATCTAAAATATATTCCATTTTAAAGATGAGGAAGCCAAGGCTAAGGGAGGAGAGTCACATGCTCAGGCTCAGTAAGGAATGCAGAGTTAGGATTTGGCAGATCCTAGCATCCCACACTGAGGTTGTTCCAAGGAAACCCTGCCAGGAAGTTGACCTGCCCCTAAATTCTTACCTGTTCTTGTCTCCAAGTGTACTACAATGTGACAGGACTCCTCTCCCTACCCAAACTGAGATGGTAACAGTGAACCCTTTAATCGCCCCTCTCAGTGAGTCCATGACATCTGCAACATGTGACAAGGCAGGGGGGCAGATCAGCACCTGATTTTTGTACACATCAGGTCAAACATGGTCCAGAAAATAGGCTCAGTGGGGTGTATATATATATATACATGTTTATTTCCAGTGAAGGCAAAAATCAACCTTCATTCTTAAAACCACTTTTCTGAAAAATAAAATTTTCTGGCCTGGCAGGCTGTGGCATACCTATAATTCCAGCAACTTGGGAGACTGAGGCAAGAGGATGGCAAGTTCAAAGTCAGCCTCAGCAAATTTGCGAGGCTCTAAGCAACTTAGTGTGACCCCATCTCAAAATTTAAAAAAATAAAAAGGGGCTGGGGCTCAGGGGGAGCATCTCCTACCCCCATACCCCATAGTTCAATCCCCAGTACCAAGGGGTGGGCAGGAATCCAGAGTGAAAATCGGTTTCCTGGAGATGCATTATTTTTAAATGTAACGTTACAATATTGCAATTTATTTTATTGGTATAAGTTATACATGATTGAAATAATTTATAAGAAATGACTGGGGATGTAGCTCTGTTGGTAGAGTGCTTGTCTTGCATGCACAAGGCCCTGGGTTCAATCCCCGGCACCACTATTGAAAAAAAAAACTTCTGAGCCACCCAAAATTTAAAAATCAGTGCAATACTGGGATTAAAAACTTCTTTCATACACCACATCAGCAATAGCTTTTGATTTTTCTTACCTCAACTAATTGCACTTAAGGTAGATTACTGAAATATGACAGTACTTCCTTAAACTTTGAAGAACATGTTTGTAAACAAGTAAAAGATCTAGATGAATGTATTCTGGGCCTATGCATTATTATTGTTATTTTTCAGAGCCAGGGATAGAACTCAGGGCCTCACACATGCTAGGCAACCACTCTACCCACTGAGCTATGCCTCCAAATCCCTAATTTAAACATTTTGAATATTCATGGTATAATTAAAACATGTCCAAAGGCAAATTGAATTTGAACAAATATATTGGCCTTTAAATGCCTTGTGTTTCAAGTTTAGAAATCAGACCGTACTAATGCCTTCAAATCTTTACATTTGTTAATTGGCAGAGAAAGTGCGGCCTTCGATGAACAAATTATCCTTACAATCAAAGTATCAAGATCCACTAATTGTTTCTGTGATCCGCCTGACTTCATGGAACATACCATGCTACAGATCTGTTACTAGAAAAACACTACGATAGCCTATCAAAACCTTCTTTGTTGTTCCATAAAAGCTAGAAGTTAATCAGAGGGCACATTTTCCACAGGAGGGAATAGCTGTTTACCCCATCAGTCTGCAGCTCCTTCTGGAGAACCCCATCAGTCGAGGTTAGAGGGAATGAATGTTCTCTTTCAATATCATCCATAACCTCATTGAAATGTTGGTCAGAATTTGCAGGTTTACTTCTGCTAGAGGCAGGTCTCATGTGAAGAAGAACATTTGGTCCAGGTGAACCCCCGTGGGGCTCAACTTGCTTACTGGGAAGAGGGAAAAGTTGCAAGGTGAGACCTACACTTTCCACTGTGGCTGTATGCGTTCCTCCTGCTGCCTGCTCTCAGGCGACTCTTACTAAAATACAATTTTAAGTAAGCTCTGAAGGTGGGAAGCTTATTGGCTCTGTGTTTTGCATTTGCTGTTTTTGTTTTTTTTACAGAGCATCACGGAGATCATGATCTACGGTAGACTGTGTGTAAGAGGAGCTGGGGGTGTCGGCAGAGTAAATTTGGAGGAGCCCACAATATTGGCAGAGCATAAAAGGGCCCCTGCAGGTTTTGAAGAGTTGGACAATGTATTTGCGAAATTTCTCCCCCAGAAAAAAGTAGATGACTGGATTAAGGCAACAGTGAACGAAAGCCAGGGTTTCTGTGGCCTGGATGGCGTAGTCCAGATACCTTTCAAAGGTACAATTCTGAAGGACTTCTAGCTCCACCAGGGTATCCAGGAAAAGTACTATGTTGTAAGGAGTCCAGAACCCAAGAAAGAGCACCACCACAGCAAAGATCATCTTCACCGCCTTGTTCTTCTTTTCATTTTTGCAGTGCTGCAAGGTTCTGATGATCATGGAGTAGCAGAAGAGCATGATCCCCAAGGGGATCACCAACCCAAAGATGTTGATCTCCAGGGAGCTGAGAACCTTCCACGTGGTGGAGTTGACAGAGTACTTGGTTTTGCAGTAAGTGTGGTTGCGTTCGGTGTAACAAGTGCTGAACAAAAGGCCAGGGAGGGAGGCGAATACAGCCACTGACCACGTAGCCACACTGGTGATGACCCCATAGGTCAGGGTTCTTGCTCTCAAGGAAAACACCGCATGCACGATTGCCAGGTATCTGTCGATGCTCATGAGCATGATGAAGAATATGCCACTGTAAAAGCCCACCAAGTACATCCAGGAAATAATCTTGCATAGACCCAGACCAAAAACCCACTGGTCTGCAGCGTAGTAGCCCCAGAATGGGAGGGAAAGCACAAAGAGCAGATCCGAGATGGCAAGGTTGAGCAGGTACACGTCAGTCATGGACTTGAGCCGCTTGTATTTGAACAGGACTAGAACCACCACGGAATTTCCAAGCAAACCAAACAGAAAGACCAAGGAGTAAAGGGGGGGCAGGAAGAGCTCCCCGAAGGCCTTGACTCCTTCTTTGTTACAAGGCTTGGGGATGTTCTCATAGAGGTAGTAGTTGTTGTAGATGCTGTCATCCAGGGTAGTGTCTGCTATATCCGTGGGATTCATTTTCCAAACCTGTGAGGTTCTCAAGGAAGGTCTGGATGCAACAGAAACAGCTAATGACGGGAAGAGAAAACAAAGATTTCTGTAAGAAAAAAAAAAATAAGTCAAAATGGTGCTAAATGTGGAACACAGCTCCTCAGCCTGGGAAGGGTATAAAATGATCTGGGACAAAGCAATTTGTAGCTTATTCCCCAGAGTGCCCTGCAGGCCAATGAAATAACCCAGGCCTTGACCGGCATAGTTTAGGTTCAAAGTCCAGCTCTGTCACTCATTTTCTTATCCCTCTACTGGAACTCAATTCTTTTTCTTCCCCCCACCCCACCCCACTTGGTTCCAGAGACTGAACCTAGCTAGGCATTTTTAACCACTGAGCCACCTCCCCAGCCGTTTTTATGTTTTGAGACAGAGTCTCACGAAGTTGCTGAGGCTGGCTTTGAACTCATAATCCTCCTGAGCTGCCAGGATTACAAGTGTGCACCATCACACGTGGCCAATTCTCTCATTTGTAAGTGAGGATAACTTAAGACCCCCTTTTCAAGGAAGTGTATTTTATTTTTTATTTATTTATTTTTTAGTTTTCGGTGGACACAACATCTTTATTTTATTTTTATGTGGTGCTGAGGATCGAACCCAGCACCCTGTGCATGCCAGGTGAGTGCGCTATCCCTTGAGCCACATCCCGAGCCCAAGGATGTGTATTTTAAAGATTGTATTTAAGCTGGGGACGTAGCTCAGTGGTACTGTGATTGTCTAGCATGCCTGAGGCCTGGATTCAATTCCCAGCACTGCAACAACAACAAAAGATTCGCAAAGATAGTAAAAGCCACTAACTCCACTTTCCGGGATGACAAGATCAGCTGGGATTCCCCACAGAACTGGACCCAGACCCTTTGACAGAAAAATAAAAATCTAAATATGGAGAGCTAAATAGTGTAGTATACCACTACCCCAGCTCCTTGGGAGTCTGAGGCAGGAGAATCATTTGAACCTAAGCATCCAAGATCAGCCTAGGCAACACAGTGAGATCCTGTCTCTAAAAACCAAGCAACCATGAGCTGGAACATGGCTTGGTAATAGAGCGTCTGCCTGGCATGTGTGAGGCCCTGGGTTTAATTCCCAGCATTGCAAAACAAAACACAACCAAATCAACCTACACAGCGGGGCTGGGTAAATCACTCAGTGGTAGAGCACTCACCTCACATGCATAAGGCATTGGGTTTGATCACTAGCATCACAAAACCACCAAAACAACCAAAACCTTATACGTAAGGCCAATATTTCAGTAAGTGCTTACTTCACTAAAAGGAAACCAAGTTGGTCACTTGCCTTTATATAAAAATGCTTTGTACTATATAGACTTCAAAGAATGTTCACCAGTATGGTCCAATATATTCCCATGTTCCTGTCCCTACTCTACCTCCACCAAAAATCTTATACTCTAAGCTAAGCAAGCTTAATTGATCCATACAGAAGATCTATGAAAAATTCAGAAAGGTCAAACAACTTCTAGAGACCACAGAGCTGAGCATAGAACTTGCTCTTTAGGCTCCAAGCCCAATGATCTGCCAGTAACTCAGGTCTCAGGAGGAGATGGGGGGGGGGGGGGACTTATTAATTTATTGCATTTGCTAGTTTCTGGGGTATACATAGTCCCACTATAGCCAATTCCAAACTACCAATGGGCTCACAAAATTTCCGAACAGGTAACGACAGAGTCTTGGGAGCTGGTCCAAGCCAGCTCCAGCACCCCACTGCCAAGACCATTGGCGCCAAAGCACATCTACCTGGGGGCAGACCTGACCTTTGGGCAGAAGTAGCTAGCTGTTCATAAGCCAATTTGACACTAATATAGCAAATGTATTTTGAAGGCCTTTTGGGAGGCTTCAAGATTCTGATAATCTGAGGGAACTTTGTGTTCTTTTCATCAAGCTACAAAAAAAAAAAAAAAAAAAAAAAAAAAAAAAAAAAAAAAAAAAATCAGTCCTCTGCACCAAATCTCATCAGAGTGGGAAGTGGCCTGACAGATCTAGAAAAGACACATGATAGCCAGAAAGAAACTCTCCACCTCCCCAGTCACCTGTGTCTCCCATCTAAGTTGTCCAAAGAGGTTAAACCCTCCCAGTTACACACGTGCCCACCTGTGTATCAATTCACGGACGAAGGGCTTTCCTCCCACCCCAACATTCCTTATTAAACCCTTTTGCATTGTTAATTCACTTCCAATGCCTCCCACCACACACCCAAATGCACAAACTGTTTCTCAAAGAGATTTTGGTCTCTTCCTTCAGGGGAATGCTAAAGACCTGTGGCATCAAAGATGTGTGTTAAATGAATAGTTCTACCCTTTCCCACCATTTTACCAGTGAAAACTAAAGATCAAAACAAGACTGAGGAGTTAGGAAACTATCAGAAGTTAAAAAAAAAAAAAGCTGGTAAATGTTTGGAATTCTGTAGGCACGTGTGTGGTGTTTCTTAATCTTGGAGTCTTGATAGAAAGTTTGTATATTTAATGAAAAAATATCTGTTTAGGACATGTGAACTTAGGCAAGATGTGCTCAAGGGGAAGAGCCCTACATGTATGACTACCCGTCAGAAGAGGGTTCCGAAGCGTGGGGACAGGTAGAGAGCATGTAAGTTCCAAGACCGCTGTCTACCCTGAGACACAAATTACCTATATGCCCGGGTGTCTGGGTTGGCCAAGTAGCTGGCCAGGATGCGTTGCTGCCTTCAGGCCACACGTGTGTAGAGAAAAGTGCTTGGCTGGAGGCCCCGGGAATGTCCCCATCCCCACTTACCTTGCTTTTGTGAAAGTGACTCCGAGGATGGTCTGTGAGGCAATGCCAAGCCTGATCAAGCAGCACAGCTCTATGAAGGACGAGTGCCTTTGAAGGATGTGTGGCTTCCTGTGAGCACCGGCTCTATCCCTCACCCATCTATGCTGAGTTCAAGTGGGTTTTTTTTTTTTGTTTTTTTTTTTGATAGAAGCAGAGAAAAGTGACTCATTTCCCAAAACTGAAGGTTAGGAAGGTTTGCATTCTTCTGTAAGAGGAGAAAATGGAGAGGAAAGCCAAGTAAGCTTTTTAATTTTAAAAATTTGTTGGAGGGGCTGGGGAGGTCACTCAGTGATAGAACTTGCCTCACATGCGTGAGATGAGGCCCCAGGTTTGATTCCCAGCATTGGGGGGAAAAAAAGTTGGGACACAGTTTAGTGCTAGAGCTTCCCTAGCATGCAGGAGGCCCAAGATTTAATCCTCACACACCAATTTATTTATTGGCTTTTTGGGGAGGTGGGGTGGGGTTTAACCAGGGTTTGAACCCAGGGGCACTTAATCATTGAGCCATATCCCCAAGCCATTTTGATCTTTTTATTTTTGAGACAGTCTTACTAAGTTGCTGAACTTGCTATCCTCTTGCCTCAGACTCCAGAGTATCTGGGATTACAGGTGTGCCCTCCCCACTATTTGTTGACTTTTTTAACGTAAAAGGATTTTTTGTTCCTTCTAACTGGCTCATATGCTGTAGAATGTTCCTTCTCTTTTGGGTCATTGGGCTGATAGTTTTTTCCTCTTCATGAATACACAAGGGCAGATACTCAAGATGTATGATATTCTCTAAACAAGTGGGATCTGAGCCAGACTGAGAAGGCCAGGAAAAGGATATTCCAGAATAGAGAAAAATTTGTCTAAATGAGCATGTCTATTTGTCCAAATCTTCCCTGACTTGGAAGATTTTAGCCAACCACATTCTTAGATTCAATTATTTGTCTTCAAAGTTGTGTCTGTTGACCTCTCAAGTCCCTTCTGCTTGGAAACTGTGCCGTTTCACTGACTGATCAAATGAAAATAGCTGAGCCTGATATGTTGCCCTGCCATTACTGGACTCCCAAGAAATATCTGGGTGAGTCCCATCAATTTCTGTGTGTTTAGATTCAAAGAAGGTTTCTAGCCAGGCAAGGTAGTGCATACCTGTAATCCTAGCAACTTAGGAGTCAAGGAAGGAGGATCACAAGTTCTGAGGCCAGTGTCAACCAATTAGTGAGGCCCTATCCAACTTAGTGAGACTCTGTCTCAAAAAAGTATTGAGGATGAAGCTCAGTGATAAAGCGCCCCTGGGTTCAAGTCCAAGTACAAAAAGGCAAGTTTACAGACCAGCTATCCCACTCCTTGGTTTATACCTAAAGGACTTAAGAACAGCACACTACAGAGACACAGCCATAACAATGTTTATAGCAGCACAATTGCTAAATTGTGGAACCAACCCAGATACCTTTCGGTAGATGAATGGGTAGGTAAACTTTGGTATATATACACAATGGAACATTACTCAGCATTACAAGAGAATAAAATCATGGCATTTGCAGGTAAATGGATGGAGTTGGAGAATATAATGCTAAGTGAAGCAAGCCAACCCCAAAAAGCCAAAGGCCAAAATAAAATGTTTTCTTTGATATGAGGATCCCGGGGAGGAATGGAGGGAAAGGGGGGTAGGAATGATTGTGGAATGAGTTAGACATCATTAACCTAAGTACATGTATAAAGGTACCACTTTGTGTACAATCAGTGACTTGAAAAATTGTGCTCTCTGTGTAATATGAAATGAACTGCATTCTGCCCTCATGCATAACACATTAGAATAAATAATTTAATAAAAAAGACAAGTTTAGAAATTGTAGAGGTTACTTCTGTGTAGAAAACTGGTCTTCAAAAGTAAACACCCTCCCTCAAAACAAGGTATTAAGTTTTTAAGTAACATCTATTTCATACATGAGGAAGCAAACTCAAGAGAGGAAAGGTGGTATGCCATGACATCACACCCGTCAAGAGACACAGCTGGGCCAACACCCACACTCCTGACATCACATTCTATTGGGCTTCATTTCAGAAACCTGAGCAGAACAAGACTTAGTGTAAACCCTGCCCCAGACTATGATCCACAGCACCTGTTGCCCAACATAAGACCACAGCGACCCCTGGTGACCAGGCTTATTGCAACACCAAAACATCTGGTAAATTCCCTAGCCAACATGTACTAGACCAACATCTCTGAAATTGAAGCCAGAAACTCCCAAAGCTTTCAGGAAGAATCTCATAGGACTCTGCTGTAGAGTACCGTGTTAAAATGAGAGAAATGTGCCAGGCAGAGCTACACAGGATTGTACCCAGGGACAATGAGACAGTAAACAGAGTTTAAAGTCAGCTTACGTATGGCCGGCGAGGTTAGTTGGGTTACAAGGGCCTTCTATCCATTGGCTAATCTAATAATTTTGTGGGCTCAAAATTAACCACATGGCCCCAGGGAATTCAAGTTAGTACACAGTGGCCTCTGGTTATGAGAACCTAATAAGTGGAGGGGTTGGGTGTGTGGACTAAGCTGCTCTAAAAGGGAAACATTACAGCCAGACATGGTGGTAAATACCTAATCCCAGCAACTCTGGAGGCTGAGATAGGAGGCATGAAGTTCAAGGCCAGCCTCAGCAATTGGACTGGGGATGTAACTTAGTGGTAAACAATTCTTGGGGTTCAAGCACCAGTTTAAAAAAGTATGTGGGGTGAGTTAGGGAGACTGGCTACAAACCAGGACTACAAAATGGATTCATCTAAGTAAAGAGAACTTTGGTAAGGAAATAAAATATTGCAAATAATTTTTGGAAAGATAACACATTTTCATGTAAACCTGTATGTCCAAGAAGATTAAGAAAAACAGAAAACCTGTAACTGATTAACACTACTTACCAAAGTTGTACTGAGCATCTAAAGTACTCAGAGAATGATTTAGACCTTAAATGTTTATATTAGAAAAGAAGAAAGGCTAAAAGTTTGGGAGAAGGGTGCTTGACTAGAAAAGGAGGCAAGAGAAAAGTAACAGGGGATAAACCATGGGGGTCATAAGAGAGAATATAAGAGCAGAAATTAAACAAGTTCAAAGGAAAAGAGACCCATTAAAATATTTGAAAACACTAATAAAACTGACAGACCTGTAAGGAAGTTAAAGGGGGAAAAAAAACAACTTTAGAATGCAAAGGGAGATATACAATTTTAAAAAATATTATGAACTTTATCACAATAAAAGATAAATCTTACCAAAACTGGCTCAAAAAAACATAAAATCTGATGATTTTTAACATCATCCAGTAGTTTAAATGCTTGACACAAGAGCAGATTCATACACACTCAAAGTTTCCACAAATTCTACTAAGTATCCGAGGTACCTACGGTTTTAATCTCAGGCATCTTCCCTCCCCTTCTGAAATAAAAAAAAAAAAAAAAAACAACTCTAAACTCATTTGTTCAGGTTAGTACTATAATTTTGATGACAGACAGTAGGAAAACATAAAATTGTTCAATTTCACTCATGAATATATAGGGCAAATATCCTATATGAAATATTAACCCATAATGATCAAGTTAGTTCATTTCAGAAAAGCAAAGTTGGTTTAATACTAGAACATCTATTTTATGCATATCACCACATTAACAGAGAAAAGCCATATGCCATAGAAAGAGCCCTGAATAAGGAAAAAAAAATCTACCATTTGTGACAATATAAATGAACCTGAGAGGCACAGATAAGTGAAATAAGCCAGGCACAGAAAGACATAATATGAGGAATCTAAAAAACCCAACTCAAAGAAGCAGAGAGTAGAACAGTAGTTACCAAGGCTTGGAAGAGGGAGGAAGGGCTAGGGAACGTTGATTAAAGGCTACAAATTTCAGTTGGGGGGAAATAAGTGCAAGATGTCTACAGGGCAATATGTTGACAAATATATACTTGAAAATTGCTAAGAGATTTAAGTGTTCTCAACACACTTCAAAAAACGATGAAGTAGTTAATGCATACGTAAATTAGCATGATTAAACCTTTACACCATGTATACCATAAATATATATAATCTTTATTAGTTAAAAAACAACAACAACAGTGGTGGTAGGATGGGAAGTCAGCTTCCTAAAGCACAAAAAAGAAATATTACCTTAGAAGGTAACTTTTTAAAAATGCTAAAAATCCAACAAACCTGCTATCCAATTGTAAACAAAAGTCATTCCTTTAAAAATTAGGACCATGGCTGGGCGTGGTAACACATGCCTATGATCTAGCAGCTGAGGCAGGAGAATTGCAAGTTCAAAGCCAGCCTCAGCAAAAGTGAGGCACTAAGCAATGCAGCAAGACCCTGTCTCCAAAGAAAATACAAAATAGGGCTGCAAATGTGGCTCTGTGGTCGAGACCCCGAGTTCAATCCCTAGTACCCCTCGCAAAAAAAAAAAAAAAATAGGACCATGACTGTAATGCCCACCACCAATTCTATTACAGCCAGTAGGAAAAGACAAGAGTTAAGAAGATATAATGAATTCAACAAATTAAACAAAAATCAGATGTATACTTAACAGTGAACAAAGCCTTTTTAAATTTTTCATTTAAAATAACAGAACAAAAAAGTTTAAAAATAAAAGGAGATAAAAGGCTTGTATTCTGAAAACTACAAAATGTTGTTGGAAGAAATAAAAGATACAAGTAAATGAGGAAATGGCCTATGCTTACAGACTGGAAGACTTAGTATCGTCAAGTCAGTATTACCCAAAGTGATCTAAAGATTCAGTGGCATCCCTACCACAATCTCAACAGCACTTTTTCCACAAATAGAAAAATCCATCTTAAAATTCATATAAAATCTCAAGGGGCCTGCAGAGCCAAAACAATATTGACCTATACTTCCTGGTTTCAAAACTTATTACAAAAAAACATGTTAATCCAAATAATGTGAAACTAGCACAAACACAGACACAGAAATGGAATACTCAGAAACCCTCACAAGTATGGTCAAATCTCTTTCTGCATTATCTTTACTTCATCCCATTCCCACTGTATAGTAATGATGTCACTTAGTACATTCTCTGGGGGATGTGGTCAAATTAGCTTTGAGAAGGGTGCCAAGATTATTCATTAGGGAAAAGACAAGTCTTTCAACAAATGGTGTTAAGAAAACTGGAGATCCAACCGCAAAAGAATAAAGTTGAATACTTACCTTACACAAATAACAGATAAACTATAAAACTTGGGGAAAGATATATAAGGGAAAAGCTTCATGCTGATGAATTTCACAATGATTTCTTGTACCAAAAGTACAGATAACAAAAGGAAAAACAGATGAACTGAACTGCATCAAAACTTAAAATTTCACCACATGGTGGCGCTCACCTGCAGCTGAGTGGTAGGGCTCTTGTGGAGCATGCAAGAGGCCCTGGGTTAAATCCCCAGTGACACTAGAAAGAAAAGGACAAAGACTTTTTGATTTGGTGAATTTTAACCAGGTTGAGTTTTCAAGAAAAATTTTTAATAAACAGCCAAGTGCGGTGGCACGCACTTTTAATCCCAGTGGCTTGGGAGGCTGAGGCAGGAGGAATGCAAGTTCAAAGCCAGCAGCAGCAACTTGGCAAGATCCTAAGCAACTTAGCAAGTAAAAATATCTGGGGAGGTGGCTCAGTGGTTAAGTGCCACTGGGTTCAATCCCTCGTGCCCAAAATTTTTATTTTAAGTTTCTGTGCATAAAAGGATATGATCAAAAAAGTGAAAAGGTGGGTTGGGGTTGTAGCTCAGTGGTAGAGCGCTTGCCTCACATGTGCGAGGCCTTGGGTTCGATCCTCAGCACCACATAAAAATAAACAAAGATTTTTTTAAAAAGTGAAAAGGCAATCTGCAGAACGGGAGTAAATATTTGCAAATCATATCTGATAAGTGGTTAATATGCAAAATATTTAAAGAAACCCTACAACACAACAAGAAAAACAACCTGATATAAGAATAAAATAAAGTATCCAGAAATGAACTTCAGCAACTAGTCCAGAAACAGATTGAAGCATTTTATCACATTCTAGTCTCCAGACTGAAACCTAAAGTGTGAAATTCAGAATTTTTTAGTCCCCCTTGGGAACCTGAAATGGAAAGAACTGTTCTCTCCATACCTGCTAACATCAAAATGTTCCATCACCTAAGGTTAGTCCTTCAGAACATAGCCTTTATACCACTGCCCACTCCACACCCACCTGATTCACGTGCAGACCACTAAATCCTATTCCATAATAACCAATTCCCTCTTTCTGCCTTTCTGTGTGCCCTGACAGACTCTTCCTCCTTCCTGAACCCATTTCAATATTCAGCACAAATGTGTATATTTCAAGAGTATAATCAATGGGCTGTGAATGTAACTCAGTGGTCGAGGGCTTGCTTACATGTATAAGGCCCTGGGTTCCATCCCCACCAACAAGAAAATAGATTATACCATTGTAACACTGCTATATTGTACATGAAGGGACAATGGGGAATAGGCACCACAGGGATTTTTAATATAGAGATTTAGCCAGGCGAGCCGGTGAACACCTATAATCCCAGTGGCTCAAGAGGCTGAGGCAGGAGGATTTCAAGTTCAAAGCCAGCCTAAGCAACTTAGCAAAGCACTAAGCAACTCAGTTACACTCTGTCTCTAAATAAAATACAAAAAGGACTGGGGATGTGGCTCAGGGGTTAAATGCCCCTGAGTTCAATCCCTGGTGCCAAAAGAGAGAGAGGGAGGTAGGGAGGAAGGGAGGGAAAGAGAGAGAAGCTTAGTTGTCATACCATCAAGAAGGTGATATGAAGAGTTCTGAGGGAACTGTTCTGGCAAGAAATTTTGTTCCTGCAGCTCTGAGACTCCTTGGTGGGACCTGTGGAGGCAATAAGTACCATGGTGATTAGCAGACAGACTATAGAGGAACATCATCATCTGTGGCTGCCTACCCTCACACCCCAGGGTGAAAGGAGGAGAAAAACCTATCAGAAAATAATGGTGCCACCTTGGAACAAAATAACAGGTATGTCCCACCACACTACTCAGCTAAGATATTTCTTTGTTTGATTCTCTTGGTTTATCCAATAGGGAAAAGAAGAAATGCCATTAACTACTGTTGACAAATGATTCCTCTTGCATATAGTTAATTGAGAAGTGGGACCAATTTGGTCAAGGTTCAGTCAAGCTGAATTTTAACAAAATGTGAAATCGTCTACATTTCATTACACAAAGTCAAAATCTCACTGTATAGTTTTCTGTTACTGCTGTAACAAATTGCCACAAACTCAGAGGATTAAACAACACCTGTTTCCATGCATTTTCCAGCTTGCTGAGACCACCAACCTTCCACAGTCTGTGGGCTCTTCCAGATTCCGTCAGCACTGCAGCTTCTTCTCAAAATGTTCCATCGCTTACCTTCATTTTATAAAAACCCCTGTGGGTGACATCTGGCCCACTGAGATCATCCAGGATGATCTCCCTTTCTCAAAGTCCTTAATTTAGTAATTTCTGCAAAGTTCCTTTTGAATGTAAAGCAGCACATTCACAGGTTCTGGAGATAAGGACATGGACATCTTTATGGGCTACAATCCTGTATCACATCACATTGAGCAATATCACCACTGACACCAGAAAACTCTTACTCAAAAATTATTATATTCATACTAACAGATGCAAGTTCTCCAAGATTGTAATTTTTGCTTGAAAGCTCAGTGGGTTTTATTTTGTTTTGTTTTGTTGTTGTTGTTAACCAAGGATTGAACCCAGGGATGCTTAACCACTGAACCACATCCCCGGTAGAGACTGGGTCTCACTGAGTTGCTCAGCACCTCACTTTTTGCTGAAGCTGGCTTTGAACTGGCGATTCTCCTGTCTCAGCCTCCCAAACCACTGGGATTACAGGCATGTGCCAACACGCCCTGTGAATGCTAAGTTTTTATCATTGGCAATAGTCAATGGTTTCACTTAAAATGACAAGCTTGCTTCATTGATTTTCAATATCTATTGAATAAAATTGTGGTTATTTCATGTAAAATGAAATTCCATAAGAATTCAAGGGTAGAGATGACAAATTTTAGTTTTTACTAAGATTATTAAGTAAAATTGGTACTAGGAGAACAGAGCAACAAAAGAGTTAACATTTTTAAGTACAATCTGAAGGCACTGTATTAATTTGTCCAAAGATCCCAGTAGTTTTTGCCTGCAACTGCTTTTGCATCCTCAGAACAAATACAAAGAGTGAAGAACAAAGTTATAGTGTCAGTATGAATATTAATTTGATATCAGATCCCCTGGAAAGAGTGGCAAAGACCTACCACCTCCTACCCTCACCAGGGGTCTATGAGCCATATCACATCTTGAAATTTGCTATTTAGAGAAATAAAACCTGCCAGCAGATGGCAGCAGGTACAGTAGCATTTCCCAATTTGCAGTAACCATTATTTAGGAAACTGATTTCATTAAAAAGGAATTTAAATTTTTGCCTTAAAGTTCAAAGATAGCATCTCTTTTCAGAAGTTAAACTAGACCAAATAAATCCATGAAGCAGGTGCTACTTCAGCTTACAATTCAATGACCCAACAACTTTAAGTACTACAGTAGGCCTCTCATTTTGTCACGCAGAACACTAAAAATAGTACATAGCCTTGGTACACGAACTCTGCCATTTACTAAATAGTGCAAAATTCAAAAAAGTGTTCTGCCAACTGGAATTACTCTAAAATTGAAGCATTTCCCTTAAAGAATCATGTATAGAGTTTAATAAAACATCATTTTTTTCAATTAAATGTTATTCAGTCTTTTTCTTTATTAAAACATCAGGGTACTGAGAAAGAGCTTAAAGAAATTTTAATGAGACCATCTACATATTGTCATCAGGCTTCTTGATTGATGCCTTTTTTTTTTTTTAAATAGAGAAAAGGTAAAGAATTTTATTTCTAAAACAGTATATGGATGAATATCATCAATGATTCTAGAAGGCAACCAGGGGAAATGAAATTTTCATGTAGGAGCGCTGGTCATAGCTTAACTTTCTTAACTTTTAGTCAAACAATATGAACAGTTTAAATTTGAAGCACATATTTGTCAAATTGTTCTGCAAAATGGTTGTTCCAATTTATATTTCAAAACAGAACTTTTCTGTGCCTATGTGAGGATTCAGTTATTCAACAAAATTTTCTAAACATCTGCATATCTAGCACCATGCTGATCTTAAGGTGAATGTAAATTGCCTAGTGGCACTGGTTTCCTAATCCAGTGGAAGAGTCAGTCAAAGGTATATGGACACCATTAACGTGTACTATGTACAGTAAGATTTTAACAATTGGATAGTAAAATGAGATGAGGTTAATATAAAGCATAACATTGAATAAGTGAGATATGAGATACGGTTCTGTAAGAGAACAGAAATCCCACCTGGCTCTTGTTCAAATAAAGAGATCTGGGAAGAGTTGCTCTGTGCCTGCTATATTTGCAAAACGAAGAAAGCATGACAAGTACTGACTGGCAGAGCAAACCAGACACTGGGGCCAGAGGCAAGGACTGGAGAAGGGGTGTGTTAGGAGTCCACCTGGCTCCAAAGACTAACTTCCCCATCCCCAGAGAAGAGCAGTCCAACGGTGAGCCCTGCTGGCTCACATGATCCTTACCCACCAATCAGACTAGCCCTGCTGGCTCACATGATCCTTACCCACCAATCAGAAAGCACCCCATGCCAACTGTCAAACCCTTCAACCATTAAACTGTCATAACTGTAAAACCACCCCCGGCTCTATAAATATGCAGAGCTGTTCCTCAATAAACGGGCATTTTCTCCGACAACGAGCCTTGTTCATTCTTTCAGGGTAGACAACCTGTTCCAGAATGTAATGTTTAGTGCAGGACATTAATTAATGGTTAACCAAAGTTAGACAGAAGCTGAAGTCATCATAGGCATCAGCACCTTCTGAAACCAAGAGCCAACCCCATAATCTCATCAATCCTCTCACACTGAATGTTAGCTCTCAGTCAGAACACAGTAATGAATATGTGCCTAAGACCTCATCTCGTAGGCTATCACTTAGGAATATCTCAGGGATGGTCAACTCCCACCTTCTAGTTTCCTTTGGAGTTCCTGATGGGTTTTCTTCTGCCCTAAGGCCAGGCTTCCCTTCCCTTCCCTCCACAGCAGAGCAGTCTTTCTTAGGGCTTAACAATGACAATATGAAAATCCTTCCAATCCACTTTGTATTCAAGGAACTATATACAAAGGGAATGAAGGGGGATGGGGGGGGTTCTTGGAGCTGAGGTTGGCTGGCCCCATGGATTTTTTTCCCCCCAAAGGGAGATGCCATCAACTCATGGCTAGGTCCCTTCACCATCCTGAAATAGGATCTTCCCATGGCCACACAACCAAGACACCTATTTGTGCCCAACAGAGCTGAAAAGAAATATGGTGGCAGGCTGTTAAGGGTAGCCTCCTCCCAGCCAAATGCAAACAGGGAAAGAAAGGACACTTCTGCCTCTGAGTGGCTAGCTTCAAGGTACAAGGCAAATGAGTGGCAGAAGCCAGTCACCACTGTGTGGGTTGACTTCAATTTCACAGGCCCTCAAGGCCCAGGCAATGAGGGAATCACGTAAAAGTTACTTGCCTGGAGTTGCCAGCTTTGCAGGATTCACTGGGACATGAGCCTAGTGGTCCATGAGAGCCACTGTCTCCCTTGCACCCAGTCAGGGCTCAGCCAGCACAACAAACTACAGAGTCTGAACTCATGTCATGCCCTCAGCCATAAAAGCCCTTATTGCTTTCCTTTCGTAGCTGACTCCAGGTCTTCCTCAAAGACCAGTTCGTCGCCATCTTCTCCTCTAAGTCACCTCTAACCTGGGCTTTAGCCTTAAGTCATCCTGCATGGAGACTGCTCCTCCATGAGAACAGAAGATTGTCACCACCCAAAGTGGAACCAGAATTGCACCATAACAACTTGCCAGGGCTTTGGAGTTAGAGCCCAAACTTCATTCACAGTCAGGTTCTGCAACCTCCAAGCTGTGTAACCCTAAGGAAGGAACTTAAACTGTCTGAAATCACCTTTCTCATCTTTAAAAGGAAAAGATGGGAAAGCCTCCATCTGAGATACTGGGAAAATTGAACCGTAATGAGGTAAACACTGCGCAGGGATGAGGAAATAGGCATTTCTACATTTATGGCAGTCCCAGATTGCGCTGGTAGAACTGGACTGACCAGATGGAAGCAGTATTGGGGACTGAACGTAGGGGTTCAATGTACTGAGCTATATGTCCCCAGCCCTTTTTATTTCTTGAGACAGTCATCTTGCTGAGATAAACCTGGTACTTGCCATCCTCCTGTCTCAAACTTGGAGTTGGATTATTTGCAGCATTTAAGAGACCAGTGAGGAAGCCCTTGTCTACTGTGACGCAGCCACCAGGGGTCAGTGATGGTTCTCAGTCATCCCACATGGTCTTTCCTGAGGGACACATGCCACAATCTGGGCAAGAAGAAAAAGCAGTTCTCCCTTGATTGACCAGAACCAAAACTCAGAAAGGTTGTGAGCACCAGTTGGCATCAGGCCCTCTCTGACCTCGAGCAAATTACTGCACCATTTAAAGAAGGAACTGTTCAATTTTCCTACCTCCATGTCTGCTGTAGGGCACGAATATCCCAGCGTCACCACCCTGGTTTAGAAGAGCCTGAGTGCGTCCTACACTATCTTCACAGCTCTCCTTGGTAGCATTAAATCCAAGTTACCTCTTCTGGTACTCTTCTCAATATTATACTTTTGCTTGTCCTCCCTCCTCCCTGCCAAGGTCTCTGCTCTCTTGCAGCCCCACCCCCACCCCAAACTAAGTTTCACAGAGATTCTCATGGAGTGGCCTGGTTATAGGAATACAGACTACATCTTAAGTAGACAGAATTCCATTGCAGGATGAGGAGGACAGTGGAACTCAAGACAGCTAACAGAGAGGCTGGCCCGTGTGGCTAGGGCAGGGGAGCTCCCAGATGCCAGGGTCCCTTGGTAGGAGTGGACCAGAAAGAGGGAAGGGCATTGCAGAGGACATTGGGAAGGAATGGGGGTGTCTGCTACTCGGGGGATCAGTCAAACTTTATAGCACTTGCCCAGCTTCTCTCGGCTAGTGGTGGACTGCAATTCAAACTTGGGTCTGCAATGTAGTGACAGAATCCAGAAGGAAAAAGGCAATGGAAAGTGAGGGCAGGAGAACAGAGGTAGAGAGGGCAACTGCTGCAGTGACCGACACATTAACAGAGAAGCACTCATCAGAGTGAAAATAAAGGAAAGGAGGTCACGACGGGGTCACTTCAGGAGAATGATTTTTGGTGAGACTGGAAACTGGGAACTCAGGATGAGATCCATGGACAGGGAGCCTAGCACACTCAACAACACCTGGCAGACAGAGGCATTCAAGACATTTGTTTGGGTTTGGGGGTGTCGCTCAATGGTGGATGCTTGCCTGATGTGTGCAAGGTCCTGGGTTTCATCACCAGCACTAGGGGGGAAAAATCTACAGCAGACAATGAGTAAAGTGAAGAAATGAAAACAAAAAAAGCATAAGTGGTTGAAATTTTGTTGCTTATTAAATTCTAAACACCTTGCCTAAGTCTGTTCATCTATTCTTCAAATGTATTGAGTGTTTATGCTGGACGCGGTTTTAGGCAATGGGAACCCAGAAAGAGTGATTGAGCTCAACGGGGAAGTAAGTAGTTATTTTAAAAGGGATTGTTCAGTTTGATCGTGTTGAGTTTGGTGGTAGAATTTTTCCTGTAATCCCAGCAACTCCAGAGGCTGAGGCAGGAGGATAGCAAGCTCAAGTCCAGGGCCTTAGTGAGACCCTATCTCAAAAAATAAAAAGGACTGGAATGTAGCTCAATGATAGAGCGCCCAGGGTTCAATAACCAGTGTAGTGCCAAGGAGAAAAAAAGGGGTAGGTGGGGGCACCTACATTGTCCTATCCTAACTCCACAAATGGTCCCGCCCACTAAGCAGTGGTTATGTTGCAGCGTGGAAGGTGGAGCAATGAGTGGGTCCGGAATCCCCACAGAGCCTATTACTACTTAGATCCTGCTGAAACTGACTAGCAAGCTTGATGTGCCCCTCTTGCATGAAGGCAAAGAATATAGTGTGTTCTCTTCTCATTCCCATCACAGACCTTAAAGTTGGGGGGCACATTCCTAACTTCAGTTCCCAAACTTCAAGAGGATCTCTCTACACTCCAGGAGTGTTTTTGTTCCTGTCGCCCTTACCCCATCTCGCCAAACACTCATCCTAGTGCCAGCCCCAGATAACCAGCGATTCTTCTGGCAGAAGGTGGTCCATGTTGTTCTTGAAATCTTCTTGTATAGCAGATCTCTAGTATGAAAAGTTAAAAAAAAATCAGATTAATACTAGTTAGATTAGTCCAGGGAAAATAGAAAATAGCCAGTGTAATGTTACCAGAAACAGAACTCTGAAAGCATTTGACAGTCATTTCAAAAATATGTTAGGAATGGCTGGCCATAAAGGTTGCCATGATCTGCCAGGCACACCCTCTATCATTTATAATAAGGCAAGAAAATTGCCAAATTCAAGGCCAGCACTGGCAACTTATAAAACTCTTTCTTAAAAACGGAATAGGCTAGGGCTGGGGATATAGCTCAGTGGGTGGAGTGCTTGCCTCACATTCACAAGGCCCTAGGTTCAGTTCCCAGCACCACCACCAGGACCAACACCCTGCCCCCAAAGGAATAGGCTGGGGATATAGGTCAGTGCTTGCTTAGCAAATAAGAGGCCCTGGGTTAAATTAAATGCCCAGTACCTAAAATACCAAGAAAATAACCTTTTTTTTTTTTTTTGCTTATCCAGTCATTAGTTGAAGGACATTTGGGCAAAACTATCAATACTCACATGCTTGGTTCCACGTGGATGGGTCTTTGATTCTCTTGATATATCAGGCAAGTGTAACAGGGCTGTAACACTATGATGAACTTCCAAATTGTGTTCCAGTGTTTTACTGTTCCGCAATCCACCCACAATGAATATATAAGTTCCCATTTCTCCCGATTCTTATTGATACTTGATACAGTAGCCTGCTACAAAGGACAGTAATCATCCTTAAAGTCTGAGCCCTTCCAAACCCAACTCAACTGTTTAGAATTGACTGCAGGAAGCGCATGGGGACTGAGTAGACTTTTGTTGCCTCAGAATTAGGTACACCATTTTATTAGCTTCTCCTGGAGATTATTAGAATTGAAATTCCTTTCCTTTAAAAAAAAAAAGGGGGGGGGTGGTCAGCACGTCCATCCAAACTTCACATTCAACCATCTCCTGTAAGGGGAAATAAAAGAGTACTGGCACAAGAAATGGAGAATGGGTGGGTAGAGGCAAGAGTGTAGGGACAGGCATTACCGAGGGACAGTTCATTATGTTGCATTCTATCTGAAGTCTTTAGGGAAAATTACTACCCGAGATGTGATGCGATTTTTGACACTGAAGGTATCAACGCAGAAACACATTATTCTAAATGTTCAGTGTTAACGTGGGATTAAGTAAAGGAAGAGCAAAGTATCCCTATATCAGATACTGATGCCCTGTACTTTTAGAAGCTGTTGTCTAAACCAGGTGCAGAAGAGCATGCCTGTAATCCCAGATACGCAGGAGGCCAAGTCAGGAGGATCACAAGTTTGAGGCCAGCTTGGGCAAATTAGCAAGACTTCTCTCAGAAGAAAACATTTTAAAAAGTGCTACAAATATGATTGTGTGGTAGAGTTGGCTAACAAGCATGAGATGCTGGGTTCAAACCTCACTGCCTGCCACACACACACACACAAAATCATTAAGCTGAGGTGAGCCTAGTTCGGTAAAAATTTAGTTCAAATAAAAAAGTGGAATTCCCAAAGTAAGTTCTGAACACACAGAGCTTAAAAACATCAAGCAAACAAAACCCCATATTATCCATGTAGCATTCTGAAGGCAACCCTCCACCCCAAACGGAAAAGCCAGGTGAATGACTTGGACCCAGAGTTTAGGCACAAAATAATCCTCTGCCGCGCCTCCACTGCCACAGGCAGATTCTAAGGCTAGCACCAGCCAGAAAGGTGGCGGGCAGCCAGTGGTAAAGGGAAGCACATTTCTGACTCTTAGTAGGTTAAATCACAGGGACATGCCCCTCTAAAGGTACATCCACTTCTCAGCTCCTCTGGGAGAAGGTAGGCCCAGGGTTAAAGCCAGATTTTGAAACTTTCGACTCTTAAATATTTCTTCTACTTCAAAATGCTGGCATTTGATTCTTTTGTGAAAACACGGAAGAGCTGAATGTAGCCCACCCGCCAAAGCTCATGGACTCCCTTCTTCTTAGGGGCAGTACGTACATCCAAATTTATTCTGGATTAAATGATCACACAGACACGTCATATCCATGGAAAAACCCTCGTTTATTTGATTAAACAAAAATAAAATAAGCTGCATAGGAACAATTTTAAAGTCCAAAGAGACACCAACTTTGTTTTAAGGCTGTAGTAGCTGATACAGCATCTCCTTGCTACCTTCTCCAGCCTTCTCTGTGGACCAAAGCGATACATTCAGAAGCCTGTGAGCTAATACAGGAGTTTTTGAACACTTTTCCATTGGTTCTTCATCTGCTCATTGCCTGTCATGCCTGCGGCCTGCAACATTAACATTTAAAGATTTAAAAGTAAAAGCCAAAGGGGGGAAGGGGGAAAAAAAACAAAGAAAAACCCACTTTTGTCTACTAAAGGTTTGGGGGAAAAATCTTGATTTCCCCACCCATCCACCAAAATGATGGGGTCGGCATTCCCAAGGCCAAGACCACTTAAAAAGTGGCAAAAGGCAGTTGGCACCCCACAAGGGCTGACAGTCTGCTTTGTGCAGCCAGAGAAGTTATTGTGGTGGTGCGTATTTCTCCTATCAGTTTGCCTGGAACAAATAATAAAAATTAGAGGTTTAATGTAGTCAGTATGACTGACACCGGGCATAAGATCTGTGTTAGAATCCCCCAATCCTGCATTTATTTTTCCTAAAAAAAAAAAAAAAAACCTCAACCGAGTCACATATTCTATACAAAAAAAAAAAAAAAGAAAAAAGAAAAAAGAGAAAGAAAATTAAAGCATTTTGCTGACCAGGCATGAGATCTAATGAACAATATTAAACAAGATTTATTAAAAAAAAATACTAACAACCCTCCCACCCAACTGACTATACCTATCATGCTAGCTTAAAACATCCCTTTACCTACCCACCCTCATCTGCATTGACTTTAGGGGAAAAGGGGGGGAAAAAAGATATCTTACCACCCTAAACACAAGAAAACCCCCTAAATATGAAAAACTCTTCCTCTGAAGACAACTACACAAACTGCTAGAAACATAAAGAACTATTACAGAGCTGGTTATTTAAAGAAAGTAAACACTTTGCTACACACGCCAACATTCAGCCAGTGTGCTCTGAGATAGCCTTAAGAAAAAAATACTACCTGAGCTCGTAAGTTAATACAATCATTAAAAGGAGGTCTAAGACCGTGTGGATACACAAAACTTTTAGAACCATTGCTGGTTAAATGATGATGGAGAACATCCCACCAGGCTGGCTTGTTAACCCGTAAGATCAGTTTTTTTTTTTTTTTAAATAGACATTATTGAGGTATTTCTTCACCGTGACATTTACAAACCCAACTCTCATTATTACAGTGGTGTCAGGACCCTCTTCCCACTGAACCAAAAAATCAAACAGGGAAGAGGAGGGGCAGAAGGTCAATACAGTATATCTTGATAATGTGCTTCTCAAATTTATCAAGTATTTAACAAACAAGTAAAGGGGGAGGGGGGGACCCGTCCACATGTTTACCTTTGGTAGAAAAAAAAAATTAAAAACACAAAACAAAAGGGCAACACACACTTCGCCTGTCACTGCTCAAAAGCAACAGTGATTGCTGAGAGGTCATGGCCATGGACATCCTGCTGGGTTCAGAAAGCTACAGTTACAATCATGAAGTCAAAAGGATTCTCATTCCCTTCAAATGTGTGATGTTTCCAACTAGACTTCAAATTTCCCCCTAAAAGGGTATATCTGCAGACATTGGAATACAGAGATAAAACATTTTTTCTCTTGAAGAGAAAAGGAGACCTAAGGTCTTTATTTCTAATTCCTCCTAAATCCTCCAATAGATCAGATTAACCAGTAGTTTCATAATACTGAACAACATGGTAAAGGTATATATATACAGTTCTTTTTCAGAGGGGGGAAAGTCTGATTGGTGAGAACTATGTGGGTTTCTGACTGCATTTACCTGACGTCTCTTTCTTTTAAAGGTCAATCTGGCGTTTCTCCTAAAGAAACCAGGTCTACATTTATGAAAACATTTCTTACAGAGGTAGGTAGCTTCCCACTTCCACCCATTCCCCACTGGATTCATAATACTCTTCTTTCCAGAACCATCATATGCTAACATGAGGTAGATGACTTTTGCCAAAAGTGAGGTAGAAACTAAATGAAAGGAGTTAGAGAAAGCCTCGAGGCCTTGGAAGGAGCAGCTCTATGCAACCATCTTGCACAAGTTTGACTTTTATACAGCCCCAGACTGTTGGAAACTCAGTAAGAGTGATGTTCTAAATAAATACCCTAAATACTTTTTGGCACCACTGGTTTTGTTTTTTGTTTTATTTTTTTAATTTTTCCTTTTTTAAACAACAGAAAAACAAGCCTAAAACTTTGGCATATCTTTCACTATCTACCAGAACACAGAATCTTAGAATCTTCCAAACAGGAAGACAACACATAAACAAAGAATATTCTGCTGCTTCTAGCCTAAAAGACTTCCCTCTTCCAAGAATTAAGCTTTGGCTTAATCAGAGTAAAACATACTGAGCCAATCTCAAGCTGTTCTCTTTTCACTCCACCACAAAGTGCCTTGATCCTGGCAACTTCTTTGCTTTGGCCCAAAATATCATTTTGATTCTGATTATGGTACCCTTGCATGTTTCCCCAAATAAGTTAGACTTAAAGGGCATTGATTGAGGGGTTAGTGCACCTGGGGTACAGCCTGGGCCACTGGGCTCCAGTCAACTCGGGCATCACCTGTCAGCCACAATTAAGCACAGGTTCTGAGATAGGATTTTCTTGTGACCAAGTTAAAAGAGAAATGATTCTTTTTTTAAAAAAGGACTAAGTTTTGAAATGTTAAGTTGGTGTCAAAGCATTTTTACCTATAGGTTAGATTGCCTTCAAACACCTCAATACTTAAACCTATATATGCAATTCCAATGGGCACTTCGAATACAGACTGACCTTAAGTCCTGCCACCTCCCCACTAACCACATCAGACCGACATAGGGACAACTGTGTAATTATCACTTACTCCCTAGAGACATTTTATTCTGCCTCAGGGCACCCAGGACCTATTCTTTTTCACCACATTGAAGACTCTCTCATCTTTGACCCAATTCCTACCTACCCTGGTATCACCTCTTCTGGGGCAGGAGACAAGCATTTGGAAACATGTGCTTTAGACAGCCTCACACCAGGGAGTATAACACGTTGGCTTTTAAAATCATCTTTCTTTGATCTGGAACATCCCATATAATACAATAAACACTCTCCAAAGTGCTTAGCACCAATCCCTATGGGTCAGGAGTCTATTTCAGGCAGCCACAAATGGCAGGTTGTTTTTAAAACAAAAGCTTCCCAAACGTGACCATATTTTTCAGATGCCACTCATGCCCTACTTCAGGTGCCATTCCACCACTGAGGCTACCGACACAACCGCTTCAGGGAGTGACCCTACCTGGGTGCTCCAAGTCTGCAAAGTGGTCCATCTATTAACCTGATTATTTCAGCCACGGAAAGGAAAAGGATTCACCAACAAAATCCACTGTAAAATGTTAGACAAGTCTTTTTTTTCCTACTGTTCTTCACCAAGAAAATAGGAGAAAAGAGTAAATGAAGGTGGAATAAAAAATTCAAAAAGTGGTGTGACCAACTGAAATAACTTTTCCCAACCACAAATACGACCTAGATTTTGGAAAACATTTTTAATCAAGACCCCTTTCTTCAATTAAAAAAAGGTTTTTTTAAGGCATTTAAAACCAGTTGTTTTGGGCAGGCAGTTGGGGGAGGAAGGACAATCACCTCCAACCTACTGCAAAAACTGTAAGTCTTTAGTTACAAACATAAAATTAATGCAAATTTTTTAAAAAAGTCTTTAGTTACATGAACTCTCAGAACTTACAGGAAAGATAAAATGTTAACAGAATAGAAATGGGAAATGATTAACTGTTAAGATATCAAAAAGAAGAGAGGGCTTGTACCACCTTCCTAACAACAATTTGAAGTTATTTTCTAATTTTTGGATCTTTGTTGGCATACAGCTCTTCTTTTGTGAGACGAGTCCCTCGCCCCCCCCCCCCCCGACCATTTTGGTCACTCAAGAAAACCTAGAATTAAAGTGATGGGAAGAGGTAGCCTAGCTTGAACTGAAAAATCAAACATCTAGCTGGGCATGCCTATGATCCCAGCTACTTGCTGGACAATTTAGCAAGACCCCATCTCAAATTTTAAAAAGGGCTAGAGATATAACTTAGTGGTAGTGCACCCCTAGGTTCAATTCCCAGTACCTTAAACAAAAGAAACAAATAATAAAGTAGAAAAGAGGTGGGTGGGAAAAGCAATTTGATTGACTTGTCACATTATCCCCATCATCATCTTTTCTTTGGGGATGACAAAACTAAATCCCTCCATTTGTTGATTCTGCTCCTTTAAAGTCACATCCATTTTGCAACAGCTCTTAAACACATGACCAAGAAACTGATCAGTTAGTCTTTCTGTTTCAAACATGAGGTCTCCCTCATAAGCTACTGATGTCTGAGAGCACCTCTTTATCCTGAGTATCACTACTTCAGAATTTGGATCTGACATCAGTTATTTGAGGGAAAGAGGAACCCACCTGGGTTCTAACAAGCAGTGTTACTAGCTACACCAGCTTTCCACTTAGAAGACAGAAAATGCCTAGAAGCACAAAGTTTTATACCCAAGTCCAGCTAATGAAGAAACCAATCCTGTAAAGTGACACAGATACCATCCCCGCCACCCCGTTCTGCAGAGGGGGGGACTGGCTTACACAAGTTTTCATTCTTTGGTACCGAGATACAGGTTTAAGAAAAGTTTATCATGGCGTACATTTCAGGTTGGGGTGATTTGGTTTACTGATCCTTTACATTCAAAGGCCTTGAGAGAAAAAAAAAAAAATACACGTTAATCATGAGGTCCTATAGCGTCACTTGGGTGCAATGATTCTGTAAAAGTGACCAGAGCAGAGGGTACGGGAACGGACTGCTCCAATTCATATGATGGTTAAACATTCTATTTCCCTGAACTTCCGAAGCAGGAAAAAAAAAAATTGTGCTTTAATAATAAGTTTATTCCTTTGCTTCTCTTCTCAGGAAAAGAAACTCCTAGAATAACAGAACATTCACTCTGGGGTCAGGGCAGACCCCTGCTCCTCCTAAACAGTCCCTGGTTTGGGGGTGGCCTTGCTTGGCCAGTGCCCTCTACCTACTCCTTCAGCACATGTCAATCCATGCCTGAAAACCCTCTCTCTGAGAATGAGGATAATTTTCTTCTTCCTTCCACTGAACTCTTTCTAACCAATAATAAAATAAGTATAATCAACTTTTGAGAATACTTTTCATTAAGAATCCTGAGCTATACCTACTTTTTTTAAGAAGCCAAAGTGTAAAGAAAAAAAAAAAAAAAGGTTCCTTGGGATGTGCTGTGTCGTTCCCAGCTTTATTATTTTGGGTGCAAGATGGCTTAAAATACACGTGTGTGCGCCCATGAGCGCACGCGCGCGCACACACCCTCCCTAACAAAAAGATCAGGTGCCCTAAAGTACTAAAGGTCTGCTTTTCTTGGCTAGCAAGCCACAGCCACATCTCGCAGGAATTAAAAAAAAAAGATGCTGAAGGGATGTTAGACACACTGAGGTAATAAGAGAACAGAGGAAAGTCCTCTGTTGCAGCATTAAAAAAAAAAAAAAAAAAAAGATTTTTCCAAAAACAAAACAAAAAGATCAAACCACACAACACAATCTAAACCCACGTAAACACAGCATTCTCAAGAACACAAATAGTCTACAATTATGAATTTTAAATCCTATTTTTCCCACGCTTTATAATTTTTTTTTAACTTAGTAGTTTTTGGGTTTCCTTGGCTCAATCTACAAAATACACCCCGCCACACACATCCAGTGCCCTTGCAGCCGTAGAGATGCTAGGCTTGTGCATATCGCGCCCCACATGGGGACAAGGGAAATGTGAACTCCACTGAGGAAGGGAAGAGGTCCTGCTGGAGAAGGAAATGTAAAGATTTATGAGGTAGATAGAAATTATCACTTCACAGGCTCAATCCCTGCACAAAAGACAAGTACATTCATCTGTAAAAAAATAAAGATGAGGTAGGACTTAAGCAATGTTGTACTTTTCTTGTTCTCTTAACAAAAAAAAAAAACAAAAAAAAAAATTTAAGAAAGAAAGAAAACAGAAATTTCCCTGAGACTGCTTCTTCTTTGAAATTCAAAAAGAGAGAGACGAACACGCACACCCCAAACACAGAAACCTAGAAGACGCAATTTAGAAGATGAGGATTCGATTGTTGCCAAAGTCCACCACCACGATCATTCCATCAGGGGTGACTGCAATGCCGGAAGGGCGGTCCATCTGCCCAAAACCACTGCCTTGAGCGCCAAACTTGCACAGGAAGCTGCCGTTGGCCTCAAACATCTGTACCCGGTGGTTCCTGGAATCGGCCACGATGATGCGCCCTTCCTGGTCCACAGCCACACCTTGCGGACGCAGGAACTGCCCGTTCCCGGTGCCCTCGGAGCCCAGGAAGCGAGCCGACTGGCAGTCGGAATGAATGACCAGGAGCCTGTGGTTGTTGAAGTCGGTGACCACCAAGTGGCCCTCGTGGTTGAAGGCCACACCCCGCGGGGAATCAAAGTGCTTCCAGAGAGCCCCCTCGAAGCCGTACTTATTCAGGAAGACGCCATCAGGCCCGAACAGCTGGATCCGGTGGTTCCTGGTGTCTGAGACTAGGATCTTGCCCTCAGAATTCACCGCCACATCCCAAGGGTAGTTGAACTGCCCGTTTTTG
The DNA here is from genome assembly GCF_964194105.1 of Spermophilus citellus. Taxonomy (NCBI): domain Eukaryota; kingdom Metazoa; phylum Chordata; class Mammalia; order Rodentia; family Sciuridae; genus Spermophilus; species Spermophilus citellus. The sequence continues at coordinate 30,099,309 of NC_138184.1, forward strand.
GTTCCTTTCTCACCAAACTTGAGGAGGAACTGACCCTCAAAGGTAAAGATCTGGATGCGATGATTGTCCTTATCAGCCACCACGATTCTGCGCGAAGCATCGCAGGCCACCCCAGCTGGTCGGTCGAACTGGCCGGGCCGGGAGCCCAGAGTACCAAATTTGTGATGGAATGAGCCACAGGGCTTGAATACCTGGATGCGGTTATTGCTGCGGTCAGCGACGATAATGTAGCCCTCCTTGTCCACACTGACACCCCAAGGGCGACAGAGCTTGCCATCGCTATCACCCTCACTGCCGAAGCTCAGGCCTGGGAGCCCAATGCCCACATAGCTGCGGCCTGATTTGACCACCACTTTGAAGGGGCTGTTCTCAATATGCTGGTTGCACATGGTCACCGACACCAGATGCTCGCCCTCTAGCTGGGGCCGGTAGCTCACCACGTAAGTCCCGTTCTGCTGGTCACTCACCTCTGCACCAAACAGGTTGCCATCGGGGCCAAGGACCACAGCTGACATGAGGTCACCTCCCGAAAGGCGTGGCTCACCATCATGGTCGTAGCCAATGACAGTGAAGGAGGCAACCTTACCCTGAAGGGCCCGCTTGAGGCCATCACCTGTGGCCTTTGTGAGAGGTGCAAAGGCCCCACTGCTAACAAAGCCAAAGGACTTGATGGCAAGGTACAGTGCCTGGTCAGGGGGTGTGAACATGATCCGATCATCTTCCTGAGGCTGCAGGAGGCTCCCCACGGTCTTCAGCTCCTGTACTTGGGCCACCATCCGGTCTCGGGCCAGGAGAATGTCCAGTGCCCTACCCTCCTCCAGGACCTGCTGAACGGCACTGATGGTGCTCTCCAGCTTGTTGAGGTTTTGCCGAAGTTTCTCAACCTGCAGATACAGAGACTTGGCTTTCACCTGGCGGATCTTCTCTACCTGGAGGAAACGTAAGAGTAAGGAGAAAGGACACGGTTTTAAAAATCAAGCCCTCAGTATCCACAGGCCACATCCATAGCTTTAAGCTACTGCAGACAGAATACAATGGTGGTGGTGGTGGAGGGGGTATATGTGTCTGTACTTGTGTGTGTGTGTGTGTGTTGGGGGGGGGGGGGGGCTGCTGGGGATTAGAACCCAGAATCTTGTGCATGCGGGGCAAGCACTCTACTAACTAACTGAGCTATATTCCCAGCCCAGTTGTCTGTACTTTTTTTCATTGTCAGTATCAGAGAAACCCACACTGGGAACCCTCTATAAAAGACAACGGAACGGGCTGGGGCTCAGTAGCAGAGTGCTTGCCTATCAATGTGTGAGGTACTAGGTCTGATCCTTAGCATCACATAAAAATAAATAAAGGCATTCTGTACATCTATGACTACAAAAAAAAAAAAAAAAAGACAACTGGCTTAGAGTTGGAAGTGGTAGAGCCCTCACCTAGTACATGCAAGGACCTGGGTTCAATCTTCAGCGCTGCAGAGGACCCAAATAAATAAATAAATCAGATGGGGGGGTGGGTTTTTTTTTTTTTTAAACCACCAAACCCACAACTGGTACTTCTACTCTTTTGATAAAACAGCAGAATCAAAATAGGCCTGGGGATGTGGCTCAGTGGTTGAGTGTCCCAGAGTTCAATCCCCAGTTCAAAAAAAAAAAAGTATCACCAGGGCTGGGGTTGTGTAGCTCAGTGGTAGAGCGCTTGCCTGGCACATGTGAGGCACTGGGTTCCATCCTCAGCACCACATAAAAATAAAAGAAAAAGGTACTGTGTCCATCTACAACTAATATTAAAACAAAACACACCACCCCCAAAAAAGTCTAATAAGCAGTTCCAGGTTACAGGAGATGATTACTAAGTTGTGACAACTAAATGCAATCAGTGATTCTGAATCCTGAGGTGCGGGAGAAACAGCAAGAAAGAACACTATTGAGATAACTGCTAAAGTGTAACTAGGGACTGAGGCTTAGACACTGTATTAAGATTAACTTCCAAGTTAATAAGAGTAGCTCAGTGGTAGAGCAATTGCCTAACATGTACAAAGTCATGGGTTTGAACCCCAGTTCATTAAAAAAAAAAAAAAAGCCACGTCCCAGTGGCTAAGGCAGGAGGATCATGAGTTCAAAGCCAGCCTCAACAATTTAGTGACTGTCTCAAAATTTAAGAAATAAAAAAATGTGGCTGGGGTTGTGGCTCAGTGGTTAATTGCCCCTGCATTCAATCACCAGCAAGGGTGGGGGTGAGGGGAAGGCATGACACAGAAAAAGGAAAATTAACCTTTTTGTGGGGTGTGGGGGCTAACTCAAGTATTTAGGGGGTAAAGAGGCCATTTCTCCAATATTTCAACTTATTCTCAAAATCATATCACATGCATGAATTTAATCAACTGTGCATCAAAAATACTAGTGGAGGGGCTGGAGATGTGGCTCAAGCAGTAACATGCTCGCCTGGTATGTGCGGGGCACTGGGTTCGATCCTCAGCACCACATAAAAATAAAATAAAGATGTTGTATCCATCGAAAATTGAATATTTAAAACCTCCCTCCCTCCCTCTCTCCCCCACCCCTTTCTCGCTCTTTAAAAAAATAGTGGTAATTAATATTAAAAAAAATACTGGTGAAAAATTCTATATTTACTAAACACATACAGACTTTTTTCCTTGTCAACCCTAAATAATACAGAGTAAGAATTATTTACACAGGGCTAGGGTTATATAGCTAAATGATAGAGCAACTTCCTAGCATGCACCAACCCCTGTATAAAAAAATGCAATTATTTATACTATATTTTGTATTAAAAGTAAGCCAGAGATTATTTTAAAAATATAAAGGAATTGGGCATGGTGGTGCATTCCTGTAATCCCAGCTGAGAGGCTGAGGCAGGAAGGAGGATTGTAAACTAGAAATCAGGCTCAGTCAGAAATTTAAGGAGATCTTGTCTCAAAATAACAAGTGGTAGGAATGTAGCTCAGTGCGCTAAAGCACCCTGGGTTTAGATTCAAACCTGGGGAAGGAAGGGGTGGAAGGGAGGAAAAGAAAATGGGGAGAGAGAGAAAGGAAGAAGGAGTGAAAGAGAAAGTAAACAAAAACAGTTTTAAGCAGGTTTGTGGAGCATGACTGGGGGCAGGGGGAGAAAATGAGAAAGTGGACACTAGCTATCACCCAGGTGAGGGATGACTGTAGCTTAGACAACAGAGGTGGCAGTGAAGATGGAGAGCCAAGTGGCAGAAAGGACAGCAGAGGCAGCACTAGAGGGACACAAGACCTGTCTCCATCAAAACACTGAATATTTGAATGTAGGTACACTAGGAGCCAGGGATCTCTTTCTCCCCACCTCTCTCATCCATGCCTGCACACGTGCAAGAAGAGAGGAGATGTCACATGGAGAATGTAAGGGGGGTTGATGAGAGAAGGAAGGCAAGACAAAAGCCCCAGTCACATAGAAGCTCTCTGCCTCTGTGTTTGGAGGAGTACTGAAGGCTGAACCCAGGGCCACACACACACCAGCCACACCCTCTACCACTGAGCTACGTTCCCAGCTCTGTACTTCTGTATTTGAGAAACAGCTGGGGACCTAAAATGCCCTGCATCCAAAATCTAGAAACAGCAAGCATTTGGAAACAACGAAAGAAACCCTCTACAACTAAAAAGCTAGACTATAGGAACGTAAACTCCAACCTGTAAAAATAATTTCTTCTTCTGAAAATTCTCAAACCATTTAGAAATATATTTTACCTAAACAATGAAAATAGAACAATTTCTCAATGTTTTTGTTTGTTTTGCATTTTAAAAGTTCTGTAATTCTAAGTGATTAACCCTGTGAAGGAAGTGAAACTCTCACTGTTTAAGGAAATCCACGCTTCTGAGTGCTCTACTGAAAGCCAATTTCAGATAAGAGCCCACTTTTCTGAGGCCTGGATTTTAATCTGATTTTCCCTTGAGGGGTGATGACGTGGTTTTGACCCATTCATGCTTTTCCATCTGTTCTCCATGGAACCAGGACGTGTGTACAGAGAGGCCCATGTGGGATCAAATGAAAGTTTTTTGTCCTTTGGTCTAATATAGACCAAACTTCTACCTTTGATTCTGACCCATGAAATTATGCAGCTGTAGCTAACCTCATAAGGTGGCTAGCCCAGTCCACTAGAGAGTTAAGTTGCAAGAATAAAGAGGGTGTCCAGATATATAACTGAGTGGACTGGCAAATTAAGACTTAATCCTTACACTCTTCTATCTTAATGTTCAAGAAACAAACCCTTACACAACAAAGAGAAACCCAGACAGAGACAGGAAGAAAGCTTCTCCTACAGCAGAAAAATCAGTAAGTGGTCAAAGACAAGGGAACTCTAATAGGATCAGGGGCAAGGATCCAAAGCAAAAAAATATCTATAAATCAAGACTGAGGGGTTATCCAGAATGAGCCACCTTGTTTCAAAATTATCACTTAAGAATGGGAGCAGGTAGAAACAATCGTATGAAGAAGGGCTGGCTCTTCCTTCTAAACACGCTAAAGAGACTTGATTTTCATTTCCCCTTAAGAGAACTGCCTTAAGAGAGAAGACAGCGGTCAGCCTCACACAGGAGGGAGCTCAGTAAAGGTGAGGGCCAAAGAAGCCCCCCACACAAAGGCCTTTTTCATCAGGAAATCCAGAAGAGCCAGTTTGTGGCAGAATTCACTACAAAGCTCTCAGGTTGCATGAAGTGGGCCCCTCCAGTTATAATTAACATTCGTGGGTGGCATGAGACTGGCAGACCCAAGGGGACATCTCAGTGTCTGAAAACTATGTCATACCCATAAAGGCATTCAAAAACATGTGCTGAATTAAATCTTGGACTGATCCACCCCACCCCACCCCTGCCCACCCTCTTCTTGTTGCGAGGCACTTAAACCATATCTCTTAAGAAGTCAGAAGGGACAGGAGAGTTTTGAGGTTAACCAAATGGAAAGTACAATGAAACTTAAAAGGGTCACTTTCAGAAATGGAGCCACCGTCGCCCCTACCGTTGTACAACCAAGATGAAAACAAGCCCACAAATGCATTAGAAGTATGGCCTGTTAAGTCAGCAATGTGGTCGTATCTATGTTCAGAGAACATTAACTAATTTAGTTAAAAGAACTGGCATAGGGTACCGGCCCATTTATAGACTGCATCTTCCTGGATGGGAATGTAAAATCAGAAAAGGAAAAATTGAGATGCGGACTAGGGGTGGGGTGAGTGAGTGGTCTTTTCGGCTGATTCTTATCTGAACAGCACACCACCAGTGCACTCAGCGCTCTTTCCTGCTCGGACAGGAAGAAAGGGCACACTTGCTGCCCTCCCAAGTGGAAAACTGGCTTTCCACTGGGGTCAGGAAGTGCAACCAGCCAGGACACCAAAAATAAGAACGTTTCCTACCAGCCTGCCTTGCCCAACAACAGTTTTGATTGTTCTCCCTTCTTTCTGCCTCCTTTTGAGTGTGTGCGATATAAAACTCGAGGCTCCTTCCAGTCTTGGTTACCCAAGTACATCTGAAAAGGCTTCTTGTTGTTTTGCTGCACGCACAGCACCCACAATGTTCCAGAGACCACCCCCCTCGTCCTTCTGGAACATGACCAAATGTTCCAAAGCCAGAGCTTGGACTAGGATTTCTGTACAATTCCCTCGGCTGGTGGGGGGCAGAGGTGGGCGTGGGGGTGATGAGCTCCTCATTACCTTCCACAGCAGTTCGCACTCCCGCTCCTCCAGGGCCTTCTTATGCCTTGCAGTCACAGCCTTGACCTCCGACTGTACCACCTTCGCCTTCATCTCCACCTGTTCTGCCACCGTCTGGGCCTGCTCGATGCTCAGCTAGAGATTAAAAAGAAAGAAAAATCCCTGAGGCCTCAGAACAACTTCTATTCCTCGTGCATTTATTTCTACCAGACCCGAAGAGTGACCAGCCAGTCCACTTAATCCACTTTCTTGGAGAGAAAGCAGGCACTCGGGGAGAGAGTGGCATTTGTTAGACATGTAACTGAAGGAGCTGCTGGCAAGAGCTGGGTTTCTTGATATGAGAAATGGCACCTACACGGTGGATGTCAGACTATTAAGAGACTGACACAGTGAAACCATTGGAGCTGGGTGGCTGCCGAAAACCAGAAAAGGAGGATCAGATACATCGTGTACAACTCCGGACACACAAGAAACTTCCTCGGATCTGATGGCCTGGCTCCTCGACTGGGGGAAAATCCTACAAGCCGGATCTGTCTCTCGCATGAGGAGATACCAGAGTTTAGTAGCTAATCCATCAGGCTCTTGTCCAGTCATCAGCAGCTTGGCTTGTCCTGGCCTGAACCCACACCAAGTGCACACTGGGAATATCACCTATTTTAACTCAGAAGCCGTGCCCTGAGGGTCAGAGACTGTCTACACACTCCCACACACTCCACAACCTGTACTACCAGCCCCAGTAAATCGGCAGGTTTAATCAGACATATTATTGTTCATAAAAAATTAATCCAGACAGAAGGCTCTGTGTTTTCATTAATATTACATGATGCGTGTTCAAAAGCCACGAGGATTTCTTTGAGGTACTGGGGCATTAAATCAGGGATTCCAACCTGACTGCTAATGGAGCAACAAGTTTTAGAGTAGGTGATCCAATAAGGGGACCCTGGAGGCAAAAGGTTTTGGAGGTTGACCTGGGCTGAAGAATAAGAAAGGTATAGACTGGGGGTAGTCAAGAATATGCCACGGCTATTGCTAAAACCTGGGACAGTCCTGTGCGAATCAGGCAGGTGAGTCAGGTCAGCTTAACCCAGGGTCAAATCCCAGCTCCTACTAGCTCTAAGGGCATGTTCCCAGTCCTCTCCAACCTTGGAAAGGGTAAATGGGAGGGAGATCCAAGGCAATAGGTTAACAGGCTAAACCCAGCACCTGGCATGGAGTAAAACACTGTGGTTGCTAATAATTCTCAACTAATAAACGCCTGGAACTCAAGTTCAACCATTTGTCTCCACAGCTTGTATCATAAATGAAGCTGGATCACATACCTAGACTTTGCATGTAGAAGGCCCTGGGTTGGATCCCCATTCCCACCAAAAAAAAAAAAAAAAAAAAAAAAAAAAAAAAAAATTACACATCAGAAAAGCTACTGTTTTAATGACATTGAGTGTTTTCCAACCATATAACTATCTAGATCCAGAATATTGCCAACACTTAAAAATAAAACTCTAAATCTATGAGGCAGGCACCCACTAGTTTTTCTTTCTCCCATGGAGACCACTAATCTGCCCTCTGCAGATTTGTCTGTTCGGGAGATTTTGTACAAACAGCATCATACAATACATGACCTGGATTTTTTATTCTATGGTACTAGGACTCAAACCCAGGATCTCATGCATACCAGGCAAGAACTCTTTCACTGAGCCACACCCCCAGCCTGACCTTATTCTTATTAATATTTCTCCAGCCCAATAACTTTGACATGTTCCACCAGGTATTGCTGGAGCCTCTACTTGCCACATTTAATCCTCTTGGTCCAGATAACAGTTGACACATTCCTATTATGCAAGCAACACTCATAGTACAAATGCCCAAAACACCCTAGTTTCAAATAATTAACTACCTACCCTCACTCTATCCCCCCCCCCCCCCCCCCCCCGCAATCCTTACAAGGCTTAAGAATCCACTGAGATGGTCACGTCTGGCACTGAGCAGATTTGGATGGTTCACATCCTGTGATGTCTTCTCACCTTCAGCTTCAAAGCCAAGCTCAGATGCCACTTTTTTGGGGAAGCAAGGGTGTACCACACTTGTCCACAGTGTTTCTGCACTATCTTTACAGCCCTGTCCCAAGTGCTGTGGCATGTCAAACAAAGTGGGGACTAATACATAGTCTAAAGCACTAAAGTCAATTTGGTGCAAGTTAAACATTGTAGATTATAGGATGAATCTATAAATTTTCTATCTGCTTATGTCTGGCCATAAGCATGTTTACCAAACTTCAAGTGGCTGAACTGGATTAAATATTGTCCTCTCAAAATAACAGGTATATCTGAAGCCTCAGAATGTAACCTCCTTTGGGTAAAGTTTATGAGCTGGGCATGGTGGCACCAGTCTATAATTCCAGCTACTCAGGAGTCTGAGGCAGGGTGGACTGCAAGTTGAAGGCCAGTCTGTGCAACATAGGGAGACCCTCATCTCAAAATACAAATTGTATAAGGGGGTTGGGGGAGTACAGCTCAATGGTAGAGCACTTGCCTAGCATGTATGAGACCCTGGGTTCAATCCAAAGGAAGGAAGCAAGCAGGGGTAGGAAGGGAGAGAAAGTTAAGCTTATAAAGAAGGAGGTGGGAGAGGGAGGAGGAAAAAAGAAAAATAAGAAGGGGAGAAGAAGGAGGAGGAGGGAGGAGGAGGAGAGAGAAAGGAGGAGGGAGGAGAAGGAAGGCAGAGAAAGGAGGAGAAGGGGGGAGAAGGTGAGGAGGGAGGGAGGGAGGGAGGGAGGGAGGGAGGGAGGGAGGAAAAGGAAGGAAGGAAGGAAGGAAGGAAGGAAGGAAGGAAGGAAGGAAGGAAGGAAGGAAGGAAGGAAGGAAGGAAGGAAGGAAAGAAAGGTAAGTTTATGCTATATTAGGGTGAGTCCTGAATCCAAAACTGGTGTTCACAAGCAGCCATGTGATAACACGGACACACAGGCGAAAAAAGGGCAGGCAAACCACAGAAATTTAAAGTGATATAGATACGAACCAAAAACTGCTGGCAATTACCAGAAGCCAGGGTGAAGAACAGGAAGGAGTCTTCCCCCAAGAGTCAAAAAAGGCACAGAATGGCCAACTCCTGGATTTGAGACTTCAGGCCTCCAGAAGATGCCAGTAAATAAATTCCTAATATTTTCAAGTCATCCAATATGTGGTTGTTTGCTACAACTACCCTAAGAAACTAATACAAGAAGCCAACAACAACAAAGATCCATTCAAATGACCTAAAAGATAAAAACTTAGAATGACCGAGAGAATGACCGAGAAAATGAACATGTGCATACAAGCCACAGAAGCCAAAATGGGACCAATACATTTTGAACATGTCAGACTGTTGGTCAGGATTCGATGGGTGGGATAGAAATCTCACTGGACTTTTAAACAGTAACACAGGGAAATGGCTGAATAGGTGTGGGAGAATTGCTAGGGCAGACAGAGATGCTAACTGCAAGGGGCATTCCCTCAGCATGAGCTAGGGGACAAAGGGAGGAAGAAAGCTGCAATTAGAAGGACCCAGAAGTAAAGAGGCGGGATCATACCCCGCTAATTCTGGAATGGCCAAAGCTAGAGGCTGGAATCAACATTATTGCCAGGGTGAAAGACAATGTCCAAGTCAGTGTCTGACCAAGCACATACCAACCACCTCTTAACACCCAACAGAGGGCAGAGATGGCAAACTGCTTCCTATTTATACCTGCATCATACACTTGTCAAACTGATTTTTATACTTAAAAAAATAAAAACATAGAAAAGGTGGAAAATAGCGGTCCCTTATTTCTACAGGGAAAGGACTGGTGGCAGAGCAATAACACTCCTTTGCACAGGGATGTCCTGGCTGCCCTACTCACCTCTGGCCCTAAAGTCTCAACCAGGTTTACTCCTTTGTTTCTGGTCAGGTCTCTGAAGGCTCTATCACTCTGTTCTATGGAAAAAAAACGGTTTCTTCCATTTTTTTTTTTTAAACAGATAGGAAGGATTCAAATATTTTATTGAAACCTGAGTAATTGCTAAGCATACCAAGATAATATCATTCCCTATCTTGAGAATCAAAAAGAAGGTCATCCCAAGATATGCCCAACAGGACCCGCTGGACTAGTGCCCACTCTGAAACAAGGTTTTGGGAATAGGAATGTGGGTTGAAGGGAAATGACATCAGGTAACAGGGCTGGGTCCGCTTTCAAAACAGAAAGACACACCTACAACAAGAAAGAAAAAAAACAAATTCAGACTGGGGATATAGCTCAGTTGGTAAAGTGCTTGCCTTGCCCAAGGCCCTGAGGTCAATTCCCAGCACAAAAAAAAAAAAAAGAAAGAAAAAAGAAGAAATTCAACGAGCAGATGCTTAAATGAAAGATCATGTGATCATCTTTCAGAAGTGAACAGATCTAAGCCAACACTTGAAAGATGAGGGTCTTGGAGGACCAATGTGGTGGTGTACACCTGTAATCCCAGAGGTAGAGGCAGGAGGATCCTGAGTTCAAAGCCAGCCTCAGCAATTTGGCAAGGCGCTAAGCAACTCAGTGAGACATGTCTCTAATAAAACACAAAATAGGACTAAGGATGTGGCTCAGTGATCGAGTGCTCCTGAGTTAGAGTTGGAGTTAGGGCCCTTGAGTTCAATCCCTGGTACCGCCCTCCCCCCTCAAAAAAAAGATAAGGGTCTTAACCTGGGCAGGTGGAATCAGTGCATGTCAGCCAACTACAGAGTTGGGGCTACTTCATATGGAGGAGTCTAAGACCAAATCTGAGTTCTGAGAGAAAAACTCCAGGTTCTAACTAGTGGTACCTGCTACAGGGACAGCAGTGGCCTGGTTATTGGTATTTAAAGTTTCCTATTGATCAGAAGGTAACAGAGAATGCAAACATCATCCAAACACTCAAAGGCTCCTATATTGGATATAAGGAACTACTACAGCCCACCCTAAATTGTTGTTTTTGTCACATTTAACATCGTTGAAGTTATGATTCCTTCCAATATTGTCAGTGGGTTTTTTCCCCCTTGGTTACAGGCAACAACATCTTAAATGTGATAAAATACAATTAACAATCAAAGCTGTCTTATGTAGAACTACTATTTCTAGTACCTCACAAGATATTATAAGGTACACTAGAAAATGTTACACTTTAGCAGGATTGTGATGACACACACCTATAATCCCAGGTCTTCAGGAGGCTGAGGCAGGAGGATTAAGTTTGAGACCAGCTCTGACAATTTAGCAAAATCCTACCTCAAAAATAAAAACAAGGGGGCTGGGGTTGTGGCTCAGCGGTAGAGCGCTAGTCTAGCACGCCTTGGGTTCCTTCCTCAGCACCACATAAAAATAAATAAAATAAAAGTATTGTGTCCAACTACAACTAAAAAATAATTTAAAAATAAAAATAAAAACAAGGCTGAGGATATAGCTCGGTGACAGAGCTCTTACCAAGCATGCAGGAAGCCCTGGGTTCAAGTCCCATTATCAAAGGGGGTGAAAATAGTTATACCTTGAGGAAAAGTGAAAGCAGTGTAATATTCTAAAAAAGCAATTACAAAACATGGGAGACTTCCTTAACACCCTAAAGCACAGACAGGGTGCACTACACACATCTTCCACTCTCCCTTTGTTGTTGGTATCCCTAGACCCTCAGCTGGGCAGATCCTCTTTACAGGACTACCTGGAATTATAATTATTTCAAAGATTCACAAAGTCTGGATTTCTTTCTAGAATGAAGATTTTTGAAGACACGCTCTTTCAGTTGTAACTCTGATTCATATATCAGATGCTTTTATTTATTTGTTTGTGCTGGGGATTTAGCCTAAAGATGCTTTACCAGCAAGTTACACCCCCAGCCCTTTTGTTTTCTATTCTGAGACAGGGACTTGCTAAGTTGCTGGGACAGGCCTTGAACTTGCCAATGCTCCTGCTTCAGCTCCTGAGTCACTGGGATTACAGGCGTGTGCCACAGCACTCAGCAACATGTACAATTTTAAATACCAGATAAAAACCAGGCCCTCAATGGGGGAAATGTACCTTTAATAGATACACCCTCTCCATCCAAAAATCAAGTTATTGGAAGCTAATGGCAAACATGCAAACTAATCTTGAAGTAAGTGGGTGAGGACATCAAGACTTGAGGAAAAAGAGGTGTCTCAGGCCGCTCCTGGGAGGTTAACGGCCTACATGCAGTATGGGGCTGCTAATTCGTCACAAGACAGGGGCTGGGAATATCTCAAACATCCTGGCACCAACAAAATCACAGAAACATGATCAGTGGTGTGACTCAAGAGTCCCAAAGTGATCAGAAAAAGGCAAAAAACTTCTCCACCTCCAAGGAAGTAAGAGAGGGAGGGGAGGATAAGAGGCAGATGCTCTTTTTTAATATGTTTTTAGTTATAGGTAGACACAATATCTTTATTTTATTTTTATGTGGTGCCGAGGATCGAACCCAGTGCCTCACGTGTGGGAGGGGAACACTCTACCTCTGAGCCACAACCCCAGCCCAGAGGCAAATGCTCTTGATGGAAGAAAGAAGACGGAGTTCCTGAAGTTTCCCCCCTATACAAAAGTTGGTGAGTTTGGGAGGTAACTCAGATTAGAGCTCAGGGTTTAATCCCCAGCAATGCAAAAATATAGAAACAAAAGATGGTAACTGGAAATTAAAACAATACCCAGTACTGAGCCCTGATGTACTGTTCTGTGCCACAGATACTGGTATAAAAAGTCTTTCAATCCTTGACCTTTGCCCATTCATTTAGAACTCTATTTTATAAACAGTCTAACATTCTCTTTGAGGCATGGATTTAAGAATAAGAACAAGGTTCCCGTGAAAGGAGGGGCAGAGAGTGCAGTACAGAAGTCTGAGTCCCTTGTACCTAATCCCAGTCTAGGTTCGGAGAGTCTCTGGTTAGAACCAGTCACAGGTTACCCGGGACTGTTCGTTCCCTTTCAGTTATTTATAATCAAGAATTCTCCTTAAGACAGCATGTGAAAGCTTTTGATTAACTCGTGGTGTATTGGTTCTTCAACCATTAATTGTCATTGCCCCTCCACCACCATTCAAGGATAAGAGGTAGAGAGAGGGAAAGCTGGGAATGCACACAAGACTCCTAAATGAGAAGGACTGACCGCTGTGGGGGGTAGGAGACAGATGGCATAAAAGTGTAATGCTCCTACACACATGTAACCTCTGGCAGGTTATTTGATATCTCTTTGGGAAACAATTAACTACACCCACATTGCATGAGACTGCTACTTACACATAAAGCACATATTTGAGTGTGTGGGGTAGAATAGAAGCTCAAACAGGAGCTGTTAATTTCATCTACATTTAATGCAACCTGGGATCCTGGGCAAAGCAACCGAATTTTATCCTTGCATTTCCACATCTGTAATGGGCAACGGTTGACCTACTTCTTAGAAAAATTTAGATTTGATAGATTCATAAGAGCTAGGCATTCTCTGAATTCACTGTGACAAATTTTTCTCTAGCGGCAGGCAAAAGTGTCTGCAGGTCACCCGAATTGTCAAAATGATGAAGACGGGGGATGCAGAGTAATCCAGAAGGTCTGGATTCACTATTGCATTTATACAAGTTTAAATAACTATGTTAAGACACTCGGCTCAGTTCCTTAATTCCTTTGTGACATGGTGCATTATCTATTACTCGTGCTTTAAATGGAAGAAAGCCAATTATGTTCACTTTCTTAACTAGGAAGGCAACATACCCAATAAATAAAATCAGAGCGACCAGAACAAGATAACTACTGTAGGTTGTCTATAGGATCTACCTCACCTCTCTTACCACTAACACCAAATGAAAAGTAACTGAAGCTCCATCTTTTACCCAAGGCTACAAAGAATGCAAAATAAAGCTCCCTTATAGACGATGTGGTGCTAAAACTGGTTTTGGTCAAAGAGAACTAAGCAGATATGTTAAGCCAGGACTTGTAGGAAGAGTTCTTTAAAAGGCGCAGTAGCACATGCCTATTAATTCCACAGACTGAAACTGAGGCAGGAGGATCCCAAATTCAAGGTCAGCCCCAACAATTTAGCAAGACCTTGCCTTAAAATTTAAAAAGGCTGGAAACTGGGCATGGTGGCACATCTGTAATCGCTGCTCCTCAGGAGGCTGAGACAGGAGGTTCATGAGTTCACAGCCAGCCTCAGCAATGGTGAGGCACTAATAAAATACAAAATAGGGCTGGGAGGGGCTGGGGATATAGCTCAGTTGGCAGAGTGCTTGCCTCACGTGCACAAGGCCCAGCACCACCCAAAAAGATGTGGGAGGTTGGGTTGGGGGTGTGCTAGGGATGTGGCTCAGTGTTGAGTGCCCCTGAGTTCAATCCCTGGCCACCCCCCCAACACACACACACACACAATGCTGGAGATGTAGCTCATGGTAAAGAATCCCTGGGTTTGGGCTGGGGTTATAGCTCAGTGGTAGAGCACTTGCCTCATATTTATGAGGCACTGGGTACGATTCTCAGCACCACATATATAAAAAAAAAAGATCCATTAAAAAAAAAAAAAACGTGAGTTCAATAAACCATAACAGGCTATAAAATCCTCACTCCTACTGCTTACCATATATAATGAATACATCTTCAGAACCTGGGACACTTCCCTCAGGGGAAACTCCCAAAGGAGCAAAGAGTTACTTCTACCTTTAAAGCTTTACGTATTTTCCAAAGTTATGAGGTATTCAGTTATTAAAATAGTACAGTGGTATCGTTTTAATAGTGTTACTGCTCATCTCCCCATGTTTATAGTTAAGCAGCTCTATTTTCTGTTTGTAAGGTGTATTTGCATTTCCTTCAGTCCCTGACCTATTAGCATATTCCTGTTTAACATTTTTATTATTTTGGCACAGAATACTATTTATCTGCCATATCACTTCTAAGCATTGAGTCCCCTCATGCATTTGGAGACTAATATACCCACCTTTATTTTAATGCTTTCCTCTTATGTAGCCCTTTAAAGTGGCTGGGTTATATTCTGGTGTGGACTATAATTAATCTGTTCCTTCTTTGGGTTTTTTTTTTTTTTGGGGGGGGGTTGTTGGGTAACTGAGGTGCAATTTACCACTAAGCCACGTTTCCAACCCTTTTTTGAGACAGTGTCTCACTACATTGCTGAGTTGGGCCTCTGCCTAGGCCTCCCAAGCTGCTGGGATTGCAGGTGTCCTAGTTTCTATGATTATCTTACTTGGTCTAATGTCTTACTAATTCTACAGGGTTACTGGCAAAACAAAGCCTATTTCGGAGATGTCTATCATGTTTCTTAGGGTCAGTTTGTCACTACAAATACACAGCTTTTAAATAATGCTGGTAAATGAATAGAAATGGAGAAAAATCGTGCTGTGTGAAATTACCCATACTCAGAAAAAAATCAAGAGTATGGAAGCCAAAGCAAAATAAGGGGAAGATGGCAGGAAAGGAGGTTGAATATGATATAAAGATGTAAGACATCAGTAGAATAGGAGGGAAAAGGAGGGAGGAATGAGGGGAAAGGGATAGAAATAGGAATGAAATTATAGCTTGTTACACACATGTATAAGTGTGCCAAAGAGTTTTTTACCTGTAATAAATATGTGGAAAACAGCAATCAAATATAAATAAGCCAAGGGGCTGGGGATAGAGCTAAACTGGTAGAGTGTTTGTTTCACATGCCCAAGGCCCTGGATTCAATCCCCAGCACCAAAAAAGGAAAGAAAAAATAATAAATAACCCCAGCCAAGCCCAGTGGCTGGCACACGCCTGTAATCCCAGCAGTCCAGGAGGCTGACGCAGGATCACAAGTTCAAAGCCAGCCTCAGCAATGGTTAGGCACTAAGCAACTAACTCAGTGAGACCCTGTCTCTAAATAAAATGCAAAATAGGGCTGGGGATGTGGCTCAGTGCTCCTAAATTCAATCCCTAGTACCAAAACAATAAATAAAATAAACAAGCAAAGGCGTGAAAGAAATATCAGTAGAAGAGAGAACAGGGGGAGGAACCAGGGGAGGGAAAGAGAAGGGGGATGGAGATTGAAACCAATGTCCTTGCATATATTACTATTAAAATGAACCCCAAATACTGTGAGCATTATAATGCTCTTTAAAAAAAAATAAAAAAGTTCCTAGGATATTGTGTGCTCAAATATATAACAATTTCACAATCACATATGATCTAAAACACCAATAAAAATGTGGAAAACTTTTCCAATAAGAGCTCCTGGGGAACTAGGCATAGTGGAACACACCTGTAATCCCAGCAACTGGGGAGGCCGAGTAAGACAGGAGAATCACAGATTTAAGGCCAGCCTTGGGAACTTAGAAAAAGCAGCTCCTGGTAGTACAGGGTGTAACTGAGTACTACAGCATGTGCTAGGCATGCATGAGGCCCTGTGTTCAACCTACAATACCAAAAATAAAAGAAACAAACTCCTGAATGACACGCTTAATGCATTAATACATCAATAATACAGAGCCAATGAACAAGTCGAGACTCTTACACCAGTGACTTCTACATCACACTTGTTAATATTCCATGTTCCTACCATGTAATCATAATAATTCTACTTATTTAAGCAGATTAAGCAATTTAATATAATAAGGGCTCAAATAGTATATATATATTCCACCACCTCCCCCCCAAAAAAGGCACTGTCCTCCCCCAAAATTTCCATGTTAAAGGCTTGTATTCATTTTTTCTGTGATGTTCGTGTTAGGACAGTCTGCATTCCAGCACTGCTATACTCTTACTATAAAATTATTAAATGACAGCATAAGAATGAGCGAGTTTTGTACTTTTTTGTTATCATCTCAAAACTTCAGAGCCTGGCTCATTTTTTCCATTGCTCTGTGTAAGTATGTACCAACTCCTCCCCATTCTGTCTGTCTGAAGAACAGAACTATCGCCATTCTTACCAGCAGCCTGTATACAAAACGCCTCCATATGATGAAACCTAGGCCACACCAGTCTTTCTGGGCTTGGGAACAGTTTGTTTCTATGGTGTGAGGAACAAACTGGCCTTTCAGTCAATGGAATGAAAAGCTAGCATGTCCTCAACCTTGAGCAAAGGCCTGTGCAGGCAGCTCAGGAAGGGAATGAGCAGCTCTGTTTCCACCCACACTCAGGAGCCACTTATGCCACTGACACTGTTTTCCAAGAGGGCTTCTGAACTTCCAGTTGGAAGTTGGAAATGACCAATTCACTGAGATTCCATATACAAATCAACCAACCAAAAGGCCTCAGACAGAAAGATGTGTCTACCTCCAGTCTTCAGATCACTGGTTGAGTATTGGTGCTAAAGCACTGTAACCCAGAGCCAAAAAGGTTGGTTTCTTTCCCTCTCCCCATCCCCCCTCTCCCCCCCACACACACAAGTCATGTGAGGACTTTCACTGTCCCACCTCAACTCATCTGCCACCTGGCTTTTCCACCAAGTGCCCCATGACCTACTACTCAAATTAATGCCAGCCACATACTATTAACTGACATTTGACGCCCATGGGCTATGTTTAGAATGTTTTCCCCTCACACAGCAGCTTCTTAGCATCATATTTAATTTAGAAAGTTGAGCATGACAAACATTCATCTTCTGCCCCTTTTCTCAACAAAAGGTTCACCTCTGAGATTTCACCGTTTTAACCACCCTTCATAAGTTTCCAACAAATCATGAACTCATTTTTCTCCAAGAATGGCTGAGCTCACAAAGTGCACAGAGTACCAGCAGTTCTCTCACTTGTGATTCAAGGAACCCTGGAATATTTTCACAAGAACAAAAAAAAAGTGGAATAAAATTCCACCATTTAACAGATGAGGACCAGACACCTATAGTCCTTGAAGCTTCCCAGGAAATGCACCATGGAGGTTAGGCACCAGAATCTAGGAGGTTCTGGTGAGGCACTGTGGATGTACTAATTGTAGTGGCTTAAAACAGAACACACACTGGGCGTGGTGGCTATAAGGCAGGAGGATGGCAAGTCTGAAACCAGTCTCAGCAACTTAGACCCTGCTGCAAAACTTTTAAAAGGGCTAGGGTTGTAAGTCAGTGGGAAAGCGCCCTGGGTTTAATTTCCAGTAGGGGGAGCGAGGGGAGAATACACAAGCTCTTCATCTCTCTTCATCTGTGTGGACACCAATACACTGTCATACAACAAAGTAATAACCTGAACAGCAACCCCTAGGCACTGTGAAGGTCTTTTTAAGGAAAACTCTGGTTTTAACAGTGACAGAATGAGTCACTCCAGAAATACAGACTCTTAAATTTTAAAACTGCAGCGTCAGAAAATCTGACTCATGAGAAAAGACTTGTTTCAATATCATGCAGATGAACTGATAACTGCTTATAAACTCATTGAATAAAACCTGCCCTTCTCCAGAGTATATGATCTCAATTCTTCAGCTCTTCCAAATAAGGAACATATTTTCTTAAATGATTCACCTATTCAAATACTCCAGAAAGTAAATAATAAAAGTTTTCCATGCAATTTCTGCTAGAGCTTATTGAGCAATTTCTCTTGACTTCCAGCCTTATCCTACAACAGGGGGAATGTATGCCATCATGATTTTCTGATTCTTAAAACCTGGTCACCTGAATCAGACAAGAAGATTTAAAAGCAATCCAGGTACACTATTACCTAACCATGTTAAGAGACCTTTGTCAGCTCTCAATAGCACACATGCCCCTCCTTAATCCTAAAATTATAGAAATTCAACAGACAAGGGTTTTAAATAACCAAGTCTTGATCACCCAAAGACACTCTGGAAATTGTATAAAATGCTTTGTGTTCATCACTTCTCATCTGTAAATAAGCAAATCTGTTTAGGAAATACCCTTGCCTAAAAAGCATAAGTGTCCAGTTTCTGCAATCCTGGTTGAAGAATGCCAATGTCTACTTGAATTTGGGGAAAGGGCTGAAATTTCAGGTAACATAAAGGTATGTGATGGGGCCCATCTAGGTGTGGGGGGATGTAATAACTTGGGTCACATCCCTATCATCCTCCCAGGACAGTGCTAGGTACCCTGCATGGATGACACATGCACTCCTTGTGGTCATTATTCCACGTGCCCCCACATCACAGTCTGCCCAACTGTCTCCACATGCCGACTGACAAGTAGAGGGAAAGGTTCCCGGTAGGAGCAGTGAAAGGGATGGAGGCTGACCTGGATTGCCTGGCGTCCCTGCTGGGCATCTGCCAGCAGCTGGATGGTGAGTGCCCTCGAGTCCTGCAGCGCCTCCTGGAGGTAGATGAAGCTGTGGCCACCGTGTCGGCCCATTGTGCACTCCCGACAGATGGGCACAGAGCAAGTGTCGCAGTACAGGTGCAGCACCTGGGGACCAGAGAGAGGATACGTATGAGAGGTGCAGGGTGCAAGAGAGGAGAAAGCAACAGTGGTACCTTGGGTCCCAGAACCCCAAGGACCCTCTTCCCAACAAGCAGGCACCCTCCTACAGGTGCTTCCCTCTCGCTCTGCCCCAAAGCTAGCGGGGGAGCCCACCTTGGGTTGCGGGTTCAGTCATATCCCAAAAATTTTGGCCCTAATCATAACTGAAATGCTTCGACAAAGACACGGATGAAAACAATCCAACTCTCCGGGCATGAAGGATTTCCCGGCAACTCAGCTTAATCATCCAGATTAAAACTATGTCCCCGGGTTGCAAGAATATCAAAAGTTTCTGTGGCACTCCAGTCACTGGGTATGTGTTAAACATACCCAATGGTCAAGAGCCCGTTGATGAGGAGGAGGAGCTCAGCGATAGATCTCTTGCCTTGCATTCCTAAGGCACTGGGTTCAAAACTCAGCACCACATAAAAATAAATGAAGATAGATATTGTGTCCAACTAATATATATATAAATAAGGTTAATAAATAAAAACACCCGGGGCTGGGGATGTGGCTCAAGCGGTAGCGCGCTCGCCTGGCATGCGTGCGGCCGGGGTTCGATCCTCAGCACCACATACCAACAAAGATGTTGTGTCTGCCGAGAACTAAAAAATAATTAAAATTCTCTCTCTCACTCTCCCTTTGAAAAAAAAAAAAAAAAAAAAAAACACCCCACATGAAGCAGCTCTGAGCTCTCTACACAAGGCACACAGCTCGCATCTCCTGGGCACTCGAGCAAGCCACAGAGTTAAGGTAGTGGAACGGACATAAGCTAGTGTTAAAGCCAGCCAGCTTCTTGCCTTTCTTCTTCCTGCCAAGTTATTCCAAGAAGTTGAACCTGAGAGGCAGCCAGTGCTGAGAGAACTACTGTATGTGATGTTATACTCTTCCCTGGGGCCCTGCATCTGGGAAGCAGAGAGAAGGGCTGGCGCAACCTTCCCCTGTTGATAAACAAGGCACTCTCAAGAAAGCATGCTCCTTGGCACAGGGCACCCGCGTCGGGCAAGGAAACTTTTAGTGTGCAAGGAACCCGGGTGCTTTCCATATAGAGCAACACATGTATATCTCTGGGTGAGGGGAGGTTGTGGCGTGCTCAAGGATACAACAGTTAGCAAGGACACAGTAGGGCCTTCGGGCCTTCTAAAGAGCTGGTTCCAACACAAGCATGGCCTTGGCTACCTCATTCACCAGGCAACGTGGAGCTCCAGGGTGTGAGCCTCAGGGAGAGGCTGAACAGGAAGCAGCCAGGGAGGTGGGAGACAGACTGAGAGGCCTGGAGGCAAGCTCAGTCTGTCTCCCCGCTCAGAGAGGGGCTGGGGATGAGGCAAATAGTGGGAAAGTGGCTGCTTCTCTCTTTTGTGGTTTTTATTTTCTTAAACATCCAAAATTGTAACAGCTCCATAGGAAACATCCTCCCACATGGCTCAAGAAGGAGCTGCTCCACTTGGGGATATTGACAGGGAAGTGTATGGTCCAGCATGGACTTAGAAACTTAGAAGTTTAGAAGAAACTTCTGGATTCAGAAACAGGAAAAGTTAAAAGCTTTAGGATATTGGGTTTTTTTTTTAAATTAATTTTGTAAAGAAGTGGATCTGATGTAGGAGGTTTTACAGACTCCATACGATTATATGGACTCTACACAGAAAATGTGAAAAAGTTCCTAACTCCACTACCAGGTGAGAAAGAGCACTGCACAACTTTTCCAACAACAGCAGTAGCCTGAAGCCAGGTGGTGAGGATTTGCCTCCCTCAAGGCCAATTGCTTTTTAAGCAGGTCCACCTTTTTAGAGATGAGCTAATCCTTCTAATCTGTTAAAACTAAAAAATTCTCAAGCAAAATCTAAATACTAACCAAAAGATGCTAAGCTGGATAAATCCAGGAAAAATTCCTGGGCAGCCCTCCTCCACCCACCCACCCCCCTTTTATGAGGTGGTGCTAAAGCAATTCTACCAGTTTCAACAACCTCAGCCACATTCCTTCCCTTTGCTCCCTCCATTTGTCATGGGAATAAAGGGATCAATCCTATGCTAATGTGAAGTGTGAAAACCTTCTATCAGAAGGTTCCTTTTAAAATTAGAATAAAACACAGCTCTGAACCCTCAGAGGTCTTCCCCTTTCTACCAATCAGCTACGCAACTTGAGGCCACATCTATTTTCTTTACATCTTTTCTCAGGACAGCTGTGTGGACTGGCCAAAGGCTCCTAGCTTCCTTCAGGCTGTGGGTTCATGCAAACATAACAGCCTAGGACCGCTCTGCACTTCAAGGCCTGGGAGTGGAAAAGAACCTCCGGCTATTAACCAGAGGCCGGCCCGACCTGGCTGTGGGGCCATCTGTCCAGTCACCTCCTTTGACCTGCCTGAGCTTCAATCTCATCTGTGAAACAAACAGGAGGTCTGACTAGGAGACCCTTTCCAACCCTAAAATCCCAGGACCCCTCTCTAGGGACTTGACAACAGAAACCAAAGGGCTTCCAAGTAATTCTGGGCTGAACTGCGAAGCCGGGCCTGGACTGCAGTTGTGCAATTGCAAGAAGTTTTCTGAAGCTTGTTTGTTTAACCTTAAAACAGCTCGTATGATGTGCATAGGAGATCCCCTGTGAATGGTTAAGTCTTAAAGGACTCTGTGGTTACAAGTGGCCAGAAAAGAAATTCTGGCCAAAATAGGTAATGGCACGGTGTCCAGAGCCCCTGGTACAAAACTTTTCCATGCCCTTCCCTGGCTTGAGAGCCTGGATGCCTCCACAATGTGTCAAGGAGGCCTTGCATGCAATCCCACCTGGCACCTGTTTGACATGGGATCAGAGAGCCAGTGCTTCTGCCGTTCCGGGCTTCCCCAGCAACACCCAGAACTTACTTAGCATGCATGAGTCCCTGGGTTTCATACCCAGCATCACCAAAAAAAATGAAAATGGAAGTGGGGATGGGTGGGGGGGCCTCCAGATAACAAATAGGCTATTGTATTTAAACAACTACAATTTTTTAGAAAGAATGCATGGTCCAAAATTGTAAGATGAAATCAATTCTTGTGAGTTCTCCAGCTAAAAGTTGGGGTAAAGCTGGGAAGATTTCACAGCTCATTTAGGAGTTCCACATCTTATCTGCCTATAATTTCTAATATTGAAAAACCACAATTTCAAAGCTTGAAACACAACCCTTAGGTAAGCGTGTACATGGCTGCAATTTTCTTTGCAAGAACTGGAAGATTATTTTAAAGGAAGAAAGTAGACCATTGCAGAGGGTCCTGTGGCCAGAAATGTGGCAGCAGCCATGAACTGCTTCTCCTGGGACTGACCTGGGGTGGGGGTGGGGGTGGGTGGGGGATGGGCAAGTGGGGAAGAAGTCCTCTGGCGGCAGGAATTCCAGGGCCTAACACTGCCCATTTGGGGCTTCCCAGGCAGATGCATGGATACGCCCCTTCAGGCCTGGCGACAATCTGGCTGCCCCAGCTAAATGGAGCAGGTTTGACCTCTGACCCTACTAGTGACCACCCTCTTCCCTGCCCCCAGCTTCCAGAACGTCCCACCCACTGCCTTCCTCTCCCAAAATTTCTAAAATACCAGGCAGAGACAAAGACCTAGGAATGTAGGCCCAGCAGGAAAGGAACTGGGGGTGGGGGAAGGTTAAAAGAAAAATAAATAAATAAAAATACAAAGTAGGCAGGTTTGCTTCAGCCCGTGATGAAATAAAGTGCTTTGTTCATGAACAAGGCGTGCATGTATGTATGCTCGCCTGGAACCCAGTTTTATACTGTCTGTGGTCCAACAAGGGGCACACACACCCTGGGCCTCCTATTGGAGCCCCCCCACATCTGAAGAAAGAGCATCAGGTTTAAAGTACAGCTACCCATATCAAAAGAAGAATGTAAACTAAAAGGAAGGAGGGAGGGCAGCTTCTGATTGCCACGTGGTTTCAAGTTCATCAAAATTCCTTAACTGAGATATAGAAACTGCTGAAAATTTATTTTTTCAGATAGATTCCACATCCCTTAAAAATGATCAAGGATATTTACTTGGCCTCACACAGACTAGGGCTGTCCGGTAACTCCTGGACAGAAGGAGATCTCTTTACTCACCTAAGGGGGGGGGGGGGGTGTCTCGAGTTTCCCATTACAGAAAAGCAACAAATAAAATCATAAATCAAGTTGAGCATGTAAAGTCTACCATGAAACAAAGTCAATGACTTAACATCAAAACCAAATGATTTTAGATATAAGACTGAATGCCACTCTTCTGAAATCCAAAGTCCAAACCCTCAGCGGCCCCCACCCCCAAAAACCAGGCCATGTGCTGCCCTGTATCCCTGGCCTGGGAGGCCTGTAGAGAAGGAGGGAAGGAAGTAGAAACCTATTTTATGCACCACCATCACCACCCGTTCAAGAGGAGATCTGCTGAGGACAATGACGCAGGGCTGGGGGGATGGGTTTCCCCAAATATCTTTAATTTAAATAGATAGCATAAGTGCATTTATTTAAAAACAAAAATAAACACAAATGCAAGTACTTTTTCTAAATCTCCCCAGTGTAGAGCCCAATGTGGTGGTGTTCCCCTGTAGTCCTGCCTATAGCAGGAGGATCCCCTGAGCCAAGGAGGCCAGCCTGGGGAAGTTTGTGAGATTGTTCATTTAAAAAAAAAATCTGCTTCTCAGTGTCTACTGATAACCAAAAAATATGCCAATTTTTATGGACTCTACACATTTTTAAGTATGCAGAACTTTTTCACTTAACTATATTATTAACTTGCAGAATGTGTGTCACTCCGTATTAGAACTGCCTATTTTTTCCTTAATAGTT
The DNA here is from genome assembly GCF_964194105.1 of Spermophilus citellus. Classification (NCBI taxonomy): domain Eukaryota; kingdom Metazoa; phylum Chordata; class Mammalia; order Rodentia; family Sciuridae; genus Spermophilus; species Spermophilus citellus. Next base: position 30,123,152 of record NC_138184.1, read on the forward strand.
TTGGGGTATGTGATCATACCAATTTATCATAATTTAAAAGTTTTGACAGGCGTGGTGGTGCACACGTGTCATCTCAGCATCTTAAGTTCAAGGATAGCCCAAGCAACTTAGGGAGACCCTGTCTCAAAACAAAAAGGGCTGGATGTAGCTCATAGTTGAGCACCAACCACTTGGTTTAGTCCCCATTATCCCACCAAAATCTTCCTATTTCTTTGCAGGGAGAGGAGAAGCAATGCCATAATGAATATTCTTGTTCTATTATCTCAAATTTTTGATTTGGTAATATATTCCTTTTTAATTTTTGGAACTGGGGGGGGTTTGAACCCAAAGACACTTTACATTTATATCCCCAGCCCCTCACCACCACCACCACCACCCTCACCCTGTTTTAACTGCAGAGGCTGCAGTTGAACTTGGATGCTCCCAAGTCACTGGGATTACCATTATATGCCGCTGTGCACACCTTCAATTTGCTAACATATTCTAGATTCAATTGCTCTATCGCTTGATATGAAGACAATAGAGTAAATCTATTTCCAAGTGTGGATAGGAAGGATTCCCAAATTTAACATCTAAATTGGGTCAACCTCAACCTGTGAACAGCAAAGTGCCAGTCTGTGCACTTAGGAAGACCAAATTCAAAGGCAGCAGGGGGCCCCTGGCTGAGGGAGGCAGTGGGACTGAAGAAAGCAGCAAGCCTCACTGGGTGGGTTGTGCACAAGGGGTTTTCCCAAATGCAAGGGTGGGGGGGTCTTTTTAGGAGTCGGGTGTTTTTTATTTTTATTGTTGTTTTTTCCGCGTTGGGTTGGTTGGTTTTTGTTTTTGAGTACTGGGAATTGAGGCCAGGGGCACTTAACCACTGAGCCACATCCCTAACCCTTTTTGTATTTTGAGACTCCTTCTCACTGAGTTGCTCAGGGCCTCACTATATTACTGAGACTGGTTTTGTTTGACTTGCAATCCCCTCCTGCCTCAGCCACTATGCCCAGCTAGATGAGGGCATTTTTAGAAGTGGATGGGTCTCAGGTGAAATAAAATAAAAGGGATGTTAACAATTTTTTTTAAATTATGAACTCTAGGGGCACCATAAAAACATCAGTGAAACAAACTATAAGAAGCCCCATATAAATTCACAATCATCATTCAAAATCTAAAAGGTGCTCTGGAATCAAGTTTTTACTTGTCAAAAACCAGAAACTGGGGGCTGGGGATGTGGCTCAAGCGGTAGCGCGCCCGCCTGGAATGCTTACGGCCCGGGTTCGATCCTCCAGCACCACATACAAACAGAGATGTTGTGTCTGCCAATAACTAATAAATAAATAAATATTTTAAAAAAAAACAGAAACTGTATATAAGGTGACTACAATCTGTTGAGGTTTTGTTTTTGTTTGCTTTTTTTTTGGGGGGGGGCAGTGCTTGGAATGGAACCGGGGGTTCATATATGCTAGGAAAGCACTTTATTGCTAGCCCTTACAATTTTTGAAACGGATCTCGCTACCGGATCTCGCTACCGTAAAGGCTGGCCTCAAATCTGCAATCCTCCTGTCTCAGCCTTCCAAGTAGTTAGGGTCAAAACGTGCCACAGCAACAAATATCCTCTATTCTTAAAAATGACTAAGGCAGCTTTTAAAGTTCTCATAAAAGAGGAGCACGTGAGATAATTCTGCCAAAGTATACATATTTCCAAACAATACAAAATGTTTGTCAAAATATTTTTAAAGGGCTGGAGATGTGGCTCAAGTGGTAGCGCGCTCGCCTGGCATGCGTGAGGCCCGGGTTCGATCCTCAGCACCACGTACAAACAAAGATGTTGTGTCCGCCGAGAACTAAAATAAATAAATATTAAAAAATATATATATATATATATTTTTTTAAATTGGGTGAGGTGGCACAGGACTGTAATCCAAGGAACTTGGGAAGACTGAGGCAGGTGGATGGCAAATTCAAGGCCAGCCTCAGCAATTTAGTGAGACCCAATAAAATAACAAGACCCTGTTTCAAAAAGGACTAGGGAATGTAACTCAGAGGTAAAGCACCCCTTGCCATGTGCCTAATCCCCAGTATGAAGCGGGGGCGGGGGGGATTTTTTTTAATACCAGAACTGGCATGAAAATGACTTATGATCTTTACTTATATCATTTAATGAGTTTTTATACTTCACTACTGAAACACTATTTCTTTTTCATTATTTTGTAGTACCCTTGCCTGTTTTCCACATGCGATATAAACCTTTTAGATTTTTGCAGCACTGAGGATTGAATTCAGAGCCTCACACATACGAGGTGAATTGCTCTATCACTGAACTACATCCCCAGCCCTTTCTTTACTATTATTATTTTATTTTGCTAAATTGCCCAAGCTGGCCTCCAACTTGTAAGATCCTCCTGCTTTGGCATCCAAAGTAGTAGGGACTACAGGCATATGCCACACCTGAATAGTGTCAGAAATTTTGAATGTCTTAGCTATGCATGTAACCTATCTATAGGGAAGGCAGGGGGACATCCAACAAGAGTACAACGTGGGGTCAGAGTCATCTACTCAGTCTAAATGACATTTTTAGGCTCCATGAAGGAAGAAGGCAATTTGGAGCCTGGTGCAGTGGTGCTCACCTCATCCCACCAACTCGGGAGGCTGAGGCAGAAGGATCAAGTTCAAAGCCCATCTCAGCCACTTAGTAACACCGTGTCTCAAATTAAAAATAGAAAGGGCTAGGGATATAGTTCAGTATTACTATAAATGAATTACTGATTCAAATTAATTATACTGATGAATCTTAAAGGCAGAGGACATACTGCACAATTCCACTTATGTGAAGGGAAAATAAATTGTAAAAATATGAAAACAGTAGTTACAGATTAGAACAGGAATGGACTGGAGGTCTGGGACCTCAATGGAATTGTTCAGGAGTGATAGAAATGTTATCTTTGTGGAAGGAAGGACTACATAGGTGTATATCATCATCAAAGCTCTAATCATACATTTGATATGCCCCCAGAAAAGGGACAACCACCCAATAACCTAAGTGTTAACGGGGTGAGGCTTGAAGCTCAGCCTCAGCAAGGACCTAAGAAAATACTCACTAAGCCCATAAATGCCTTTACTCCCAGGGCCCACAAACTTTGTTTCTAATAGATTGCTACCATTCTTTCTCCACAATTTTCTTATGAGATATTCTTTTTCCTTGGCTCTCCACTACAAATAGTATTTTATTGTTTGTTTTTTGGGGGGAGTATACCAGGGATTGAACTCAGGGGTACTTAACCACTAAGCCACATCCCCAGCCCTTCCTATTTTTGAGATAGGGTCTCCCTAAGTTGCTCAGGACCTCCCTAAATTGCTGGGGCTGACCTTGAACTTGTGATCCTCCTGCCTCAGCCTTCCAGAGAAATATTATCTTAATTCTGTCTCCCAAGAGGGAAGTATGGACTAATTCCCTGGAAGTTTTCAAAAAATTAGAACGGAGTCCGATTTACAGCGTCACAGGCAGCCAGCAGTCAAGCAAAGCCCTATGAAATCATTAGAGTCCCAGCTGCCACCCAGCATGCATCTGACCTCTGGTGTACTAATGAGTGGCCCAAGCAGCTTCCAGCCACAAATAAAAGAGATTTGCCCTAACACTGAGATCACTGCCCACATTAAATTATAGATTTTCAAGCCAGATATAAAAAAGATAGATTTTGACAGAGACACAGAGTTTACCTGTTGCCCCTAAGGTTGCAAAAAAGCAGGGCAGGTTTTAATCCGTTGAGTCGTGGATAGGAGTCAAGAGTATCTGGGAACTAACTTGGGGGTGGGTGGTAGGGATCCAGACTCTGTAGGTGGCCGTGTAACTCAGTCCTGCCTCTTAAACAGAGGACAACATTGTACACCTGAAACCCTTCGGCTCCCTAAAGTAGCAAAGGAGGTTTCAATTGCGTGTGTGGTGGGGATCATGTAGACAGGTGGCTATTTTTTTTTAAAGCAAGGGAAAGTACTCATTACCTGGGGGAAATTATCCAAGAGGAAGAGTAATAAGAACACAGATAAGAATAAACTAAAGTTTTTTAAAAAATATTTAGAGGGCTGGGGTTGTGGCTCAGTGATACAGCGTTTGCCTGGCAAGTGTGAGGCCCTGGGTTCGATCCTCAGCACCACATAAAGATAAATAAAGGACGTGCTGGGGATGTGGCTCAAGCGGTAGCTAGCGTGCCTGCCTGGCCTGCATGCAGCCTGAGTTCGATCCTCAGCACCACAAACAAAGATGTTGTGGCCGCCGAAAACTAAAAAATAAATATTAAAAAAAATTCTCTCTCTCTTTAAAAAAAGATAAATAAAGGTACTGTGTTCATCTACAACTAAAAATTTTAAAAAATATATTTGGAAAGCCACCCTTTCCACTTTTTTTTTTTAAATATTTATTTTTTAGTTTTCGGCGGACACAACATCTTTGTTGGTATGTGGTGCTGAGGATGGAACCTGGGCCGCACGCATGCCAGGCAAGCGCGCTACCGCTTGAGCCACACCCCCAGCCCCACCCTTTCCACTTTTAACAATAGAGTCAAAATTCTCTTCTCTCTCCCATTCCAGTATTATTTATATCTTGGGTAGCTGGACCCCTACATTACACTCTGTTGCCCAATGTTCTGGTTAAGGTTCATGAGTCAGTTATGGGGTAAGAAAAGTCCAACTCTGCTCTTCCTGGTGGTCCATGATTACAGGCCAGATCTGTAGCCAATGTTACAAGACAGTAACCTTCCAAGCACTGTGTCTGAATCAATAGCAAGTACTTAGTGATGTAGGAATTTTGTTTTACTACAGAGTTACTCATTGGTGAGGATTATTTAAATTGGGAAGGGGACCAGGGACCAATCCTAGGATGACCCACATATGGCTTCTAATCCTTTTCAGGGCAGTGATGTGCTCCTTGGCAGGGAGAGGCCAGGGAGGGAACTGGGGCTTGTCTGTGAGGCAAGGAGATTTGTTGCCAAGCCCCAAGTTGAGCTTGAGCTGCAGTACCCAAAACTGCCTCATGGAGAAGGGTATTCAGATCGGCAGCCAGAGCTGGGGCGGTGGAGCAAGCAGCAGGGGAATCCTGTATTCAAAGCCAGCCCCAGCAAAAGTGAGGGGCGCTAACCAACTCAGTGAGACCCTGTGTCTAAATAAAATGCAAAAAATAGGGCTGTGGATGTGGCTCAGTGGTCGAGTGCCCCTGAGTTCAATCCTGGGTACCCCCTCCACCACCACCACCCCCAAAAAAGAAAGGAAAAAACAAAAACAGAAGCTAGACTTGTTCTTGCAGCACTTCCTCTTTCCCCAGAGCCTTAACAGTTTTCTCAAGCAAAAGGCAAAAAAAATCAGCCAGAGCAAAGAGACCTCAAGCAAAAGCTCTGGTGCAGAAGAGAAGCCTTGGCCCTGTCAAAAAGTTTGTTTTTAAAAAGCCCTTTTAAAATACCAGTGTGTTAGGCAGAATATTTAAAGTGCCTCCCTCTACTAGGAAACCTAACCCCATGGATACCCCTACAAATGACAAAGGGGAAATGGGGCCAGCCAGAGAGCCCAGGCCAGGCCAGCTGCTTCAAAGGACTTCCCAGAGATGAAAACCACCTGTCTGTCCCAATATAGGGAGTAACCTGAGGAAGGCTCTCTGGTGAGGGCAGGTACCACTGCACCTACCATCCCCAAAAGGAAAGCCCACACTGGCCAGGTGTGGTGGGCACATATGTAATTCCAGTGGATCAGGAGGCTGAGGAAGGAGGATCTCCAATTCAAACCACCTCAGCAACTTAGCAAGACCCTAAAGCAACTTAGATCCTGTCTCAAAATAAAATATACGGGGATACGGCTCAGTGGTTAAGCATTCCTGGATTCAATCCCTAGAAAGAAAAAGAAAGCAAAGAAAGACCCACACTGCAGAAGACAACAGTGTCCTTCTATTAGCCATCAATGATGGAAAGGGGTCCTAGGAAAGACAATGGGGAGAAGGCAAGTGAAATTAGACAAACAGCTCAACAGAGGGTGGCACAGGGAGCCAAGGTGAGCCAGCAAAGCTAGCCCCACACACAAAAAAAGAACTGGGCAGCAGAAAATTGGAATTGCAGAGCTAAGAGGTATGTGACCTAGTGAAGAAGGGCTCAGCCTAGCTGGGACCACATGGAGAGAAATCTATTAACTGCACTGGGTCACTTTAGAGGCCAAACCAGTAATGGCTGTTGGGCCTGGCTCAGACCAGAAATGAAGCCTCAGCCCCTTGGAGTTTGCCACCAGTGTGCACAGCTCTCCACAGCGGCACCCTGCAGAAGCAGAAATTACAGTAGGTACAAGGACCAAAAGAAATGATCCTGAGAAAGTCAGGGAATCCCAACACAGCCAGGCCAGCAGGACACAACTAACTGGCCATCAGACAAATCAAAAGAGCACCACTTGGGGGCATTGAAGCCAAGTCACTGGAGCCAGACTCCTCTTTGGAACCTTGAATTCCTGGTATTATTCAACATTTTTCTTCTTCCTTCTTTAACTTGGAGAGGGTGGACAACAAGGATTGAACTCAGAGGCACTTAACCACTGAGCCACATCCCCAGCCCTATATATATATTTTTTTAGTTGTAGTTGGACTCAATACCTTTATTTCACTCATTTATTTTTATGCAGTGCTGAGGATCAAACCCAGGGCCCCGAGCAAGTTAGGCGAGCTCTCTACTGCTGAGCCACAATCCCAGCACCCCAGCCCTATATTCTTCTGAGTTGCTTAGCACATTTTTTGCTGAGGCTGGTTTTGAACTAGTGAAAGCACATCGTAGTATCAGTTGTGTAATCCAAGATTTCAGAAATTAGGGAACTAGAGAACTTAAATTGGTTTCTCAGTGGGTCCTGAAATCTGTCTGGTTGCATCTGGATGAAACTGTTACTCATTTTGGCTATAACCTAAATCAGGAGAGGGAAAGATAAAAGGTAAGAAAACATTTGGCTCAAATGGACCCTCACAATGAATTCCTGGCCCCTGCAGCTTTTTCCTTAGTCTTCCACCACATTCACCCTGGCTGCATCTAAGGCTCCTCCCCTGCAGGTGCAGGCCTGTGGCACTGAGCAGCTGTGGCAAGCACCCTGGCTCTCCCAGGGTCTCCCTCCTTGAGTCTCAACCTGATCCATTTTAAGAGGCAGCTCTTACAACTTAGCCTACACTCAAGTTGTGGCCTTTAAGGCCACCATATCCTTCCTTATCTAGTATGCTGTGTTTACTGCTAATGTTTATCCTACTCACATGGAATTTAAGAGCCTGGGGAGGTTATAAAACAACTCTTACCAGCAACACCCTCTTCACTCCCCAAAATGGCCTGGTTTGGAAAACACACGGCAGAGAACCAACCAGATTATGCTAAGCAAGGTAAGAAAAATTCACCCAAAATTGACAGGAAAATTATATTCTGTATAACTGACTCCCTTTAACCACGGAAGCAAGAGACGCTGTGGAGAGGTGATGTGGGAAGGGCTTCCTGGCACCACAGGGTGCCAGAGGGTGAAACACAGATCCAGTTAAAAGCGGCATACTGCTCCTGGTCCATGTGTAGAAGAATCTGGAGTAAAAAGGAGGAGAAAGCTTCCCAGCAAGGGTGTACTCCCTGGCCAAGTGGCCTTGAGGAACAGAAATTACACTAACCCTGCTAGTCATCTAGACATGGAAGAGGGCCAGAGCATGCATTGGACCATCTTGTGTTGAGTCAGGAAATCTGGGTTCAAACATCAATATTACGCTTCTCCCAATTCTTCGTGATAAGTTGGCTGCTTATCAAGTGACCCTGACTCAAGTGCTTATAAGCAAGCTGCTTATACCCATGAACCAGGGATCAGACACTGGTGCTGGAGAAGAATCCATCCTAAGAAACTACATGAAATTTAAATGCTGATAGCAGTTCTAAACAGGAAGGAGAGGGAGGCCCAGAGGGCTCTAAGGGTTCAGGTTAGTAGGGTTCGGGTTAGTCACGTGCAAGGCAGGATGGAGAATGAGCTGGGAAGCCACTAAAGGCCTTTTGGCCAGCCTTCTCCAGGGCTGCTATTTGTTTGCTCACTGAAAAGAATCGTGAAAGATTCCTTAAATAAAACTGGGGGAAAGAGACTGAATAACAACCTCTGGCCCAAACATGGCCAAACTTCCTCTGCAGGCCACACTGCCTGCCCACAAGGCCATGTTAACCACGAATCCCAGTGCATGCACTTCCTCCAGTCCCAGTCCAGTAGGAGGAAGGACTGACTTAGGCCAGCAGTTACAGGTTTGGGGGAGAAAACGAGAAACACTGGGCCTGGGATGTAATTTCAATGGACTTCTTAAGTTGTAAAGTCTGACATCAGCCTACAGGTGTAAACAGGAATGGGTGTGGTGAAGGCTCCAGACAAGGAAGATTATTAGGGGGGGAACATGTCAGTCTTGCTCTGTCAGCACCCATGTTAACTACAGGCCCCATTCAGCACGGCGCCACAGGAGATGCCAACCACCTCACCTTTAGGCCTCTCTCTCCTCCATGCTGGGTGCTACTACCCGCTCGGGACTATAGAAGATTTCCAAAAAGTTTCAGAAGCACCTAATTAGCACTGCCAGGCCTCCTTTCCCTTACCCAACAACTCTGATTTAGAAGCAGTAAGCTCCATAAAAGAAGCCTTCAGCATGACTCCCAGGGCCCTGAAAAAATGATCACTTTATGAATCATTCTACATGTAACAAAATTAAAGTTGTGTTCTTTAAAAAAAGAAAGAAAATGATGATGATGGCGACAAGGACAGCTGGGTGCAGTGGTACACGTCTGTAATCGAAGTGGCCTGGGAGGCTACGACAGGAGGATAGCAAGTTCAAAGCCAGCCTCGGCAACTTAGGGAGGCACTAAGCAATTTAATGAGGCCCCATCTCAAAATAAATAAATAAATGAATGAATGAATGAATGAATGAATGAATGAATGACAGGGGAGGCTGGTACAGTGCTTCCCTCTCATGCACAAGGCCCTGGGTTCCATCCCCAGCACACAAAACAAAACAAAAAACAAGGGCTTGGGGATGTGGCTCAGTGATTACGCACCCCTGGGTTCAATCCCCAGTACCAAAAAACAAACTTTCAATCCTAAAATCATGAATAAATATTCAGGCTATTTTAGGGAAATCCAAATTCAATCATGAGTGGTAATATCTAGGTGAATTTATGGATTTTCCTAAAAAGGCCACTTATAATCAATTTAAGTGGACTGCACTTATCTCTGTTCCTCCCAACAAAACATGGATTCTAGCCAGAACACTGTGGTGCTTGTGCATGCCTGTAATCCCAGCGAACTCAGGAGGCTGATACAGGAAGATCACAAGTTTGAGGCCAGTTTCAGCAACTTAATGAGGACCTAAGCAACTTAAAAAGACCTTGTCTCAAATAAGGGTTGGAGAAGGGTTTGAGGTTGTAGCTCAGTGGTAAGGCACCACTAGGTTAAATGACCAGTACCAAAACAGACACCTGGATTCTATTTCCCTTCCCCTTCAACCGAGGCTGGCCTTGCAATCTGTCTTGCCTAACGAAAGAGCCCAGCAGCCCATTCTGAGAAGACCAGAGAATGGCACAGAGGAAAACCCAGTCACTCTGGTTTGTTATCTATTAAAGAACAGAATCAAGGTTTTACAAAATAGGGCTGAGGGTGTGGCTCGGTGGTTGAATGCCCGGAGTTAAACCCCTGGTACCAAAAAGAAAAGAAAAAGAGAGATCCATGGATTCCATCCCACAAAGCCTTAATCAGAAAGAAGGCACAAAGAATAATGAGAGGAAAAGTCAGGTCTCTAAACCCAACAGCTGCTCACATCCTAGAGTTCCAACCGTCTAAAGCATTTTTTTTTTTTTTTTAACAAAACTGTTAGAATGAGAACACCTAGGCAGGCTTCCCTAGGGGCCAACACTGAGATTTCTTCCTACTGGTACACCCTAAGCCACACTCTCTCACCCAAAATCAAACTCCAAATGTGATGTGCCTGTGATCCAGATATAATCTTGTTTCTGGTTTTGTGGTGCCAGGGACAGAACCCAAGTCCTCACCAACCAATCTTATTTCTATACTACTTGCTTGATAAATGCAGATAGAGAGGGCTGGAGGTGTAGCTCAGTGATAGCGAATCTGCCTAGCACTGTGTGCAAAGCCCTGGCTTCCATCCCCAGCAATGCAAAGAATAAAAATATATGCTATATGCGGTACCATGTTGCAGATCAGAAGCAAACTAAATGTCTATCAACAGGGGAACTAGCTAAATAATTGTTAAATCGATTCATTTTAAAAATGAAAAGCCAAGACACATATCTATGGAAAACATAAGGAACAGAGTAATGTACATGGTATGCTACAACTTGAGAGAGAGAGAGAGAGAGAGAGAGAGAGAGAGAGAGAGAGAAATAGGTACAAGTATTTCCTGCTCAGCAAATCAACAGTAAGATGTATGTATGTCACAGATTAATTGTGTATTTTTTTTAACCCCACACCAAATGGGTGTTTATGTAGTTGCCTGGGGACAGGGGTGTTACTGGGGACTGAACCCAGGGTGTCTCAAGCATGCTAGGCAAGTACTCTACCACTGAGCTACATACCCAGCCCACTTACTTAGAATGTAATGAAACAAACACCTTTTGCTAGTCCCTTCTTATTCCTAAAAAAACTCACCAAGACAATACTACACATTTAAGATATGAAATACCAGATATTAACATGATGTAATGAAAACTGAAAGAGAACAACAAAATATAAGGGAGTGTTCACAGTGTGATCTTGTATATGTGAATGGAGGGATGTCTTTTTCCCTCCCCCAAACCATAAAAGTTAGAATGATATATACGAGATCATTAAAAGTTAGTTATCCTTGGGGGGCTGGGATTGTGGTTCAGTGGTAGCGTGCTCGCCTTGCACATGTGAGGCCCTGGTTGGATCCTCAGCACCACATAAAAACAAAATAACGATATTGTATCCAACTACAACTAAAAATATATATATATATTTTTTTTTTAAAGTCATCCTTGGGTTAGGATAACTAGCAGTTTGTTTTCCAAGTTTTCTCAGAGGGCATAAATGCAGAGCTTAGCCACTGAGCTGTGTCTAAATACTTACTAGAATCAAGCCCTGTGCCAGGTGCCTTACACGTATTAACTTGTTTGATCCTGACCACTGCCCTATGGGATAGCTGGTTAACACACTCTTTTACAGATACAGAAGAAACTGGCGCACGAATAGTTTAATTTGCCCAAGGACTCGACTAGAACGTGGTTTCAGGGCCCACATAGAAACCGCTAGGCCTTGTATACCTAAAAAGAACAAATTTTTAAAATAAATAATGTAAAAATTAAAAGAAAAAAAAAAACTACTAGGCTTTTGCTGCCTCTAACAGTAATAATACACCCCCTGGCACTGCCCTGAAAAACATCTCTAGAAACCTTCAGGTGTCCGCTTAGGGTTTATAACTCGATGGCAGAGGCATTTCTATCTGTGCATCATCAACCAAGACTAAATCTAATTGCTTTCTTTCTCATAATTTCCAAACTCCACAACTCTCCACAGCTCAAGCCTGTAATCCCTGAGACTCGGAAAGGCTGAAGCAGGAGGATGGCAATTTCCAGGCCAGCACTGTCTCAACGTAGACAAATACAAAGGGGGCAGAGTACCTTTGGGTTCAACCCCAGCATGGGACACGAACATGGACAGACACACACACACACACACACACACACACACACACACACACCTTCCATAGCAGTGAACCTAATACAATGTCTGACCAAATGTTGTGTTGCTTTGGGTCCCTGTTCCTAAGGCCTCACCTCTGAGGTCCCCACTCTATCATACTGAACCACTCACTCATCCTGGCTCCCAAGACCTCAGATTTCTATAAAACCCCTGGGGCATAAGCCCAGTAGTGGAAACGTAGAGAAGCTGGAAAAACCTATTTATCTGCCTCCCAATCCCCACCCTCCCCCGGGTCATAGTGAAGGAACACAGTCCTTAATGTTCTTTTCTAAGATGTGCCCCAGGGGCTGCCGCTTGGGCCGTGACACTGTCCCCGTCACCAATTTCACTCCTGGCCCCATGATCCAAAAGGCTACCCCCAGGGAATCTGTGATCAATTTAGTCCCAGGCTGAGGAGCAATCAAGAAATAGCAGAGTCCAAGATGGCAGCTGGGCCAATACACTCTTTGTTCCTGCTGGTTCCCTGGGGCCCACTGCAGCAGGGGGGTTCCAGGCACAGGCTCTCCCCCAGTGAATAGCTTCTTGCAAGTGGGAAGGGAACACAAAATTCCTTCCTGGTCCTCCAAAACAGAAGGCTGTTCCTATATTTGGGGGATAAAACTCAGTTTGCATTTCTTTGGCTCCCTTTCTGCTATTTTGAAATAAAATTAAGTTCCAAATAATTAATTTTTCTATGATTAATGTCACCAGAGGTAATTAACAGTACAATCGCCTGATCCCTCTCCAAGCTGCCAGCTCTCCAATAAGAGGAGGAAGAAAAGACAGGCCTTAAACAACTGGATATTTAGCCAGGAGAATTCAGTTAAAGTCAGGGAAGGTATTAATAGGAATTAAGTCAATTCTATAAATTCTTTTTCCCCACCATGGTACTGGGCATTGAATCCAGGGCCTTACACACGCTACCACTGAACTACATCCTCATCCTTTTTTTTTTTAATTCATTCATTTATTTACTTATTTATTTAGAGACAAGGTCTGACTAAGGCGGAGGTTGGACTCAAAAATTGCAATCCTTCTTCAGCCTCCTGGAGAGCTGGGATTACAGTTATCTGCCACCACACTCAGACATATTCTCCTTGTTGGCATAGCTATTTGTCAGCTGTATTCAGCTGTTACTAATGGTATTCAATTCTTTTGCTAATTGTAGCCTAAAATTCAAATTCTATCATCTACTTAGGAAATTTCTTTAAAAGCCTCCCACCCCAAAGAAACACCTCCAAACAAGGTTTTAAAATGCTCACGTTTAGTGAACATTTTTGTAGTCATGTTTTATGGAATGGAACTTTTCTCAAAGTCCTGCTCACAAAATTTAAAAAAAAAAAACAGGAAGGTAGAGAGGCTTCTTTTTAAAACAATAGTAATTTGTTTTCCATTTCATACATTTTGATAAACTTTTCTATTTCAACCCTTCTCCCTGCCCACACCTCAGAGTTTCTAATTAGAATGGGGTGGTAGGTGGGGGTGGAGAAATAACTTGAGATTTCAGGATCTGATCAATGCAACATGTTAGGGGCAGAGCACAAGGTCAAAAGGAAATGATTAATCCCACAAGAGAAACAAGCGGATGGGGCAGGGAATGGTCCCCCTACAAAACCCTAGCTAATAAGTAGGTCAAAACACACTCTGCTTAGCAGGGCTTTCTTCCCAACCAGAACTCTGCAGTTCATCTGAAGACACATTTTTTTAAAATCCAAAGAACTAGTCTACACAGGCTAGTTTTTCTTAAGAGGTTATTTTGGTTTGACAATTACATTCCAGTTGTTGCAAAAGGGAGTCCAGAACTAAGCAGGAAGGAGAATGACTCTAGTCACTGGGATGACTAAGACATTCTATGACAATTTCCATTTCTGGCAGGAACCACGCTGGTCACTACTAATGCAGAGAATATTTCAGGGCTATTTAAAAGAAGTTGCTAGTCAAGATGTACAATATGCCTTTGAAATGCTATGACATCAGCACTCTGAAGTATATAAATAGGTCAAACCCAAAAGGAGAGGGAAGGGAAATGGCTTGCCAAAGTCCTTTTGGGAAAAGATTCTCCTCTTTAGTTTTTCACACTCCCTCAGGCTGTCAACGAATCACACACAAAAATCTGTATTCCCGATATTGATGAAAACTTGCCCCTCTAATCACATCCACCCATACAAAACCTGAATGAACTGCTTCAACACCTTTCCTACCTCATCTCCAAAAGAGCCATGGAGACAGTGAAGCTGAAGGCTGGTCACCATGGGCCTGAGGACCACAAGGGCTAAGTTCTGAAACCATTCAGGTCAAGAGGGGTTTGGTTCCACTTTTCTTTCTCCTCACTCCCCCAAAGGAAGTGGGGGCTGAGGGCTGAACTTGGCACTTTACCACTGAGAAGCATCCCTAGCCCTTTTTTTTTTATTTTTTTAATATTTTTTAGTTATACACGGTCACAATATCTTTATTTTGTTTATTCATTTTTATGTGGTGCTGAGGATTGAACCCAGTTCCTCACAGAGGCAAGCACTCTGCACTGAGCCACAACCCCAGCCCCCGTTTTTTACTGTTTGAGACAGGGTTTTGCTAAGATTTCTGAGGCTGGACTTGAACTCGCAATTGTCCTGTCTTAGCCTCCTTAGTTGCTGGGATTGCAGATTGCAGGCATGTGTCAGGTCTAGCCAGTTTCACTTTTTTTTTTTTTTTTTTTTTTTTTGGTGGTTGAATGCCTTTATTTTATTTGTTAATTTATTAATTTTTTTAATGTGCTGCTGAGGATCGAACCCAGTGCCTCACACATACTAGGCAAGCACTCTGCCACTGAGCTACAGCCCCAACCCCTGGTTTCACTTCTTAAATACAAAAACACCTTGCTTGGAAAGGAACTGAAGATAAACTCCAAGAACACTTTCGGTCAAAAAGTCAAATGAGCGAGATGGGAGCCGCCTTCAACCTGTGTGCACAATTTGTCCTGGGACCTGGCAATCCCTCCACTTGTGTGCACAATTATGAATGTGTTCTTTCTGGAAAGTATATGCATGCACAGGTGCCAGACTGTCAAGATGGTCCCAGCAAACTGTAAGACCGAGGCCTCGGCAACTTAGTGAGGCCCTAAAGCAAAGTGAGACCCTGTTTCAAAATTTTAAAAGGCTGGGATGTGGCTCAGTGGTTGAGTGCTCAAGTAACTACAGCCTAGCAGTACCTGGTTCTTCCCAACCTTATCCATCCAAAATGAGGTCTCTGCAGCTTTCAAATCTAAATTGGAGTATTGGAGTTATCCTGTCCTCAGCTTAACAGCCCCCTCCCCATAGCCCAAGGCCTATTTCTTGAATTAAAACAGAAGAGTACCTAGGATGTGGTGGTACCTGCCAGGTATCTTAGCTACTCAGGAGGCTTAGAGAGAAAGGAGCCTTGGCAACTGAGAGACCGCATCTTCAAATGACATTTTTGAAAGGGGCTGGTAAAATGGTCAAGTGTCCATGGGTTCAATCCCCAGTACCTAAAGTGGGGGGAGAGTGCTTTGAAAAAAATTTTGAAGTCTCATAACTCCTCCCCAGACCCTTGTACTGCAAGGGGACTCACAGTCCGGGGGTGGGGGTGGAGTGGGGTGCTAGGGGGGCCCTGAGTTCCATGAGTCTCCATTACTCTGCCCTGGTTCCACATGATGCTTTCTGGGAATCAGCGTCCCAGCGGCTCCCAGCTAACCAGGGAATCCCACTACCCCCAAAGACCACTTAAGCTTTGCTCCTCAGCCTGTACCCTGCCCCAGGTGTCTCAACCTGGTGACTGAGACTGAGAGGCATCTGGCATTTAGAAACTGCCTGGAGAAAGAGAAAGTAACCTCAGGTCCTCTGCTTCTCAACAAACCTAGGTGCATTTTTGAGCCTCCTTTCTGGAAAAGAAGCATTATTTAGCCACATAAAATGCTGAGGAAGGGGGTGAAGAATTAGCAAAAAACTGCCCCCTTATTTCTGCAGTAGAACCCTTCCCACAGCCTCATTCCCCGGGAGACAAGTGAGACCAGCTAACTTCTGCAGACACAAGTTTGTGGACCAGACCCTGCAGAACTCCCTTGACAGGATTCCTCTAACCTGCAGAACCCAAGGCAGAGGGAAATGCACCCTACCCTGGGGTGCACAACTGCTGGGACACACCCTGGTTTCATCTCATTGTGTGTAGTATGCCATTTAGATATAGGCAGTGGCTCTCCTTATCTCTAACAAATATGGAATCCAAGGCAAAGAGAGGTGAACTTACACCAGTGTGATTAGCAGCTCTCAGCCACTCTTGTAGAAACTGCTTCCAAACATGTTATTTCTAAAATGTGCCCTGTTGCAACAGGCAAGGGAAGGGAACAGCGTTCTGTGTTGAGAGTCAGCTGAGCCAAGACTCAAGGCAAATTTGGGAAGGGCCAAATCACAGGTGAATCTCTTCAGGGGTCAGCACATTCTTCTGACCCATGAGAAAGGGACAGCCATCAAGTGAGCACAGAGCTGAGCTCACAATAAATGCTGGATGTGCACTTGCCAAAGGTCTAAAGGCAAATCAGGCACTGGGCAGGGTGCTTTCCCTACAGCAGTGCAACTTTAAAAAAGTAGAACCATTAAATAAGTACAGCCATTATGGAGAACAGCAGGGAAGTCCCTCAGAAGACTGGAAATAGAATTACTGTATGAGGGCTGGGGATGTGGCTCAAGCGGTAGCGCGCTCGCCTGGCATGCGTGCGGCCCGGGTTCGATCCTCAGCACCACATACCAACAAAGATGTTGTGTCCGCCGAGAACTAAGAAAAAATAAATATTAAAATTCTCTCTCTCTCTCTGTCCCCCTCTCTCTCACTCTCTCTAAAAAAAAACAAAACAAAGAATTACTGTATGACCTGACAATTCCACCTCTGGGTATATATTTAAAAGAACTTAAATCAAGCTGGCCACAATTGCACAGGCCTATAAATCAAGTGCCTGAGAGACAGGCCAGGCGGGTCACCAAGTTCCAAGGCAGCCTCAGCAATACAGTGAGACCCCATCTCCAAATAAAAAATAAAAAGGAATGGGATGGCAGAGGGCTCCTGGTTCAATCCCCAATACCATTTAAAAAAAAAAAAGCCTAAACCAGTATGTCAAAGACATTTGTACTGCAGCATTATTCATAACTAAGACACAGAATGAGCGTTAAGTGTCCATCAATAGATGAATGAATAAAGAAAATGTGGTACTATATATGTAGAGAGAGAGAGAGAGAGTATACATACAACATAATATAATAATACACACACACACACACACACAAAATGCAATACTATTCAGCTTTTTTCTGGTACTAGGAATAAAACCCAGGAGTTTTTAACTACTGAGCCACATCCCCAGCCCCATTTATTTTTTATTTAAAACAGGATCTCACCAGTCACAGGGGTGCATGCCTATAATCCTAGCAGCTCAGGAGGCTGGGGCAGGAGGATCGCAAGTTCAAAGCCAGCCTCAGCAACTTAATGAAGCCCTAAGCTAGGTAATTTTAAAAGGGCGGGTGTTTGGGGGTGTGATTGGTGTGTGCATGTGCTGGAAAAATAGCTCAGTAGTTAGGCACCCTTGGGTACGATCCCTGGTTCCCCCTGCCTGCTCAAGAAAAGTTGGGGTCTCACTGAGACCCTGAGGCTGACTTTGAACTTGTGATCCTCTTGCCTCAGCTTCCCAAATTGCTGGGATTACAGGTATGAACATCCAGCCTATTCAGCCTTTTGGGGGAAAAAAAAAAAAAGGAAATTCTACCATATAGGACAACTTCAATAACCCTGGGAGAATACTATGCTAAGAGAAATAACCGAGGTACAGAAAGAGAAATGCTACATGAATTCACTCATATAAGAGCTGATCTCATAGGAGCAGAGCAGAGCAGAGCTAGGACCTGGGCAGAGTGGTGGAGTGGAGAGGGAGATGTGGGTTAATGGGTCCAAAGTTTCAGTTAAGAGAAGCAGGTTTGCGAAATCTACTGCACAGCATGCTGACCACAGTTATTCCTCACGTGTTGTTTACTTCAAAATGGCTAGGAAGAGCTGGGCACAGCAGTACACACATATACCAAGCTGCTTGGGAGACAGAGGCAGAAACATCAGCAACTTAGTGAGCCTGTCTTAAAATACAAAAATAAAATGACATTGTACTGTCATGTGTAACTAATTAAAACAAATTTTTAAATAAATAAATAAATAAAAATAAAACGGACTGGGGGTTATAACTCAGTGGCACAGTGCTTGCCTAGCATGTGTGAGGCCTGGGGTTTGATCACCAACATCATGGAGAAAGAGGATGACCAAAAAATAAATTTAAAATGTTCTCTGTACCAAAAGTTTCAGTACATGAGGTGATGGATAAGTTAACAAGCTTAACATAATCATCCCAATAAAACTGTACCCCCACAAATATAAATAATTACTAGAAACTGAAAATTTTTAAAAATGGTTTACCGGTTTTGGTTTCCTACTCAACAACATAAGTAAATAAATAGGGGCTGGGGATGTGGCTCCAGTGGTAGCGCACTCGCCTGGCATGCATGAGGCACTTGGTTCGATTTCTCAGCACCACATAAAAATATTGTGTCCACCTAAAAAATGTTTTAACCAAAAAAAAAAAAGTAAATAACTAAATGCACAACCTAACGGACCATAGTCTTCATCTCCATTTTTAACATTGTGGAAACTAAATTTTTGCCCAGGGCACATGGCTGGCTTGCAATTTGACCCAGAAACGTCATGAGAGATTCCAAAGCCTTATTCTCTCACAGGACTGGACACGTTGATATTTTCAAGTCCACAATACATACAACTGGCTTATAATCTCCTACAATGCTCAGTGTACCTTGTATCTCCTGTATTTAAGAAAAGTCTGTGCCTGTGAGTAGCCCCAAAGTCAAGATTCCCCACAAATCTGATGATAGTGTGGAAGGGAAGGGGAGCGGGGGTGTTAACCACACGGGTTGCCACAAGACTGCCCCCCCCCCATGTGGTGGTAGGAGATACTCAGCCAGATCAGGAGCACTGAGCCACTGCTTTCTCTTCCATTTCCTTTGACCGCACTTTTTCTGGAGAGTCTCAAATCTTTGCAAAGTGTTTGTGGACCCAGTACTACATCAAAAGCAGCTTCTGAGCCAAAGGTCCCCAGCATTTTTCCTCAAGTGACCTAGGAGTAAATGGCAGCCCGGGTTTGGTCTCTGAAAACCAATCAAGCTCCGCATTTCAGCTTTGTCTTAAAAATTACTCTACTCCCAGACTGGGAATATAACTCAGTTGGTAGACTGCTTGCCTTACCCACATAAGGCCTTGGGTTTGATCCCCAGCACTACACACACAAAAGAATTACTCCCCTCCAAAGAATAGCACCAGAGGTTTCGAAACAATCCTCCAAAGGATCACCTGAGGAGAAGATCTGGGTTTCTTTGGGAGCACTGCAATCATTTACTCTGACTCAGCAAGGTGTTGGCCACCCTTCTCCCAGAAGCATACAGCTGCTTGGCTGTCCCAAGACTCCCCTGCAAACTCCCAGCATTTCCCTAAGTGCCTGAGAAAGCCCCAAGGGCTCTAAGCCCTCTAGACAGGTACCTGGAAGGACTCCAGGTGGCTCCCGGTTCAGCTCTATTTAGACAGAGAAGAAAGATGCCAAGGTGAGGTGAAATTAGAAGCAGAGACCAGACAAGGCCCCTAACCCAGTTCCTAGCTGCCTTTGTCTATGGTAAAAAGCAGAGCCCTGCATGCAAGGGCTTTGGGAAGTTTCACTCAAATTCAGGCTGAAAACTCCCGGTATTCATTAACCAGTCTAAATTGAATTTTAATCATTATGTCATTAAGTTTTGGGAACTTGCCAGGCACAGTAGGGCACACCTGTAATCCCAGCTACTCAGGTGGCTGAGGCAGGAGGATGACAAGTTTGAAGCCAGCCTGGTAACAGCAAGACCTTGTCTCAACATAAAAAGGACTAGGGATACAGATGTGGCTCAGTGATAAAGCACAGGGTGGGAGTGGGGGTGGAGGCACAAAAGGTGCTCAGACTCTGCTGTGACCTGAAGTCCCCCCCCCAGGGGGTTTCTCCTAGGGGACCATCATGAAAATCCCCAGATATGCTTATGAAAGATATAAATCTGCGCCCTGCTCCAGTTGTAGAGAATCAGAATCTCTGTAAAACAGGAAGTCCCAGGGTTAACCAACCCCCAGATCATTGTTAAAAGGAGGGAAGGCTAATTTAAAGACTACACAAAAGAATCAAGAATGAAAGGAGTCGTGGGCAAAGACATAGACATAAACCTGTATACCCAGCGACTCAGCAGGCTGAAGTAGAAGGAGACCCAGCCTGGATAATTCAGGGAGACATGGTCCCAAAATTTTTAAAAGGGGGTGGGGGGTATTGTTGAGGATGTAGTTCAGTGGTAGAGTACCCTGGGTTAATCCTCAGTACCACATGAAAACAAAATAATTACTTCTTCTCCAGTAGTTTTTATGACACCTCTTTTTTTTTTTTAATTTTTCACATTTAGGCATCTTGAGCCTTAACCAGAATAAGTACAGCACCTGGAGTTATCTGCATAATATTAAATCCAGCAGGGTTTATGGAGCTCCTGCACAAAGAGGCAGTGGGCAGAGAGGACCACATTAATAATCATAGCTGCTTTCTAGGTTGGCTTCCCATCTTCCCCAAAGGCAGCAAAACAGGAGAGAACACTCAGGGAGGTTCCCTCAACTACTGCCCCTTGGGGCAACTGGCTCCTCCAGTATGGGACTTGGCCTCGGCTGGGCTGCAACAGAAAACCCAGCAGGCTCCAGGATAGGCAGGCACTGGGGGCATTAAGCCTGCTTCCCTGGAAAGATTAAACACAGTTAATTAAAACCCTGCAGAAGGGGAGGCAAGGGGATTAGCTGACAGGGGAAAAGGGGGGGACCTGCTTGCAGAAGAGGTGATGCCTGCCCTGAAGATTTCCTTCCAGAGCTCCTTGGCCACTAATCAAGATTACAGCCCAGCCATCCACCGAAGGCCATTCTGTGAACCTGTCCCAAGAGCTGCAATCCCCAAGCATTTTTTTTTCATCAACAACTAAGCTTCCTGGGGGGCTGGGGTAACTCTAAATGGTGAAGTGCTTGTCTAGCACGTGCAAGGCACTGGGTTCGATCTTCAGCACTGATTAAAAATAGAAAAAAAAAAAAAAAACTAAGTTTACTGGGTAGTTTATTGCTGTCTTAAAACCCTGGTGATTGGAACAAAGTAAATGGGAGGGGGATCCTCATAGTTAGTATAAAAGCTGCTCAAACCTCAATTATGGTTGGTCACCTTAACATTTCTTTTAGCCTGTACTACTGCATAAGCCAGAGAGGACAGACTGAAAGCAACAGGAAGCAGAGGGCTCCCTTGGCCTTGGAGGATGACCTGTATTCCCCAACAAAGACCAGACCTGATAAAATAGTCAAACCCAGCTCCAGTACCCAGGCCCCTACTTGGTCTCAAGGTTCCCAGCTGCAAGGGCTCTAGCTACTACACCACCCCAGTAATCCTACAAAGCCTCCCACCCCGCCCCCCAATTACAGAAGACCAAGGGTAACATCACGAAAAAGCTCTTATTAAGCACCTAACTGCCTCAAGTCCAGGCAAAGATTCACAGGGGCCTGGCCCTTCCCTGGGAGAGGGTCATTTATGACCATTAAGACCAGAGTAGGGCAGGCTCCCAGAGGCCCATAAAACTCCCAGGGAAGGAAGTGGGGATTAACCACTTCCTCCCACCTCTCAAGAAGGGGTTTCAAGCTGTACCAAATTGCAGAATAGAGGGTTCCTGGGAGGGGGTAGGGAAACATGGATCAGAAGAGCTTACACCTGGCTAAGGCCCTGCAAGGGGACATGGCTAACCCTGGGGTTTCTCAAACTGCTTTGATTCTTACAGATGAGGGCTCTCTAGTCCTCACTGCCCAGGCATCTCTGAAGCACATCTAGCAAGTCTCTTTACCCACCCTTTGGCAGAGGTCTGGACTCTGTCCAGGAAAGGAGCAAAGGATGCATGAGGATTAGGTTTGTCTGCCAAGGGCTATGATGGCTCAATAATTCTTCTACATACTCAGTCAGATGTGCTGCATCAAACTGTCCCCGGCCTAAATAGTGTGCCACCCTTCATGCTTCACTCTATTTTTAAAAAATATATATTTTTTAGTTGAAGGTAGACACAGTACATTTACTTATTTGGTTTTAGGTGGTACTGAGGATCAAACCAGGAGCCATCACACATGCTAGGTGAGCGCTTTACAACAAGTCCTTCACTCTATTTTAATTGAAAATTTATTTTAGCAATTTTTACCCAAATCTTTTTAAAAGCAGCTTATAAAGCAAAACAATTATAAGCAGAAGAAAGCTTAAGTCAAGGGGAAAAAAAAACATCCAATGGGACTTGAGCTTCCTAGTAGTCACAGCAAAATGAGAAACACTCCAACACCAATTATGTCATTATCAAGACATCAGTTTCAGAGAGGGCCAAACATTTTCCCCTGGAGCAATCTACACACACAGTAAAGGAATCTGTAAATTCCCCTCCTGGACAGCCCCAAAAGCACAGCCAGAAGCAGGAAGATATGCCGACCTGCACCCAAAAACTTCCCTTCTCCCCATTCTTCAGACCTGTGGAAATCCCTGCTGAAATCAAACAATGGGCAAGCATTCTTTTTCATGCTGGAGAAAAGCAGAGAGAGGTGACCAGAACCTAGAGAGTTCTGGGGTTCAAATTCGGTGAAGCCCCAAAAACCTCTTGAAAAGGTGACCCCAACCTCTTGTGCCAGGCGCAGTGGTGCATGACTATAATCCCAGCAACTTAGGAGGCTGAGATAGAAAGATTCCAAGTTCAAGGCCAGCCTGGACAACTTAGCAGAGAGCCTGTTTTCAACTTTAAAGGAGGTGATGGGGTGGGGTACACACCTTGGGGTGTAGTCCAATGGTAGAGAACTTGGCCTAGCATGCACAAAGCCCTGGGTTCTTCTATCCCCAGTAAAAGGTGGAGAAAGAGAGAAGTGTGGTGGGGGTGGGGAGTCAAGGGGCACAGGGGAAGGGGTGTTTAGTTTGTGTCAGACAAAAGCTAGCCGACTTAAGTCCAGCCTAGGGGTGACTGAGAAGGGAGGTCAACAGTCACAGCCAGGCACATACCCCCCCCCCTTTCATCCCTTCCAAGCCCCGAGAGCTCTCAGGAGCAGAGACCAGGCTTCAATGGTGCTGGCCACTACGGCCAAGTGATCCACATTCCAAGAGGCAGCCATTCCCGCCCTTTAGGGGAACAAAGAGCCCAGGGAGGAATTCCTGCTGCTCCAAGCATGTAAGAATGGGTGGTATCCAAACAAAACTGGGCAAAAGCAAGCACCCCCCCCCCAAGAGAGGACCCAGGAAGCCCATTCCCTTCCAGACAAAGAAATGAGAAGACCCAAGGAAAAACCTCTAGGCAGATATTAAAAGCTGGACATTATCAACATGGAATGCAATTTGGAGTCTCAAAATGTGAGGGAGCGGAAGTTCAGGAGAGCAATCTCCATAGAAACAAGCACAAATCCCTGCATTTAATCATTAACTTTATCTTGAGGGTCTTCTTTGTATTCATGATATGTACTGGGCTTTTACAGTAACCAATGCAAACACTTTGCTGTCCTTCAA
Source organism: Spermophilus citellus (assembly GCF_964194105.1). Lineage (NCBI taxonomy): Eukaryota > Metazoa > Chordata > Mammalia > Rodentia > Sciuridae > Spermophilus > Spermophilus citellus. The sequence goes on from NC_138184.1 coordinate 30,146,490, forward strand.
AGCATGGAATGTGGCATCTGTTAGTTTATTTTATTTTTTTAACAGCAGATCCTGCATGGCCACAGGACATGACTTCAGGGAGATTCCAATCAGATCCTCAGCAGAAAGGGTCTTTGATAGAGCAGAGGGTTGGGGAAAGGGGAAGATGAATGCCTCTTCCGACAACGGCACTCTTCTGTTTTGTGCTGGGAATTGAACCCATAAGTGCTTTACCACTGAGCTACATCCCAAGCCCTTTTATTTATTTATTTGAGACATGGCCTCACTAAGTTGCTGAGGCTGGCCTTGAGCTTGTGATCCTCTTGTCTCAGCCTCCTGAGGTGCTAGGATTACAGGCATGGGCACCCTTGTTGACAGTATAGTAGGTAGATCTTTTTTTTTTTTTTTTTTTTTTTTAAGAGAGAGTGAGAGACAGAGAGAGAGAGAGAGAGAGAGAGAGAGAGAGAATTTTGATATTTATTTATTTTTTCTTAATTCTCGGCGGACACAACATCTTTGTTGGTATGTGGTGCTGAGGATCGAACCTGGGCCGCCCGCACACTAGGCGAGCGCGCTACCGCTTGAGCCACATCCCCAGCCCCTAGTAGGTAGATCTTCAGATGGCTTCAAATGGAGCCAGATAAGTCACTTGGACTTTCAGAGCAATCAGGAAATAAGGTTCTCTTCTCTTGCTTTGAGAGCAGAGGTGGCAGGTTTTAAACAGAGCTCAACAGCTCCCTGGAGCCAATCTGAATTAACTATAAAGACCCTAAACATTTGCTTTCGCAGACATAGCTTTAGTTGCCAACAGAAATATTCTGCTTAGTGCTCCCCACTTTTTCAAAGGCCTAATTCCTCAAAGGCTCTCAGGTCTTTCTTTTGGGACCCTCTTCTCTCTGCCTGCCTGGGTACCTAACCCTTAATTCAGTTCTCAATGGAGAACTCTGGAGTTCAGAGATCATGCTTAAGAAAAGCAGTAAAGATAAAAGGAAATGGAGAAAACAACTGTGAATCCTAGTAAGGGACCCCCCTCCTCCACAACCAAGCTCAACAACCTACAAGGAGGGTTCTACCATTCTGCCCAAAGAAACTATGGGAAAAGCAACCCCCCCCCCCCATAGATCATGTCACTTCCTGGCAGGACCTCATCATCCACTAAGGCACAGTCCTGAAGGGCATTTATAGCAGCCCATCCATGGTAGCAAACTCCCAATCCCTCAAATGAAATACCCTCTGCAAATTTTGAACTCCTATTAAAAAGTTCTAAACCAAAAATGTTTCTGAAAAGAAGGCTCTTCAGGTTGGCAGGAACAGAAACCACCAACCTGTCGCTTTTAATTTAGGCCTCAGAAGCCTCAACAGAGAAAAAGCAGCCTCTCCCAAGGACAGCAGAGCCACCTTTGGTAGAATGCACAGAAACTGGCATTCAGCTCTTTAGGATGTCATTTCTCCAATACATTCCCCATTTTGAGTGTTTCATAATCCACCCCACCAGAGAAGCATACAGTACCAAATCAAAAATAATGCAGTACTTTTACAAATACATTATTAGACAGAGTACCCAAAATCCCCAGTAATTCTGTTTTCCCTTTGTAGGGATGCAAAGGTCCCAGAAGGCAAGCTCTCTTCTATTCCTTTATGTCCTCATAACACCCAAAGAAAGAGCCAGGCACATGGCAGATGCTCAATGAAAAGTATGTTGATTGAATGGAATTCACTTCCACATTTTCCAAGCAATCCTTGAGGAATTTGCCTCCCAGCAGGCATCTGCTCACTGGAAAACAATATGTCCCTGGCCATTTGCATTGTGGCCCTGAAACAGCAAATGTTTTTTAAAAAGAGAGGAAAGAGACAGACCCTGGGGCCCCTGGTAAGCTAAATGCTTTACAGGTAGATTTTAGGGAGCTATCCTCCCCTGGACCCAGAGACCAGTACATCAGACATTGCAACTTCCCCTCACCACATCCACAGCCCAGGTGGGCTTGATTTTCTATAAAACCTTCTGAGACCCAAATTCTCCAGAGACCTGTGTTAAAAGGTAATTCAGCGAAGGAATTCTCTGGGGTGGCAGAAATAGTCTATCTTGACTGCAGTGGTTTTGGCAGAGATGTGAAGATCTGTCAAAGCACATCAATATGTGTTTGAGTTACAACTATGTAAGAAAATGAATGCAGCTTATTGTGTCCAAACTGAGATGATCAAGAACGAGAAAACGGAACTCTGCACTATTTGTCACACAAGGATATGCCAGATCCATTAATTTTAAAATGCAAACTGACGAACTACAGTATACAATGTAATATATATTTAAAAATCTTTCCATCACCCTGTACAAGATTAAATCAGACACAAGGATAATGTTGCATCACATAGGAATTAAGATCAATGAAACACTCCCAACTGTTCACAGTAGTTGCTCCTGAAAAGTAGAATTGGCAATTTGTACTTTTTTTTTAAGTTACTTAGGACTTGCCTGTGCTATTACCACTACTTATTTCTTCCGCAATTTAAAAATTCAACAAAAATAATACTGAAGGAGTTAAAGGTATCAGCAGGATTGCAGCTCCTGGAGCCCAGCCAGTAATAGGTACACTGTTGCTTATCCTTGCTGAAGGAATGAAAGTTTTCATGCAGACCTAGCTAGACCAACAGAAGCACTGTCACTTGTCTGCCATGAAGACACGAACATCTGCAGAAACTATTTCCTTAATAGCTAAGAAACTGCAAAAAAAAAAAAAAAATAGCTAAGAAACACTGAAGATGTTTATAAGTGATTACAGGTATATACAGCCATGAAGAACAAACACTCAACTGATACACATTAACCTGTGAGCCAGGCAACACTCTGGTTTAGGGCCTTCCTGGACCTGTTCTCCATCCCCAGCCAACAGCTATATTCAGAGTGATTTCCTCTGAAAACTAAGGAAAGGACCATTCACTCTAACAGAGTCAGGACAGCAGGCTCATCATTTGTTCTAAGTGAAAATCACACACCAGAACATATTCTAAGATGGGACTAAAGACACAAGACACAGAATGTAGAAGACGGAGCGCAGTTGATCACAATGAAATTTAAATTTATTTATTTGGTACCCGGTATTGAACTCAGGAACACCAACTGTAGATGGAGGTAGCGCAGGGACTCCTTTGCCACACACAGTACAAAGTATTATAAATACCTACCAACTGACCTTTTTTTTTTTTTTTAATCCCAGAAACTGGCCACAGAACCTAAGCAGGAAATTGAGAGAGGCAACCCAAATGGCCAATAAACATATGAAAAGGTGCCCCCACCTCGGGGCACTCCAGGAAGTACAGGGTAGGACAACAGGATGAGCCACTTTTCTCCCATCAGATTGATGGCCCCAAGGATGGGCCCGGAGGGAAATAGCTCCAGGAGCCAGGGCTGGGATCCATTACCATTTCAATAGTGTTGTACCCGGGTCCTAGGAACCCCCTAGCTGCAGGCAGAGGCCGGAAGAGAGGATCTCTCCTCTAGGAAAGGGCTCCAGAAGGGAGGGGGGGAGGGGGTGCTGCTTGCAAGGACCTAAAGTACCAACAACCCCAAAAACAGTACAGGGAGGGATCCATCACCAAGTCTAGAGCAGTCAGTAAACATAGAATCCGTGGATGTTTTTGAGACTCTTCACTCCATATGTCTGTGTATGTAAAGGGTTGTCAGAGTTTAGAAGAAATTAATTGTATCTAAAAAGATACGATTTTTTAGCAATTAAAATTTTCAAGCCAGGCATGGTAGTAGTATACACCTCTAATCCTAGCTCCTCAGAAGGCAGCGATAGGGGGATCCCATACAGAGAAAAAATAAAAAGGGCTGGAGATGCAGCTCAGTGGTAGAACACTTGCCTAGAATGTGGGAGGCCTTGGATTCTAACCCTAGTACCAAAAAAAAAAAAAAATGTTTAAAATTTACTGAAAATCTAAAGATTATAAAACTTTTGTACAATTAAATCAGGATTAGAATTAACAAATTTAAACCAGCTGTTGGTGGTCCTCACCTGTAATCCCAACAACTTGGGAGACTGAGGCAAAAATGGATCAACAAATACAAGGCCAGCCTCATTAACCTATTCTCAAAAAATTAAAAAAAAAAAAAAAACTGGAGATGTAGCTCACGGGGGAGTTCAATCCCCAAAACCGCCCACCCAAATAAATAAATAAATAAGAAAATCCTTAGGTATTGTTAAAGGAACACAAATTTTAAAACAAAATCGTTACCTCATGCTTCTCTCTCAATCCCTGTCAAGTATTTACAAGTAATTTTGGGAGGAGGGTGGTACTAAGGACTGAACCCAGGATTTGCACATGCTAGACAAGAGGTCTAACCCTGAGTAACAGCCCAATCCTACAAAAATACCTTTTCATTAAGCATTCATTTATTTGGGTTCCTCCTTTTTGTTAACTATGAGCAAATCTGTGTTTATCCTCAGGATGGGGAGAAAGCCCTCACACAGCTACACTTAAAAGTAAGAAAGTGACCATGTAAGGGTCAGGCTGAGAGGACAGGGGCTACTCCATCTCCTTGAGGTTTGTTTTGGTGGGAAAGAATGTGATATCCCAAAAAGCAAACCATCTTGAAAATAAATTCTATGGGACTAGGACCAATGAGCTGTGGAGACAAATGGAACCCAAATCCTGTGCTCAGGTTTAGCCAATTAGTGCAGTGTGGAGGGGGACCCTCACACACAAACTGTGAGCACCATCTCTCCTCTTACAAGGAAAATATTTGTTTTCCAACATTAAAACTGGAAGCAACACTCCCCCATCTGAGATGTCCAAATATAAATAATGCCTTTCACTGTGTCTTACTTTATTTATGTCTGTTTATGTAACTAAAAGTTAACATACAATTTAGTTTAGCAAAGATGCAGAAGAGGAAGAATGGGTAACAATAAGATTAGTAAATTTGCAACTATTGCAAGCCCCAAATATCACCTAGGATTAATTACTGCATTTCCAGCTCTTCCATCTTATAGCCAGCCACATAAACAAAATTAACCCTTCTCACCTACCAGACCATTTTATTTATTTATTTTATTATTATTTTGGTACCCAGAATTGAACCCAGGGACACTTAACTATTGAGCCACATTCCCAGCCCCCCGCCTTTTGTTTTAATAAAGACATGATCTCCCTTAATTTGCTGAAGCTAGCTTTGAACTTGCCATCCTTGGGCCTTAGCCTCCCAAGATGCTGGGGATTACAGATAGTGCCACCATAGCCAGCTTTGAATCAGAGAGGACTTTTAAACCTTACTTGATACTGCATGTAGTGATTCTTTCCCCTAGATGCCATCAAAGTTCCAAAATATTTGCCTCAATTGACAGTGAAACAAAGCTGTGGATTTTCATTATATTTGCTTACACCCATGTGGTATTTAAAAAAAAAATCAGGGACTGGAAATATAGCTCAGTTGGTAGAGTGCTTGTCTCACATGCACAAGACCCTGGGTTCAATATCCTGCATCACGATAGATAGATAGATAGATAGATAGATAGATAGATGTTTTTAGATGGACCAAATTGGAAAAATAAATTGTCCTCTTAGGATATTCCCCTAAATCCTAGAAAGCTTTGATCAAGCTAACAACAACAACAAAAAAGAACAAAAACTTACGGCTTTTTCTGGGGGAAAAAATTATTAAATATAAAAGGATGCACACAGAAGGAGATGGGGAGGCTACAGGGCTTCAACTGGCTTGCCTGCTACACTGTCCTCAAATCAGTTCCTTCACTTCAAAATATCTACATAGCCTGGCACACTCTTGTAATCCCAGGAGCTCGGGAGGCTGAGACAGGAGGATCCCAAGTTCAAAGCGAGGCACCAAGCAATTCAGTGAGACCTTGCCTCTAAATAAAATATAAAATAGGGCTGAGGATGTGGCTTAGTGGTTAAACACCCCTGGGTTCAATCGGTTCAATCCCAAGCAACAAAAACAAAAAACAAACAAACAAACAAACAAAAAACATTGATCAGAATAGTAGAGGTGAACCTTTCCCTGGACAGGTGAAGTTACGCAGCACAGACTACAGGACAAAGACCTAGAATGTACTGAGCGTCCCCATTTCACAAGACACCATCTATACTGTTCTGGGAAATTCCTCCTCACACCAGAGGGAGACCCACAGTCTAAGGGTAGTCACTCCACAGTTCCCTAGCAGCCAGTTCTGTGCGCCCAGAGCAGCTCCCATTCAGGGATCAGAACCACATCACAACAGGGCACCACCTCATCCCAAATTGGCTCCCAAACTCTACAAGGCAGGATTCTTGGATTACTTTGCTCCCTTTCCCCCCCCCCCAAAAGCCTTCTACTTTACCAAATCCGTTTTCATAATGATTTTCTGCACTCATCTTTCATCTTTACTTCACTTGGGTACCTGTAATCAACAGGTGTAACAACATAAACATGTCTGGGCACTAAACAGCAGTCCCCCTTGGTAGGCACAACTCAACTGGAAGAGCTAGAGGGTACAGAACAGACTGCCACATGGCCAGTACAGCCTGGGAGCACAGGTCAGCAGCAAGACCCAGCACGGGAGGAGGCTGGGATCTAGAAACTGGACACTCACCCTACCGCTAGGACCTGCCAGCTTTGGACATGTTCTCTTTTGTGAGGAGTCAGGTGATGCTGCCAGGAGCCAGGGTCTAATGCTAACTACAACTCCGCTGTGTGAGCCCCAGGCCCATTCCTCTTCCTCTGGGCTGAGGCAGCTGGGACTGAGCAAACCACACCTCTGCTTTGCCCGCTAGGTCCCTGCCAGGTTCTGCCAACAGGTCCCCCGACAGAGAGGAAGGGTCTGGCCTTTCTTAACTGTTTCCTGGGTAATGTCCTCGGCAGACTTCCTACCAACATGGTTCACCCCAGCAGAGGAACCAGTCTGGCACAGGCTGAACAGCCTCCATTTCAGGTGCAAGGCCCACAGGAAGCCTCCTAAGTATTAGCACTTGGAACCTGTTCCTTTCCCATCCCTGGATGCTTCCTAAGGCTGCTACTTCCCCAGTACCTTAGTGTTCTCTCCTTTCAGCTACCTCCTTAACAACTCAACACCACCAGTCAACAATTCCTTACTTGGGGACTGGTTTCTGACAGTTACTACTACTTCTGTTATCAATAACCCACCCTCTACTAAGGGTGAAAAAGGAGGGAAACCTATCACCTTATTTAGAAATGGGAAAAGACTGATTCCATGCACAGGCACAGCTAATCCAGTGGAAATCACCCTACTTATCAGTCAACTTTTATCTAAATTCCACCGTGCTCCAAGATTCCTCTACCTTCAGGCCCAAACTCATCTAAACCTGTTTAATGCCATCTTTAGCATTTAGACTTTTTGTCTAGTTTGGGGGGGGGGGGTTTGTGTGTGTGTTTGCGTGTGTGCGTGCATGCGCGTGTTGGGGATTAAACCCAGGGCATTGTGCATGCAAGGCAACCACTCTGCCAACTGAGCTGTATCCCAGCCCTGATTTTTGTCTAGTAATTTAAGAAAACATACAGCCAGGCACAGTGGCACTTGCCTTGTAACCCCAGTGGCTCTGGAGGCTGAGACAGGAGAATCAAAAGTTCAAAGCCAGCCTCAGCAATTTAACAAGGCTCTAACCAACTTAGTGAAACCATCTCAAAAAATAAATAAATAAATAAAAAGGGTTGGGAGAGGTGGCTCAGTGGTTAAGGACCCTGGGTTCAATTACTGGTACCAAAAAGAAAAACAAAACAGCTATATTGAGAAATTGAGAATCTCCCTCCTCCATTTATCTTCTCCTTCCCATTTTTATATTCCCTGACAAATCACAAGGTTCAAGCAGTGACTGCTCATCTTTAGGATGGAACAGAAAACAAATACTGTTAACGACAAATCTTTTTTGGTATTGAGGCCCAAACTTGCTTTGCTATTCAGCTATATATATATCCCCAGTCCTTTTGAGACAAGTCTCATCAAGTTGCTAAGGGTACCACCAAGTTGTAAGACTAGTCTTGAACTCGCAGTCCTCCTGCCTTGGCCTCCCAAGTTGCTAGGTTTACAGGTATGCACCCCCAGCTTCATGACAGATCTTAATAATACATCAAGTGCTATCAGCAATACAGTTTCTGATCAAGTCATTTTGTCACCCTGGCCGCTTCTTCTATAATAATTTAAGGCTTTTCTTGTGATAAAATTTAAGATTCTTCTTCATGTCTCCTCCAATACATGCACACATATACACACAAGTAAAGCTGTAAAACTAAAGCTTAAAATATTAAGGTTTAATTTTAATTTTAAATCCCCTAAGTCAAACTGCTCTATGGAACAACTGAAATGCCATAATTTAGAGGGAGTATGCCAAGCAGTGGTGCAGGCCTGTAATCACAGGGACTCAGGAGGCTGAGGAAGGAGGATGCCAAGTTTGAGGCCAGCCTGGAAAAAAAAGGGGAGGGGGTTGAAGATATATGTAGCTCAGAGGCAGAGAGTCCTTGGGCTCAATCCCCAGTATTGGATGGATAGGTGGGTGGGAGGTAATGGTTCTCAAACAGCTGAAGGAAATCTCTAAATGTATTTGTACCCCATCTTCTCCAACACTTGGGAAGCCCCACAACCTTCAAATGATCGAAAGCTAATTTGAGGAGCGTACATGGGCCCTGTGTTCAATCCCCAGCACCACCACTAGCCACTAGTACCACCCCCCCCAAAAAAACTGAACCGGATTTCCAGTTTTTCTAAAAGAAAACAAGTTGTATGCATCCCCCCCCCCTTCACCTTGCATCACCATATGAAGGAGATCACTACACAGCTACCAACTTATATGATGGTGAAACGGTAGAACGCACAGCTCAGGTTTTCTTTCTTCTGACCCTGAAGGTTTGTCCCCCTTTTTTTTTTTGGCGGGGGGGGGGGGGAGGAGGGCGGGGGGATAGTTTGATAATAAAACTAACATAAATGTTCACAATTGCCTTCAATGTGGGGGGCACACAGCACTATGATACCTCATATATTAGCAGCTCTAATAATCCTTACAGCACTGAAAGAAACTTTTTTTTTAATCTCTTCTTACATTTAAGAAAAAAAAAATGAGGCACAGCAGAATCTAGAACCACAATGTGGGAAGTGCTCAAGTAAATCTAATTAATTAAAAGACTCCGTGAATTTAAAAAAAAAAAAAATCCACTACCTGAAGTTCCAACTATTACTCAAAATTTCTTCACCATATCCACTTTTCTTGCTTTAACCTTACCCACACATGTGGGGCTATTCAGCGCAAGCCTATAGATGGCTCTAATAAATTATCTCCCTCCTCACTTTGGCATTGATCTCAGAGGACACGAACTAAAGTCTGCAGATGTAGTCAAACTACAAGCCTCCTCTAAATTCTAATAATGACTGCTGATGCTCCTCCAAAGTTCTCCTGTGCTTTAAGTAGTTAGCAGATTCATATTTAGCAAAATTGAGTCTTTTTTGTTTGTTTGTTTATTTAATACAATAGCATTTTAAGTAGTATCCCTATTAGTTTCAAAAGAGTATGAAAGGGGCTGGGGATGTGGCTCAAGCGGTAGCGCGCTCGCCTGGCATGCGTGTGGCCCGGGTTCGATCCTCAGCACCACATACCAACAAAGATGTTGTGTCCGCCGAGAACTAAAAATAAATATTAAAAATTCTCTCATTCTCTCTCTCTCTCTCCCCCCTCTCACTCTCTCTTTAAAAAAAAAAAAAGAGTATGAAAGAGTTCTAAAAACCCACTGGCATTTCAAGAACAACATTTTTAACTTTGCAAAAGGTTAAATCTAGATACAAGGAAATGGCTGGCCAAACTTTCTTTCTTTTCTTTTTTTTTTTAAAGAGAGAATTTTTTTTTTTTATTAGAGAAGAGAGGGAGAGAGAGAGAGAGAGAGAATTTACTTATTTATTTATTTTAGTTCTCGGCGGACACAACATCTTTGTTGGTATGTGGTGCTGAGGATCGAACCCGGGCCGCACGCATGCCAGGCGAGCGCGCTACCGCTTGAGCCACATCTCCAGCCCCGAGAGAAAATTTTTAATATTTATTTTTTAGTTTTCAGCGGACACAACGTCTTTGTTTTGTATGTGGTGCTGAGGATGGAATCCGGGCAGCATGCATGCCAGGCGAGCGCACTACCACTTGAGCCACATCCCCAGCCCTGGCCAAACTTTCCAGAAGTTAACTAAAAGATACATAAAGCTGGTGACACGTTCAGGCACTCAATCTTCATTCCCAGGGGTATACCTCACCTAGTCAGGCTCTAAAATTAAAGCAGGAACCTCCACAATTCACAAAAGGAGTCAAAGCGACAAGGTCCTAAGTCTATTTCATTTTCTGTGTACATATCTTTGCTTCATTCAAACTCCAGAAACACTATTCTGCAGAATGTTATTCTGCAAAAGCCCTTACAGATAAATAATCAAGATAAAGAATTGTCCACCCTTCTATCTGGCCATGGTGGTACACACTTATAACATCTGTTACTCTAGACACTGAGGCAAGAAGACCCAAGTTCCAGGGCAACTTGGACAATTTAACTGAGACCCTGTTTCAAAATAAAAATTAAAAATGGCTTGGAGGCCTGGGGATGTGGCTCAAGCGGTAGCGCATGCGAGCGGCCCGGGTTCGATCCTCAGCACCACAAACAAAGATGTTGTGTCCGCCGAGAACTAAAAAATAAATATTAAAAACTCTCTCTCTCTCTCTCTCTCTCTCTCTCTCTCTCTCTCTCTCTCTCTCCTCTCTCACTCTCTCTTTTAAAAAAAAATGGCTTGGAGGGGACAGAGTTGTGGCTCAGTGGTAGGGAGCTTGCCTAGTATGCGTGAGACACTGGGTTCGGTCCCCCACACCACATAAAAAAATAAAATCTACAACTAAAAAAAAAAATTTTTAAGGGGAAGGGGCACTTGGGTTGTGGCTCAGAGGTAGAGCACTTGCCTAGCACATTGGAGGCCCTGGGTTCAATCCTCAGTACCACATAGAAACAAATAAAATAAAGGTATTGTGTCCAACTACAACTAAATAATAAAGTAAAAAAGGGCTTGGAATGTTAGCTCAGTGATAGAGCAGTTGCCTAGCATGTGCAACCCCAGAGCCACCAAAGAAAAGATATTTTTTTAATGTATACAAACACCCTCTTCATAAAAAGGCCTTCCCAATAAACATAACTTCAATATGCTAAAATATAATTACTGAAATCAGAAATTTTATCACTAAAGACTACCACTTCCATAAGGCATCTACATGGAAAATTATTTCTGAACAAACTACAACTGGCTTTTTGTGCCTATTGATAACTGAACTGAGATCGTTCTACAGATTCAACAAAAACAAAACTTGATGGGAATGGATCTCAGGTTAGGAACTACCTGAGTTAGCAAGGTTGAGGAATCAAATAATAAATGAAAATTATCCAACTCTTTGTACCCTGGGCAAACCACTTCAACAACAAGCATTTCAGCCAATTCACCTCTTGTTTACAGACTCAACAAGACCTTCCTTACTATAAATGCACAATTAAGAGGTTTTTTTTTTTTTAACAATGAAAAGACAAAATTAAATAAAATTTACATGTAAGGCAGAAGTTGCATCCATTCTAAGGAGATCTTTATGAAACTAGATATTTTAGTCTCCTGAAATCTAAAATGCTATTATTTATTTATTTATCTATTTTTGGTTTTGGCAGGGATTGAACTCCGGGGCACTCGACCCAACACTGAGTCACATCCCCAGCCCTATTTTGTACAGGGCTAGGCAAGTGTTCTATACACTGAATTGTATTAGTGCCTCACTTTTGCTGAAGCTGGCTTTGAACTGGATAGAGATCCTCCAGTCTCAGCCTCCCAACCCGCTAGGATTACAGGCCTGCACCACACAGCCTTCTAAATGCTATTTATAAGTAAAATGGAAGGGGGGACTGGGAAGAAAAAAGACAATTTTACTCAATATTTAGACACTTTGATATTTCTATACTCCAAATATAACTGATGTTTAACTCTGAAAATATCTCATGACAAATAAGGTAGTGTCAAATGAAGGCCGGATGTCAAAGAAAGTACCCACTTTCTTCCCAAAATGTCCATTTTCCAAAGTAAAACCCTAGAACTGGAAATTGAAATTTCCTAGATAAAATACAACACAAGGTCACAAAAGGTCCCCAGACAATGCTGGTAACACACAGCCCTCCACATTTCTAGCAGCTAGACAAGCTGCCCCTTTTGAGGCAACCTGTGCAACAGAAACTGAACTATCCCTGGCCTTCTTCCTGGAGGGTCCAAGCTGATAAAATCCACTTCTATGTACTTTAATGGAAGATTTCAGCTCAAGCATAACTTTTCAAAGCCCAAAGATTATACTCAGAATGGAATTAACATATCTGGGAGAGGGTGTTGTTCAGTGGTAAAGCACATGTCATGCATGCATGCATCACAAAACTGAGGCCTGGGTTCAATCCTCAGCACTGCAAAAAAACTACCAAAAAAAGGGGGCGGGGAGTAGGGGCTGGAGTTGTGGCTCAGTGGTAGAGCGCTTACCTAGCATGCATGAGGCACTGGGTTCCATCCTCAGCACCACATAAAAATAAATGAATAAAATAAAGATATTATGTCCATGTATAACTAAAAAAAAATTATTGTAGGTACTGTGTCTATCAACAACTAAAAATATTTTTTAAATGGGGGGGAGGAGGAATTAATACATCAATAATGAACATTTCCCTCCGGTATATTTTCATCAAGCACTCTTAATCCAACAGACTTCAATTTACAAATATCTGCCTGCTGAACTGGATTTAAAAGCAGCAACCTCAGTCACTTCTGAGATATAGAAAAGTTTATTTTTCTGACCAATAGGTGTCAGGTATGAATTATAAGGGCACTACATTAGAATACCCATTTCTACTCATTTTCTCCCCTTACCATTAACAAAACACAAACAAGAAACCCTTAGGAATAAACTTATGAGTCATTAAAAAGTTTATAGAAATTCAAACTTTACCATAAAATCTGTCAACTGTATTTGAGCACCTCTTGAGATAGATGGAGAAAAATGGTAGAAAAGTGGGTCTTTACCTGTATTTGTATTTCATTTCTTTTTTTTTTTTAAGAGAGAGTGAGGGAGGGAGGGGGAGGGAGGGAGGGAGAGAGAGAGAGAGAGAGAGAATTTTTAATATTTTTTAGTTCTTGGCGGACACAACATCTTTGTTGGTATGTGGTGCTGAGGATCGAACCCGGGTCCCACGCATGCCAGGCGAGCGTGCTACCGCTTGAGCCACATCCCCAGCCCTGTATTTCATTTCTTTAAAAAAAAAAAAAAAAAAAACTTGACATGTAGCATGACTAAGAATCAAAACTTTTAAAACAGCATTTTGGTAGAGGGCTGCAAATATGGTTCAGTGGTACGTACTGTGCTTGTCTAGCATCCCCAAAGTTCTGGTTCAATCCCGTAAGCACCTCCTTCCAAAAAGCATTTTGGTGTAGATGTTATAATTTACTCAAGAACGTGCACATAATTTTTAAATAAACATGCATACAACTGAGTATACAAACACCTGAGAAAGCTTAGGTTCTAAGAATAAAACACATCATGATGAATACAATTTAAGACACAAGAGAGGATTTCATACAACAACCAATTATTTTAGGCAGCAAACCGATTAGGTTTCCTGGTTGTAGACAGTCCCCAAGAGAACTCCATATCAGTTTGGAATTACAGAACTGTCTTTCCAGGAAGCATTTTAAAGCCCAACTGCAGAGAATGAATATAAATTTTATCAGCACCTGTACCCCATTTTCAGTACAAGAGAAGAACTGAGCCAAATCCCAGTCCCTGACCTTAAGGACTGGGAACATAGCCACCATCTGGTGGGATGGACTACATACAATGTTTCCCTTGACTCAAGATGGCAACAGAGTCACTGAGTCCCTGCCTCCCCCTACCCTACTAATGACACAGCCTTTCCTGGGGACCCAGCATGTTCCAACTCTGCTAGGCTACCTCCGATTTAGAGAACCCTGACACACAGTGACTTCATTCCCAGTGTCCTCTCCCAAGCAGCAAAGGGCTCAGGATAAGTTGCAACGGGTGGGGGCGAGTTAAAGGGCTACTGATGAGCAGCAGAAGTGGCGCCCTTAAAGCCACACATTTAACCCCCTCAAATCTTCCCCTAAAACGCAAAAAGAACCTTTCTCACAACCTAAGCAGCCTTAAGCACCGACCCTGGGTGCCCGCGGGAGAAGAGCAGCCTGGAGCCGGGCTGTGCTCCTCGCCCAAGTCTCAAGAACCGAGGCGGGGTATGGGTGACCGGGTGGCTGCGCAGCCCGCAGCGGCTCTACCTTGGCACGACTCTCGAGCGACACCAGCACGCAGGTATTGCGTGGCCAGCAGTTCCTGCGGCCGGACTGACCCACGAAGCACAGGACTAGCGGAAAAAACCCAAACTATTTTTTTTTAAGAACCAAAAACGAGATTAGACAGTGGCAGCAAGCAAAACTCTTTATTCCGCTGGAAAACGCAACTGCCTCCTTTTAGGTTTTCAATTCATCCTGAGTTTTTAAACTAAAGATGGAAGAGTCGTTTCCCGGGGAGATGCTTAAGGAAAGCAATCTCCCCGGTGAGCCTGCCTTCTGCCTGAAATGACAAACCAGGTATTCACAGAAGAAAAGAGTCGCCCAGGATTATTTAATGGAGCCAGTTGTCACAGAAAGCAACTCGGTAAAATAGCACATTTTAAAAACCGAGGTACACAGAGTAAAACCCATATATGCACTTAGGCGTTCAGTGGGTCTTCCCAATCCAGACAGGAGTCAGTCTATCCTTCAAATTGCCCTCAAGCTCCTTCCCAACCAGAGGCAAGACTTTAAAAGGAACAATGTTCTGAAACAGTTAACAATCACTTCCATCAAAAGGAAAAAGGAAGAATTTCAACAGCTTGTAGGAACTTCACAGCCTGGTCGTGCTTTCTCTAACATTTTAGTCTTCGATTCGAAACTAGCTTATCACCTCTGGAACTCAAATTTTCTAGCACTGTAATTTCAAATGAACAAAGTTTTCTTGTTTTAATGAAAAGCTAAAGACATCAAGTAGAATATCGCTCAAATTTGTTTCAAAAAATTGTATTTAGTTCAAAAACCTAATATCTAAATGCTTTCTAAAACTTCAACCTAGCACTGAACGTGTTAAAAAGTGATTTTTAAAAGCATCCAGGTATCTCAAGGGGTGGAGAGGTTCACTTCTCTCTTCGAGCTCTCCCACACTACTTGAGTTTTTAAAAGTTTATAGTTTTGTGATTTAAAAAGTGAATAAGCCTTTCACAAGTCTGGTAACCCGGAGCGCCTAAGGTACCCGCACAGCTAAAACACAGGTAGATCTCTAAGAATATAAATAAAAACTGACATTTAAACTCAACCTCCCTTCCAGGAGGGGAAATCTCGCGGCTTCAGGGCACCCAGTCCTCTAACTCCCCTCCCCCCCTCCGCCCTCCATTTGATCCTAATCTGCAAGTGAATTGGCTCCATCTTTCAGTTCCTGGGATTTTCTAAAAGTAATGAAAGAACGTACTAGAAACATTCACCCATGAATGTGAGAAAACTGTAAGAAAGTCCATTCAAAGCTTAAAGACGAAGCAATCCCTCCCGCCCCAAGCTCCACACCTAGAAGGAACCTTTTGAAATAGGGGTGCCCACAAGTAGATTAGAATTTCAACTTTTTCCAATAGAAGTCGGCTTAAGGCCATCGGGCAGTAGCTCCGCCCTCTTACCCAACAACAGGTTAGAGTGGGAAAGGCTGAGCGCGATGCTTGGCTTGGAGGTGCTCAGTATCACCCAACCCACTCCAACTCCTGCAGGATTTTTAAAGCCTTTGCCATCTCCTGCTCTCCCGCGGAGGCAAGACTACACACCGAATCTCACAGGTCTACAGGTAGACAGCTTTAAGTTACCGACCCTTCAAGAGAGGCTGCGCCTCAAAATTTTTCGTCCCTTATCCCGTGAGTTAGGGCGAGTGGAAGGAGCTGCTCAAAACCAAAGTGAAAAAAAAAGTGTCACACAGTGTCCACAACCCAAAGAGCGAAATCAAGCCCAAAACCCGCGGTGCAGCCCTCAGATGCTGCTCACCCCCAGGTTCAAGCCGCGTGTAGCTGCTCAGTTTTTTTTTTTCCCCCCAAGGGAAGCTGCGCCTGTGGTTGACCAGAGTGGGGATACCTTCTAACCAGGGAAACAGGTTCCCGAAGGGACATAACCTGGGGCGCTGCGTGAGAAGCCCAATAGCAAGAGTCTCAGCCGGGTAAAGGCAATGGACGAGGAGTTCGCCCAGATTCCGCCTCTATGTCGGGGTACGGTCCACAATGCCGAACGTTAATGCCACGTGAAAGCTCTGGGCAGACCATGCGTTTTGACACTACGTGAAACAGCTGCGGAGTAGATATGAGCTCAAGCTCAAGTAGATATGAGCCCTTTGGCCCTCCAAGATCCACAGACGTCCCTTACTTAACACAAGAGGGAACAATTGCTTCTGTCCAAAGAACAACAAAACAAACCAACAACAACAAAAATAACAAAAAAAAAAAAAAAAAAAAAACAGTCCTACCCCCCCATGCACATGGAAAGTTGATCTATATAGGCACAAACACTCCACACACCAACTCATCCACACAACCACCCCTTCCCAGCTCACACCCTACTCAAAAGCAACAATCTACAAGTTTCACAAATAAAGAAAATTAAGGAGAGCCCTCTCAACGCTTTGGGAGGCCTCAGGCCGGCCCTCACAAGGAATTCAAGGCTACACTCACACTACACACCTATCTCTCCCACCTCATGTCTAAGTTAATTACAACGGTTGCCACGTTTCGCTACCGTGAAAATATGGAATAGGGGAACCCACATTTTGGGACTCTCCGAAGGCCCCTCGCGGCAGGCATACAGAAGCCAGATCTTCGACACACTTTTTAGGTCGTGATCTCCTAGATACCAACCATTGCCACTATGCTCAAAGAAAAATGCAATATATCCGATTGAGGACCCACCTCTCCTCACTTTGACACGGGTCGGGAGGACCCTGTCCACAGGCGGTCACCGATACGCAAACACACACCAAACCCAGGCGCAGCCCACTCTCAGGCAGCCCCACGACTCACCTCGTCGTCGTGGTGCTGGCAGAAGCCGAGGCGCTCCGGGAACACCGAGAGAATGGAGAAGGGCGCACCAGGGAAAGGGGAGCCGAGCCCGAGTTGCTGCGCCGCGGCCGCGGCTGCGGGACCCGGCGGGCCGCGCTCAATATAGTGATCCTTGGTGAGACGCACGCGCTGGTGCGCGCGGACGCAGTTGTCGCACAGGTGTTCCTGGCAGTCGAGGCAGCGAGAAGAGGCCGCGTTGCCCTCATCGCACGAGCTACACCCATGCGGCCGGCGCAGCAGCAGTGCAGACGGGGAGGCTGTGGGGCCACCCGACGCTGAGCGAGAAGGCGCGGGCGGCGGCGGCGCCTGCGGGAGCGGCGGCGCGGAGGCGGATGCGCGCGGGTGCGCGTGGTGCGCGTGGTGCCGGTGATTGCTGTGGCCGCCAGCGCCCGCTGGGGCGCCGGCGCGCCCGTTCTTGGGCGGCGGCTCTTCGGCGGTGGCCACCACGGCGTCAAGCAGGTTGCTGAGCAGGAAGGCGGACGAAGGCAGCGCGTCCATGCCAGCCGCTTCGGCTAATACTACTTTCTGGTCACACACGGGGCAGCGCAGCTTGAGCGGTTCTCCGGGTGCGCCACCGCCCGCCGCCGGCATCCGATGCGCCTCGAGGCAAGGGCGGCAGAAAGCGTGTAGGCAGGGTAGGACGTGCAAGCGGCGTGCCGCCGCCCCGGGGCCCCCTCCGCCGCCCCCAGACGACGTGGACGTCTGCGACGATGAGGACGACGCGGACGAGTTGGAGGAGAGCGGCGCCGGCGAGCCGCACATCTCCTTGCAAAGCAGGCAGATCTGGAAGTCGGTCTCGGGGAACGAAGCCATTTGCAACCCGGCCCAGAGGAGGGAGGAGACCAGAGAGGAAGAGGAGGAGGAGGAGGAGGAGGAGGAGAGCGCGGACGAAGTGGGTGGGGGAGCCACCGACTCACTCAGAAAAATGCATCGATTAGGCCTGAAATCCGGGAGCAGACACCAGAGCGACGCAGCCCCCTTGGCCTCGCCACGTCCGGCCCGCGCGCTGCCAGCTCCAACACTGCGGGCATTAAATGCCACTAACCAGAGGTGACACAGATTCCTCCCGGAGGACGTGGGGGCCGCGTGCCTTCCGAAGCTGTAACGCCAGAACAAGCCCCGACACGCGAGGGGCAAGCAGGGGCTGGGAGGTCAGTGTACTCCCTGGAGCAGCTGGGGCTTCGCTTCGCGCTAACCAAGAGGAGTCCCCAAATTGAGAGTCCGCTGTGTAATCCGAGTCCCCGCGAGAGCAGAATTTGGTTCGACGAGTATTTGGTGTGTTGCTTTTCTTTAAACAGATTTAGTCTCTTCTTGGGAAGGGAATGTGCCCCAAACTCGTAAAGGCGGGAGCAAAGCGTCGCCAAGCCGGTGTCCCCCCGCGCGACGCCGACCGCCCCACCGCATGACGCGGCGGCCGAGGGCTCCTGGGTGGCCCGGCGTACTGCGCTCGGGGCTTGCGCACCGCCAGGCGCAGCCTCTCTTGCAGGGCGGTCGGCCCCGGCGCAGCTGCACCTCGTGCGGGTCTGGCCACGGCCGCACGCGTGCAATAATACGCACGCGCGTTCCACGCGCTTCGAGTCTCCCGCGCGCCGGCCCAACCCGGCCACTGCTATCCGCGCTAACACGCACGCGCGCCCCACGCGGCCCGGGGCCCTCGTGCCCCCGCCTAGCCCGGCCGGGCCTGGGCGCCTTCCGCGCGCTCCTTCCTCTCCGGCTTAGCCCCGCTGCAGCGCGGGGCCGCAGGTCCCCGCGGGCCGCACTGAATTATTCATCGGCAGGAAGATATTAGATGTACCCGCTGCCCGCTCTGCGCGGGCCGTCGTGCAATGCTATCCGAGCTCCGCGCGCGCCCCGCGCCCCTCCTCCTCCTCACGTCCGTCCTCTCTGAAACCTTGGCAGCGAAGGGGGATCACATTTCCTTTGTCATAGGGCCATTTCGCCCTCGCCCTGGTCCCCCCTCCGATCCCGAGCCTCGGGGACGGAGCCTCCTCCCGGGCGCGTTGGAATCAGTGGAACCGGCAACGGCCCCGCGCCGCGAGTTCAGAAGCCGCGTGGCCAACGCCGCTGGCTCCCGCCTGCGTCATCTTCTTTCTGAAACCAGTCACCGAGCGGGACGCGGGTGGCCCGGCTGCGCTGCGCCTACCGGGGTTTGCTCTCGCCGTGCCCTGGCCTCCTGGGGCTTTGCACAACTCCCCCAATTCGGGCTGCGAGCGCGCGCACGCGCGCCCCCTCTTTCTCTGCTTTGCCGCCTCTTCCTCCTCCTCCTCCTCCTCTCTGTACGCCGGTTATTGGGACTGATCGGAATTCGGAATCCTTTTAATCTCCAAAGGAGCAAACTCACTTCCGCCCGAGTGCTGGGAGGGGGCTGGGGGAGGGGAGACAGGGGAGGGGGTTCCAGGCAAACAGGAAACATTAGCCCTCTCCGCACGGCCCGCTTTTGTGTGCTCCCTCCCTCCTCCCGTCAACCTCCTCCCTTCTCTAGGCCGCTGGGGAGATGAACGCCCCCGGGCTTCAGTGTGACGACCTTTGAAACCTTCAGAGCGAGGAGCTGAGAGCGACTCTTCCGTTTATTTAAAAAAGAAAAGAAAAGACTTCATTCTGAATCCCTGCCTCAACGGAGGCTGATATCCACTCTCCTGGGGATCTGGGTTTTCCCCCTACCTTTTTTTCTCTTTCCCTTGTCTTAAGGACTCTATATCTGCCATCAATACCAAAACATCATATGTTGGATGCGTGGAATTAAACGAATCTGAATTCTGATTTTGAGTTTTGATGGGGGAGGGGACAGCTGTTCAGGGGAGGCGACCCAGCGGCCCCATGGCCATCTGGGTGGTGCCCAAGACTGGGCGGTTCTAGGAGAGGAACTTGCGTGGCCCTAGAAGAAGGGCCAACAGGGCCACTTACCAGAATTTAGGGAGTATCTGGCCCAGAGACCAACAGGCAGAACAATTGTCCCCGTCTTCACACTGTCTCACTGTTAGTGGTAACTTGGTTCTATTTAAACTGGCCCAGGCAAACAGTCTGGATGAATTTCAAAACATCATGTTGGGAGAATAAAGCCAAACACAAAAGAGTTCATACTCCATGATTTCACTTACAGAAAAATTCTAAAACAAGCAAAACTAAACTATGGGGATAGGAAAGGTACCCTTGGGGATGACGCCTGACTGACTGGAAAAGGTTATATGAAGGTATCCTCTGGGGAAATGAAGTAAAAATATATCGGTGTATTCACTTATTCTGACTTAAAAATGCTATTTAAGCTCTGCAAAATTTCACTGTAAGTTATATCTCAAAACAATTTTTTTAAAAATTTTGGTTTCCAATTTGAATCACTATACCTGCATCATAATGATAGGGTAGAAATACCTATCTCCCATTTTGTCATCAGAATCTAGGGATAGAAAATCTGGAAAGAACCCTTAAATCAACCCAACTAGATAAATGTGCTGAAAAGACAGAGCCATGGGAGGACCCCAGGTGCTGAGGATAAAGAACTTCTGGCTGCGAAGAGCCTGGCAACCCCTCTATGAAGGTTCAAGTCCTCCATTGCCCTCCAGATCACCGGCCTCACCACCCAGAGCAAAGCAAACATCACTCCCATCTACAGTAACCCGTGAACAGTGAAACTGTTGACAGTAAAGCCAAAATAGCCTTCTCTATCAAATTAAG
This sequence comes from Spermophilus citellus, assembly GCF_964194105.1. NCBI lineage: Eukaryota > Metazoa > Chordata > Mammalia > Rodentia > Sciuridae > Spermophilus > Spermophilus citellus. The sequence continues at coordinate 30,167,302 of NC_138184.1, forward strand.
AAAACTTTAATTTATTATTTTTAATATTTTTTTAATTGTCAATGGACCTTTATTTTATTTATATGTGGTGTTGAGATTCCAACCCAGTGCCTCACACATGCTAGGTAAGCCCTCTGCCACTGAGCCACAATCCCAGCCCCAAACTTTTAAAATTTAAAATTAGGGACTGGAGAGCTGAGTTTAGTACCACACATCTAATCCCAACTGCTTAGGAGGCTGAGGCAGGAGGACTGAAAATTCCAGGCCAGCGTGAGCAATTTGGCAAGACCATGTCTCAAAAATTAAAAAATTTGGGACTGGATTTATGGTTCAGTGGTAGGGCACTCTCCTAGCACATGTGAGGCCCTGGGTTCTATTCTCAGAATAAATAAATAAAGGTATCATGTCCATCTACAACTAAAAAAGAAAAAAATAATAATTTTAAAAAGGAAGAGTGCTTGCCTAGCATGAGACACTGGGTTCAATTCTCAGCACCACAAGCAAATAAATAAATAAAGGTCCATCAACAACTAAAAACTATTGGAGGGGAAAAAAAAGGACAAGATATAGCTCAGTGTTAGAGTGCCCCTAGTTATAATCCCCAGGACTAAGAAGTAAATAAACATAAATTAGGGGTTGGAGGTATATCTCAGTGATCCAGCGCCTTCAAATGAGAGTCCCTATACTCAATCCTTAGCACCAAAAATAATAAAAAAAAAAAAAAAAGAGGAGCCCAACACCATGGCTCATGTCTATAATTCTAACAACTGGAAGCCAACCTTAGCCAACTAGAGAGATCCTCAGCAATTTAGTAAGACCCTATCTCAAAATAAAAAATAAAGACTGCAGATGTAGCTTGGTAGTAAAGTGCCCTCAGGTTCAATCCCTAGTACAAAAAAAAAAAATCTCATGCCATCATCTATTGCCAATAGAAGTTTCTTTCATAGTAATTTGAGACCTATGTGTGAACAAGTAAATCTATGCACACCTATAATTTTCTACTATACTAGCTTTACTCCAGAGTTTTTTATGTATTTTTTAATTTTGTTTCTTTTCCATTTTTCCCCTTGTTTTTATTTTTTTTTTCTTTAAAACAAGAAGAAAACAGATGGGGGGAGAGAATTGCCAGAAGGAAGATGGCCCCAGAGGGTCAGCAGAGAGATGGACCAGACCCTGCTGCCTCCTTCTTGGCTTGGCCCCACCCACCACCAAAAAAAAATTTTAAAAAAAGAAAGAAAGAAGATGACACAGAGAAAAAAAAAAAAAAAAACCTAACAGTCTTCCTGATACTAAGACTCAAAATGTCTTGATAGCAGAGGTGAAATGTCAGCAGAGCCATCAAGGAGGAGCAGGAAGGCTGTAACTCCAGAAAGAAGAATCAAACTTGACAGCTGTTGGTGGGCTGGTGTCCTGGGGACAATTGCTCAGAATAAACCAAGAAGAAGAGAGAGAGAGAGAAGAGAGAGAGAGAGAGAGAGAGAGAGAGAGAGAGAGAGAGAGAGAGAGAGAGAGACTGCTGGGGGAGGTTTGATTTCTCTTCATGAAGTAGTTTCCCTTCTCTGCTTTCTTGAATTAACGTATTAACAGAAAGCAAATGTGCAGTGTAAATTGTTAAATTAGCACATTCCTAATTTCAGTGAAGACTTGATTTTACCACAGATAGGAAAGAGGAAAATCTTTAAATCATCAAATTTAACTCCAATTGTATGGAAATACAGTTATTGTGATTTTGTTGTTGTTGTTTTGTTTTGGGGTCCAAGGATTGAGCTCAGAGGCACTCAACCACTGAGCCACATACCCAGTCCCCCACCTTTTTTAAAATTTTATTTTATTTAGAGAGGATCTCACTGAGTTGCTTAGCACCTCACTGTTGCTGAGACTGGCTTTAAACTCGCTGTCCTCCTGTCTTAGCCTCCTGAGCCACTGGGACTACACACAAGTGTGTACCACCATGCCCGGCTATCATGATCTTTTTGAATGTGGTATAATAGTAGATAAATAATAAATCAGTATTAGAACCTAATAAGGTTTAGCTTATCCCTGAGAAGAGGCAGATCTTCAGATCTATGCATCCAGAAGAAAGGATGCATAGTTCCCTTCTGCTGTAAACTACATTGCATTAAATTTTTCATTACCATCCTAGCCAATAAACAGGCAAGATAGGAACAAGCAGCCTCCCAGTTTTCCCTTCGCTAGTTTTCATTAGAAAGTGGGTCCTATATACCTTCCTGAATCCTGAAAATAAATCACCTTGAATTTTAGTAAGTAACCACTTTTTAAAGGAAGTCAGTCCTGAAATTACATAAGCAATAAATTTGCATTCTTTCCCCAATGCATCTGTAATCTTTTTTTTTTTTTTTTTTGGGTTTTCCAAGATGACACCAGAGCCAGCCCCTGAAATCCTTTCAGACAATGGGTTGCAGATTCGGCTATATTTCCATCAGAGTAACTTGAATCAGCTTTTTCATCATCTGATTGTTTAATTGAATATGTGATGTATTTGCTTTTTTATTTTATTTTTTTAGGGGTTCTGTGGATTGAACCCAGGCCACCTTAGGCAAGCACTCTACCACTGAGCCACATCCTCATCCCCACCTGCTTATTTTAATATCAAAATTGTACCTTTCAGCCAGGGGTGGTGGCACACACCTGTAATCCCAGTGGCTCTGGAGGCTGAGACAGGAGGATCACCAGTTCAAAAGCAGCCTCAGCAAAAGTGAGGTGCTAAGCAACTCAGTGAAACTCTGTCTCTAAATAAAATATAAAATAGGGCTGGGGATGTGGCTCAGTGGCTGAGTACCCCTGAGCTCAGTACCCCTCCCCCCAAAAAATTGTCATTGTCTTTCTTGTCTTCCTCAGTTTACATTCGCATAATTTCTAAATGCATAAGTCCACCGGAGTGCATGTGTTTTTTTGGGGGAGTGGTACTGGGACTGAACTCAGAGCCCCAAACCACTGAGCCACCTCCTCACCCCTGTTTTGTATTTTATTTAGAGATAGGGTCTTACTAAATTGCTTAGCACCTTGCTTTTGCTGAGGCTGGCCATGAACTAGCAGTTCTCCTGTCTTAGCCTCTCCAGCCGCTGAACGCACCACTTCACCCAGCTAGAGTGCACATTTTTTAAAGTACATTAAATAAACATTACGTCATAGTTACTTTTTATTTTTTTTAGTACCAGGGATTGAACCCAGGGGCACTTAACCACTGAGCACTAAGCTACATCCCCAGCCCTTCTTTGTATTTTATTTAGAGACAGGGGGTCTCCACTGATTTGCTTAGAGTCATACTAAGTTGCTAAGGCTGGTTTTGAACTCTCAATCTTCCTGCCTCATCCTCCTGATCCCCTGGGATTATAGGTCTTCTGTGCCTCTGTGCCCAGCTCATAATTACTATTTTGAACCATGATGGGGGGATACCAGTCAAATGGTGGCCTATTGAATCATGTCAGTTGAGGGGACATGGAATTCTACATACTGTATCAACTTCACTCTATCCTGACTCTGGCCTTGGAACCATTCAAGTGTGTCATCTCTTTGAACAACGCTGAGTTCCCCGTAGCAACATATCAGGGGATATAATTAAAACTTTAATACCTAAAACTTTATAAACTACACTAAGGAAACTTGAATTGTGCATATAAAAGATTAAAAGTAAATATCAAGCATTTCTAGTCAAAAATAATTTGGGGGGCTGGGGATATAGTTCTGTTGGTAGAGTGCTTGTCTGGCATGTACAAGGCCCTGGGTTCAATCCCCAGCATCACACACATACACCAAAAATAATAATAATTTGGAACTCTGATCCCAGCTCCACTACTCTTTACTGTGTGATTTGGGGACAAGGTACTTAACATTTCTGGCCCCAGATTTTCCATCTATTTAACAGGGATGATATAAGTAAGTAGCTATCAGGGTTAAGTGAGTTCCTAAACGTAAAATGTAGTGCTAATAAATATCGCCCCTTTTCCCCAAAAAAGCACTTAATAAATATCCACTATATCCACTATTTTTTGGCAGGGCAGGGAGGGTATGCTGGGGTTGAACCCAAGGATACTTAACCGTTGTGCCACATCCCCATCCCTTTTTTAATTCTTTATTTTGAGACAGGATCTCACTGAGTTCCTTTGAACCTCACTAAGTTGCTGGCTGAGTCTGGTTTGAACTTGGAATCCTCTTGCCTCAGCCTCCAGAGTTGCTGGGTTTACAGTAAAATTTTTTTGGTTAGGGGGTGGTGCTGGGGATTAAACTCAGGGCCTCACTCACACTAGGCAAGCCCTCTACCACTAAGCTACACTCCCAGCCACACACTTTTTAAAAAAATCATTGGTATTCAGCAGAGGGATTCACAAACTGCCTGCCTATTTACCCTTAGGTCTGTCATTGCCAAATCCCTACACTCTGCTGGGCCACTCCTGGGATCACATCCTTCCTCTACTCCAAGAGAGAAAGTTTTAGTCTTGCCCCTGTCACTCCCAGCTCGTATGGTTCAAGCTAAGATCTCAGTCTTTATAAATCAGGACAGATTCAGTTCTGAACACCTGTAATTCTAGTGACTCGGGAAACTGAGGCAGGAAGATCACAAGTTCAGGAACAGCCTCAGCAACTTTGTGAGGCCCTGAGCAATTTAGTGAGACCCTGTCTCAAAATAAAAAAATAAAAAATGGCTGGCTGGGAATGTGGCTCAGTAGTAGAGCCCCCCTGGGTTTAATCACTCTGGTACCAAAAAAAAAAAAAAAAAAAAAAACATCATAGTAATACCAAAAGAGCTAGGGATGTAGCTCAGTCATAGAGTGCCCCTGCATTCAATCCCCACAACCAAAACCTTCTGTGTATAAATCAATTACATGCTGTTAATGCCTTTCTCCAAGCATTCTCTGATATTGCAGCTGAAAAACTATGTCCTGTATTCATCCCTATCTCAGCCTCTTTTCCTCCCTCTTTCCACCTGTCCCCACATGCAAGGGCTCCCTCTTGCCTAGAAAAGCTGGCTCAAGCTGCTTAATCCAATCTGCCTAGGATTTCTCTGCTCTGCCCCAACATTTTTCCCAGTGTCACTTTTCTACATAAACCCTGCCTACTGCCAACATACACCCACTGCCAACACACACTGGACCAATTGCTCAGGACCTCTTGTAGCTTCTGCCTGGCCACTCCCACGCAGCTTTTTCCAGGCTCCTGGGGCTCTCATTGGAATTTGAGTTCTTTGTCCCTCCCCTAACATCTGGACTGGCCTGTGACCACTTTGACCAAGAAAGTATGGCAGAAGTAATGCTATGTTAGTTCCCAGCCCAATCATTAGGGAGAACTGGCAGCTTCCACCTTGTTCTCTTACAGTCTTAGCTCCCATGTAACTGGGATTTCCCTTCAAGACAGACCACAGGAGAAAGCCCAGAGTCCAGCTTGCTAGCTTGTCCACACCAAGGTAAGTAAAGCCATCTCAGAACATCCCAACCTGAGTATAGCCCAGCCCAGTAGTCTGAATCCCTAGTCTGCAAAACCTCAAAATATAATAAAATAGATTGTTGTTTTAAGCCACTAAATTTTGGAGCCATTTGCTACATAGCAATAGATAACCGGAACACCCCTCCACTCCAGCCTACCTGATACACTGTACTAACTAATGTCCCTAAGTTTCTTTCTTTTTTTAATAAATAGCTTCATGGAGGGATTATTGACATACAATAGAGAAACTACATCCATTTTTAAAGAATATTTTTTAGTTGTAGATGGACACAGTACCTTTTTCTTTATTTTGTTTGTTTTATGTGGTGCTGAGGATGGAACCAAGTGCCTCATATGTGCTAGGCAAGCACTCTACCACTGAGCTACAACCTCAGCCCCCAAAACTACATACATTTAAAGTACACAATTTGATAACAATTTTTTTGTTTCGTTTTGTTTTGTTTGTGTGTATGCTGAGAATTGAACCCAGGGATGCTCTACCATTGTGTTACACTCCCAGCCTTTTATATTTTTTATTTTGAGACAAGTTGCTCAGGCTGACCTTGAACTTGTGATCTTCTTGTCTCACCTTCCATAGTAGCTGGGATTACAGAGAAACACCATCACACTCAGCTTGATAAATCTTGATACATGGATACTCTAATGAAGCAATGACCACAACCAAAAGAATGGAAATATTCATCACCCCCAAAAGTATGAGGTCCTCCATTCCACACCTTCCTGAGCACCCACTGATCATCTTTCTGTTACATAATCCATAGTCTTTCATACAATTTGCAATTGGGGCTGGGGGGGTCCCACTTTCACTCAGGATAATTACATTGATGCCAAACTATACTTTTGTGTGGATCAGTAATTTATCTCTTTTTATTAGACAAAAATGAGTAATTATGAGTAATATTCCATTGTGTGGATGCCATAATTTGTTTATCCATTCACTAGTTGATGGACATTGGGTCGTTTTTAAATTTTTGTCTATTATAAATAAAAAGTTGCTATTATTTATATACAAGTAAAATACCTAAGAGAGGGCTGGGGATGTGACTCAAGCGGTAGCACGCTCACCTGGCATGCGTGCGGCCCGGGTTCGATCCTCAGCACCACATACCAACAAAGATGTTGTGTCTGCCGAGAACTAAAAAATAAATATTAAAATTATCTCTCTCTCTCTCTCTCTTTAAAACAAAAACTAAGAGAAGAGAGGCAGGATCATAAGGTAGGTGAATGTTAACTTTCCAAGAAACTGCCAAGTGCTTTATATTTGTTTGTTGTTGCTGCTGCTCTTTTGGTCCTGGGGATTGAACCCAGGTGTGCTTTGCTGCTGAGCTACGTCCTGTTTTTATTTTATTTTATTTATTTATTTTTAAAGACAGGGTCTTTCTATGGTTCTGAGGCTAACTGTGAATTTAAGTTCCTCTTGCCCCAGCCTCTGGAATCACTGGGATTGCAGACATGTGCCACCAAGCCTGGCTGGCTGTTGAGATGTTGGGAATGGGACTCAGATCACCTCATATGCTAGGCAAGTGGTCTGTCACTCAGCTGTGCTCCCAGCCCCTGCCCAATGGATTTTTTTAAATAAAAATTTTAAACTTTTTTTTTTAGTTATAGTTGGACACAATACCCTTTGTGTGTGTGTGTGGGGGGGGGGTGCTGGGGTTTGAACCCAGGGCTTTGTGCATGCAAGGCAAGCACTATACGCACTGAGCTATATCCCTAGCCCTCGATACGTTTATTTTATTTCTTTATCTACTTTTATTTATTTATTTACTTATTTTTGGTACCAGGGATTGAACTTAGAGGCACTTGGCCACTGAGCCCCATCCCCAGCCCTATTTTGTATTTTATTTAGAGACAGGGTCTCACTGAGTTGCTTAGTGCTTCCCTTTTGCTGAGGATGGCTTTGAACTCGTGATCCCCCTGCCCCAGCCTCTGGAGCCACCATGCCTGGTTTATTTATTTTTATGTGGTGCAGAGGATCAAACTCAGTCCCTTGCACCAGCTAGGCAAGGGCTCTACCGTGGAGTCACCACCCCAGCCCCTGTCAAATAGTTTTGAATAGTGCACATAGGGTTTTACACTTTAAGCAGTGCATGACAATTCCGCTTTGCACATAGGCCCTCCAATTTATATTCTCAGTTTTGTTTTTTTCTTTTAGTCATTCCAGCAGATGTGTGGTAGTATCTCATTGTGTTTTAATTTGCATCTCATTAAAAATCCAAAGCTGTGGAGCTTCCTTTCCTGTGTTAATTTGCAAATCATAGCTTTTCTCTGATGAGGGTTTTGTTCAGAGCTTTTGCTTTAAAAAAAAATGAATTTGTTGTTGTTGCTATTGTTTGCTTGTGATATATAATTAAGGGGTGAGGGGCAGTAGTTGTGTGTAGTGCTAGGTATCAAATGCAAGGCCTTTATCACTGAGGTAATTCTTAGCACCTAATTAAAAATTTTTTTTCCAGCCTTATTGAGGTATAATTGGTAAATAAAAATTGTAGCCAGGTCCAGTGGTGCACAACCCTAATCCTCTCAGCTCAGGAGGCTGAGGCAGGAGGATTGTGAGTTCAAAGTCAGCCTCAGCAATTTGGTGAGGCCCTAAGCAACTCAGCCACACCATCTCTAAATAAAATACAAAAAAGAGCTGGGGATGTTGCTTAGTGGTAGAATGCCACTGGGTTCAATCCTGGTACAAAAAAAAAAAAAAAAAGGATATATTTAGCTGGTCATGGTGGCACATGCCTATAATTCAAGAGTTGGAAGACTGAGGCAGCAGGATCTCAAGTTCAAGGCCAACCTCAGCAATTTAGCAAGACCCTATCTCAAAAAAAAAAAATAATAAAATAAAATAAAAAGGACTGGGAATGTAGCTCTGTGGTGAAGTACCTCTGGGTTCAATTCCAAGTAATTAATGAAAATAAAATTTAAATAAATAAAGGCATTGTGTTGTGTCCATCTACACTTAAAAAAAATTAAAAAAAAAGAAAAGAAAAGAAAAGAAAATTTAAGGCTGGGGATGTAGGTCAGTGGTAGAGAGCTTGCCTAGAACCCAAAGGTCCTGGGTTCAATACCCTGCACCACAAAACAAAACAATAAATAAGTAAAATTTTTACAAATGGTTGGGACAGAGCTCACTGAAAGAACACTTGCCTAGCATTCACAAAACTCTGGGTTCAATCCCAAGTACTATAAAAATGTGTGTGTGTGTGTGTGTGTGTGTGTGTGTGTGTGGTAGGTAGAGTACTGGGGGTTGAACTCAGGGGCAATCTACTACTGAGCTCTGTTTTGTGTTTATTTTGAGAGAGTGTCCCTAAATTGCCCAGGCTGGCTTCAGGCTTTTGATTCTCCTGCCTCAGCCTGAGTGCCACCACACTCTGCTAAAACCATTTTTTTTTTGAAGGGGACAGAGGTACTGGGGATCCATTCCTGGGCTTTATGAATGCTAGGGAAATGCTCTACCACTGAGTTACATCTCATCCCTTAGATGTGATCTTGCTTTGTGCCCAGGCTGGCCTCAAACTCTTGGGTTCAAATGATCATCCTGCCTCAGCCTCCCCAGAAGCTGGGATTACAGATGTGTGCCACTGCACCAAGTTACAGTATGACATTTTACTTTATCTATACATTGTGAAACGATTTCCAAATCAAGCTAATGGACAAGATCCACCATTTCACATACTTAGTTTTTTCCCAGTGAGAATATTTAAGACCTACTCTCAGCAAATTTCAAGTAGAGGAAACAGTGTGAACTTTAGACGATTGGTGATAAGGTGCAGTGGTAGAGGATTTGCCTAGCATGCACAAGGCCCTGGGTTTAATCTCCAGCACTAAGGAAAGAAAAAGTAGCTGGGTGTAGTGGCACAGACCTGTAATCCCAGCTACGGGGAAGACCAAAGTTCGAGGACAGTCTCAGCAATTTAGAAGACTCTGTTTAAAATAGGAAACTAAATAAATAAATAAATAAAAACCAACTAGGAAGCCCTGTGCTGATCCCTAGCCCTGCAAAAAAAAAAAAAAAAAGTAAAACTTTTTGGCTCAAGGAAAGAACACTTGCCTACGTATAGTCACCATGTTGTACATTAAAGCTCCAAAACTTTTTAAAAAGGTATTTATTTTTTAGTTGTAGTCGGGGACATAATACTTTTATTTAATTTATTTATTTCTTTTATGTGGTGCTGAGGATCCACCCAGGGCTTCACAAGTGCTGTACTGCTGAGCCACAACCCCAGCCCTTGCCAAAACTTTTTTTTCCTGCCTAACTAGAGAGAGAGAGATTTTTTTTTAATATTTATTTTTTTGTAGTTTTTATCTTTTCATTGGGGTGCTGAGGATCCAACCCGGGCCGCACGCATGCCAGGCGAGTGCGCTACCCCTTGAGCCACATCCCCAGCCCCTTTCCTGCCTAACTAAACAGTTATATAATAAGTGACTGTGCACACTTAGGCAGCACATATACTAAGATTGGAACCATATAAAGCAGATTAGCATGTCCCCTGTGCAAGGATGACATGCATATTTAAAATAATAATAATATTAACTGACCAACATCTTTTCTGTCCCCACAGCCCTGACAATTATAAGTCTACTCTCTGCTTCCGTTAATTCAATTTTGGAGATCATTCAATGTTTATCTTTTTGTACCTGGCATACTTCTCTCTCTCCTCTCTTTCTTTTCTTTTCTTTTTTCTTTCTTTTTTTTTTTTGGTACTGGGAATTGAATGGAACCCAGAGGCCTTTAGCACTAAGCCACATCCCCAGCCCTTTTTATTTTGAGACTTACTAAGTTGCTTAGGGCCTCACTTAAGTTGCATGAAACTTGTGATCCTCCTGCCTCAGCCTCCTGAGTCTCTGGGATGTAAACTCAACCTGTGTCTGACATTTTTCACTAAGCCTAATGTCCTTCAGTTTTATCCACTCTATCACAAATGACAGCATTCCCTTCCCTTTTAAAGGCTGAGGAATAGTCCGTTGTTTGTGTATGTGTATGTTATATATTCTTTAGTCATTCATCTGTCAAGAGATATTTAGGATGATGGCATATTTTGGCTATTACAGATAATATCACAATGAACATGGGAGTGTAGGAACAGCCTCACATACTGATTTCCTTTGGATATATATTATATATATATACCTGAAGTAGGATTACTAGATATGATAGATCTATTTTTTTAAGAGAGAGAGAAGTAGAGAGAGAGAGAGAGAGAGAAAGAGAAAGAGAGGATTTTAATATTTATTTTTTAGTTTTCGGTGGACGCAACATCTTTGTTTGTATGTGGTGCTGAGGATCGAACCCGGGCTGCACGCGTGCTACCGATTGAGCCACATCCCCAGCCCTGATAGATCTATTTTTAATTTTTCAAGGAGCCACTATAATGTGTTCAATAATGACAATACAAATTTGTATTCCCTCCCACAGTGTAAAGGGGCTCCCTTTTCTCCATATCCTGGGGTATTTTTCCTTGGCCGACCCTGCCCTTGGGACTCTAGCTGAGCCCTGATGTGGGAGCATGCAGGCTCAGGTGAGAGGCAAACCCCTTGCACAATTCCACCTGTGCAGACTCTCAGGCTCCAGGCTGTTTACCAGCCCCTCACCTTGGGATTTGCTCATTCCTGACCTCTGTGCTTTGTTCCCTACATTCCAGCTCTCTATCTGCAACACATGGCTTTCCCCATATCCCTGCCAATCTCCTTCCCCAGGTCCCATCTCAGAAACCCTAGCCTCCTCCAAGCCTTTCAGCAAAGACTCACCTGTCCTGCCTCCTGCCTGATGTATTTCAGCACCCTTTTTGCCCAATATGTTTTTGCTAAAAAGTTACTTGGTAATTGCATACTGTCTCCTCCCTCTGTGATTTTGCAGACTGTCTCCTCTTCCATTGCTCACAACTCCCTCCTTTGGTTTCTACTCAGCCTTCAAAACCTACTTCAAGCATGGCATGGTGGCTCACAACCATAATCCCAGTGGCTCAGGAGGCTAAGACAGGATATTTGCAAGTTTGAAGCCAGGCTCAGCAATTTAGCAAGGCCCTAAGCAATTTATAGAGAACCTGTCTCAAAATAACAAAAAGAGTTGAGGATGTGGCTCAGTGTTTAAGCACCCCTGAGTTCCAACCCCAAAATAATAATAATAATAATAATAATAATAATAATAATAATAATAATAAAAGGGTTGGGGATATACCTCTTTGTGGTAAAGGGTCCCTGGGTTGTATTCCTGGTTCTGAAAACAAAAACAAAAAAACACTTCAAGACTGGTGGTGTGGCTCACTTGCCTACCATGCTTGAGGCCCCTGGATTCGATCCCCATTACCACAAAAGCGAAACACCTGCTTCAAGCCTCACATCTTCTGGAAACTAAGTCATTTCTGACAGCTTCCCTCCTTAGTCTGAGAATTACACTCCCACATTCATATTGCCATCACTGTTCCTGTGGATACTTAGACTGATTTTCACCCACTCACCTCCCCTGTACTGGGGATTCAACCCAGGGGCACTCAGCCTATGAGCCACATCCTCAGCCTTCTCTCTCTCTCTCTCTCTCTCTCTCTCTCTCTCTCTTGTTTGTGAGTGTGTGTGTGTGTGTGTGTGTGTGTGTGTGTGTGTTTGTGATGCTGGGGATTGAACCCAGGGCATTGTGCATGCAAGGCAAGCACTCTACCAACTGAGCTGTATCCCCAGCCCGCCAGCCCTTTTTTATATTTTATTTAGAGACAGGGTCTCACTGAGTTGCTTAGGATTTCACTAAGTTGCTGAGGCTGTCCTGGAACTTGCAATCCTCCTGTCTTGGCCTCCTGAGTCTCTGGGATTACAGAAGTGTGCCTCCCATGCAGTAGCTGGAGGCTTTCAATAATATGAACGCTGGTACTGGATACGTGGATCACCACAAGATTTTAATTATTGCAAGCAAATCCCTTAGGTCTTCTCAGTTTGGTTACAAGCCTCTCTTGGAATGACTTAGACTTCTTGTGCAGTCTGTTAGCACCTATCTTAGTACATTACTGGGCAGGATGAAACCAACAAAAGCTCAGAAATTAATTGTAATTTCCCTATCTGCTACTCTTTCCTTCCTTCACCTTTTTGATACTGGGGGTTGAACCCAGGGGTGTTCTCCCACTAAACTACATCCCCATCCCTTTTTATTTTGAGACAGGGTTTAACTAAATTGTCCAGGCTGACCTTGAACTCCTGATCCTCCAGCCCCAGCCTCCAGAATTGCTGGGATTCCAGGCTAAGTACAAAGAACTCCCATATACCTTTTACCTACAATACCCAAACATTAACATTTTACCTTATCACTCCCTCTCCTTTCCCCACACATTGACGTACATATTATTATATATACACACACATAAGATGTCAATATTACATGTTCATGATATAGATGTATTAGACATGTGTGTATGTGTGCATATCTATTACACACACAGACAGACACACACACGCACGCACATTTTTTTTTCTAAACCATTTGGGAATAAAGTTGTGGATATGATGCCCTAATCACTTCCTCCTGCATTTCCTAAGACCATGAACATTATCCTTTACAGCCAAAGTATAGTTATCAAATCAGGAAATTTAATGTTGATACAATACTATTATCTAATCCACAGGCTGCCTTCACATTTCACCGGTGGCCGCCGTAATGTCCTCTCTGGGCAGATTTGTTTTTCTTTTTTTTTTTTTTTTTTGAATTTTTTAATATTTAGTTTTCAGTTCTCGGCAGACACAACATCTTTGTTTGTATGTGGTGCTGAGGATCAGACCCAGGCCGCACGCACACCAGGCGAGCTTGCTACCGCTTGAGCCACATCCCCAGCCCCAGATTTGCTTTTCAATTGCCCGGTGCAGCCCAGGATCACAAGCTCAGTCCCTTGTCCAGTCCCTGAGGTCTCCAGGTAGCCACAGTCCCCCAGGCCTCCTTTGTCCTTCAGCAACCTGACATTCATGAAGCCTCCAAGCCAATTGTTTTCCCTACAGGTTTGCAAAAGGCCTTCCTAAGATTCTACCTCTCACCATGTCCTCCTCCTGGCCAAACTCTCTTCTCCTCCAGACTTAGGGGAGGGACTCTTTGCAGGGCCTTGTAAAACCTTAAATAAACTGCAAGAACAAATTCCACTTTGACCACTATCTTGTTAAAATTCCTTAAAAAAGTTAACTCATTGGGCCCAAAGTACCTTAACAAAAGCCAGGCTGTACCTCTCCTCGGAGTCACTGTTCCTCAAAGGGTTTTATGTGCTGTTTAATGATTTTTCACAAATAGTTTTTCTTGCCCTTAAAGTTGGATTAATTGAATTTTAATTTGGCAGGATCACTCTCTAAAAAGAGAAACACTGACTGTGCAGGTGGAGTTAGGGCTGCTCCACCTAATTAAGGCCTTTCCCAAACACAGTAGGATTCTTCTTTTTCTTTCTTTATTTTTGGTACTGGGGCTTGAGCCCAGGGGAACTCTACCACTGAGCTACACCCCAGCCCTTTTTATGTTTCATTTTGAGACAGGGAAATCACTAAATTGCTAAGGCTGGCCTCAAAATTTGCGATCCTCCTGCCTCAGCCTCCAGAGTCTCTGGGATTATAGGAGGGTGCCACTGCATCCAGCCAGAGTAGGATTTTTAAAGGTGGGAAATCCAGTTCTACATATAACACCTTAAAGTCACCTTTATTTTGGATCATAATGAGAAAAGCCTCTTTTATGTAGGGCACATTGACACAGGCCTGTCATCTCAACAATTTGGGAGGCTGAGGCAGGAGTTTCTCAAGTTTGAGACCAGCCTGGGCAACTTAGTGAGAACCTGTGTCAAAATAAAAAGAAAATAAAAAGGGCTGGAGATATAGCCAATAGTACAATGCTTGCCTAGCATGTGCAAGAAAAAAACAACCGACCAAACAAACAAAAAATTCCAAAAAAGTATTTTTTCCTTCTCTGCAAAGTAAAACCTGAATGATCTAAGAAAACTACCACTTCACCTTTCCGTGGCTCCATCTACTCTCACTTTCAAATTGGGTTATTCTTTCTTCCTATGATTCAGTGAGTTCGAGAATACTTCCCCGGGCTGGGATTGTTGCTCAGCGGTAGAGCGCTCGCCTAGCACAGGCGGGACCCAGGTTCGATCCTCAGCACCACATAAAAATAAAGGCATTGTGTTAAAAAAAAAAAAAAAAAGGACGAGAGGAGAGATTCACCCCCTCCCATAGGCACCCATCTCTGGACCCCGCCCCCTTCTCTGTGGAGAAGTCTGTGTTACTATTCTTTAAATAAAACTTGTTTAAAAAAAGAAATACTTCCCTATGCCAGGCACAGTGGCCCATGCCTGAAATCCTACCATAATCCTATCTCAGGAGGCTGAGGCAGAAGAATCTCAAGTTCAAAGACAGCTTCAGCTACTTAGTGAGGCCCTAAGCAACTCAGAGAATTCCTATCTCTAAATAAAATATAAAAAAGGAGCTGGGGATGTGGTTCAGTGGTTAAGTGGTTTAATCCCCAGTAAACCCCCCCCCACCAAAAAAGAATATTTCCTGATGGCCCAAGTCACCTCCTATTAACTCCATTTTTTCCCATTTGTTCTGCATGAACCTTTCTGAACTTCATTCTCATTAAAAACAATAACAGGGGCTAGAGCTATAGCTCTGTGGTAGAGTGCCTACCTAACATGCATGAGGCCCTGGGTAGGATCCCCAGTACTGAAAACAATCAATCAACAAAGTACTTGATGTTTATTAAAAATTTTCTTGAGCCAGGCGCAGTGGCGCACACCTGTGATCCCAGCATCTCGGGAAGCTGAGGCAGGAAGATCTTGGGTTCAAAACCAGTCTCAACAACAGCGAGGCACTAAGCCACACAGTGAGACCGACCCTGTCTCTAAATAAAATACAAAATAGGGTTGGGGATATGGCTTAGTGCCCCTGAGTTCAACGCCCAGTACAAAAAAAAAAAAAGTTGAAATTCTTGAAAACTCTACCTGGTAAAAATTCTTCAAATCCGAAAGTCATTGTACTTTTTCTTTCTTTTGTGAGGTGCTGGGGATTGAACCCGGGCCTCATGCTTGCTATGTAAGAGCCCTACCACTCAGCTGCACCCTCAGCTCCTTATTTTTGTTTTTTGCTGTCTTAGGTTCCCAGGGGCCTTGAATCCTTTTGTTCTACGCATTTTACTGAATGAGTCAGTGAACGAAGGACCACCAAATATATTTCTTCCCAGAATCCTGTTTCTATGATCAGCCTAGCCTAGATTTAAGTAAACAGTAGATAGAGAGTAACCCATACTCAGAGTTGTATAAAACGTCAGACTTCAAGTGGAATGGAGATTATTCTAGAAATGCTGGTTTAGCCAATAGTTGCTCCATATCTGTGGCCTCTGAGGGGCTGCTGACCACGCAGAACTTTAGATTCCTGATCCATGAGGTCTCCATTGAGGTTTTCAGTGCGTTTCACACTGTTCTTCTAAAGTCTCTCTTTCCTCTCTTCTTCCCTCACCCACCCCTTTCTTCCTTTTTTTCTTCTTTCCTCTTTTTTCTTTCTTTTTTTTAACCTGCAAGAAAAGACCTAAAGGGGAATTGGGGTTGAGTGCTCCATTAGCACAAGTGAGGCACTAAGTTTGATCCTCAGCACCACATAAATAAATAAAATAAAGGTATTGTGTCCACCTACCACTAAATATCTACATAGTGAAAAAAAAAAAAAAAAAGACCCAGAGACCAGGCATGGTGGTGCACACCTATAATCACAGCAGCTCCAGAGGCTGAGGCAGGAGGATGAAGAGTTCAAAACCAGCCTCAGCAACTTAGCGAGGCGCTAGGCAACTCAGTGAGACCCTATCTCTACATATAATACAAAATAGGGCTGGGGATGTGGCTCAGGGGTTGAATGCCCCTGAGTTCAATCCCTGAAATGCATCCCCCCACCAAAAACCGACCTATAAATATGTAGGGCTGCAGTCCAGGATCAGACCAAGGGAAGCCCCTTCCCGCCTATTTCTTATACCTAAAGCCTCTACCATCTTTAGAGGGCTAGATTTTCACAGGGAGAAATTGAAAACTCAGGAAACCATTCCTGTGTTGGAGGCCATTCACCTTGGAGTCCAGATGACGGAAGCCTTCTCTGTCCCTCTGCCCTGCAAAATGAGCATTACCTTCATTTTACAAATGTCAAAACTGAGGATGGGAGAGGCCAAGCAGCCTTCACGGTTACCTAGCCAGGAAGGGTCATAGCTAAGATTTGAATCCAGGCATACCTAATTCTAAAAGCCTGAGACTTTCCCATTGATTCATCCTATTTCCTTTCCAAAATGGAGGAGAGGGGCTGGATTCAGGATCTCTGCAAAGCATTGATCAGTGAATTTATCATTCACTGATCTAGTACTTATAAGGTGCCAGGAAAGAGAGATTACAGAGCTTTACAAATATAGCCTCACTTAAGCTTTATAACAGGCGTATGAGGTAGACGTATATAGTATTATAATTTCATTTTACAAACGAGGAAACTTTACACAGAGAGGTAAAGCGACTTGGCCTACATCATATAGGAGGTAGTGAAACTAGGAATCTCAGAATTGGACCCCTACAGCCTGTGTGTTTTTTACCTTCTTGGAAGCCATCACAAACAAATTAGAAAACAAACAAACAAAAAAAAGAAAACAAAGTGGAACTCCAAAAAATTCACTGAAACAGTTCTTCTTTTGTCTGAAAAATTGTATTTCTTATATTTTAGGAAACATTTCTTGTACCAGTTTGAATGATGGGAACCTGCATGGAGAATCACGCCTGGACAGTGTCATCACTGGGCCCTGTGGCCAGCCCAGCCCTTCTTGAGCAATCATTTCCCAGATCTTGGCCCTCCCCCTTAGCAAGGTTCTTGGCACAGCAGCATGAGTCACAGGTCCAGGGACAAGAAGGAATTTTTTTTTTTTTTGGCAGGTCTGAGGATGGAACCTAAAGCTTCATGTATGCAAAGCCTATGCTATCCCCAGCTCTTTTAATTTATTCAGAGACAGGGTCCCACTAAAGTGCCAAGGCTGGCCTGGATCTTTCCACCTTCTTGCCTCAGTCTCCCAAATAGCTGGGATTATTGGCCTGTGCCACCCTTTCTTTTCTTTCTTTCTTTCTTTTTCTTTTCTTTTTTTTTGGTGGTGCTGGGGATTGAACCCAGGGCCTTGTGCATTCAAGGAAAGCACTCTACCAACTGAGCTATGTCCCCAGCCCAAAGGGGTCCTCTTTCTGTGTATGTGTGTGTTATTGGGGATTGAACTCAGGAGCACTCCACCACTGAACAACATTCCCAGTCCTTTTTATTTTTAGTTATTTAAGGTCTTGCTAAATTGCTGATTTGCTTAGACTGGTCTCAAACTTGGGATTCTCCTGCCTCAGTCTCCCCAAATTGCTAGGATTTCAGGTGTGCACCAAGACACCCATCTGGAAACTTGCTTTTAATCTAAATGCTAACACATAAATTGAATGGGACTCACCCAGGCATGTGCAAAGTGCATTCTTTTATTATTTATTTTATTTTTGTGATACTTTAATACTGGGGATTGAACCTGGGGCCCAGGGCCTTGTGCATCCTAGTCAAGAGCTCTACCACTGAATGACATCCCAGCCCAGGGCCCTCTTTTAAATAAGAAGTTGGAAATGAAGATGTGGCTCGTAGGTAGAGCTCTTGCTTAGCATGGTGTACCCCAGAACAGAAAGGAAAAATATATATATATATATGTGTGTGTGTGTGTGTGTGTGTGTGTGTGTGTATGAGTTCTTTTCCCCAGTCTTCCAAGTTTTTCATGCAGTCATTCCAAAAGATAGATGATGGGAGTTACACTAGAAAGAAAGAAGTAAAGAAAGAGAGAGAGAAAGAAAGAAAGAAAGAAAGGAAGAAAGAACCAAGTATGCATTGATGTACTGCATGAAAACATTTTAACTTTTCTCTTTTAGTGTAAATAAACTCCAAGATAACTGGACTTCTAAAGCACCTTTATGTATGCCTGATATCTATTTTAGCAATAATTTCTTTTACAACCCTCTGACTCAACAAAGTAAATAACAGTGTATTTTATCACTATTGAAAAAACTACCCCAGTGATGGTTTCTAGGAGGGGTCCTTCAGTTGCAGGGAGGGGCCTTGTGAATGAAAACGGTGGACTCCTCTCTGTAAAAATGCAAGCAGGGATCCAGAAGTAATCAAAAAGTTTAGGTGGAAGAAACTTCTCTAAGGCTCTGGCCTGGAGTAAAGATCAAAAGCAAGTTAAGGGCTGGGGCTGAGCTCAGTGGCAGAGCACTTGCCTCACATGTGTGAGCTGGATTGGATCCTCAGCACCACATAAAAATAAATAAACAAAATGGAGGGCTGGGGTTGTGGCTCAGTGGTAGAGCACTTGCCTAGCATGTGTGTGAGGCACTGGGTTCGATCCTCAGCACCACATATAAATAAAGGTCCATTAACAAATAAAAAATATTTTAAGAAAGAAAGAAAGAAAGAAAGAAAGAAAGAAAGAAAGAAAGAAAGGAAGGAAGAAAGAAAGAAAGAAAGAACAGACTTGGTCTTAGAGATACAGGGCAAGGAATTTAGTTGGTGTCCACAATTTATTTTGAGGTAAGAGGATCCCAAATTTGAGGCCAGCCTTAAGCAAGATCGTGTCTCCAAACAAAAAACTAAAAAAAGGTCTGAGAATGTAGCTCAGCGGTACAGTGCCCCTGGATTCAATGTCTAGTACCACCAAAAAAAAAAAAAAAAAAGATACAGGTGTATTTGTTTACAAGACAGAAAGAATAAGTTAAGTTATGCTAAATTCAATGTTGGAAGAGTCAATTGCTGGAACTCTAAAAGAGTGTTAATTTGATCTAGGGCACAAAGAGGTTCATTAAGCAACTTTGTGTGTGTGTGTGTGTGTGTGTGTGTGTGTGTTGCTGGGGTTTGAACCCAAGGCAAGCAAGCGCACCACCAACTGAGCTATATCCCAGCCCTCATTAAGCAACTTTTCAATCTTTTCTATATATGCCATAGTTTTCAAATAAAAAGTGTGGGAGCTGGGTGTGGTGGCACATGCCTGTAATCCCAGCAGATCTGGAGGGTGAGACAGGAGGATCCAGAGTTTAAAGCCAGCCTCAGCAAGGGCGAGGTGCAAAGCAACTTAGTGAGACCCTGTCTCTAAATAAAATATAAAAATAGGGTTGGGGATGTGGCTCAGTGGTTGAGTGCCCCTGAGTTCAATTCCCATACCAAAAAAAAAAAAAAAAAAAAGTGTGGGAGGTAGGGTGAAAATTTAGATGTGCAATTCATAGTGCTTTTTGGTACAAAAGTACTATGCTACAAAACTGGTGGTAAATAGCGAATCATCTTCCCAAAGGACACATAATACCTACCAAACCAAACTGCTGCCCTTGGTCTTTATATTCCTAGCCCTTTGTATTTTTTTTTTTTTTTTTTTTTTGAGACAGGGTCTTGCATAATTGCTGAGGCCAGTTCAAACTTGAGATCTTCCTGCCTCAACCTCCAGGTTCTGGGTTTTACAGTCCACAGAGCCTGGCTGTACTTGGTATTTTCTTAGGGATGACTGTTTGTCACAACTTCTAAGGCCCTCCCGTGGAACCCACAGAACCATAGGGTCTGGGACTTCCCTGATAAATGACCCTCTTCTCTACTTCAAATTGCAGACAACTCCCTGCAGCACCAGGCTTTGCAGCTTGACAGATCTTTCTTGGTCTTATTTATCTGTAATATGCCCTAGTAAGCAGCCTCTTGTCTTCTTTCATTGCCCCTGAAATGACACCTCTTCCCTGAAAGGGAGGACCCAAATCCTTGGGTTCTTGTCTTAGTCCTTAGGAGTTTTTTTGTTTTGCTTTGTTTTTGCCGTGCTGGGGATTGAACCCAGGGCCTCAATACATGCTAGGCAAGTGCTTATCACTGAACTACACCCCACCTGTGACTTGGAGTTCTAGAGGCTAAGACCCTATCTATGATTCTATGGTCCCCTCTTGACTAATTCTTTTTTTTTTTTTAAAGAGAGAGAGAGAGGGAGAGGGGGGGGGAGGAGAGAGAATTTTTAATATTTATTTTTTAGTTATCGGCGGACACAACATCTTTGTTGGTATGTGGTGCTGAGGATCGAACCCAGGCCGCACGCATGCCAGGCGAGTGCGCTACCGCTTGAGCCACATCCCCAGCCCTTGACTAATTCTTAAAAAAAAAAAAAAATTTTTAGTTGTTGATAGACTTTTATTTATTAATACGTGATGCTGAGAATCGAGGATCAAACCCAGTGGCTCACACATGCCAGGCAAGTGTGCTACCGCTGAGCCCCAGCCAAGGCCCCCTCTCGACTTCTATCCTGTATATTGGGCAATATGTCTTGCCCAGGACACACTGGATGAGTTTTAAAAATCTGATTGATCTAGGCTGGGGCTGTAGCTCAGTGGCAGAGTGCTTGCCTAGCATGTGTGAAGCCCAGGGTTGGATCCTTAGCACCACATAAAAAATAAACAAATAAAGGCATTCTGTCCATCTACAACTACCAAAGGAAAAATAAATTAAAAAAACCTGATTGACCTAACTTATTATTATTTACATTGTGTCAATTGGAGAAATATGTAATAAAGATATTCAGTCAACTAATAGTTCTCTGGGGCTGGGGATGTGGCTCAAGCGGTAGCACGCTCGCCTGGCATGCGTGCGGCCCGGGTTCGATCCTCAGCACCACATACCAACAAAGACGTTGTGTTCGCCGAGAACTAAAAAATAAATATTAAAAAAAAATTCTCTCTCTCTCTCCTCTCTCACTCTCTCTTAAAAAAAAAAAAAAAAAAACCTAATAGTTCTCTGGCCCAGTGATGACCTAATGATACCTTGTTCTTGACATTTGGCTGCTTCATGCTTCAATTTTTTTTTAATATTTATTTTTCGTTTGTAGTTGAACACAATATCCTGTTTTTATTTATTTACTTTTATCTGGTGCTGAGGATCGAACCCAGGGCCTTGCATATGCAAGGCGAGCACTCTCCCACTGAGTCACAACCCCTTCATGCTTCAAATTTAATTGTAGAGATGAGACAAACGCCATGGATAAATAGCTGACATTACTTTTGCCATTTCTTAAAACTCAGAGGCAGAAAAATACACAAACCCCAAATAAGATGAAAAAATTTGTTACATTTTCTATCATCCACAAATAAAGTAAAATAAGGTATAATTAATGAAACAAATTAACTAAAGGAGAAAGAGCAAAATTATAAATAATGGAAAAATAAAAACTCAAATGAAGTGAATCAGTAAGAGAAATTTAATAAAATGGAATAAAATAAATAACAAAGTGAAATAAAACTAAAACGAAATAATTAAAGTAAAATAAATAAAACGAAATAAAAAAAAAGAAAATGAATAAAATGCAAATAAATGCAAGTAATAAAATAAACACCGCAATCACTGGAGGGAACGGAGTATTTGTGGAGCAGGATTCTGCTTTTCTGGCCGGCGTCTTCGGGACCTGGGTATCGGCGGCTCAGCTCCAGGAAAAGACGGCGCGCGGAGCACTGTCACCGGCGTGGGGCAGGTTTCCAAGCCGGTTGCTGTGGAGCCTGGTTGCAGGGACGGGGCCCCGGGCTTGACTGCGTTCCCGGGCTTTCGCAGGGATCCCTGAGCTCACCGTGCCACCGGTAGGTGGCGCTCTGAGTCCCAGGTCCACGTGCGACGCTGTGTGGCCGCCAGGACCACCACTTGTCAGCCAAGCATTTGCGTTTAAGGTGCCTTGTGGTGGGGCCATGGACGCCCCCTTGACCCTTTGGGTTGTGTCTTTTTCAATAAAAATGTGCATGATACGCGCTCCTCCCTTTGCCGCGGCCCTGCGTCTCTCGGATGCCCGCTCTGAGGTTGAACCCTGGATTGCTTGGTTTGGAGGTCCCGGTCGTATCCTACCAAAAGCACGGTACTTGCCACGAGAACATAAATGGGGGTGGTTCATCTTACGCCTTGATCTTCCTCGATGGAATAATCATAAGTTGTTTCACTTAAAAGAATTCAAAGTGTCAACACCTTAATTATGGAGTAACAGCATTCACCTGCCTGGTGCCTCGGGAGAATTCAGAGAGCAAGCTACCTGTGGCTTTATTGGGGATTAAGTGATGGCAGAGGACATTTGCAGGAGGCCTTTTCTTGTGTCCCAGAAGTCTCCAGCAAAGCTGGGCTGGGGGAGGGGAAGGGGACAAGGGGCCACTCACATGCAAATGCAGCTGTGACAATCGGGCCGGGCGCCTTTGCGCCTCCGGGAGGCCGAGGCTGGAACAAAGCATTTGCATTTTCGACATGTGAAAGGCCCGCATTCCTAGGCCCCGAGGCTGCGGGGGCACCGCCCCCCTCCTCCCATTCACACTCCGGACCACACAGAGCGCCTCTCGCGCCAAATGCTGGAAGGTTCGTTTCAGCTTTTCTTTTGACCCGGGCGATGCATACGAAATGTAGATATTTCCCTAAACGCCGGCTTTGACATTTAATGCGATCCTAAGTAGTCTGAAATGTGGACGGGATTAGGAGGAGGCTGGGGGCCCACAGGGACACTTGGCCAAATCCCCCTAAATCCTCCAGGACAATTGTTTGTCACCACACGGATTCTCTTTGCCCCAAATGAGGGGGCTAATGAACTTCGCTGCCTCCTCCCGTGGCAGCCCCACTCCCACCCCAGAGCTAGCAATTCGCCCCTGTCCTTCCAAGAGAGAAAGGGAAGATGAATGTGTAAATTGCTGGCTTTGTGCAAGGGTTTATTTACTTTAGGCTGGGCCAGCTGAGTTTGACCAGTAACTAACCCACCCATCCTGGGCTGCTATTTAACTCTCCATAAGGCTCAGAGGGTCAAGGGTGCTGAGGCCCTGTGAACCTGGGGGTTATGTTAATAGGCCATCTCCACCTTAGAAAGGAAACACCACCAGAAATTCTGTGCAGCAGTCTTTATTGTTCATCTAGAACAATCCACACACTGTATAATGCACAGCCTGGATTCCAAGGTGGAATGGAATCCAGGAGGGAGGCAGTTGACAAAGAATGTGTCATGAACGATGGAACATAGATTGTGCTCCCTGATTTGCCAAATTACTATAAGGGTCTCAGCAACAACAACAAAAAATCCTCACTGGCCCTCAGTAAGCATGCGTGAAAGGAAGAGCTGGCACACCAGAGGACTTTATTTGGCAGAAGTTAGAGCCATGGAGAGGCAGTATGAGATGAGTGGGGTGTGGACTCAGTGAAACTGCAAGGGAGAAAATTCAAGCCACCAGAGCAGACTGAAGCTGCTCTGAAATGGTGACTCCTTTTGGGAGATGGCGGAGAATCCAGTTTGGGGAACACATCGGGTGTAGCAGAGGGATTATTAGAAGCTGAATAGGGAGGGTGGAGCAGTTACCATGGAGAGAACTTGAAGATGCCCCTGTAGGAACCCTAGGCAGGAGTCACAGCTGTGACAAAAAAAAAAAAAAAAAAAGAACAAAAAGCAGGCTCAAAGAAACTGTTCTACCTCAAACTTGTCCCAGAAAGCCAGTCATGGTGGAGCATACCTGTAATCCCAGTGTCTCAGGAGGTTGAGGCAGGAGGATCACAAGTTCAAAGCCAGCCTCAGCAATTTTGTGAGGCTCTCACAAAATTTAGGGAGACTGTCTCAAAAAATAAAAAAGGGCTGGGGATGTAGCTCAGTCATAAACATTCCTGGTACAAACAAACAAACATACAAGAACAACTGGTCTGGTCTCAGTGAAAGAATTAAGATTTGAAGCCAAACAGGGCATACATGGTAGTGATTGTCTGTAGTTAGTTCCAGCTGCTCAGGAGGCTGAGGCAGGAGGATTGCTTGAGCCCAGGACTTCCTGGCCAGTCTGAGCAATAGTGAGAATCCAGCTAAAAAAAAAAAAAGCTAAATGGTATGGGTCCAAGATTCCTGATACTAGTCATCTGTTTCCTGATGGCTTCAAAAGGATGAGACAGACTGAGAGAGTAATGCTGACATGAAATAAATGTACAGACTGAGCTGAACAGGTCCTGCTGTAGGCAGCAGGAGGGATAAATGAACTCATCTGTACTGTGTGCCTCAGCCTTCCCAGTAGCTGGATTACAGGCATGCCTCACCATGCCCTGGCAGGAAAAAGATTTTAATTCTGAAGTTCCACATATTTTTCCAGGCATGTCACTCCCTAAGCCAGTCTCATATTTTTTTGGTACTGGGGATTGAGCCCAGCCAGGGGTGCTTTACCACTGAGTTACACCCCCAACCTTTTTTTGACTTTTACTATGAGACAGGGTCTCACTAAACTGCTGAGGGTGGCCTCCTACTTTAGGATCCTCCTGCCTCAGCCTCCTGCGTTATTGGGATTACAGGCATGTGTGACCATGCCCAGTTCAGGGCTAGCTATTTGTTGATCAGATAATGAAGACCACATTAGCCTGAGGATCCTGAGAATTGACCAGACCAGAACCTGTCTTGAAATCACTGAACTAGCCAGGGGCAGTGGCACATGCCTGTAATCCCAGTGGCTCTGGAGGTGGAGGTGAAGGCAGGAGGATCAAAGCCATCCTCAGCAGTTTAGCAAGGAACTAAGCAACTCATGAGTCCCTGTCTCTCATAAAATACAAAATAGGACTAGGGATGTGGCTCAGTGGTTGAGTGCCCCGAGTTCAATCCCTGGTTCCCCAAAAAACTAAAAAGAAATCACCGAACTGATACCATTCCTATAAACCTTCCAAACCTACGCCTCACCAAGTTTCCTTTAAAAGGAGGAGCCAGGAAGGAACCCCCATATCACGTCTTTCACTCTGGAGATGGCCTGCATTGTCCCTTGAATATGTATTCCTTGCTTTACCCTTAAAAGCACCTTTCTCTCTCTCTCTCTCTTTTTTTTTGAGAGAGAAAGAATTTTTTTTTAAAGAGAGGAGAGAGAGAGAGAGAGAGAGAGAGAGAGAGAGAGAGAGAGAGAGAGAGAGAGAAATTTTTTAATATTTATTTTTTTAGTTCTCAGCAGACACAACATCTTTGTTGGTATGTGGTGCTGAGGATCGAACCCGGGCCGCACGCATCCCAGGCGAGTTCGCTACCGCTTGAGCCACATCCCCAGCCCCGAGAAAGAATTTATTAATATTTATTTTTTAGTTCTCGGCGGACACAACATCTTTGTATGTGGTGCTGAGGATCGAACCCGGGCTGCACGCGCGCTACCGATTGATCCACATCCCCAGCCCGCACCTTTCTCTTGAGATTACCTTTTCTCCCTTGAATATGTATCTGCTTTCCTAAATAAAACTATCCCTTTGACTGGCAAGTACTAAAATTCTTTTGATACTGAAGGCAAGGACCCTGTTGGTTCCCAAGTCAAGTTCTCCTTTCTCTTTGGGACTCCTTGGAAACTTTGTTGGAGACATCTCTTCCCCAATCACAAGACAAAACCTTTTTTATTGCCAGCCATGGTGGCACTTGCCTGTAATCTCAGCTACTCAGGATGTTGAGGCAGGAGGATCCCAAATTCAAGCCTAGGGACTTAGCTTAGTGAGCACTTGCTGGCAAGCAGGACCAGTAATTTAAACAATGACTGTTTTTCCTCTTACTTGAGATGAATGTACATAGGTAGCTGCAGGTCTAGTTTCTAGTAATGTATATATGCTCCTGCGTATATGCACACACCCAGTACTGCAAAAAACAAACAAAAAAGTACTGAATAGCACATATAATTTAATGATCATTGTACTGAAAGTGAAAAACAATAAAATATTATTTTAAGCCAAGTCATTCTTCTTCTTCTTCTTTTTTTTTTTTTTTTTTTTTTTGTACCCTGAGTGTGCTGAACCAGAGCCATATCCCCAGCCCTTTTTATATTTAGAGACAAGGTATCAGTTGTTCAGGGCCTTGCTAAATTGCTAAGGCTGGCCTTGAATTTGTAATCCTCCTGCCTTAGCCTCCCTGCTCCTCCACCCAGTCACTGGGATTACAGGTATATGCCACCATTGTCATTTTTTTACATCTTTTCCCTTGCAATGCTTGGCTGGAGATGAAACCCAAAGTTTCATGCATAAGAACTGTCAGCTTTTTATTTCCCAGAAGTACAGGACAGGAAACCCAGGGCCTTGTATATACTAGGCAAGCACTCGATCACTGATCTTTAGCTCCTTCAGCTTTATTCAAGTAAATAAATAAATAAATGGCAGCCTACACCTTCATAAAATTGAAAAGATTTTTTTTTTTTGGTACTGGGGACTGAACTCAGGGGCATTAGACCACTGAACCACATCCCCATTCCTGTCCCTATTTTGTATTTTATTTAGAGACAGAGTCTCACTGAGTTGCTTAGTGTCTCACTTTTGCTGAGGCCAACTTTGAACTCGAGATTCTCCTGCCTCAGCCTCCTGAACTGGTGGGATTACATGTGTGCACCACTGCGCCTGGACAAGTTGAAATATTTTAAGTAGTGTGTTAGTAAATCAGGGACAATCAGTCTGTTTTGTGTTGCTGAGCCATTATACTCTGTAGATTAGGTGTCTTAAATACATTTTGGACTAAAGATATTTTCAACTGCTCATGGGTTTACCGGGATGTAACCCCATTATAAGTTGAGGAGCAAATGTGCGCACTAGAAATATGGCCAGCAGGTGTCTATGTGTACTTGTCTCAAGTGAGAAAAAAAACAATCATTGTTAAATTACTGATCCAGAGCTGGGGATGGTGGCGTATGTCTGTAATCACAGCGACTCCTGAGACAGGAAGTTTGCAAGTTCAAGACCAGCTTCAACAGCTTAGCCAGGCACTAATAAGCAATTTTGCGAGATCCTTTATCAAAAAATAAAAAGGGCTGGGGATGTAACTCAGTGGTAAAGTGCCTCTGGATTCAATCACGAGTATAAATAAATAACAACCATTTTTGTTACATAGTGCCAAATTGCTAAATATATTGTATGTGGGGTGGGGCTCAAACCCAGAATCTCACAATGCTAGGCAAGCTCTCTACCACTGAACCACATCCCCAGCCTGCAAATGTATTCGTATTTAATATGGGGCTTACCAAGCCCTCTGCAGATATTCCTGTTTCCCCATTAACAAATCAGCAAACATAACAAAATTCTAATTTCCTAAGATATTTCCAAAGATGTTATTTTCAAATATCAATTCCAGGCCTTTTCCCAGTTTACAGTAAGAACCTGTGGGATTCCAGCAACTTATGAAGTCTGTACTCTCTAGAAAATGTCCATGCTGGGGTTGGGGATATAGCTCAGTTGGTAGAGTGCGTGCCTCACATACACAAGGCCTTGGGTTCAATCCTGAGCAACACACACACACACACATACAATGTCCAGGCTCCCATCCTCCTGCAGCATGAGAGAGGGTCCCACAGTGCTGTGGTTAGTCAAAGGTTAGGAAAGCAGAGGCTGTAGACCTCGATCAATACTATCATAAGGATTTTATTAGCTTTGTATTACTACAACAAAATACCATAAAATAATAAAGGTTTCTTTTGGCTCATGGCTCTGGAAGTTTCAGTTCAAGACTGGGCAGCCCCACTGCTTTGGGCCTCTGGTGAGAGTGCCAAATGACATGGGAGGAACAAATTGCTTACTTCTCATGAGCAAGCTAAAAAGTAGGGACAGACTGAGGACCAGTGGAGTCTGCCCCCTTTGAGGGCACCTCTCCTCCTAGTGACTAAGGACCTCCCATAATACCCTATCTCCTAAAGGAGGTGTCCCAATAGTGTCACCCTGGGGGCCAAGCCTTTGACATGCAGACCTTGGGGCAGGGAGTGAGGGGGTACACTCTCCATATTCAAACCACAGCAAAGGTCCTCCTACCCTCATCTCATAGGCAGAGGACTTCAAGAAGCCTAAGGAAGCTAGGCCACCTGCTTTTCTTTCTTTTTAAAAATTAGACACAGGGTCTTGCTAAATTGCCAAGACTGGCCTCAAATCTATGATCTGTGATGCTCCTGACTTAGCCTCCTGAGTGTCACTGTGCCTGGCTGTGATTTTTAATAAATGGTTCCTAACAGATCAGTCTTCTCTTCCTAACTCAATTATACCAGTCCTGATCAATGTTGTTGTTGTTCTTTTCCTGCACCCCACCCCCATAGTGGGAATTGAACAGTCTCACACAAGCTAAGCAAGTACTCTACCACTCAGCTATACCTCTAGTCCAGGGTCTCACCAAATTGCCCTGGAACTTGCAAACCTCCTGTCTCAGCCTCCCAAGTAGCAATGTGTGCCAGTTTTCTGTTCTTCTGTCAATATTCTTTATTTTTTTTGTACTGAGGACTGAACCTAAGGGTGTTTAACCACTGAGCCTCTTTTATTTTTTATTTTAAGAAAGGGTTAATGGGGTTGCTTGGTCTTGAACTTTCAATCTTCCTGATGCCAGCTTCTGAGTTGTCTGGCAGTACAGGTGTATGCCACCACCTCTGGCTCTCTTAATTTTTTAAACTTCAATACTAAACACCTCAGATGTTAAAAACAGTTGGAAGAAAGACTACCAAGAACATTCTGATAAGACCATGTTTTTTAATTGCCTGTGACACAGATACATCATATAATGGTTCAAAATTAATAGTTTGGCAGGGGTTAGAAGAAAACGGCTGAAAATTAGTTTGTGAATCCTTAATTTTAAGTGAGCGTATAGCAAAAAAGTTAAGGGTAGAATGGTCTCAAAACTGTATCTTCAAAACTAGCACCCGTCGCCATCTTTCATTTTGTTGTGATACAACTAAAAAGGCCATAAATGCTCCCCTGGGTCTCAGGTAACAGTTTCCCAAAAGCAAAATATCACTTTCTCTGCACAGTGGTGAAAGCTGGCATTTGGATGGGCTGAATTGGGTGGACAGGCTGAAACATTGGCTTCTTTCTCATTTCAGAGTGTGTTTTCACTGTAGGAAGCAGCTGATTTCTTTTGATGATCTGTAAGGCCAGCTGGGTATTACCTATAAAAACACTTTCCGTTAAAACACAAATACAACAGGATACCCACTTCTCACAAAGCAGGTCATCAGAATCCCACAAGGGAGGTAAAAGATGATCTAGAAGTGCCACGGTCTGCAGTTTTGGCTGGACACTGGAATCACACATCCCATTTCATCCACAGAAAAAAATGTTTTTTTTCACAATTTATATATATTTTTTGTGGTAATGGGGATTGAACGCAAGGATGTTCCAGCACTGAGCTATATCCTCAGTCCTCTTTACTTATTTATTTTGGTACCAGGGATTGAATTCAGGGGCACTTGACCACTGAGCCACATCCCCGGACCTATTTTATTTAGATAGGGTCTCATTAAATTGCTTAGCACCTCACCACTGCTGAGGTTATCTTTAAACTTGAGATCCTTCTGCCTTAGCCTCCCAAGCTGCTGGGATTACAGGTGTGTACTACTACACCTAACTACTTTTTATTTTAAGACAGAGTCTCACTAAGTTGCTAAGGCCTTGAACTTGTCATTATTTTGCTTCAGCCTCCCAAGTAGCTATGACTACAGGCATGAACCACACCACATTAGTTTCCATCTCCAGAAATGATTTAAGAAGCCTGTAATCCCAGCTACTCTGGAGGCTGAGTCAGAAGGATTCTAAAATTTGAGGATAGCCTCAACAATTTAGCAAGGCCCTGTACAACATAGTAAGACCTTGTTTCAAAATAAAAAAATAAAAAGGGTTGGGGATGTAGGTTAGTGGTAAAGTGCCCCTGAGTTTAATCCTAACTGCCCCAAAAGAAAAAATTCTGATTTAAGTTATATGTCTTGGGCACATTCTCTACCGTTTTGCCTGACTCTTAATTTTATTTTTTATTTTGAGACAGGGTCTTGCTAAATTGCCCAGTCTGGCCAAGTGTGGTGGCAAATGCTTATAATCCCAGAGGCTCAGGAGGCTGATGCAGGAGGATCCCCAAGTTCAAACCCAGCCTCAGCCATTTAGCAAGGCCTTAAGCAATTTAGTGAGACCCTGTCTCAAAATAAAAAATAAAAAGGACTAGAGGATGTGTCTCAGTGGTTAAATGCCCTGGGTTCAATCTCTGGTACCAAAAAAATAAAAATAAAAATAAAAAGGGCTGGATGTGGCTTAGTGCCTCTGAGTATCATTTAAAAAAAAAAAAAATTTCTCTCAGTTAAGCCTTAAACTTTAATCCCCCTTCCTCAGCCTCCCAAATTAATGGGATTAGAGGTGTGTATTACCACACCTGGCCTAGCAATAGGATTTTTTTTTAATATTTAGTTTTTAGTTATAGGTGGACACAATATCTTTGTTTTTTTTTTTAAGTGGTTGGTGCTGAGGATCCATCCCAGTGCCTCACGCATACTAGGCTTGGGCGAGTGCTCTAACTCTCAGCCCTGGCAATAGGATTTTTAAAAAAGGTCCCCAGGGATTTTTTCCCCTCCCAGCACTCAGGGCTTGCATGTTATGTAAGTGTTCTGTTGCTGAGCTATATCTTCAATCAATTCTGTATTTTCACAGATAAAAGGAAATATCCTTAATTTGTAGACAGAACTCATTTAAGATACCACAATTCCTTAACTATGACATTTTTTTTAAAGAGAGAGGAGAGAGAGAGAGAGAGAGAGAGAGAGAGAATTTTTAATATTTATTTATTTATTTTTATTTTTTTAGTTCTCGGCGGACACAACATCTTTGTTGGTATGTGGTGCTGAGGATCGAACCCGGGCCGCACGCATGCCAGGCGAGCGCGCTACCGCTTGAGCCACATCCCCAGCCCCAACTATGACATTTTCATTTGGAAGAACTTGATAGGCAATATCTTCAAAGAAGGTATAGTTTTAGTCCCCCCAATCCTCCCAATTAGGGATTGAACCCAGGGAGAACTGTACTAGCACTGAGCTATATGCCCAGTCCTTATAATTTTATTTTGAGACAAGGTCTCATTCATTAAACTGCAGAGGGTGACCTTGAACTTGCCATTCTACTGCCTCAGACCCCTGGGTCCCCTGTATTACAGGCAGGCACCATTAGGGACAAAGTTATTATTATTTTTTGTACTGGGTTCTGAGCCCAGAGGTGTTTA
Source organism: Spermophilus citellus (assembly GCF_964194105.1). Lineage (NCBI taxonomy): Eukaryota > Metazoa > Chordata > Mammalia > Rodentia > Sciuridae > Spermophilus > Spermophilus citellus. Next base: position 30,198,722 of record NC_138184.1, read on the forward strand.
ACCACTCAGCTACAATCCCCAGCTCTTTTTTTTTTTTTTTTTTTTTGAGACAGGATCTCACTAAATTGCTAGGACTTCACTTAGTTGCTGGGGCTAGTTTTGAAGTTGCGATGTTCATGCTTCAGTTTCCTGAGTCACTGGGTTTACAGGTATGCACCACCACACCCAGCCCAAAGTTGTATGTAGGTATGTATGTATGTATGTATGTACTAGAGATTGAATTCAGGGACATTCAACCACTGTTCCACATTCTGAATCCTATTTTATTTATTTATTTTTAAAGAGAGTGAGAGAGGAGAGAGAGAGAGAGAGAGAGAGAGAGAGAATTTTTAATATTTATTTTTTTAGTTTTCGGCGGACACAACATCTTTGTTGGTATGTGGTGCTGAGGATCGAACCCGGGCCGCACGCATGCCAGGCGAGTGCGCTACCGCTTGAGCCACATCCCCAGCCCCCGAATCCTATTTTATATTTTATTTAGAGACAGGGTTTCATTGAGTTGCTCACCACTTCACTTTTGCTGAGGCTGGCTCTGAACTCAGGATTCTCCTGCCTCAGCCTCCCAAACCGATGGGATTACAGGCGTGCACCACCACACTCAGCTCAAAGTTTTGATTTTTAAGAGAAAAAGCAGACAAAAATGATCTTGGACTTTTTGAAGGGATATAGTCCTAACTTGAGAGAAATACTCACCATTCTGCAGTTCAAGATAGACTGCCAACAAGATGGCCTCAGGGGGCACTTCTTTTGGATGGATCATTGAAGCTGCCTTTGTTCAAAACAGAAAGACACACATAAAAACCAACAGCTTAAGATACAAACTCCAAGCAACAAAAACAACAAAACAGTAATTTTTAGATAAAATTCTCCTGTACAATCCACTGCAGTTTATTATTTTTTTGGGGCGGAGTGACCAAGGATTAACATAGGGATGTTTTTACTACTGAAGTACATCCCAGCCCTTTTTATTTTGAGACAGGGTGTTGCTAAATTGTTTAGGCAGCATGACTTGCAATTCTATAGTGAGGGTTTTTTTTTTTTTTTTTTTGTACTGATGATTGAATCCAGGGGTGCGTTGCCACTAAGCCACATTCCCTGGCCTTTTTCATCTTTTATTTTGACACAGGGTCTTGCTAAGTTCCTTAGTGCCTCAGTAAATTGTTGAGTCTGATTTCAAACTTGGGATGCTCCTGCCTCAGCCTCCCAAGTAGCTGGGATTACAAGCATATGCCAGCATACCCGGACATCATTTTATAATAGGGGAAATTTTTCTTCCTACTTAGATTTTATCAGGTTGAGGTTCTTAATCTTGGCTACCAGGAACACCCCTGACTCTATACTTTAATCACAGACCCAAGGTCTGCTGGCTGCTCCACACCACAGATACAGCTGTATTTACATGTTGCCAATGTCAAGAGTTCAAACTTAAACAGTTGATAATACACAAAAAATGTCTCATTTAGCCTGTTTGACAACCCCCCCACCAAAAAAAAAAAAATCCTGGAGGTCAGTTCCTTTTACCACTGAGCTATATCCTGCTGAGTCCTTTTTTATTTATTTATTTATTTATTTATTTATTTTATTTTTTAAGAATATTTATTTTTTAGGTATAGAGGGACACACCACAATGCTTTTATTTTTATGTGGTGCTGAGGATCGAACCCGGGTCCACCCTTGCTAGGTGAGTGCTCTACTGTTGAGCCACAATCCCAGCCCCTTTATTTATTTATTTTTTTAAATTTTTTTATAGATAAGCACAATGCCTTTATTTAATTAATTTATTTTTTATGTGGGGCCAAGAATCGAACTCAGTGCCTCTCATATGCTAGGCAAGTACTCTACCACTGAGCCACAATCCTAACCCCATGAGTCCTTTTTATTTTATTTTTTGTTACCAGGGATTGAACTCAGGAGCACTCAACCACTGAGCCAGATCCCCAGCCCTGTTTTGTATTTTAAATTTAGAGACAGGGTCCACTGAGTGGCTTAGTGCCTCCCTACTGCTGCGGGTGACTTTTAACCCTCACTCCTCCTGTCTCAGCCTCCCAAACTGCTGGGATTACAGGTATGTGTCACCGTGCCCGGCCCTTTTTATTTTTTTGAGATAGGAGGATCTTGCTAAGATGCTGAAGCTGAGCCAGGTGTGGTGGTGCATGCCTGTAATCCTAGTGGTTTAGGGATGAGGCAGGAGAAAAGACAACCTCAGCAACAGTGAGGTCCTAATAAGCAACTCAGTAAGACCCTGTCTCTAAATAAAATACAAAATAGGGCTGGGGATGTGGCTCAGTGGTCAAGTGCCCATGAATTCAATCCTTGGTACCAAAAAAAAAAAAAAAGGTAGAGCTCGCTTGCCTAGCACATGAGAGGCCCTGGGTTTGATCCTCAGCATCACATAAAAACAAACAAAATAAAGGTATTGTGTCCAACTACAACTAAAAAATAAAATAAAAAAAAAAAAAAAAAAAAAAAAAGGGTACTGAAGCTGGCCTGGAACTTGCCATCCTCTTGCCTCAGCCTCCTGAGTCACAGGGATTAGAGGCATGCATTACTATACCAGGTGATGTCTTCATTTTTAAGGACTGAAACCTCACAGAAATCAGTCAAATAAAATAATTTATTGGTTTAGGCAACATGCTGTCCTTAGATCTGACACAGCATCAGCCAGCAGTTTTTCTCTGATCCAGCACTCAGGAAGGAAAGCCTGGGTTGCTATGGTCAGAGGTGTTAACACTATAGATTCCATTACTCAGTCTAGGTCTCTTTGGGCCGAAGCCTTTCCCTTATCAACTTATATTTCCCCATCTAGTGTCAGCTGCTTACTGCTTCCAGAGTATTCTGCTTCTTCCCTTAACCTAATTGGAGAAGGTAATTCTACAAATATTTACTGAACAGAGGTAAATGTGGGACAAGACAAGGGCTTCCTGTGACAATAATGCATGGAAGTAATAACAAATTTACCTAATGATAGGAAGAGAGACTAAGTGAAATGTGCAGTGAAAATGGAGAGAAAAAGTTTTTTTTTTTTTTTTTTTTTGGTATTGGAGCAGGGGTACTCTATCACTGAGCCACATCCATCTCTGGCCCTTTTTATTTTATTTAATAGGGTCTTGCTAAGTGGCCAAGGCTGGCCTCAAACTTGAGATCCTTCTGCTTCAGCCTCCAGAATCATGGGGGATTACAGGTGTGTGCTACTACACTCACCTAGAAAGATTTTTTTTTTTCCAGTGCTGGGTATTGAACTCGGGGCCTCACACATGTTATAAGCAAGCACTCTACCTCTACCTCTGAATTACATCCCCAGCTCCCCAGCCCTTGGAGAAAGGTGTTTTTAAAATTAAATAATTTTTTTTTTGTGTGTGTGTGTGGTGCTGGGATAAAATCCAGGGTCTCTTGTGCGCGCAAGGCAAGCATTCTACCACCGAGATGCACTCTCAGACGCAGAATAAGTTCTTTTGAATAAGGAGATCTGGGAGTAAGAGAGACCTGTCTTAGTGCTTGGAGGCAGGTATTTGATACCCAGAAAATGGGGGGCAATGGTATTTATTTACTGCAGTACTGGGACCTGAACCTAGGGGCACCTGGGACCACTGAGCTACATTCTCATTACTGTTTTTTTTTAATATATTTTTTTTAGTTGTAGATGAACATACAGTATCTTTATTTATTTTTATGTGGTGCTGAGGATCAAACTCAGTGCCTCACACATGTGAGGCAATGCTCTACCACTGAGCTACAGCCCCAGCCCTCCCATTAGTTTCTGAGACAAGATCTTGCTAAATTGCTGAAGCTGGCCTGGAATTTGTGATCCATCTGCCTCAGGTTTCAGAGTAGTGGGATTATAGGTGTGCATCACCATGCCATGGTAAATGGCATTGAAGGATGAGGCTTGAATGTAGGATTGTGTGGGAAAACCAGAAACTTGCACTGGGTGGTCAGTTTCTGGCATACTAAGAGAAATCCCAGACTAGTAGGGAGCCTCATATAAGCAGGCCATAACCTTAAGTTTCTCACTAATGGGATGGGGAGCCCTTTGAGGGGGTACTAGGGATTGAACCCATGGGTGCTCTACCACTGAGCTATACCCCCAGCCTGTATGCATTCATTAATTCATTCTATTTATACTAGGGATTCAACCCAGGGGCACTTCACTACTGAGTCACATCTCCAGCCCTTTTTATTTTGAGATAGGGTCTTGCTATGTTGCTTAGGGCCTCACTAGATTGCTGAGGCTATCCTTAAACTTGCAATCTTCCTATCTCAGCTTCCTGAGTTGCTGGGATTACAGGTGTGCCCCCACTGTGCCTGATATAGAAAGGCTTTTATTCCTGTAACATCACTGAGGTGTAACAACTTAATGCAGAAAAGGAGACTTTTTTAATACTCTATCACTGAGCCTAGGCTTACTTTATATAAGCAAGAACATGGCCACCATTTTTGTGGATATTAAAAACTCTTCCCCCAAGTGGCTAGTAAACACAGGATGTTTACTATTCTTTGCATTGACCACAGTTTGCAATTTTTCATAAAATACAAGGATTCAAGGCTACAACATTATGAGATTTAATGGCACTTTGCCTACTGGCAGTTCAGAATAGTTAGTAGTGGGCAGGCTACCTTGGAAACATCTACTTGGAGGCCTTTGCAACTCCTAACGTCATTGTTTTGCTCTCCTAGGCAGGGTGGGCCTCCCAATTAACAAAGGTCCAGTCATTGGATTAACCTAAAAACCAAGGGACCAAAACAAAACCCCTTCAGACCCCGAACCAGGCCTGACCCCATCTGTCTCTCTCAGCAATTGTCAGCAGCCGTGGCCACCTGCTGTATGAGAACCTGAGTGAGACTGCACACACTACAACTTTAGATCAAAAGCCCTGTTTGCTGTAATTGGGGTACAGGGGCACTTTCATTTTCTTAAACTATTTTTAATTTTTTGTGGCACTGGGTGTCAAAACCAGGGCCTTGTGCATGCTAGGCATATAGTCTATCCTAAGTTCCAGGGGCACTTTTAACAGGGCTGTTAAATATCTTGCCACTGAGAATGGTGAGATCTTTTACTTTTACCAGTTTAACTCATAAACTCAACTCCAAGATAATATCAAACATGTTTCCCTGGATAGTGTGTTACTTAACTTTTGTGATTTTGGATGAGAAATGCTCACTAGATATTGGGCATGGTGGCACAAACCTGAAATCCCAGGAACTCTGGAGGCTGAGGCAAGGAAGGTCACAAGTTCAAGGCCAGCCTCAGCAACTTGGTGAAACCCTGCCTCAAAATACAAAAAAACACTAGGGATGTAGTTCAGTGGTACAGCATTCCTGAATTCAATCCCCAGTACCAAAACCAAAATGCTCACTAAATGCCACTAAGTTGACTAAATATCATTTATAATTATTTTATAGTTTTTCCATGGTAAAGCATTATCACTTTTAAGTGCATCAAGGTAATCTGAATAGGCAGGATTTTGGAAGCCATCAAAATCTCCTTAGAATAGGTTTAACTTTGATTTCAGTTATACAAGCAAACATGTAGGAATGTGTTCTCATGTGCTTCTGGTGAACGTACCATTTGGCACAAACTTTCTATAATAGAAGTCTTATATTCTGTATCATCTAAGCCTGGCACAGTGGCACATGCCTGTAATCCCAGCAACTTGGAAGTCTGAGGCAGGAGAATTGCAAGTTCAAAGTCAATCTCAGCAACTCAGTGAGACCTTGTCTCAAAATAAAAATAAAAAAGGGATGGAAATGTGATTCAGTGCTCCTGGGTTCAATCCCCAGTATCCCCCAACCCCTCAAAAAGAGAAGATATAGCCTAATAAGTCTTATTATCATGGCTTAACAGAGACTTATGTATTCAATAGATATCTGCTGTTTCAATGTCCTTAGAGGGCTTATGTCTTTCAAATTCTGTGAAATCAATGGTAATCTCAGTTCATTACTACAGGTATAGTTTACACCCATGAATTTTTCCAATTATGGGTAGATGCCTATACAGGTCCAATCGGAATAATCTTTGAGGCCTAATCATGCACCACTGCATCATTCAAATTCAGGTGTGCTCCACTGTGCCTGATATAGAAAGGCTTTTATTCCTCTAAATCACTGAGGTGTAACAACTTAATCCAGAAAAGGAGATTTTTTTTATACTTATAGGTTTACTGTTACAAGTTTAACTCATAAACTCAACTCCTAGATAATATCAAACATGTTAGTTACATATTGCCAGCAACTTATTGTAGTGTGTCAACTTATTTTAGTGTGTCTCTATTACTGGCTTTCTGAAACTTGACTTCGAGTGTATTAAGTTACCTTTCTGAATAAAGATTTACACAATTCAAAATTAAAATGCTTAAGAGAATACAGCAAAAAGTATCCCAGTAGTAGTACTCTACTCCTGCTGCCTCTATAACTAATGCTGCAGCTACTAGTGTATTCAATCAGAGATCTTTCATGAATACACAGTACCATGCATAAAATGGTTTATACCTCGCTCTTTTCACTCAGTTATGTTTTGGGTATCTTTACACACTAGTAAATGGAGTTTAAAACTACATTGTACTCAACTGTGTAGATGCACTATTATTTAAGTGGTCTCCTATTTAAGTGGTTTTCAATCGAGCCACATCCCCAGATGTATTTTGTAGTTTATTTAGAGACAGGGTCTCACTGAGTAGCTAAGTGCCTTGTAGTGGCTGAGGCTGGCTCTGAACTCAATTCTCCTATCTCAGCCTCCCAAGCTGCTGGGATTACAGGAATGAGCCACCATGCCCGACTGGTTTTCAATTTTTTGAAAATTTAATTATAAAAAAAAAAAAAATCATCAGGCTGGGCTCAGTGGTCCACACCTCTAATCCCAGTGGCCTGGGGAGGATGAGGCAGGATCGTGAATTTAAGCCAGCCTCAGCAACTTAGTGAGGTCCTCAGCAACTGAGCAAGACCTTGTCTCAGAATAAAATATAAAAATGGCTGTGGACGTGGCTCACAGCTTAAGTGCCCCTAGGTTCAATCCCTGGTACTCCCCCACCAAAGAAAAATAAATCATCGGTAAACACTCTACATTAAGTGTATAGTTCATTTGCAATACTGATCAGCTATTTACCTTTCAAGAATATTTTTAAACTTGAAAAGTAACATTCCAATTCAATAAACTGACCAAAAGCCTCAAACAAAAAACAAACCATAACTCTCAAACCATTTGCTGGCTGCTTTACAGGAAGTTTCAGCTCTGCCCACTGTGGCTTTACCTGGTGCAGACATTTTCGGGCTTTGTCATACTCGCTCCTCAGGCAGTATGCACTGCCAAGATTGAATAGCATCACCGTCCTGGCAGAGTTGACAGAACTGGGGTAGCACTGAGGGGCCCGCTTCCCAGCTGTGGAAAAAGCACAAACAGGGTGAACAGTCTTTGCAACGGTGAGGGAATAGCCCAATCTAAGGCCCTTGAGGAGCCACTCACAATGAGGCACAGCACGACTTCTCAGGCAGACAAATGAAGGACACAGAAGATTTAGGGTCTAAAACTTGGGGATGCAGGCCAGGCCATTTAAATATTTACAAAGCTTTTTCTTTTCTTTCTTTCTTTTCTTTTTTTTTTTAAATTTGGGTAGTGCTAGGGACTGAACCCAGGGCCTCATGCATGTTGGGCAAGTGCTCTACCACTGGGTCATACCCCCAGCCTTAAAAACTCCTTACTTACAGGATTCCATTGCTTCATTTTCACCCTTGTCTGATCCTACAAAGACATGAAAATAAATCTGAGGGACAGGGCAACAGAGCATATTTTCTAAAAATCTAAGTTTTCTTATAAAGTAGAAACCTAATATAATTAGTAACAATATTTACTTTTAATGTATTGGAGGTTCTATTGAAAGATGTGAGAATGCTACTATCTACAATACACCAATACTGAGAGCTAAATTCAAGTAAAGGAATACCACATAATTTCACTTCCTCAAAAACTTAACCATGGTTTAAAATTAACTTTTAAATATATTTTTATTCCCTCCTGGATTGGGGATCTGTGGAAAGTAAAAATATACAATTCAAAATCAAATCCAAATGAATCCTCTAAGTTGGGGTATGGTGGCATGACCCCTCAGGATGCTGAGACAGGAGGATCCCTAGTGTCTTGGTTTAAGACCAGTGTGAGCAATGTAATGAGATCTCATTTCTTGAAAGAAAGGGAAGGAAAGGAAAGGAAGGAGGATCTCATTTCTTTATAAAAAGAAAGGAGGAGAAAAAATCCTCCTAACATCAGTCTTTCAAAAGTAAGAATTTAGACTAAATGATCAAAAGGGTTACTTAACAAATATTACAGAGTAAGTACAACCCAAGATGTGGAAAGCCATCCTGATATTTCTTTCCTTTAAAACCATGCCCTTATGTTTCTACACATCCTGAATTATGACAGGAAGGAAGTAGAAACAGTGACCAATTCTGATCAAATGTGTCCTCATTAACCTTGGTCCTGCTCATTTGAAGAGATTCCTAAGGAGACATCAGTGACATTCTCTGGGTTCAAGTGAGTAATAGCATCGGATATTCTGTCGAGAGAGATGAGGGCTTCTGCAGCATATAAATGGCCTAAGAACCTAAAATGAAAAAAAACAACAACAAACGTATTCCAAACTGAAAAGTAGGTCATCACAAAAATGTCCAATGGGTAATACTACCAGGTGTATTATATTACATTACAGTGGGTATATATTTCAAATATTTTATATCCTTGAATTAAAATCTCTATTTAGGAAAAATAGAAAAACTGAGGGTTAAATTTTCTCTTTAAAAAACACCTTAAAATATATAATAATTTTTATGTTAGTCAAATGGAACAAAGCACATACATAGCAATTAGAAATGCAATTCAAGCTGGCAAATTTGTGCTATTCTTTTTTTTTTTTTTAAGAGAATATTAACACAAAAGGTAATAAAGTTCTAACAAAAGAGATTCAAAACCGAATGCCTACTGTGTGGAGCATCAGAATCCGATTTTTGCCAGGTGTGGTGGCGGATGCCTATAATCACAGCAACTCAGGAGACTGAGACAGGAGGATTATGAGTTCAAAGTCAGCCTCAGCAATTTAGTAAGGCCCTATGGAACTTAGCAAGACCCTGTCTCAAACTCAGATTCCTTCAGTCTCTGCTGCTGGAAGACTCAGAAAGCAGCACGGTGCCAGATCAGACTTTACTTCTAATCTAAGATTTTCTGCTTTCCATCCCACTTATTTTATGCCCCCTGATGTGATATCAGACGCACATCTGCCTGGCTAATAACAGTCTGCTTCTTCCAGTCTCTTATTCTGAGCCATTTCCCCCATTATCACCTGACTGATTTCAAATAGTCTTAGACATATCATACTGCAATTCAAAAAAATTTGTGTCTGCGTGCGTGTGCATGTAGGGGTCAAACCCAGGCCTTGTACATGCTAAGAACATGCTCTTCCACTTAGTGACACTTGCAGCCCCTGCTCAAAAAAAAATTCCTTTTTTTAAAGAGAGAGAGAGAAAATTTTTTTATATTTATTTTTTAGTTTTTGGCGGACACAACATCTTTATTTGTATGTGGTGCTGAGGATCAAACCCAGCGCGGCCAGCATGCCAGGCAAGCGCGGGCTACCGCTTGAGCCACATCCCCAGCCCCCCTGCTCAAAATTTTAATGACTTTTTCTACTTGAGAACAGAACAAAATAAACTAAGCTTTTACAGTTTCCTTGGTCCTGGAGATTGAACCCAGAGTCACTTTATCACTGAGTTACATATCCAGTCCTTACTACCCCTTTATTTGGATACTGGGGATTGAACCCAGGGGTGCTTAACCACTAAGCCGTATTCCCAGTACCCACTCCCACTTTTTTTGTGGTGCTGCGGATTGAACCCAGGGTCTTGTGCATGTGAGGTAAGCACTTTACCAACTGAGCTATATCCCCTTTATACTTTTAGACAGGGTCTCACTAATTTGCTTAAAGGCCTTGCTAGGTTGTTCAGACTGGCTTTGAACTTGTGATTCTACTGCCTCAGCCTCCCAAGATGCTGGGATCACAGGCATGTGCCACCACATTCATCCCTGTCTACCCACAATTTTTTCTTAAATTTTGAGATTTGGTCTCCCTAGTGGGTTGTGGTGGCACCTGCCTGTAATCCCAGTGACTCTAGAAGCTCAGGCAGGAGAATTCCAAATTTGAGGCCAGTTTCGGCAACTTAGTGAGACCCTGTCTCAAAGTTAAAAAAAAAAAAAAAAAAAAAAAAAAAAAAAAAAAGGGCTATGGGAGTAGCTCAGTGGTAAAGTGCCCCTGAATTCAATTCCCAGTACCAAAACAAAAACAGAAACAAACGACAGGATCTCTTTAAGTTGCCCAGGCTGATCCCACACTTGCAATCCTCCTGCTTCAGCCTCCTGCTTCATCCTCCCAAGCTGCTGGGATTACAGGAGTGCTCCACCACACCGAGCAATTGTATTTTATTTTGAGACAGGGTCTTATTAAATTGTTTAGGGCCTTACTAAATTGCTGAGGCTGGCCTTGAAGTTGCAAATCTCCTACCTCAGCCTCCCAATTGCTGGGATTACAGGTGTACACCACTGTGATGGTTCAAAAAAAAATTTTTTGTGGGTCTTGCTGTATTTTTGGGGCCTAAAGTGTTCCTATCAGCCCTAGCAGCAGACAGTCCTGAGTTTGGGTTTTTTAATGTTCAGCACAATAAATGCCATTTCCACTGATCCTTGAAGTGCACTGTTAAAAAATTATCTGTAAGAAAAATTATAAGCCATTATTTTCTCCACAAATACATATTCTACTGGAGGAGTAAAAAAGATAATATGTACCAGGAACTAACCAGAAACCTTGAAATAAAACAAACCAGGAACATGTAGGGTGAGTCATACTTACTTAAGAGATCCTGACAGTTTAGGCTGCTGAAGAAGTTTATCTGCGTGATTCAGAGCCATAAGGTTATCACCCAAAGCCAGAGCCACATAAGCACTGCAAGCAAGTATGGAGCACCTAGAACACAGAAAAGGGACAAAAATCTGAGTTAAAAAAACAGACAATGGTTGTATTTGCTCAATAGGAAACAAGGTGCCAATTACAGCTGTAACAAGCTGGTCATCGGAAAAGAAGAGAGAAGGCCACAACACTAACAGTAAGAATTGGAATGATGGATAAAGCTACCATCTAAAGCAGTTTGATCGGGCTGGGGATGTGGCTCAAACGGTAGCGTGCTCGCCTGGCATGTGTGAGGCCCGGGTTCGATCCTCAGCACCACATACAAACAAAGATGTTGTGTCCGCCAATAACTGAAAAATGAATATTAAAATTCTCTCTCTCTCACTCTCTCTTTAAAAAAATAAAAAAAAAAACCAGTTTGATCACTATGTAACTATCATCTTTAGCTTCCATCCAACTGACCCCCATCCCCCAAATATAACCACATAGTTAGTAAAGAATTCTCTTAGTTTAGTGTGCAGTATTGGTTCTTCTCTGAACCTATTAAAGTCTGTAGTTCGTATCATATATGTATACACACACTCACACACACACATTTAGTTGTAAATGGACACAATATCTTTATTTATTTATTTTTATATGGTGCTAAGGATTAAACCCATTGCTTCACACATGCTAGGCAAGCCTGAAATAACAACCCCAGCCCTGTAGTCTTGATAAGAAATAGTATTATCAAGAGTAACTTTAAAAATGTCACTTATATGGGGATTGGGAATATAGCTCAGTTGGTACAGATTTTGCCTTGCATGCACAAGGCCCTGAGTATAATCTCCAGCACCATGGGAGGGGGATAGTCACTTAAACCCAAATTAAATAAACATATATGAAGATAAAATTTTAATTACACTGGTTTTGCTAAGTTGGGGTAGAAATCTGAATTTGTTTGGTTTTCTACTTAATGAACAGCTCATTTAAAACAGGTCTAGCTAAAGACTTGACACTAATAGATCACCTGAATGTTAAACAACTGTTTCACAAATCAATCTTAAATAAACCCTTGTCAAACAGAAATGAGATCTGAATGGCCAACCACAAATGATCAGACTCAGAGGAAGGGTTTTGAGTCACATTTACAAATTACAATATATATCTTATCATTAAAGTACATTCATATAATTTCAGTCTAAGGTCATATCATCACAGTTTTCTAGTGCCCTGAAGTCCTTCACCCTTTTGGTGAAGAAACAGAACTGGGCAAATTCATAAAGAGTCAGGTGTTTACTCTTCACTTGCTCATGCCTGGCTGCTAGAATCTTAGAAAATTATCCACTAAAGGAAATAGTTCCTCAATACAGAAAACTGAACTGATCATGGAAAAGGCACAAGGAAATTAAGGTTTATTGCCTTAGGCTACTATAGTCCAGTTGAAAGACTGTCTAGTGTGGTTTTATCAGTGTAGGAACATTGAAATCTAAGTTGTTAGATATATTCTCTAGCATGGCATGTGTGATTAGTCAGGTACTATCATTCAACACTGTAGACTCCCAATCCACTGCTTTTCTAGTCCTACCACAAAATTGTCCTAAAAATGAAGTATTCTTTTTTTTTTTTTTTAAAGAGAGAATGAGAGAGGGGAGAGAGAGAGAGAGAGAGAGAGAGAGAGAGAGAGAGAGAGAGAATTTTTAATATCTATTTTTTAGTTCTCGGCGGACACAACATCTTTGTTGGTATGTGGTGCTGAGGATCGAACCCGGGCCGCACGCATGCCAGGCGAGCGCACTACCGCCTGAGCCACATTCCCAGCCCCAAAGTATTCTTGATTATATTATGACTTTTCTAAATTCTAGGTGTGTGTATAATACACATTCTATCCAGTCCTTTTGCAAAAGAAGAAAATAAAACATAACCCAAATACTACAGTTTTTTATATTTTGATATAAAGTATCTAATTTTAAATCTGAACCCTGTTCAGAGAAGAGTAATTGGAAAGCAGGTAAGAGCAGCCACTTCGAAAGGGATTTTCCTCATGAAATATTGTCGATATCCTAGCGTCTCTAAAAGCTGGAGTCAATGCAAGCTTGGGGGGTGGGGTGGGGCTCTCCATGCTGAAGGACTCAAGGGAACAAAGAAGGGAGGCATTGGATAATTAGTTATCTGCTATCTTCAGAAGCACACCAGTGGTTAGGTCTGCATGGCAAGATTAGGTGACTTTAATTTCTCTTTTTGCATATTTGTAGTTATTTTAAAATGGCAATGCAGCCTGGTGCCGAGGTGCAAGCCTATAATCCCAGCAACTCAGGAGGCTGAGGCAGGAGGACTGCAAGTTTGAAGTTAGTTTGAGTAATTCACCATGAACCTGTCCCTCACCCCAAACAAACAACAAAATAAATCAAAAAAACCCCCAAACAATTAAAAAATAATAAAAAAGGCTGGGGATATAGTTTGGTAGTAAAGCACCTCTCTGGGTTCAATCGCCAGTATATATATGTTAAAAAAAAAAAAGGTTCAAGAACAGAACAACTCAGGTCCTATATGAATGAGAGTCACAATGTTTAATTATTTATTTTTTGTCTGTGACTCTGTGGAGTCACAGACAAAAAACAAAAAACAAAAAACCGCACTCTAAAAGCAGTAGCACACATTGTTTATTAGACTTACAGCCATTTCTCAACATTCTGTAGTAGGTGCTTCATATATACTTACGAAAGAACATAGGCTTCAACCTTTTAACTTATGTTCTGCAGGTACCCAGACCCTAAACTTTCCTGCTGGCAGAATATTCTGCTGATGGACCTGCCCTGTTCCTGGCTCCCACAGCCGGGGACCTGCCTACTCTAGGTCCTAAGGGTCTAGGACAAGGCCCACCTCAGGCAGGCTTGCTGGGAAAAGTCTGCCCTGGCCTCTCCTGACAGTAGGTGGGCTATTACTGCTCCAGACCACTGTCAAGCCCACTTTGGGTCGAGAAATCAGTCATGTAAGATCTGCAGCAGAATTCTATTTCCCAGTAAACTCAAACTACAATGATGAACATAAGTAAAAACCTGTTTTCTTTAATTTTTACTGTAAAGTAGTATATTAAATCATAATAGGATAAAAGATTTGAATAAAATAATTATATTTAAAAATACCTAATTATGTGAATACAAAACATCGGGGGTTGGGAGCACAACTCAGTGATGAAGTGCTTACAGCCTTGAGTTCAATCCCCAGTGCAAAATAACAATAAAACAAAAACTTTGGGTTGGCATTCTGTCCAAGGGCCACTGAGATTAAGCAAATTTCATTACCTGACACACACACCAGCATTTTTTCCTTGGTGCCCCCCCCACCCCTTTTTAACAGCCTCTGGTTTTCAGCACTGGCACTGAGATAGCTCTTTGTGCCTTTATAATCCATTCCAAATTACCTTTTAAGCACCCTCTCACAAACAGGCTCCTTTTCCTCATAGAAAACAATAATTCCGGCAGACGGGGAACATTAGAAACACACATGGTTCTATCTACAGGGCCATGGAGAAATCACCTTACTTTTGATTGTTATTGGTTAACATATCACCCCCCCCAACCACCACTTCCTCGAGTCACTGTCCAATCTGCTTTACCAACCACTCAGTGGATCTGACAGTTCATCAGACTGGAAGAACTATACCTCAAGGGAAGAGACACACTAGCTTCTCCCCCCTGTGGAGGACCTGACAAAACCCCACATTCTCTCCCTACATGCTGGAGGAGCTAGCTGTAGGTCTTCAGTATATACCAACCGCTAAAAGAGAAGAGGGGAAAGAAAGAAAAGACAGGAAAGGGGGCTGGGGATGTGGCTCAAGCGGTAGCGTGCTCGCCTTGCATGCGTGCGGCCCAGGTTCGATCCTCAGCACCACATACCAACAAAGATGTTGTGTCCGCCGAGAACTAAAAAAATAAATATTAAAAATTCTCTCTCTCTCTCTCACTCTCTCTTAAAAAAAAAAAAAAAAAGAAAGAAAAGACAGGAAAGGTATTTTTCTCCCCTTTAAGTGCCAAATTACAACAAGCTACGCAAGACTGGACATTAAAATTTGTCAAGTTGCATATCCTATGAGTTAAATGAATCTACCCAAGTATCTGAAATATTAACCCTTATTAAAAGAAGCTAAAATGAGAAAAATCCAGTCAGTTACTATTTGTCAGAGGAAAATAAGTCTACACTGAAATCTCATAGCAAACATTATTTGAAAAACTGGCTAGCCAGGTGCGGTGGCACACACTTGTAATCCCAGTGACTTGAGAGGCTGAGGCAGAAAGATCCCAAGTTCAAGACCAGGCTGGGCAACCTAGTGAGACCCTGTCTCAAAAAAATAAGAGTGAAGAAGCCTGGGGATGTAGCTCAGTGGTAAAGCTCCCTTGGGTTCAATCCCCAGTCCCAAAACAAATAGAAAACAAACAAAAAAGAAAACCTTAAATGTTTGATTTGTTTTTCATTTCCTGTTTTCTATAAACATTCTGCTTTCTTTGTTCCTTATTTAACATTTTACTTTCTAGAAATAGTTTTGTAAAAAAGAACTTTATTTCCAAACACATTCCAAATACAACAGTCCAGCACCAAGAAGCAAAAGGATCTTCAATAAATCTAGTATCCCAAAAAGCCCAGTCCTATCCCATGGAGCAAATAAAATATAAAGTCACAGAAATTTAGGTTTTTCTTTGTGTGTGGTACTGGGATTGAACCCAGGGCCTTGTGCATGCAAGGCAAAATTTAGCATTTTATAGATGGTCAGGACTTAATAATATCATCCAATCTAATTCCTTTATTTGCAGAAGAAGAAAGAGAGGCCCAGAGAAGTTACACGATTTGTAGAAAATCAGCACTAACCCTGTGGGATTTCTGTGGAGTGGCAGAGCCATGAAGAATTACTTTAACTCAGGCTTGTGATCAATTTGATCACCAGTTCATCTAAATCAGATCCTCAGAGGCAGAAGTGAATCATGCCAAGGTGAATACAAACTGCTGATAGTGGGAAGGATGGGACACACAGGAAGGTCCTTTTTTGGTAAAGTTTATCAGATGAAGTTTCAGTAGGACCATACTTGGTCAAAAGATTATGAAGGTACAATGAGGTACAAAAGATTATGAAGGGGGCTGGGGTTGTAGCTCAGTGGTTGAGCGCTTGCCTCACATACCCAAGGCGCTGGGGTTCAATCCTCAGCACCACATTAAAAAAAAAAAAAGTGAATAAAGATATTGTGTCCATCTACAACTTAAAAAAAAAAAAGATTACGAGGACTCGGGGATATAGCGAGGACTGGGGTATACAGCTCAGTTGGTAGAGTGCTTGCCTCACAAAGGCCCTAGGTTCAATCCCCACCACCATTAAAAAAAAAAAAAAAAAAAAAAAAAAAAAAAGATTATGAAACATCCTGTATGTCTTATGAGATACAATGTCACTATTGGGCTAAGACCAAAAGAAATATGATTCCTTAAGTACACTAAAACTGCCTGTAATATTTATGTTATTAACCATTTGTTTGCTTCATCATCTTCCATAAACACTGGACCATGGAGGGTCCCTTTTAACTAACTGGGAAATAATTCACTGAGCGTCACTAATTAGAGTCTGAAGGAACTAATTAGCTTTCCACAATTTATAGTTGAGAAGTAACTTAGCAGGGCTTAATTATATTTGGCCCCAGTGTTTCCTTTTATCAATCCTAGGGTCTCCTATTTAAAAAACCAAAAACCAAAAAAACAGACTAATTAATATTTCATTTTTATTTGGTATGCTTTTATTTTAATTTATTGTGCACATATTTCTCATGTTGGTCTAACATTATTTTCTATCATTTCTAGTTCTGCTGTACTCTTCTAGATTCTGGAGTGTTATAGTTTAGATATGTGGTGTCTCTTAAAAGCTTATGTTAGACAATGCAAGAAGGTTCAGAGGTTGATATGATTGGGTTATGAGAGCCTTAACCTAATCAGTACATTCGCTGATAGGGATTAACTGAGTGGTAACTGTAGGCAGGTAGGGTGTGGCTGGAGGATATATAACTGTGGGGTGTACCTCTGGGGTATATATTTTTGTCTCTGGTGAGCGAGAGCTCTGTTTCCTGAATATTATGTCCCAAGCTGCTTTCCTCCACCATACCTTTCCATTATGACATTCAGCCTCATCTCCAGGCAAGAGGAATGGAGTTAGTCATCTATGGACTATGAGCTCCAAATAAAAACTGTTCTTGTCAGGTCTTTTATCACAGTAGCAAAATAGCTGACTAAAACAAGAAGTATCCTCCATTTTAATTTTAGTAAATAGAATTTATTTTTTAACTTAATTTTTTATGTGGTGCTAAGGATTGAATCTAGTGCCTCATGTGTGCTAGCAAGTGCTCTACCATTAAGACACAACCCCAGCCCTAGAAAATTTTTAATACTAGCTATCCAGGAGGCTAAGGTAGGAGGATTACAAGTTTGAGGGCAGCCTGGGCAATTTATTGAAAAAAGATATGTTGGGTTAAATATATAAAAATTAAAAAGTTATGTTGGGTAAAATATATTAAAATTAATTAAACCCGTTTCCCCCCCCCCCTCAGTACTGGGGATTGAATACTGTAGTGTTCTATTACTGAGCTATACCACCAGTCCTTTTTATTTTGTGACATGGTCTTGCTAAGGCTGAGACACGGACTTGGACTTGTGATCCTCCTGCCTCAGTGTTCTCAGTCTGTTAGAACTTGGATTACAACCAAGTAGTAACCTGTGAGAAATAGAAAGACTGGTGGTCCGTTTTCAGAATATAGTATTCAGCCTAAATTGGATCCAATTGTAGCCATTTTAATTATAGCCCTTCTTTTTTGTTACCCTAATTTTAAAATTAGTCTATCATATATATTGTACCTCAGTCCTCCACTCAGGGTGAAAGGGAAACACTGGGTTAGGTATGTACAATGAGGGACTGCCCCCTCATGCAACCTTGATAGACAGATTCAGTAACATGCTTGTCTGTCAGAAGTAAATGCCTTGCCTTCCCACTTTTAAGCATGAGTTTGATTTCTTGGGACACATTGGTATTTATTTATTTTTTGGTGGTGCCAGGGATCAAATCCAGGGCCTTGTGCATGTGAGGCAAGCACTCTACCAACTGAGCTATACCCCCAGCCCACCACATTGGTATTTCTTTTTTTTTTTTTTTTAAGAGAGAGTGAGAGAGGAGAGAGAGGAGAGAGAGAGAGAGAGAGAGAATTTTTAATATTATTTTTTTTTAGTTCTCGGCGGACACAACATCTTTGTTGGTATGTGGTGCTGAGGATCGAACCCGGGCCGCACGCATGCCAGGCGAGCGCGCTACTGCTTGAGCCACATCCCCAGCCCCCCACATTGGTATTTCTAACAAACCCAACATAATCATCCAAAATATCGTTTCAATCCTAATTAGAATAAGATATACTTCATGTCTGTATAAATGTCAAAATATAAAAAATATTAAATATATAATCAATAACTTATTAATGATATATTTTACATTTTTTATAGTAAGTTTTAAAATATGGCATGCATCATACACTTGAGAAATATAGTTCAGCTCTCACTGGCCTTTTTTTTTTCTTTATAATGTGTGTTACTGGTGATTGAACCCAAGATCTTCGGCATGCCAGGATGTGCTCTACTACTGAGCTACACCCTAGCCTTTTATTTTATTTGGAGGCAGGGTATCACTAAATTTTTCAGGCTAAACTGCCTCAGCCTCCAGAGTAGCTGAGATTGTAGCTCACACAGGCCACATTTCAAGTGCTTAGTTAACTACATGCAGAAGTGGTAATGGATAGTGCAACCTGCAAGTCTAAGAAATACATGGGATTCTACCACTGAGATGCCCTGGTCCTGAGAATTTTTTTATTTGTTCTTGAGAAACTGCCACCACAAAGGCTGGGTGCAGTGGTGCACGCCTGTAATCCCAGCAGCTCAAGAAGCGGAGGTAGGATAGTAAGTTCAAGCCAGCCTCAGCAATTCAGCGAGGTGCTATCAACTCAGTGAGACTCTGTCTCTAATAAAATACAAAATAGGGCTAGGGATATGGCTCACTGGTCAAGTGACCCCGAGGTGAGTCCTTGGTACCAAAAAAAAAAAAAGAAAAAGAAACTACTACCTCAAAAATGATATGTGAGAGAAATATGATTTATCAATTATTCATGGTTATGTTCCACACATATGTGTGTGTGTCTCTGAGTGTATGTATATATAAAGATTCCTTCCTAAATATTTATGTAAATTTTTGGTATTCAATATTTTGCCATCGTGCTATAACCCAAGCCCTTTTTGAGATGAATTCACATTAAGTTGCTGAGGCTGGTCTCGAACTTGTGATCCTCCTGCCTCAACCTACTGAGTTGTTGGGATTACAGGCCTATGCCACAATATCCAGAAGCCAGGAAAACAACAAAATGTGTGTGTGTGAGCGTGTGTATACATACACAAATATAAATATATGTTGTCGTCGTCGTCTTTTTTTTTTGCACGTGTTGAGTATGTTGCTAGGAATCGAACCCAGGGTCTGGACATGCTAGGCAAGTGCTTTTAAAAAATTTAATTTGGGGCTGGAGGTGTGGCTCAAGCAACAGCGCGCTCGCCTGGCATGCGTGCGGCCCGGGTTCGATCCTCAGCACCACATACCAACAAAGATGTTGTGTCCGCCGAGAACTAAAAAATAAATATTAAAAAAATTCTCTCTCCCTCTCTCTCTCTCTCTCTCTAAAAAAAAAATTTTTTAATTTAGTTGTAGTTGGACACAATACCTTTATTTATTTATTTTATGTGGTGCTGAACTCAGGGTCTTGAACACACTAGGCAAGCACTGTACCGCTGAGCCACAACTCCAGCCCCTAAGCAAGCACTCTTTACCATTGAGCCATATCCCCAGTCCTTTTTCATTTTCTGAGATAGGGTTTCACTATGTTGCTGAGACTGGTCTAGAACTTGGGATCCTCCTGCTTTAGCCTCCTGAGTCGCTGGGATTGTAGGTATGTGTCGCCAGTCCAGCACCCTATTTTTTTTTTTTTAAAGAGAGAATGAGAGAGGGGAGAGAGAGAGAGAGAGAGAGAGAGAATTTTTTTAATATTTATTTTTTAGTTCTCGGCGGCCACAACATCTTTGTTTGTATGTGGTGCTGAGGATCGAACCCGGGCCGCACGCATGCCAGGCAAGCGCGCTACCGCTCGAGCCACATCCCCAGCCCCTATTTTTTTTTTTTTAATTTGAACTTTCCTGTGGTATTGGGGATTGAACCCAGGGCCTGGAGACTGCTAGGGGAGTCATCTACCACTTAGCTACAGACTCTGTCAAAAAATTATTTTAAATTGTTAATTTTGCAAAATTTCAAAATATTTGATATTTTATCTTAAATTTTCATTTGCTTTCTCTGTTATTTTTTAGTGGATTTGGGCGTTGAGGGCTGGGCTTTGCACATACTAGGCAAGCACTCTATAACTGAGTTTTATCTCCAGATCTTGTTTTATTTTTGAGAAATAGTCTAAATTGCTTAGGGTGGCCTCAAACTTGCAATCCTACTGCCTTAACCTCAAGAGTAGCTGGGCTTACAGTAGTGCACTACCATGCCTGACTATCTTAAACTTCTGAGATATAATTAGGAAATTAAAATTCACCATTTTAAGGTGTATAGTTTGATGTGTTTGAATATATGTTGCATATTAACCTCCAACCCATTTAAGATGATTCTTTTGGGCTGGGGTTGTGGCTCAACTGGTAAAGTGCTTGCCTAACATATGTGAGGCACTGGGTTTGATCCTTAACACCACATAAAAACAAAGATATTATGTCCATCTACAACCAAAAATATTGATTGATAATGGTGCTGGGGATTTAAAAAAAAAAAAGAAAAAAGATGATTATTTCTATCACTCCACAAAGTTTCTTTTTTTTTTTTTTTTTTTTATTGGATGTTCACAACATTACAAAGCTCATGACAAATCATATTTCATAGATTAGAATCAATTGGGTTATGAACTCCCATTTTTACCCCAAATACAGATTGCAGAATCACATCGGCTACACATCACATTTTTACATACTGCCTTATTAGTGACTGTTGTATTCTGCTACCTTTACTATCCTCTAATATCCCCCCTCCCCTTCCCTCCCATCTTCTCTCTCTACCCCATCTATTGAAATTTCCACAAAGTTTCTTCCCAGTCATTTACCCTAATCATTGTTCTGATTTTCATTTACATAAATTAGTTTTGTCTCTTTTTTAAAGAGTTTTGTCTGTCAAATGATATAGTGGGATTTGCAATATGTGCCTTATGTTAAGGTATAAAAATGTTTGATACATACCCATGTTAAGTAATTTGTTCCTTTTTATTTTTTTATTTTTGTGGTGCTAGGGATTGAACCCAGGGCCTTATGCATGCAAGGCAAGTTACTCTACCAAGCTATATCCTCAGCCCAGTAATCTGTTCCTTTTTAATAGCTTAGTAGCATTCTAATATGCAGGAGTATAACAACAGTCTCCCATTGTTGGATACCTGGGATATGTCCAGGGTTTGTCTATTGTTGATATGAAATTTTTGTGTGAACAATTTTTCGTTTCTGTTGTATAAATACTTAGCAATATGATCACATTAAGGTTTAAAGTCATGGCATTTATTTAATTCCAGATAGGAGAGGGGCAGGGAAGAGAGGAGAGAGAGGAAAGAGAGATTCCTAAATGAAAGAAACTCATGGCTTTGTGTAGCTTTAAGTGGTTCAGGAACTGAAGCAATATCCTATCAGTGTCATTATGTATATATACCTTTCCTGAACCATTATTCGGATTGATTGATAATGGTGCTGGGGATTGAACCCAAAGCCTCACATGTGCTAGGCAAGCATTCTACCACTAAGCCACATTCCCAGCCCTATTTGGTTGACAAAATGAAACATTTTTCTAATTTGGGGACAAATTTTTATTTCAATTGTGAGAATACTTTTTTGAAAGCTACTTTGATTTAATAGAGAATCTCACAATTGTATGAATTGTCACTTGCCTTCAGAAAACACACCTGTAACTTGTTTAGAATGAATATTATAGACTCATCTTCATTTATGTACAAATGAAAAAAAAAACTAAGAATATTCAAAGAGACTATGAACCCAGATCATAAGAAGTGGCCATCAGAGGCTAGGAGAGGTGGCAGATATCTGTAATCCCAGTGGCTCAGGAAGCTGAGGCAGGAGGATCACGAATTCAAAGCCAGTGTTAGCAACTAAGGGAGCCCCTAAGCAACTTAGCAAGACCCTGTCTCTAAATAAAACATAAAAGAGGGCTGGGATGCAGCTCAGTGGTTAAGTGCTTCTGGGTTTAATCCCTGGTACCAAAAAAAAAAAAAAAAAAAAAGCCCACATCTTCAGTCCCCTGTATTTTTTGAGACAGATGAGACAGGGCCTCACCAGTTGCTGAGGCTGGCCTTGAATTTACCATCTTCCTGCTTCAGCCTTCCAAGTTGCTGGGATTAAAGTTGTGCGCCACTGAGCACAGCATGTTTTTAGTTTTTATAGCTTTGAAAATGATGACACAAATCTACCACCCTCTCCCTTTAGTACTTGTCTCCACATTACCATTACTATTATCTTTTTTTGGGGGAGGGCAGGTATTGGTGATTAAACCCAGGGGTGCTTTACCACAAAACTATAGCCCCAGCCCTTGCCATATTCCTGCCTCAGCCTCCTGAGTTACTAGGATTACAGGTGTGTGCCATGGCTCTTGGCTCAAAATAAAATTTTAAAAAGGGCCGGGAATATATCTCAGAGGTAGAATGCTTCTGGGTTTAATCCCTGGTACTGGGGGAAAAAATCTGAGTTTCAAAATTTGTTTCAAATACTTTCTTCATTAAGGATTCTACATAAATGCATACAATGAGGGCTGGGGTTGTGGCTCAGTGATAGAATGCTTGCCTAGCATGTGTGAGGCCCTGGGTTCGATCCTCAGGACCACATAAAAATAAATAAATAAAATAAAAATATTGTGTCCATCTACAACTAAAAAATATTTTTAAAAAGGCATATAATATATGCACTACAGTATTATTTGTAACAGCAAAAAATGAAAACATTATGAATTGTTAAACATAAAGGAATGCTATATAAATGTCATTCCATATAATGAAATTCCAGGAAGCCAAGAGAAAGAATAAATCAGAGCTTTGTACTGACAATCTGTAAAGATATAAAAAAACAAAACAAAACAAACAAACAAACAAAAAAGTATAAGATAAGAGTCTGTTTCTAAAAAATAAAATGGCTAGGGATATAGCTCAGTAGTAGAGCATTCCTGGGTTCAATCCCCAGTACTCACCACCCTCACTAAAGACATATTGTCAAACAGAAAAAGGAGGTACTAGAGCAATGTGAATGCTATATAATTATTGGTGTTAAAAATACCACTACATGGGGCTGGAGTTGTGGCTTGGTGGTAGGGCACTTGCCTAGCACATGTCAAGCACTGAGTTCGATTCTCAGTACCACATAAATGAATAAATAAAGATATGTGTTCACCTACAACTAAAATTACTTAAAAAACAAAACAAAACCATGGCGGCCTGCTGCCGCAGAAGGAGGAAGAAGAGAAAGAGGAAGAGTGCCAGCAACAGGAGAGTCACCCGCAGAGAGCAACTGTTCATGTGTGAAGGAGGACCATGCTGCAGTCCCCGTCTACCAACAAGTGGATCTTGTGGCCTGCTTGGGACACTGCAGCCACCTCCAGAGCACCCCAGCAACCTGTTAGCCTCCACCTCTGGACAGGGCTTCGAGGCAGCAGCCCACCGCAGCACTGCATACTCCAGCGTTGCCCAATGCCACTGCACCACCTGCCTTCTCGGCCCCATCTCTGAAAGCAGTTGCCTCCATCTTGGGACATCTCTGCCAGCATCTTGGGTTACCTCTGCTGCTGCCACCACCATCTTTAGTTGGGACAGCTTTCATCTTAGCACACCAGCTAGGGCCTGGAAGCCTAACATCAAGATACTTACAAGTTTGATGCTGCCACTGACACCAATAGGGATGTGGCCATTTCCATCTAGAGACAACAGCCAGGACCCGGAAGACCATCACCAAGATTCCTGCAAGCCTGGTTACACCAGAGGTATTCCTGCTAGCCTACTTTCTTGATTCCTCTTTCACTCTTCCTATAATCTAATAATACCTCTATATTCTCACCTCCTACCTCATAAACCCCACATCCAATACTTCCCCCAGCTCTTTGTCCACCATTAGAAACTGTAGACCCCTATGCAAACCTATTTATATTGTAGATATTATCCTAACACATCATTTCTGGTTATTGTGACAAAACTGTAATTGTCTAAATAGGAGCTATTTGATTTAAAGCTGCATATTATTTGCACTGGGTGCTGTGAATATTAATCTCCCCCTTAAAGGTGAGGTACTGGTAACCTGCAGACACTACAAGATTATAGAGTAGAAACTGTAATACCTCAGATCCGAACTGCTAGTAAGGAAGACACATGGACAACATGAAAAAACAAGGGAAGAAAGTGCCCCAAACAAACCAAGATGCTGCAATAACAGAATCCATTGACAGCACAGTAGACAGAGTTCAGAATGTACATAATTAAAATGATCTGCAAAGCAAAGAATGATATAAGAGAGCAAATACAGGTAATAATTGATCATGCCAACAAAGAGATAAGAGAACAAAGACAGGTAGCAAAAGATAACTTGTCCAGAGGCTGGGGATGTGGCTCAAGCGGTAGCGCGCTCGCCTTGCGTGCGTGCGGCCCGGGTTCGATCCTCAGCACCACATACAAACAAAGATGTTGTATCCGCCGAAAACTAAAAAATAAATATTAAAAAAAATTCTCTCTCTCTAAAAAAAAAAAAAAGATTACTTGTCCAGAAAGAGTTTCTGAAACAAACAACAAACCCAGAAATCCTTGAAATGAAGTAAAAAATAAACCAAAGAAAAAATTCAATAGAAAGCATCATCAACAAATTAAATCACCTGGAAGACAGAACCCTAGGAATGAAGACAAAATATATAATCTCAAAAACAAAGTTGACCACATAGTGAAGATGGTAAAAAACAATGAACAGAAGCCTCCAAGAATGGGATAACATCAAAAGACCAAGTCTAAGAATTATCAGGATAGAGGAGGCACACAGATACAAACCAAAGAAATGCACAATCTCTTCAATGAAATAATATCAGAAAATTTCCCCCAAATGAAGAATGAATTGGAAAATCAAGTACAAGAGGCTTACATGACACCAAATGTACAAAATTACAACAGATACACATCATAATGAAAATTCCTAGCACACAGAATAAGGATAGAATTTTAAAAGCTGCAAGAGAAAAGTTTCAGATTACATATAGGGGGAAACAAATTCGGATCTCAGCAAATTTTTCAATCCAGATCCTCAAAGCTAGGAGATCCTGGAATAACACATACCAAGCTCTTGAAAGAAAATGGATGCAAACCAAGAATATTATATCCAGCAAAATTAAGCATAAGATTTGATGATGAAATAAAAACCTTTCCACGATAAACAAAAGTTAAAAGAATTTACAATGAGAAAGCCTGCACTACAAAATATTCTTGACAAAATATTCCATGAGAAGGGAATAAAAAACAACAATGAAAATCAGCAAAGGGAGGACCTACACTAAAGGAAAAGTCAAAGAGAAACCAAGTCAAGTTAAAAACCAAAAAATAAACCAAAATGACCAGGAATACAAATCATATTTCCATAATAACCCTGAGTGTTAGTAGCCTAAACTCATCAATTAAAAGACAGACTGGCAGACTAAATTTTTAAAGAGACCCACTAATACGCTGCCTTTAAGAGACTCATCTCAGGGGCTGTGGATGTGGCTCAAGCGGTAGCGCGCTCGCCTGGCGTGCGTGCGACCCGGGTTCGATCCTCAGCACCACATACCAACAAAGATGTTGTGTCCGCCGAGAACTAAAAAAAAATAAATATTAAAAATTCTCTCTCTCTCTCTCTCTCCCCTCTCTCACTCTCAAAAAAAAAAAAAAAAAAAAAGAGACTCATCTCATAAGAAAAGATATCCACACACTGAAGGTGAAAGGATGGGAAAAAACATCACTCACATGGGTCACATAAACAAACAGGGGTTTCCATCTTCGTATCAGATAAAGTGGACTTCAAACCAAAGTTAGTCAGAGGGATAGCGAAGGTCATTTCACACTGCTTAAGGGAATCATACATCAATAAGACATAATAATTGTAAATATCTATGCCCCAAACAATGGCTCATCCACATATATCAAAGAAATCCTTAATTTTAAGAATCAATTAGACCACAAAACAATAATACTGGTTGACTTAACACACCTGTCTCACTGCTGGATACATCTTCCAAAAAAAACTAAACAAAGAAACTATAGTACTCAATAATACAATCAATAATTCAGATTTAACAGACATATATAGAATATTTCATCCATCGACAACTGAATATACTTTTTTCTCAGTAGCACGAATCCTTCTCTAAAATAGACATATGTTATCCCACAAAGCAAGTCTTAGTAAATACAAAAAAACAGAGAACTACCTTGCATTCTATCAGACCACAATGGAATGAAATTAGAAAACAATGATAAAATAAAAAATTAGAAGCTACTCCAACACCTGGAGACCAAATAATACGCTATTGAATGATGCATGGATAACAGAGGACATCAGATACAAAAAATTCTTAAGAGGTAAATGAGAACTCCGATACAACATCAAAATCTCTGGGACATTATAAAGGCAGTGCTAAGAGGAAAGTTCATTGCATTGAAGTCATTCATTAAAAGAATAAAACGTCAACAAATAAACAACCTGATATTACTCTCAAAGCCCAAGAAAAAGAACAACAAATCAATACCCAAAGTAGAAGACAGGAAATAATTAAAGTCAGAGCTGAAATCAATGAAATTGAAACAGAAGAAATAATTGAAAAAAACTGACAAAACAAAAAACTGGTTCTCTGAAAAATTAAATAAAATTGATAAACTCTTAGCCACTCTAATGAGGAGAGAGAAAACTCAAATTACTAAAATTTATGATGAAAAGGAAATATCATGACAGACACTACTGAAATACAGAAAATAATTAGAAACTATATTGAAAAAAATTTTTAATATTTATTTTTTAGTTTTAGGTAGAAACACTACCTTTATTTTACATTTATGTGGTGCTGAGGATTGAAGCCAGTGCCTCATGCAAGCTAGGCAAGCATTCAACCACTGAGCCACAACCCCAGCCCCTATTTTTGAAAATGTACGCTCCAGTAAAATAGAAAATTTCAAAGACACTGACAACTTTCTAGAGGCATATGATCTGCCCAAACTGAATTAGGAGGACATATCAATTTTTTTTTAATATTTATTTTTAGTTCTCGGCAGACACAACATCTTTGTTTGTATGTGGTGCTGAGGATCGAACCCGGGCCGCACGCATGCGAGGCGAGCGCGCTACCGCTTGAGCCACATCCCCAGCCCGACATATCAAAATTTAAACAGATCAATTTCAAGCAAGGAAATACAAGATGCCATTAAAAGCCTACCAACCAAGAAAAGCCTGGGACCAGATGGGATTCTCAGTTGAGTTCTACAAGACCTTCAGAGAATAATTAATACCAATACTCCTCAAATTATTCCATGAAATAGAAAAGAAGGGAACCCTTCCAAACTCATCCTATGAAGCTAGTATCATCCTGATATCAAAACCAGATAAAGATATAACACGGAAAGAAAGCTTCAGACCAATATCTCTGGTGAACTTAGATGCAAAAATTCTCATTAAAATTCTGGCAAATCACATACAAAAACATCAAAAAGATAGTGCACCATGATCAGGTGGGATTCATCACAGGGATGCAAGGTTGGTTCAGCATATAGAAATCAATAAATGTAATACATCACATCAATAGACTTAAAGACAAGAATCATAATTAGCTCAATAGATGTAGAGAAAGCATTTGACAAATACAGCACCTCTTCATGTTCAAAACACTAGAAAACTAGGAATAGTAGGAATATACTTCAACATTGTAAAAGCTATATATGCTAAGCCCAAGGCCAACATCATTCTATTTTTTTTTTTAAAGAGAGAGTGGGGGAGAGTGGGAGAGGGAGAGAGGGAGAGGGGGGGAGAGAGAGAGAGAGAGAGAGAGAGAGAGAGAGAGAATTTTTTTAATATTTATTTTTTAGTTCTCGGCAGACACAACATCTTTGTTTGTAATGTGGTGCTGAGGATCGAACCCGGGCCACACGCACGCAAGGCGAGCGCGCTACCGCTTGAGCCACATCCCCAGCCCCCCAACATCATTCTAAATGGAGAAAAATTGAAAGCATTCTCCATAAAAACTGGAATAAGACAGTGATGCCCTCTTTCACTACTTCTATTCAACAGTCCTTAAAATTCTAGCCAGAGCAATCAGACAGATGAAAAAAATTAAAGGGATACGAATAGGAAAAAGAACTCAAACTATCATTATTCGAAGAGGACATGATTCTATATTTAGAAGATCCAAAAAATTCCACCAGAAAACTTCTAGAACTAAGAAATAAATTCAGCAAAGTAGTGGGATATAAAAATCAATACCAATAAATTAAATGCATGTCTATACATAAGCGATAAATCCATTGCAAGAGAAATTAGGAAAACTATCCCATTCACAATAGCCTTAAAAAAACAAAAACAAACAAACAAACTTGGGAACAGATCTAACAAAAGAGGTAAAAGACTTCTACAATGAAAACTATAGAACACTATAGAAAAAAAATTGAAGAAAACCTTAGAAGGGGCTGGGGATGTGGCTCAAGTGGTAGCGCGCTCGCCTGGCATGCGTGCGGCCCGGGTTCGATCCTCAGCACCACATACCAACAAAGATGTTGTGTCCGCCGAGAACTAAAATAAATAAATATTAAAAAACTCTCTCTCTCTCTCTCTCTCTCTCTCTCTCTCTCTCTCTCTCATCTCTCTTTAAAAAAAAAAAAAAAAAAAAGAAAAGAAAACCTTAGAAGATAGAAAGATGTCCCATGCTCTTGGATAGGCAGAATTAATAAATGAGCAGCCAATCAACTTACAATTTATTTTTATTTTTTTGAGTTTTTGTTTCATATCTCTAATAGAGGTGTGAAAAAGTTCTGGGTTCAGTTGAAGTTCCTGATAAAGAAACACAACTGAGATTTCTTTTCAGTGATAAAATCTGCATATTTGTATTCAACAATGCAAGCTCCTCCTTTTTTGGCTTAATGAATATCATTTATTTGGTATGAAATCTTTATACTATATGTTCCACATGTTAAGAATAAATAAATGCACATCAAATCTTGGTTTTAAAAAAAAATTTTCAAGGTGGCCATACTACCAAAAGTGTTTATAAAGATTTAATGCAATTCCAATTAAAATCCCAACAACATTCTTCATAGCCTATTCAACAAATGGTGCTAGGGAAACTAGAAATCCATATGTAGCAAAATGAAACTAAACCTCTATCTCTCACCCTGCAGAAGTGGATCAAAGACTTAGGTACTAGAACAGAACCCTGTGCCTAACAGAAGAAAAAGCAGGCCCCAATCTTCATCATGTCAGCTTAGGATCTGACTTCCTTAACAAGACTCCTAAAGTGCAGGAAGTAAAATCAAGAATCAATAAATGGGATGGATTCAAAATAAAAAGCTTCTTCTCAGCAAAGGAAACAAACAATAATGTGATGAGAGAGCCTACAGAATACAAAAAAAAAAAAAAAAAAAAAATCTTTACTACATTCAACTCAGAACACTAATCTCCAGGATATATAAAGAACTCAAAAAACACCAAAAAACCAAATAACCCAATCAATAAATGGGCTAAGGAACTGAACCCTTCACAGAAGAAGAAATACAATCAATCAAAAATGTTCATCATCTCTAGCAATTAGAGAATGCAAATCAAAACTACTCTAAGATTTCATTTCACTCCAGTCAGAATGGCAATTATCAAGCATACAAGCAATAGTAAGTGTTGGTGAGGATGTGGGGGGGAAGTACACTCATACATTGCTGGTGGGACTGCAAATTGGTGCAATCACTATGGAAAGCAATGTGAAGATACCTCAGAACACTTGGAATGGAACCAGCATTTGACCCATCTATCCCACTCCCCAGTTTATACTCAAAGGACTTAAAAATCAGCATACTACAGTCATGCAACCACATCAATGTTTACAGCAGCTTAATTTATAATAGCTAAACTATGGAATCAACCTAGATGCCCTTTAACAGATGAATGGATAAAGAAAATGTGGTACATATACACAATGGAATATTACACAACTTTAAAGAAGAATGAAATTATGGCATTTGCAGGCAAATGAATGGAACTAGAGAACATCATGCTAAGTAAAATTAGCCCATCCCCAAAACCAAAAGCTAAATATTTTCTCTGATAAGTGGATAGTGGGGCGGGGGGTTAGAGAAGAATAACGTAACTTTGGTTTGTGTAAAGGGGCTTGATGGGGGGAGTGAAGCTGTGGGGCTGG
Source organism: Spermophilus citellus (assembly GCF_964194105.1). NCBI lineage: Eukaryota > Metazoa > Chordata > Mammalia > Rodentia > Sciuridae > Spermophilus > Spermophilus citellus. The sequence continues at coordinate 30,229,181 of NC_138184.1, forward strand.
GAAGGACGGTAGATTGAGGCAGACATTATTACTCTCATATACAAGTATGATTACACTACTGGAGTGACCGTGCACCATGTACAGCCAGAGGAATGAGAAGCTGTGCTCATTTGTGTACAATATGTCAAAATGCATTCTACTGTTATGTTTAACTGATTAGAAAAAGAAAAAAAAAAGAACAGAAAAAACTTCTACACAATGATATTGGGATAAGAATGAGAAATATCACCAGGATATACCTGAAATCAGTCAGTGGTTGGGCACACCTATGTACACCTATAATTCCAACAACTGGGCAGCTGAGGTAGGTGAATTGCAGTTGGAGGCCAGTTTCAGAAATTTATTTATTTATTAAAAAAATATTTTTTTAAAAGAGAGACTGAGAGAGAGAGAAAAATTTTTTAATATTTATTTTTTAGTATTTGGCGGACACAACATCTTTGTATGTGGTGCTGAGGATCGAACCCGGGCCGCACGCATGCCAGGCGAGCACGCTACCCTTGAGCCACATCCCCAGCCCAGTTTCAGAAATTTAGCAAGACACTCTTTCAGAATAAAATATAGAAAGAATCGGGCATGGTGATGCACACCTGTAATCCCAGTGGCTTGGAAGGCTGAGAGGAGGATCACAAGTTCCAAGCCAGCCTTAACAATATTGAGGTGCTAAGCAACTCAGTGAGACCTTGTCTCCAAATAAAAAATAAAATAAGGGATAGGGACATAGCTCAGAAGTAGAATGCTTCTGGGTTCAATCCCCAGTACCACAAAAAGGAAGTAAAAAGCCAGTCAAATGAATGCCCCTCAGTGGAGAGAAAACAGAATCTGGGGGCTGGGGATGTGGCTCAAGCAGTAGCGCGCTCGCCTGGCATGCGTGCGGCCCGGGTTCGATCCTCAGCACCACATACCAACAAAGATGTTGTGTCCGCCGAGAACTAAAAAAAATAAATAAATATTAAAAAATTCTCTCTCTCTCTCTCTCCTCTCTCTCTCTAAAAAAAGAAAACAGAATCTGTATAGGACGAGATATACTTCTTACTGTGTAACCTTTCTATGCTACTACTGTATTTGGATTTTTAAAAAAATTATTATTATTTAAAAAAAATGTATTTGTTTTATTTATTTATTTTTATGTGGTGCTAAGGATCAAACACAGGGCCTCGCATGCCCTAGGCAAGCATTCTACCACTGAGCCACAACCCCCAGCCCCTGTATTTGGATTTTTAAAAGACCTGAGCATCATGAATTTATACAGAAGAAATTTGACTGCTTTTTAAAATCAATCATATTTCACTCACAAACAACATTGTTCTACTGTATATGTTATTTTTTTTGTCACTATTTTACTGGTAATTTGTCACAGTATTTTAAATTTCTTTCTTTTTTTGGTACTAGGAATTGAACCCAGGGTTAATCAACTACTGAGCCATATCCACAGCACCCCCTCGCCCTCCTTTTTAGAGACAGGGTCTCACACTAAGTTGCTTAGAGCCTCAATAAGCTTTGAACTTGTGATCTTCCTGTCTCAACCTCCCAAACTGCTGGGATTATAGGCATGCAGGCACTATCGTGCCTAGCTCATTTTTTTTTTTTTTTTTTTTTAGTGCCAGGAATTGAACCCAAGGTCTTGCCCATGCTGGATAGGTGCTCTACATTCCCAGGCCCCATTTCCTTGCTATCTTATAACTCATATAAGAAGTAAAAATTCAACCTGTAATCCCAGAAGTGCAGGAGGATGAGGCAGGAGGACTGCAAGTTTGAGGCTAGCCTGAACAACTTAAGTGAGACCCTGGTCTTTTTTTTTTTTTGGGTGGTGCCTGGAGGGAACCCCTGAGCCTCTTGCATGCTAGGTAAATATTACCACTAAGATACACCTCCAACTCCCCTCTGCTTTAACCTTTACAAGAAAGTAACTTTGAAACAACCAATTTGCTTTTTATTTTCTATTTCTGCTTTCCTTAGTCCTTTTCCATCTATAAACCAATCTCCCTGGCTTGGATCATGGGTAAACTCTATTTTGTAGAATGAGATGTTGACTAATTCTAGAATTAGAAAAAAAAATTAACTAAATTTGTTGTAATTTTGCCTTGTCTTTTTTTTTTTTTTTAAACCTTTTCCTTTTGGTACTGGGGATTGAATCCAGGGTGCTTTATCACTGAGCTACAGCCCCAGCTCATTTTTTTTTTTTTAAGGTATTAGAGACTGAATCCACGGGCTCTGTACCATTGATATCCCCAGTCCTTTTTAAAAATATTTTATTTAGAGACGGGGTCTTTCTTTTCTTTTTTGTTTTTTTTTTTAGAGAATTTTAATATTTATTTTTTTTAGTTTTCGGCAGACACAACATCTTTGTTTGTATGTGGTGCTGAGGATCGAACTCGGGCATGGCAGGCGAGTGCGCTACCGCTTGAGCCACATCCCTAGCCCATAGAGACAGGGTCTTTCTGAGTTGCTTAGGGCCTCACTAAATTGTGGAGACTGGCTTTGAACTCACAATCCTGTCTTAGCCTCCTGAGCTGCTGTGATCACAAGTGTGTGCTACTACACCCAGCTCCCAACTCAATCATTTTTTATTTTGAGACAGTCTTGGCTAAATTGCTTAGGGTCTAAGTTACTGAGGCTGGTCTTGAATGTGAACCCTCTGCCTCAGCCTGTCCAGTCACTGGGATTACAGATGTGTCACCTCGCCCAACTTGACTTGTCGTTTCACAAAAATGCTGCTATGTATTATGATTGGCTTCAAAAATAATATAAAAAAATTTTTTAAAAATCCCAAGTTGTTGAAAGATAAATTTGCATATTTAAGGAAATTAGCTAATCCTAAACAAGTTTAAAAACCAAAGAAAAAGCAGGGTGTGGTGGCATAACCCTGTAATTCCAGGGATGGGGAGTCTGATCTCAAATTTGAAGTTAGCTTCTGCATTTAGCAAGACTGATTGAAAATAAAAAAAAAAATAAAATAAACCAATGTAGCTTTCTGATGAAGTGTCTGGGTTCCAATCCCAGTACCAAAACAACAACAACAACAAAGGAAAGGTAACTAGCACAGGCCTATAATTCCAGCTACTTAGGAAGTGGAGGCAGGAAGACTGAAAGTTCAGGACCAGCCTCAGCAACTTATTGAGATCCTGTCTCAAAATAAAACACTAAAAACAAGGGCTAGGGATGTGGCTCTGTGGTAGAGGCTACTAGCATGATGGAGGATCTGGATTCATTCCCCAGGACCATCCAAAATAATCAAAACCCAAAAGAAAATCACACTTAGGTACACAATAGTTTTATCTGTTAAGTAACAAAGAGGGGAAAAAATATATATATATATATTTTGGAGTGGTGATTAAACCCAGGGCTACTTTACCACTAAGTTACATCCCCAGTCCTTTTTTGTTTTTTTATTTTAAGACAGGTCTTGAATTTGTGATCTTCCTGCCTCAGCCTCTCAAATTGCAACACCACTCCCACCTGAAAAATATATCTTGACAGAAAAATGACATTTTCTATACAATGACTGTTAAATTAGAAACAGTGAAGGTCAGAAGCCAGTGCATCAAGGAGGCTGGAAAGCCTAAGAACATGTATCTGGTTTAACCCTTAAGGAATTTAATTAATGATTTTAACTGCAATAAAGTAGGTTCTAAAAAAATGTGCTTGTTTCCATAGATGGAACACTCATTTTGTTTAGATACTCACTTTAAGTTTTCTAATTCCTGTTTCCTCAATGGAGAAGAAGGTGGAGCTGCAATGAATTTGTCTCCATCATGGCTTTTACTGCTGAAATAAAGACAGGTTCTTGATTATGAAAAGAAACAACTAAATGTGATGTTTCCCTATCCCCACTTCTGTTGTTATAAAAAAGTATAAAAGTCAAAACATAGAAAATGTCTAGAAATTTGATATGAGGTTTTTGTTTTTGGTGTTTTAAAATTTTTTTTTTGGTATCAGGAATTGAACTCAGGAGCACTTGGCCACTTAGCCACAACCCTAGCCCTATTTTGAATTTAAAAGACCGGGTCTCCCTGAGTTGCTTAGCACTTTACTATTGCTGAAGCTGGTTTGAACTCAAAATCCTCCTGTCTCAGCTTCACGAGATGCTGGGATTATAGGCGTATGCCACTCTGCTTGGCTAGTATGAAATTTTTAAAAGAATTTTAAAAAATTTGTTATATGTTAAAGCTATGCTATATATCGGTTCCTTTTCCCTCGTACACAATGCCACTTAAAAAAAAATCTCTACCTGAAAACATCTATACTATATTAAAGTAATTACTCAATATTTTCACATATTTTTGATTTTCAGATTGGTTTTTTATCAATACAGCAGAACCAAACTCATTGATGGGGTAAAAAAGAAATCTCAAAATTCTGTTTCAAATTTTCTGTAAAAATCATTTAAAATTATAATTATGTGAGATAAGTTACTATGTGTATAAAGCAGAACTTTATATAATAGTGTTTGTTACTACTAGATAAGCTCTTTCAATTTCTATAGTAGCACAATTTTTAACTTGTACTATAAAACTAGGAACAGATATTCTGGTGGTTAGTGGCTTATAGTATGTTAAGAGAAGAGTCAGAGGATAAAAAGAAATGAGAAATTTCAGAATTTAAGTATTTACTGTAATTAATGTAAAAATTTACTGTTCTGATAACCATGGTACTTCTTACAAATATCACTGTCAATGAACAGCTGTTTCCTTCCATTTTCTCTTTTAAGGAGTTCTACTTAGCCTTTCTCTCTTCTAGAAATATTAGAAACATAATCTCCTTTGTTATGGTTTAAAAGAGAATTCAGGAAATTCAGGCTGAAGATTTGGGAAATTGACCTAAAGAACAATGAGGCTAACTAAACAAATCCTGAAGATATTTTGCTAAGGGAGGTAATGGGGATTACAGTACCTGCAAGTTTCACTGCTCTCATTGCTTTCTATGTTCCCTCCTAATTGACTACTATTTTTAGAGCCGTTTTCCTGCTTTGGATCTTGCTGTTCTTCAGGTAATAGCAACAAGGCATTTCTGAGACATATGGCTGCAAATTCCATACTGGCTACAGGAATGGCTGAAGACTGTCCATCACTTAAAAGAACAAAACTAAATTAGCTAAGTACATAGCATAAAAACAAATAAGACTTTTCTATTATTAGGAATAAAACCAATGAGCTGTGAGTGAAAACTCTGTCCTCTTTTCTTTCCTTTTTTGGCTTTAGGGATCAAATCCAGAGGTGATTTACCACTGGGCTACATCCCCAGTCCTTTCATTTTATGTTGAGGTTGGCCTCAAACTTTCAATCCTCCTGCCAGTCCTAGAAAAACTTTTTAAAAGCGGTTTAAAAAAAATGCATTTATTTTTTGCAAAGTCTAATTACTTCAGAAATAATAGCAACTCCAAATTGGAACCTTTATTCAAGTTCCTTTTTTTTTTGATACCAAGGATGAAATCCAGGGGCACTCAACCACTGAGCCAGCCACACCCCAAGTCCCAAGTCCTATTTTGTATTTTATTTAGACAGGGAGACAAGGTCTCACTGAGTTGCTTAGTGCTTTTGTTAAGGCAAGCTTTGAACTTGTGATCTTCCTATTTTAGCCTCTGGAGCCACAGGGATTACAGGCATGTGCCACTGCAGTTCAAATGAAGGCTGCACAGGTGAAACTTCCTATATTGCTTTGGTTGCTTTGTTTGTTAGTATATATTCCTAAAACTAGGAATTAGCTTTGAAGTATTTTTTTCCCCTCAGTGTCAGGGATGGAACCCAGGGCTTCGTACTTGCTAGTTAAGTGCTCTGCCACTGAACTATAGCCCCATTGCCTGAAAGTATTTGTTTATATATATACATATATATATTTTTTTCGAGGGGGGGAAGTACTGGGGATTAAACCAGGGGCATTTTTTAAATATTTATTTTTTAGTTTTTTTAGGTAGACACAATGTGTTCATTTTATTTTTATGTGGTGCTGAAGATTGAACCCAGTGCCTCATACAATGGTAGGTGAGCACTCTACCACTGAGCCACAACCTCAGCCCCAAACCAGTGGCTTTTAACCACTGAGCCATATCTCCAGCCCTTTTTATTTTTTTATTTTTATTTTTATTTTTTTTTAAAGAGGGAGAGAGAGAGAGAGAATTTTTTTAATATTTATTTTTTAGTTTTCGGCGGACACAACATCTTTTGTTGGTATGTGGTGCTGAGGATCGAACCCGGGCCGCACGCATGCGAGGCGAGCGCGCTACCGCTTGAGCCACATCCCCAGCCCCAGCCCTTTTTATTTTTGAGACAGGGTCTCACTAAGTTGCTGAGGCTGGCTTTGAATTTTTGATCTTCCTGTTTCAGTTTCTGAAGTTGATGAGTTATAGGCATGTGCCACAGCACCCAAAAAGTATTTTTTCATATATATATAGATTTTTTTGGTAGATAGACACAATACCTTTATTTATTTATTTTTCTGTGGTGTTGAGGATCAAACCCAGTGCCTCATACATGTGAGGCAAGCACTCTACCACTGAGCAACAGCCCCAACCCAGTATTTACATTCTTAAGGATTAAATGAACCAGAGGCTGGGATGCATGCCTATAATCCCAGCAATTCAGGAAGCTGAGGCAGGAGGATCTCAGGTTTGAGGCCAGCCTTGGCAACTTAGAGAGATCTGGCTCAAAATAAAATCAAAAGGGCTGGGGATATTGCTCAGTGGTAGAGTACTTTGGGTTTAATTCCCAGTATGGGTGTTGGGAGGGGATGACACCACAGGTAAACAAATAAAAAACAAAAAACAACTAAAAAAGCACCACTGATAACCAGAACTATACAGTATTCATGAGGAAATGATTTCAGGGCCTAGTCCACATACCAAAATCTGTGCATGCTTAGGTCATTAGTGTAAAATAGTGTGGTATTTGCAAATAACCTATAGACATCCTCCCATATACTTTAAATTATCTCTAGAGTACTTATGATACCTAATACAATATAAATGCTACACAAATAGTTGTTATACTATATTGTCTGGGGATAATGACAAGAAAGACTAGACTTGATCAGTATGGTTGCAATAGTTTCCACTGAATATTTTCTTTTACTTTTGCAATGCTGGGGATTCAACCCATGGCCTTGGGTGAGCAAGGCAAGCATTCTACCACTGAGCTACATCCCCAACCCTCTTATGAATATTTTCAACCTGTGACTGGTGGAATCCATGGATGAGGAACTCACAGATGTAAAGTCATCGTGGAACCAATCCCCTACCTTCAGATATGGAAATGATTGTATGTAAAAAGAGATACCAAGATGCCCTCTTCTGGATAGTCTGAATAATGGCTCTGAATAGACTAATTTCTTAAGGCATCAACAATTTCAGCATGCAAGTATATAATAAACCAAAATCATGACAAGCTAGAGAACATTCATTATGGATCTATGTTTGGAGGGCTGTTTACTAAAACAGCAATAAAACTGAGTTACAAAGTAGTCCCTCCTATAAAATAGGTAAGTCCTAAGCATACTTCTATATGTAAGTACATTATATGAAATGAAATTAAGTATGCACACTTTGCAGGGCTGGGGATAATATAGCTCAGTTGATAGAGGAGAGTGCTTGCCTTGCTTGCACAGGCTGTGGGTTCAATCCCCAGCACCACACACACACATATACAAAACGTATGCACACTTTGCAAAATACTTACTTGTATACTGTATTTTGTATGGACTGTGATGCCAGAACTATTTTACGATGATAACCTTGACCAACGATAGACTGTACAATTCCCTTTTTGCTTGGAAGACCTTTAGTTTCTTGTTCAGAACTCTACAAAATACAAATAATTTCAAATAAGTTTAAGGAAATTGTAAGATTTATAAAAAATGATCAGATACTTTTCACAATTACTCTAAATTTAAGAAAGTTCTTAAGATCTGTCAGTGAGGATACTTTTGGTATTGAAGGAAGTGTGCCTGGTATTTGAGAAAAAAAGAGTACATGAGGATGAAAACCTGTGATATGTGCTATAATCTGTTAATATGATATTTGAGGCAATTCTATAGAAAAAAAGCCATTCAAGAATGACTTAAGGGGCTGGGGTTGTAGCTCAATGGTAGAGCGCTTGCCTAGCATGTGTAAAGCACTGGGTTCGATCCTCAGCACCACATAAACAAATTAAATAAACAGAATAAAGGTATTGTGTCCATCTACAACTAAAAAAAAAATGACATAAAACATTTACTTAGAATGATGAATTTAGAGCATTCTACACCTCAATAACATGCTGAATGTTATGGGTACATTGACATCAGAGTAAAGAACCAGGTGAGTCAAAAACACAGAGTAAAAGAAAAAGGAAGCAGTTCTACTTCCTAAAACAGGTATCTTCCTTTTTAAATGGAAATATTAAAGTGTTAACAACATGAATCATAAGAAATTACAAACATCAAAGTTTATATGGACATAATTCTTGCCTTCTAGGAAATTAAAATTCCTAAACCATAAAATCAATAAACTTTTAAAGTGAAAATAGTAAGTTACTTACATACATATATAGTATTTCAGCAATATTTTATCAAGATATATTATTTCACTGTAGGTAGCTTGATAATGCCAATTATATTTATCTTCTCCCTTCACTCTACTCTCTAACTTACCTTCAGATGAAATCCCGACCACTCATCATATAAAAATGCCCAAATTCTCATACACAGAAACAAACTGAAACCAATCAATATGAACTTGCAGAACTAAACTCTGCCCTGAACACAAATATTTCTATATTGTTACTTATTTTTCCTTAGTTGTATTAGAGTAACTTTACATAGCTGTACTTTTATATATATATATTTTTAATGGTACTAGGGATTGAACCCAAGGAGGCATTTCAAACTCCACCCTTTTGAGACAAATTTTTAAAATTTTAGACTGGCCCGAAACTTGTGATCCTCTTGTCTCAATCTCCTGTAACTGTCCTAGGATTACAGGCAGGTGAACTGGGGCTGGTTCCATATATGACTTTTTTAATAAATCAAGGATTTGAACAGCATGGTGGCACATGTCTATAATCCCAGCATCTTGGGAGCCTGAGGCAGGAGGATGGCAAGTTTAAACCCAGCCTCAACAACTTAGCAAGGCCCTAAGCAACTCAGCGAGACCCTGTCTCTAAAAAATATAAAAAAGTGATGGGGATGTGAGTCAGTGGGTAAGCCCCTATGGGCTTAATCCCTGATCTCAAAAACAAAAATTCACTTAAAAAAAATTTACACAATGCTAAGAAATACAATAAAATGATTCTAATCTGAATTAATTTTCTGTAAAGGTGGTGGCTAAGCAATATTAATGAAAAGAAAGAAAAAGTGGACATTCTAAATCATTACTAGACTTGCATTCCAGGTTCTCTTCCCAGTGGTGGTGATACATTTACAATGACTCATCCATACTCCCTTTCCTGATGCCTAAAGCCACACAAACTTATCTGGATGGTTATATATTAAGATGTAAAAGGTGAAATCTGGCCTGTGATAGAATCAAATTAAAATAAATAATAAACTGTAGCTGCAATAACAAATTACCGGAAAGTATGACAGCTCAATTTTATTTTTTATATTATTTTTTTTTGTGGTGCTGGGGATTGAACCCATGGCTTGTGCATGTGAGGCAAGCACTCTACCAACTGAGCCAAATCCCCAGCCCCATGACAAGTCAAAAAAAATATTTTTAAAAATATCTTTTTAGTTGTAAACGGACACAATACCTTTATTTGTTTATTTGTATGTGGTGCCAGGGATTGAACCCAGTACCTCATGCATGCTAGGTAAGCGCTCTACCACTGAGCCACAACCCCGCCCCCTCCCGCCTCCACAGGTCAATTTTTTTTTTTTTTGAGAGAGAGAGAGAGAGAGAGAGAGAGAGAGAGAGAGAGAGAGAGAGAATTTGTTTTAGTATTTATTTATTTATTTATTTAGTTTTCGGCGGACACAACAGCTTTGTTTGTATGTGGTGCTGAGGATCGAACCCGGGCCGCACGAATGCCAGGCAAGCACGCTACCACTTGAGCCACATCCCCAGCCCATCCACAGGTCAATTTTAATGTAAAAGCTTCACACATAATTATGATACAGGGTCAGTGGTTGTTTTTTTGGTACCAAGGATTGAACTGAGGGTCACTTAACCACTGAGCCACACCCACCCACTTTTCTTTTGTAAGTTGCTGAGGCTGGCTTTGAACTGGCGATCCTCCTGACTTAGCCTCTTGAGCTGCTGGGATTACAGGCGTGTGCTGCACCCAGCAATGTTTTTTGTAAGATTTTTTTCCAGGGCTGGGGATGTGGCTCAAGCGGTAGCGCGCTCGCCTGGCATGCGTGCGGCCCAGGTTCAATCCTCAGCACCACATACAAACAAAGATGTTGTGTCCGCCGAAAACTAAAAAATAAATATTATACTTCTCTCTCTTCCTCTCTCTCTCTTTAAAAAAAGATTTTTTTCCTCATACTGCCCAGGTAAACACAAACTGTCTCTTCCAAGAAGTCTGAAACAATATGTACCAAATAAAAAAGGAAGAAGTGACTTCATTTTAATAAGTTACTTTTATTTTATTTTTATTAACTTTTTTTAAAGAGAGAGAGAATTTTAAATATTTATTTATTTTTTTTTAGTTTTTGGCAGACACAACATCTTTGTATGTAGTGCTGAGGATCGAACCTGGGCCGCACGCATGGCAGGCAAGCACACTACCGCTTGAGCCATATCCCCAGACCAATAAGTTACTTTTAAATTTAAAACTAGTTTAAATTTGTCAGGCATGATGGTGCATGCCTGTAATTCTAGTTACTTGGGAGGCTGCACTGTGAGGTCCTAAGCAAGTTAGCGAGATCCTGTCTCAAAAAATAATAAGGGCTGGGGATGTGGCTCTGTGGGTAAGCACCCCTGGGTTCAATCCCAATACCCCCCAACCAAAGAAAAGAAAAACTTGCTTGAATTTGTTCAGCGACTGCTTTGCTCATCATTCTTTTGGCCTGACTAAATAAAAAAATTTAATGGAATTTTATTTAGAGCTTCTAATTTTCCCACTGGGATTTTGTGCTGTGACTTTATTTTATTTGACAGTGAGTTGGAGATGTCTTTACTGTCCTTCAGGTCTCCTTAAATCTTTTGTAGAAAGAAGAAAAGTACAGTCAAAGACAGAAAATTATTTTATTTTTATGGTGCTGGGGATGAAACCCAGGGCCTTACACATGCCAGGCAAGTACTCTACCACTGAGTTTATACTCTCACACTAAAATAAAAAATAAAAAGGAATGGTGATGCAGCTCTGTGGTAAATTCCCCTGGGTTGAATTCCTACTGCCCCAAACCCCCCAAATAAAACAAATTTAGAACTTTCTAGAAGAAGATGGAGGACAAAGACCATGTGCCTGATGAAATTCAGAGAATAAATATCATCCTACAAATACTATTTATAAAAATAAGTAACTTAAAAAGACAATAAACCTTACTACATTTCTCTAGTCCTAGGAAGAAGAAACTCTCTAATTTTCAGAAAGTATATGAAAGGCCCTTAATACTTAGAATTGTGAATGGAATAAAGAGAAAGGCAATTTCTGGAGATCCTCTTATTTTTAAGAAGTATAAATTTTGTCAATCAGTTAATTTAAAAATTATCCAAGGGGCTGGGATTGCAGTGGTAAAGTGTTTGCCTAGCATGTGTGAGGCACTGGGTTTGATTCTCATAAATAAATAAATAAAGGCCCATCAACAACTTAAAAAAAATCCAATGAGAAAATTCTCTTAAAAAGCAAAGTACAATTAAAGGCATTAATAAAACCCTTCAAAGAGCCAGGAGGATTGCAAGTTCAAAGGCAGCCTCAGCAACAGTGAGGCACTAAGCAATTCACTGAGACCCTGTGTCTAAATAAAATACAAAATAGGGCTGAGGATGTGGCTTGGTGGTTGAGTGACCCAAGTTCAACCCCCAGTACCCCACTGCCCCCAACAAAAAAGACCTTTCAAAGATATCACTGAGGTCTCTTCCTCCTTTGATATTCTCAAATCACAAACTACTTGAGTACTGTGTGTGGTAGGCAAACATACTTCTTAGTTCTCATACTATCCCTCAGGAAGAGTTTGCTTAGCAGAAGAGCTTCCATATCCTGTATTGCCTATGGCAGGCATGTTAGTCTAAGCTTCAAGATCTCACACTTCCCCAACCTTAACACATCCAGACAGCACTCGAAGGGTGTGTGTAGGGGGGGGTAAGATATGAGGTGATACAAACATTTAGTTATTCTGATTCTGATATAAATTGTCCTTCTCCTACCTCCTACTCAGTTTGAGATCTAAAAAGCATCCACCAACTGCCGTATGGAGAATGTCAATGTAAGCTAGCCTAGTCTAATACCACTGTGGACAAATGTAGAGACAACAGCCTGGTAATTTATAAATTCTATTACTATTTATTGAAACAGAAGTAAAATTCCAAGGCAATGAAGTAAATGTGCAGTTTAATGCAGTCTATATATATATATATATATATATATATATATTTTTTTTTTTTTTTTTTTGGCAGGGTACTAGGGATTGAACTCAGGGGTACTCTACTGAGCCACATCTCTAGCTTTTTATTTTTTATTCTGAGTCAGAGTCTTGCTAAATTGCCAGGGTTGGCCTTGAACTTGCAATCCTCCTGCCTCAGCCTTCCAATTTGCTAGGATTATAGACATGTGCCATCAGGAAGTTCTTTCCATACTCTATTATCAACCCTTCACTAATTACTGGGTATACACAAAATATTAATCACATTTATCAGATGGAATGGCCTCACCCTAGCAGCTGGATCTCTATTCCAACAGACACTGTCTTCTTACAAGCTTCAACTCTTGAATGTTGCCAAACTTACCAAGAATCAGTGTTAACAAATGACTTTTAAAACTAAATTTCTCCCCAACTATTAAAAAACAGTAGACTATCTTTACAAATTCAATGAGGATTGAAGAGGAAATCAGGCTGGGCAGGGTGGTTCATGCCTGTAATTCCATCTACTTGGGAGACTGAGGTAGGAGGATCACATGTTCAAGGACATCCTCAGCAATTTAGTGAGACCCTGTCTCAAAATTTAAAAATAAAAAAGGCTGGGAATGTAGCTCAGTGGTAGAGTGCCCCTAGGTTCCACCCCTAATACCAGGGGAAATAAATAAATAAATAAGTAGATTTTATTTATTTATTTATTTATTTTTGCTTTCTATGTAACAAGTTTCGGGGAAGAGAAAAGGGGGTTTGAAATGGTACCCAGTAGCACTCACCCCCTTATTGGCAGCAATGCAGCACTCAGCCAGCCGTAGCCAAAGGCGGGGATTTGCATGATAAACCTGAACAGCTTCAATCAGACACTCAAAGGCAGCAAGAGGCCTTCCAATGTGAAGAAGCTGAATTCCACAGTTATACAGCAACTCATACCTCTTGTTGGTTAGTAACGTACACATGGGTCTTCCTGAAAATTTTTTGCCTAGTTATAAAAATTTGATGAGAATAAATCATTAAAGTAACAGTTACACTGAAAAATATTTACTCCACTACATATTTAAATACTACTATATTTAATACCAATAACAGTACTTTGAAATTGCAAGAGCTCTCACCAATGGGAGTCTCCATCCCCAAACCCAAAAATATTCTCTAGAATCATCTCAGTTGTCTAAGGGGCAGGGCCAGAGTATCTCCACTCATGTACCAGCTTCTCAGGCAATAATGCTCCAGGGAGACAAAGGTAAGACACAGGAATCACTCTCACTTCTTTGAAGCTTATGGTACCTTTCCACATTTTCAGAGCTTATAAGAAGATTCTACTGTTTTTAGATTTTCTTCTTTGTTAATTTTTTTATTATGTGCTATCACTTATTCAACGAATCCTAGTAGTAAAATAAGAGCAGGCTGGGTATGGTGGTACCTGCTGTAATTCCAGTAATTTGGGAGGCTGAGGCAGGGAGGATTTCAAGTTCAAGGCCAGCCTCAGTAATTTAGTGAGACTCTGTCTCAAAAAATAAAAAGGACTGGGGATGTGGCTCAATGGTAAAGTGCCCCTGCATTCAATCCCCAGTACTGTGTGTGTGTGTGGGAGGGATGAATAGGATCACTTGTCGTTTAAAATACATTTTCCAGGGCTGGGGCTGTGGCTCAGTGGCAGAGTGCCTGCCTAGCATGTGTGAGGCACTCAGTTCGATCCTTAGCACCACATAAAAATAAACAAATAAAATAAAAGCATGCTATCCATCTATAACCATGAAAAAAATTAAAAATATACATTTTCCATCAATTAAATAGGTTTTTATTATTTTAAGCAGTTGTCAATGGCTTGATTTTAAGCATTTCACATCAAGGATCCATGTAATATGAATATTAAAGGATAAATGTCAGGAATTTGCTTAAAGTTGTCAGATATTTCTAATGGTATCACATGTGAAACTCCACAAAGAACCTGTAAATAAAGCTAGTTTGGAACAGTCAAGAAAATTTTTAGTGGGGTGTAGTGTGGCACACCTGTAATCCCAGGAGATGGAAACAGGAGAATCCTAAATTTGAGTGCAGCCTAGGCAATTTAGATCCTATGTCAAAAATAAGATTTAAAAAAAAAAAAAAAAAAAAAAGGTCTGAGGATGTAGCTCAGTGGTTGAGGGCTTGCCTAGCTGCCTAAGGTAACAGGTTCAATCCCCTGTACTGTAAAAAACAAACAGAAAAAAAAATTAATTTTGAGTAAATAGATATGGTTCATATTACCACGACACATTACAGATTTTATATTCCATGAAAAACTGCATGTAGCTTAGGTTTTTTTTCTCTTTCTTTTTGTGGTACTAGGGATAGAACCCAGGGACAGTCTACTGCTGCTGAGCTACATCCTCAGTGCCTCTGCCCCATGCTACTTTTTTATTTTTAGAGAGGGTCTCACTAAGTTGCCAAGGCTGATCCTCTTGCTTCAGCCTCCTCAGTAGCTGGGATTATGGGCCTATGTCACTGTGCCCAGCTTGAAACAATTCTTTTAATCATTCAAAATTACTTCAGACATCAAGGATCCATATAATATACTTAATATTCATATTACATGGAACCTTGATGTAAAATGCTTTGTTATTCAAAGTAGCAGTATTTACGAAAAATCCCCAGAGCTTGTTGGGCAGAATCAGTGTTACTTGTGTGTAGGTCCACATAGCATATATTTTGACCAGATGCTGGTCAAAAATCAGTAGTTAAATATGAAATGTCCCCCAGTGCTGGGCTTACCTGGATCAGTGCTACCTGCACTGAGTTGTGCACAGACATTGTCATTTTCCTGAAGAGCCTTCTTAAAGTAAAAAATTCCCAAATTGTGCTTGCTCATGGCAAAATGGATGCAACCAAGATTATTCCAGAACATGCATCTCAAGCATTCACCTAAGAAACATACAAATAAATCTGTCTACAGAAAATATTTTACTCTTGATGTCTCTCATGAAAGAAGCAGACTCATGGGGTGAGTGTAAGTTAATTTTGCAATTTCATATTTAAAACTCAGAAAATATCTGAAAAACATTTAAATTCTATTTTTCTTTTCTTTTCTTAGTACCAGGGATTGAACCCAGAGTTGCTTTACCACTGAGCTACATCCTGGCTCATTTTAATTTTTATTTTGAGACAGGTTCTCCCTAAGTTGTTTAGGGCCTGAATAAAATGCTGAGGCTGATCTTGAACCTACAATTTTCCTGCTTCAGCCTTTCAGGTTGCTTAGGATTACAGGCATATAGTACTGTGCCCAGCTTCTACTGTTATTTTAATTTAAACCTCTTCAAATAAACATGAGCGTGGATGACCATCTTCTCACATGTTTGGTGGGCATTCACATTTCTTCACCTGTACTATCTTATCTTGTCTTTTATCTGGTTTAAAAATTTAGTTACAGGGCTGGGGTTGTGGCTCAGTGATAGAGTGCTTGCCTGGCATGTGTGAGGCCTTGGGTTCGATCCTCAGCACTGCATAAAAATAAATAAATAAAATAAAGGTATTGTGTTCAACTAAAAAAAAAAAAAAAAAAATTAGTTACAGACGTTTTTCCTATTGCTTCCCAGCTGACTTGCATGTTATAGACACATTCTGTCACATCTGTTTCAAATATTCTTGCCCACTTCTATTTGTCATGTTTTGTGACTTGATTCAATATATATGTTTGATTTTGATCATAAAAATGTTTAACATTTTTATGTGGTCAAAATCTTAACAATCTTTTCTAAATTCTATATTTCTTAATTAAGCATTCCCCACCACAAAATTAAACTACTCAGCAGAGTTTTCTTTTTTTATAATTATACAATTATTTTATTTTTAAAATCTAATTAATTTTATTTATATGATAGTGGAATGCATTACAATCTTATTACACATATAGAACACATTTTTTCATATATCTGATTGTATACAAAGTATATTCACACTCATCAGAGTTTTCTTTTGCTGTTTTTTTTAATTTTGTTTTTATATTTTAATTCTTCATCTCAACATATTTTACTTTGGTGTAATGAAAGTAATCCAAGTTTTATTTTTCTTTTTCTAAATGGCTCTCCAAACATTCTAAGATAATTTGCTGAATAGTCCATACCTTTTTTTTAATATATATATATTTTTAAATTTTTTGAGAGAGAGAGAGAATTTTTAATATTTATTTTTTAGTTTAAGGCGGACACAACATCTTTGTTTGTATGTGGTGCTGAGGATCGAACCTGGGCCGCACGCATGCATGCCAGGCGAGCTTGAGCCACATCCCCAGCCCTTTTTTTAATATTTATTTTTCAGTTTTTGGTGGACACAACATCTTTATTTTATGTGGTCTGAGGATGGAACCCAGCTCCCCGCGCATGCCAGGCAAGTGCGTTACCGCTTGAACCACATCCCCAGCCCCAGTCCATATCTTTAATCATATATCTGACTAGAATGAAAAAATTCATAATTAGGACATTTATTAGTTAACAGAAAAAACTAAAGGCCGTCTTCTGGTATAGTTTTAAATTAAGAAATAACAATGTTTTATTTTTATTTTTTATTTATTTATTTTTTTAAAGAGAGAGTGAGAGAGGAGGGAGAGAGAGATTTTTAATATTTATTTTTTTAGTTCTCGGTGGACACAACATCTTTGTTGGTATGTGGTGCTGAGGATCGAACCTGGGCCGCACGCATGCCAGGCGAGCGCGCTACCGCTTGAGCCACACCCCCAGCCCAATAACAATGTTTTAAAAGAGAAAAGGAAGCCAGGTGTAGTGGTGCATGCCTTAATCCCAATGGCTTAGTTTGGGAGGCTGAGACAGGAGGATCTCATGTTCAAGGGCAGCTTCAGTAATTTAGAAAGACCCTAAACAATTTAGCGAGACCTTGTCTCCAAATAAAACACAAGCCAGGTGTGGTGACACACATCTCTAATCCCAGTGGTTTGGGAAGCTGAGGCAGGAGAATCAAGAGTTCAAAGCCAACCTCAGCAAAAGCGAGGCACTAAGCAAATCAGTAAGACCCTGTCTCTAAATAAAATACAAAATAGGGCTGGGGATGTGGCTTAATAGTTGAGTGCCCCTGAAAAGGGTAGGGTGGTGGCAGCTGGAAATTTAGCTCATGGTAGAATATGCCCTTATTAGCAGGCTTGAGTTCTGATTCTCAGCATTGAAAAAAAAAGGGAAAGAAAAACGAAGCTTAGAAAAAGTAGGAGAGCTGGAGTTGTGGCTCAGCGGTAGAGCGCTCGCTAGCATGTGTGAGGCACTGAGTTTGCTCTTCAGCACCACATGAAAATAAATAAAATAAACGTATTAAAAAAGAAAGGAAAAGTAGGAGATTACTTCTGGGTAAGTAGCATTGTATACAATTTAAGAAAAATCTTGTTTTCCAAATATTCTCTAACAACATGCTTTATCAGTAGCAAAAAATGTTTGTATATAGAAAGCAAATTAAAGATTTCAAAATATCAATAAGGGGCTGGGGTTGTGGCTCAGTGGTAGAGAGCTTGCCTAGCATGTGTGAGTCTGGATTCTCAGCATCACATCTAAATAAATGAATAAAATAAAGGTCCATCAATATCTAAAAAAAAAAAAATCAATACACAAAATACATGTATAACTATACAAAAATCTATCCCATTAAATTACCATAACTGTTGACTAGTTAACTATACACCTAATCCTGATTCCATTTATGTATGTATGTATGTATTTACTGTATGGAGGAGTGAAACCAGGGCTGCTCCACTACTGAGCTACATTCCCAGCCCTTTTTATTTATTTTGAGACAGAGTTTTGCTGAACTGCCCAGGTTGTCTTTGAACTTGTGATCCTCCTGCCTCGGCATCCTGAGTCGATAGAATTACAGGTGTGCACAACCAGGCCTGGCCCTAAGCCTTTTAAAATTTTATTTTAAGACAGGGTCTTATTAAATTATCTAAGCTGGCCTCAAACTTATGATCCTACTGCCTTGGTCTCCCCAGAAGTGAGAATTATCAGTGTGTGCCACCATGCCTGGCTCCCATACGTTATTTCTAAGCCAGTATTAAAAAACAAAATGAAAAAGCAAGTGAAGTTAAAGTAAAGAAGTAATGAGTCTTCTTCTGAAATAGAAGCAAGCCATAAACTAAAATTCCTGCAGCAGAAATAGTAAAAAAATTTTCATTTTAAAAATTAGCAAAAAGGGCTGGGATGTGGCTCAAGCAGTAGCGCGCTTGCCTGGCATGCACGGGGTGCTGGGTTCGATCCTCAGCACCACATACAAATAAAATAAAGATGTTGTGTCCACCGAAAACTAAAAAATAAATATTTAAAATTCTCAAAAAAAAAAAAAAAATTAGCAAAAAGGCTGGGGTGGGGTGGCGAGGGCTGTAATCCCAGCAGCTTGGGAGGCTGAGACAGGAGAAGTTCAAAGCCAGCCTCAGCAACTCCAAGGCGCTAAGCAACTCAATGAAACCCTATCTCTAAATATAATACAAAATAGGGCTGGGGATGTGGCTCAGTGGTTGAGTGCCCTTGAGTTTAATCCCCAGTACCAAAGAAAAAAAAAAACAACATTCCAAGGGAAACAAAAAGCAACAGGGAGTATGAGAGTCAGGAAAAAATACTAAAATTTTACAATTTTATTTTACCTGTTTTCATGAATCCTGGATGCTCAGTGATGTTTGAACTATTTAATAGTTTCACAGCTTTCCGATAATTGCCCCGTAAGTACTCAAAATTGCTTTTAAGAAATAGAGAGGGTGCAGACTGTAAAGCAAATACAAAAGTTATTCAAAATTTGTTTTCAGAAACGTAATGTAAGATCATAGTTATATTATAAAGGTATGTGCTCAAGAGTATATATAAATTGGTTAAGACATGGTCACAAAAAAGTATTTTTTTCTTTTTCCAGTACTGGGGATTAAACACAGGGCATGCTGTGCAAGTGCTCTACACTGAGCTACATCCAGAGCCCCACAAAACTGTATATAGTCTCTTAAATTTTTCACTGCTCTCTCAATCTAAGAAATTGAAACCTGTCAGAAAGAAAGCACTTTGTAAATAGGATAACTAAATGTCTACTTAAAAGTGTAAAAGGATGATTAAGGGTCTACCTTAACAAATTAATACAACATATATGCATTAGAATTCAGTCTATATGGTTGGGGATATATATATATATATATATCTCAACGGTAGAGTGACTTGCTCGCTTGAAGCCCTCGGTTCAATCCCCAGCATTGGAAGAACAAAAGAGAAAAAGGAATTCAGTATATAGCTGGGCATAGTGGTACATACCTATACTCCCACCTACTGAGGCAGAAGGATTGCAAGTTCAAGGACAGCCTGGGTAATTCAGTGAGACTTTGTCTCAAAATGAAAAATAAAAAGGGAAGACTGGGGATGTGGCTCAGGGGTAGTGTGTTTGCCCAACATGCATGAGGCCTTGGAATCTCCAGCACAGCAAAATAAATAATTAAGAGGTTTGGGTATGTAGCTTAATGATGGAGTACCTATGGATTCAATACCCAAAGGGGGAGGGGAGGAGAATATAGTCTATAAAGTATCAATTGACTGTTTTCGTCTACTATACTAATAATTGGAAACCAATTTAAGTTTTTGTTTTAATTTTTTTAGAGACTGGGTCTCACTATTTTGCCTAGGCTGACCTTGAACCTGTAGGCTCAAGTAACCTTTCTCAAGCATCATCTCCACTGGCTTAACCAGAAGCCAAAGACAGAACAAACTAGATCTTCCATTTTAATGATTAGTAAAGCGTTTAGTGAGTTTCCTCATTTCTTAGGATACAAATATGCCTTTCAAATACTTTTCCAAATGAAAAAAAAAAAAAGTTATTCGATACATGGAAGAATTTTCCAACGGAAGGCTTTGTTTGCAAACAATATAATTATGCTGTTCCAAAGATCATATTTTGGATTGCATATCATCTATCACTTTTAAGACTTCTCTTAAGGCAGGTCCCCTAAATAGTACTTCTTTGGAGCCTAAAAGCATGCAAAGATTTGAACACTATAGTAACACCCATCTATGAAGGCATCTGTAATTCTTCTTCTTATTATTATTTATTCACTTTATCTTGGAAACAGGCTTTCCTGGGCTGCGGCTGTAGCTCAGTGGTAGAGCACTTGCCTTGCATGTGCAAGGCATTGGTTATGAACCTCAGCACCACATAAAAATAAATAAATAAAATAAAGATATTGTGTCCATCTACAACTAAAAAAATATATATTAAAAAAATCCTACTTCTTCCTCAGATCTGCTTCCTGTACCCCTAAGAGTTCTGTTCACGAAGGAAACAAGTCTTTTCTTTTTTATTCTGCCATTTGATGTTTATTATTTTCAAATCTCAGGTTTATGTACAGAAAGTATGAGCACTAATAAATAAAAAAACAGACCTAAAATGGCCTGGCTCCTATGGTCAGCAGGTCACATGTAGCAATGGCCCTCTTGGCATTATGTGGGCTGGTGCCTTCTGGTAACCCTCTGCCATCAGCCCCAGCCTGGCATTATGAGGCACATCCACCATTAGGCACCTTAGCAGCGTGTGACTCCTTCCTCATCCATCTGGTTTTGTTAACTGCTCTGGAAGAGTTTGGGGCAGAGCCCCTGGTCCTGTCCCAGAGGTACAGAATTTCCAGGGGTGAAAACGGTTTTCAAAGCTTATTCTAGGTGGCAGCACTGCTTCCTAACATTTTCCCTGATTCAGGTATAACTACTGTACTGCATTCCAATTATTTATTTTCATTGTCTCTCTACTATGACTATAGCTTCCTTTATGACAGGGTTATGCCTTTCATCAAAAATAAAGATTAAATACAAAGAAAGTTTGATAATGGCTGGCTAGCTAGCTATTTAGGATTTCCCTTCTTAACCTTCAATTGTTCTACAACACTTGTCCTCACAATTTATAATTTATGGATATATTGAGTATATCCCAGGGCCTGCCATCAGGCAGGATTCTGCCTGAGATTTCAAACTGTATCTTCTCTGGCTTTTACAGTTCAAAATTTACAGTTTTCCTAAAAACATTAAGATTGGTTACAGTTTTGTTTCTTTCCTACACCACCTTAAAAATAGTTTTTTAGTAGAGTAATATGGTGAGGAGAATAGAAGAAAGGAGTAACTAAAGCTCAAATATTCTAGTATAAGTCAAAAATCTAAGGTATCATCAAGCCAAAACTCATTTGGAAGGGACAGGTTTTCATTATAACTTGACTGTTAAATCTTTAATAAAGGTTTTGAGTATAAAATTCTAGCGGGGTAGAGTGGTACACACCTGTAATCCAATGGCTTGGGAGGCCGAGGTAGGAGGATCATAAGTTCAAAGCTAGCCTTAGCAATTTAGCAAGGCTCTAAGCAACTTAGCAAGATCCTGTCTCAAAATAAAATATGAAAAGGGCTGGGGAGGCTGGGCGCAGTGTCACACACATGTAATCCAAGCAGCTCAGGAGGTTGAGGTGCAAAAGTAACTTAGTGCAACTAAATAAAGTACAAAAAACAAGGCTGGGGATGTGGCTCATTGGTCAAGTGACCCCAAGTTCAATCCCCAGTATCCACCCTCCAAAAAAGGGCTGGGATGTGGCTCAGTGGTTAAGTGCCACTGGGTTCGATATGTGATACCACAAATAAAACACCCAGCAACAACAACAACAAAGAAAAAATAAACAAAAAAACATAAATGCCTAATATTAACAAAATGTTTAAGTAAATTGTGATTAAACCATTCACTGAATACTAGGCAGCTATTTTATTTTTTTAAACATTTATTTTTTAGTTGTAATTGGACATAACACCTTTATTTTATTTATTTATGTGGTGCTGAGGATCAAACCCAGGGCCTCGCACATGCTAGGCGAGTGATCTATTACTGAGTCACAACCCCAGCCCTAGGCAGCTATTTTATTTTATTTATTTATTTATTTTTTTTTGGAGAGAGTGAGGGGGGGGGGGAGAGAGAGAGAGAGAGAGAGAGAGAGAGAGAGAGAGAGAATTTTTAATATTTATTTTTTAGTTCTCAGCGGACACAACATCTTTGTTGGTATGTGGTGCTGAGGATCGAACCCGGGCCGCACGCATGCGAGGCGAGCGCGCTACCGCTTGAGCCACATCCCCAGCCCATAGGCAGCTATTTTAAATGGAGGTTAAAAGGGAAAATACTTGTTACAATTTATTTTTAGTAGAACTGGGGATTAAACCAGGAGCCTTGCACATGCAAGACAAGTTTTCTACTACTGTTATACACCCTCCTGCAACCCAAGTTCGTTTGTTCATTTATTTATTTTGTGGTACTGGGGACTGAACTACTACCTGTCACGGAGCTACATCTCCACCCATTTTTACTTTTTGAGACAGAGTCTCATTAAGTTTCTGAGCTGGCCTTGAATTTGCAATCCTCCTATCTCACTCAGCCTCCAGAGTTGCTGGGATAACAGGTATGCACCACCATGCCTGGCTCAAACTGTTATAATTTTTTGGAGGGGTGACGGTGGGGGTGAGGGAAGTACTGGGGATTGAACTCAGGGATACCAACTGAGCCACATCCCCAGCCCTATTTTGTCTTTTATTTAGAGACAGGGTCTCACTGAGTTGCTGAGGCTGGCTTTGAACTTGTAATCCTCCTGTCTCAGCCTCCTGAGCCACTGGGATTACAGGTGTGTGCCACTGCACCCAGCAAATTGTTATAATTTTAAGTGAAAATATATTAAACTATGCATACACTATAATTGTTACCTCCCAACTCTATAATATCAAGGTTTATATCTGATAGTCTACTTAATAGAACAAGATAAATTACTGATTTGGTGCAAGTTTGTATTTGGTTCTTACGCACGCTAAGGATGTCCTTTACCACTGAGCTATACATCCAACACAAAATAAGTTATTTAAAATTGATAATTATGCAGTCTAAATAAGAATGCCAAAAACTGAAAAAAGTCCAAAAGAAACTTACATTTCCAGCTGTGTTCATGACTGATTTGATTTCCCTTTTGCATGCCTTCAAGGACTTCATTTGGATATAAGCTCTTACTTTGTACTGTCAAAGAAAAATGATACTATTGAAGAACTAAGAATAATTTACATGTGCTAAAGTTTTACTTTCTATTTCTAGTTAAGGAAATTAAAATTAATCTTATTAAAATTATATAAATATTTATTTATTCATTTATTTACAATATAGTTATACTAGTTACTTACAATGACAAGTTTAAATTTTTCTTAAGTATTCTATTTTAATAGAACTCTTGGAATATACTCCAAAACACTAAAAATATGATAAAATAAAATTTATATTGAGTTCCAAGCAAAAATTTTACAAGTTTAAAAAAATTTTTTTTAGTTGTAGATGGACACAATACCTGTATTTTATTTATTTAGTTGTAGATGGACACAATATCTGTATTTTATTTATTTATTTATATGTGGTGCTGAGGACTGAACCCAGTACCTCAAGCATGTGAGGCAAGTGCTCTACCACTGAGCTATAGCCCGGGCCCCCAAAAATCTTATGAATTCTTATCTGCAGTTAATTAACAGTGACTTTTAAAATTCCACAAATTAATTTTATCATCCAGTATATTTCCAGATCATATATCTCAAATTTTTGTAGAATAATACTATCATCTAAAGCAAAATGTATTTGGAAGTATAAATGTACCTCTAAACTAACTTTTCAAAGCCAAATAAATACATGTGCATCGAGTTATACACTGCTTTAGTGGTTTTTCACACTGTTTCATTATTTATAAAAAGAAAATAAAGAAGATGTATCCTTTAAAATTTACCCTACCTGATGTATCTTTGATTTTGCGGCTTCTATCAGAGCTCCACTTTCAGCTTTATGATTAGATCCATCTTTGTTGGTATTATTACCAGTCTGCAGGATGATGAAACAAAGTTAATCAAAATTAAATATTTTTGGTCATAACTAACTAAATTCCAAGTGAGTTAACATAAGCATCTAGAAAGTATTTTAAAAATGAAGCCAAGTGCGGTGGCTTACGGGCTGTAATCCTAGTGATTCAGGAGGCTGAAGCAGGAAGATCACGAGTTTGAGAACAGCCTCAGCAACTTATTGAAATCCTGTCTCAAAATAAAAAATAAAAAGGCTGGGGGTGTAACTCAGAGGTAAAATACCCAGGATCCCCCACCCACCTACCCCCCTTCCCCAAAAAAGGCAAAACCCCAGGTCCCACTCCCAAAAGATTCAAGTTCAGTAGTCTGAAATGCACCAAAAAACTACTTAGGAGAAGCTCACAGTTGAGCATAATAATGAACTCTTTTTAAAAAGCTTGGGTAGTATCCATGATGCATACCTATAATCCCAGAAACCAAGGAGGTTGAGGCAGAAGGATTGCAAATTTGAGATGAGTCCCAACAACTAAATGTGACAGTTTCAAAATAAAAAATAAAAAGAGTTGTGGATGTAGCTCAATGGTAAAGGGCCATAAAAAATAAAAAGAGTTGTGGATGTAGCTCAATGGTAAAGGGCCTAAGAACACTGAGTTAAATCCCCAAAGCATGGTTATTATCCAGGCTATTTTTCTAAAATCAAGATCATATCACTTCCTTCTTAGAAACTCTCTGCTATAAACACTGCCAACACCACCAAATCCTAACTTGCTAGAAAAGTGTTCAAAGTTCTTCAGGCTATGACCCATACTTACTGTCCATCTCTACTCTTGCTGCTTTCCATTACATTTCTCAGGGATTACTCAATTTATTATCAGAAATTTCTGTAGCACACCAGATATACTTTTTGTGCTGTTTTTCCTGCCAGAATTGTTATCTTGCTTTGCTCCTACTGTTTCATCTGTCAGATCATTCAAGGTCCAAATCAAACATCTGAACGCCTCTGAAACATTCCCTAATCTCTTTCCTTGATATTACTCAATCTATGTCTCCCTACCCAAGATCCTTGAGAGTAAGAACTACAGCGCTTCCATTTTTGTCACTCTAGTACATAGAAGAACTTGCAAGCATATGCTGAACTAAATTATATTTCAGCAAATATTATAAGTACTGACCATAAAAATGAATATTTTGACTACACAATATTTAGAAATGTTTATGATTACACAACTGAAACCCCTTATATACACACATAAATTGTAAAAAGCAAAACATGCTAGATATTTATTTTTAAACCACAAGAACTGATACAGGCAAAAGGTACTGACCATACCTTGTTTGTTTCCTACAAACACTTAAAAACAAAACAAACAAACAAACAAACAAAAAAACCAACAAGGGGTAGGAACAGAAACACAAAAAAGAGCTACCCCTTTAAAACCAGCCACACATACAAAAGAAATAGAAGACCAAGGATCTACCCCCAACCCCCTACTGAGCTATATCCTTAGTCCTTTGCAGTTTTGTTTTGAGACAGGGTCAAAATTGCTGAAGTTGGCCTTGAACTGTGATACTCCTGTCTTAGTCTCCAGAGTTTCTGGGATTACAGGCATGTGCCACAGGGCCCAGGAGGATATATATTTTTTCTTTTTCTATATTTTGTACATAAAAGTGGAATTCATTGTTATATATTCATTCATGTACACAATATAACAATATGATTTGGCAAATATCATTCCACAGTATTTCCCCTTTTCCTCCCCTCCTTCCTCCCCCTAGAGCCTTTTCTTTACTGATCTTTCTTTGATTCTCCCCCACTGAAGTCTCTCTGCAGAACATGGAAAAAAAAGCTTAATTGAAAGAAATATATGTTCTTTGTGAAGAACTTAAATAATGAAATTTTTCTCTAATGATAGCTACACTGTTTATTCAGATTATGGAGATTTTGTTTTTGAGGTGGGATCTGGCTGTGTTGCCCAGGCTGACTCCTGGACTCAAGTGGTCCTCCCACCTCAGCATCTCAAGTAGTTGACAGTACTGGCATACTTCACAATGCCCAACTTCAGATTATGGATTAATTCATTGTCTCAATTCTTTTTGTTTGTTTGTGGTACTGGGGAATTGAACCCAAGAGTGCTTTACCACTGAGAAACATCCCTACTCCTTTTTGATTTCTTCTGAGACTGGGTCTTGCTAAGTTGCCCAGGCTGGCCTTAAACTTGTGATTCTTCAGTCTCCTGAGTGGCTGGGATTGTAGGCATGTGCCACTTGCCCAATTCATGCTCAATATTCATCCTTAATTAGTAGAGAAATATAAATCAAAACTATAAGACACCACTTTGCACCAAGATGGCTAATTTTTATTTTTTTTTTAAAGATACATTAAGTGGGGGCTGGGGTTGTGGTTCAATGGTAGAGTGCTCACCTAACACGTATGAGGCACTGGATTTGATCCTAAGTACCACATTAAAAAACAAACAAAATAAAGGTATTGTGTCCATCCATAACTAAAAATGAAATTCTTTTTTTTTTTTTAAAGAGAGAGTGAGAGAGGGGGGGGAGAGAGAGAGAGAGAGAGAGAGAGAGAGAGAGAGAATTTTTTTAATATTTATTTTTTTTAGTTCTCGGCGGACACAACATCTTTGTTGGTATGTGGTGCTGAGGATCGAACCCTGGCCACACGCATGCCAGACGAGCGCGCTACCGCTTGAGCCACATCCTCAGCCCAAAAAATGAAATTCTTAAAAAAAAAAAAAAGATACATTAAGTGTTGGCAAGAATATGGAAAAATCATAATTCTCATGAATCGCTGGTGGGAATATAACACAGTGTAGCCACTTTGGAAAGTCGGGTAGTTTTCCTAAGGCTCCATATAGTCACTGTATGACCCAGTGATTCTACCTCTAAATAATATACCTCAAAGAACTGAAAATACATGTCCACACAAAAATTTGTGTATGTATTTTCACAGTAGCATTATTTTTAGCAAAAAAGTGGAAAGCAACCCAAATATACATAAACTGATGAATACATTTTTAAAAAATGTGGAACATTCATATGGAATAAAAAGGAATAAAGAACATGCTATGACACAGGGGAAGTTTGAAAACATAGTAAGTGAAAAGAACTCAGTCATGAAATGCCACATATTACATGGTTCCATTAATATCTAATGTCTAGTTCTAAGCAAATTCAGAGAGACAGAAAATACAGGAAATAGAGTAGTGGTTGCAAGAGCTATGAGGAGGCGGAAATGGAGTGATTGATAATGAATACAGGTTTTCTTTTTCAGGTGATGAAAATGTTCAGATTAACCAATAAAAAAAAGAAAAAAAAAAAAAAAGAAAATGTTCAGATTAGTGATAATAAAACACTGAACTTTAAAATGGTAGTTTACTGGGTCTGGACAATGGGAACCTTAAAAAAAAAAAAAAGGTAGTTTATGTAATTTACATCTCAATAAAGCTGTTAAGATAATATTTCATAACCACAAATATAATCATACTTTTAAATTTTAGTCTGATTATCTCAGAACACTCACCTCATTCTTCCCATTTTTGTTATTGTTACCCTGTGAAATCATTTTTTCTAGGACGGCAAGAAGATGCAATGCTTTCTCAGCCTGGTAAGTTAAAATGTATAGGTCTACAAGCAAAAAACACACTGCTTGGGCAAATTTTTCTTCTGGTGGGGAAAGAAAACAAACAGGAAAAGTCAAGTTGAAATCCAAAGGGAAGTACACATCTCAGACCACCCTCCAAAATAGGATACAAAGCTCTAAAGAGTAAAACCCTAAATCTTTATTTACCCAAGTGAATGCACATCACCCACAGTCATGAATGAAAGCAATTTGCTATAGCAGCAATGCCATTCTATCAGGCATCTCAAGGCTTCTCACTTTAGGGATTTAGGGACTGTATGTTCTTTGGTAAAGTATTCACTAAACACTAGCAGATGTAATGAAGAATATTATTACTTCAGGTGAGAAGAAATCCAAATTTCAGTACCTGTTCTGCTAATTGTTCAACTTTTTAGACCTCAGCTGGCTGGCTTATAAAATGGGAGAATACCTGCATGAAGTCAAGGATCTCTTGAAGTTCCTTTTTTATTTTTTGGTATTAGGGATTGAACGGAGCTTTATCATTGTGCTACATTCCCAGCCCTTTATTAAAAGTTTTTGAATTAGAGTCTTGCCAAGTTGCTGAGGCTGGCCTTGAACTTGTGATCCTCCTGCCTCAGCCTCACGAATTGATGGCATTACAGGTGTGCACCACTGTTGCCCAGTTTTCAAATCCCTTTTAAGTAAAAAGGTCTATGACTCTTATGAAATGGATTTCTTTTCTTAGAAATGGAAAAAAGAAACAATTGCTTGCAGAAATAAAGGATACAAGGTGTGAACTGCAGTATATTAGAAAACAGAGACTGCCAAGAGGAAAATATAAAGACAAGCCTTCAAAGGAAGGATACAAAGAAGACAGAAAAGATAACTTGGTGTGACACAAACTATTTTATTTTCCTTTCCAAAAAAGGAAATAGGATTCCTCAGCACATCTAAGACAGAAGACATTACCTAGGTTACAATGCTTTACAGCTCTGCCCTGACTACTACCCCTACCCCTGCCTTTTCTTGTGATACTAGTGCTCCTGGCTACTTCTATCTTTATTTTCTATGGGTTCTCCTCACCTAAGCTCCAGTCACAATAGCCTTTCTGCTGTCTTTTTACCATCACTCACCTTAGGTCCTCTGGCTGAAATGCTTTCCTCCTCAAGAATTGCACGAGTCACCTTTCTTTATTCAGATTTCTTTTCAAATACTGACTTATTCCAGAAACTGTCTGATTACCTTATCTAAAATTAAATATCACTAATCTCTAAACTCTTACCCAATTTTAGCTTTACTTCACAAAGCATCCCAACTACCTCACTGTGTGTGTGTGTGTGTGTGTGTGTGTGTGTATTGCATTGCTTTTTCTACCATTACAAATTAAGCTTAATGAGGGTAAAGACTTTCCCAATTTTGCTCATGGCAATATCCCCAGATCCCAGAACGTTGTCTGTCCCATTGCATTGGGTCATGTGCACGATAAATATACTATATGAAATATCTGAATAGGACCAGGGTGTGGTGGGAGGTGCTTGCAATCACAGCAACTAAGGAGGCTGAGGCAGAAGGATTGTAAATTCAAGGCCATCCTCAGTAACTTAGCAAAATAAAAAAGAAAGGGCTGGAAATTTAGCTTAGTGGTACAATACCCCTGGGTTCAATCTCTAGTACCACCAAAATAAACAAACAAACAAAAAAATAGAAAATGAGTAGATATAATTCCAATTTTTGATATTCTAAAAAAGGTCAAACTATAGAGATGGCAGATGATACAAAAATGAGCAATGGCAGGGCGTGTGTGTGAATGAGAACACATAGAACTTTCAGAACAGTAAAAACATGTTAAGTAATACTATAATGGATACATTTATCCAAACCCACAGAATGTATAGCACTTGGAGTGAACCCTAAGGTAAACTTTGTGTGATTATGAAGTGTCTACCTACTTTCATCAACTGTAACATATTTACTGGTACATTTACCATAGAGACACATTGGCAGTGTGGGGGGGGGGGGATAGATGGGTGGGAGAAGGCACCTGGGAAATCTTTGTACTTTCCTCTCAATTTTGTTATGAACCTAAAACTGCTCCAAAAAAAAAAATATATATATATATATTTTTTGGTACTATGGATTGAACTCAGGGACACATAACCACTGAGCCATACCCCCCAGCCCTTTCTTGTATTTTATTTAGAGGCAAGTCTCACTGAGTTGCTTAGTGCCTCACTAAATTGCTGAGGCTGACTTTGAACTCATGATCCTCCTGCCTCAACCTCCCCTCCACCAGCTGCTGGAATTACAGGCATGCATCATTAAGCTCAGCTTTTTTTTTTTTTTTTTAATTTAAAAAGTAGTAAGATAGAAAAATTATAATAATTTTCACAAAAACTGATGGATTTGAATACTATTGATTGCTGTATTCTCTTCAGCTACAATATATATTAACAGAATTTTGTTAACTGTTTCGGGAATTCTACAAAACACAAATAACCGTAGCTTTATAGAAAAACACAAGTGAGTCATAACTTTGACTATTAGCTACATATAAGAAACTACCTGATGCTTAAACAATCCTTCCTATTTGATCTCTCTCCTGCTCAGCCTGCCTGTTCAGTCACCAAGTTTGTCAGGATAGGAGGAAAGAAGAGAAGGCCCTCAAAATGGCCCTCTGGAGCCATAGTAACCAGCTGCTCAAACAGCTGTCAACAACAAGGGACCCCACAACTCTTCTCAAAGCACACAGGAGTACGTTCATACCCTACCACTTGTTCTGTGGTAACCACATCAGAAGTTAGGTGTTCAAAATTAGGAATTCCCACTTACATTACGAATTTAAAAGGAACTCTGGAGGAAAAAAGGCAATGCGAATCAAAAACAACATCAGACTGCTTATGAGCTGGAACTCTAAATAGCTTCTCTAATAATGACCCCCTGGGTCCATTATTCCCTATGCTGCTGTCTTCCTTTGCTCTGACTATTCTAACTTGATTGAGGTCAGCAATAATAGTTAGTCAAGATAACAAAAAAGCTCACATAGTTCTATACTACTTATGATTACCTACAAAAATGTCAGCAAGACAAAAATGAAATACTATTCTCTCCTTTAAAATTCCAAATGCTCCTTTAAATTAAGCACAAAAGTAAAAAAGAATCCAGTTCACCAAGGTAGTGTTTAAACAGCAAAGTCTTTCCAACATTTTCCAACTATTTGTAACAGTTATATTTAAAAAACTGACTAGAAAGAGGTGCTAAAAAAT
The DNA here is from genome assembly GCF_964194105.1 of Spermophilus citellus. Lineage (NCBI taxonomy): Eukaryota > Metazoa > Chordata > Mammalia > Rodentia > Sciuridae > Spermophilus > Spermophilus citellus. The sequence goes on from NC_138184.1 coordinate 30,260,365, forward strand.
AACCCTGGAATAATTTAAATGTCATATAATTTTTATCTATTCTATTAAGAAAAATGGACACAAGTTTCTTTTTTCTTTAAATAATGACATGTGATTCTCTTATAAATATTATCTAGGTAAAAATACCAGAAAATTTTACAAGTATGAGAAGAAAATTTGTGACTTGACAGATAACATACCAAAAGGTTCTATGAACTGATAAAGTTTTTCACCAACTGATATTGCTTCTGTATACTGCCGTAGGTGATAAAGAATGACTGCTTGATTATAGTACAGCATGCTGTTTTCAACATCATCTAATCCATCCATTTCTTCAACAGCTGAGTGGACCTATAAAACAACCAATGGAAAATGTGTTCTAACAACAGTAAGAAAATAAAAAGCAATAGTGAAAGAATTTATATGAATAAATAAGAACACAGAGTTAGGTACAGTGGCACATGCCTATAATCACAGCTACTCAGGAGGTTGGGGCCAGAGGATCACCAAGTTCAAGACCAGCCTGAACAACTTAGTGAGATCCTGTCTCACAAAATAAAAAGGATTGGGAACATAGCTCAGTGTTAGTGCACCCCTAGGTTCCATCCCCAGTATAGTCAAAACAACAAAAATTAGGAACATAGGTCAACATTCCTTTTTCTCTTAAGAGTACTAGAGTTTGAGCCCAGCACCTCAAATATGCTAGGCAAGTACCCTACCACTGAGCCACATCCCCAGCCCTTAACGACATTTCTTTGTGTTTTTTTTTAAATATAATTTTAGTTGTAGATGGGCATAATAACTTTATTATTTTTGTATGTGGTGCTGAGAAGCAAACCCAGTGCCTTCTGCATGCTAGGCAACTCGCTCTACCACTGAGCCACAACCCCAGTCCCACGATATTTCTTTCTTTCTTTTTTTTTTTTGGTGGTGCTGGGGATTGTACCCAGGGCCTTGTGAATGCTAAGCAGGCATTCTGTCAACTAAGCTAAATCCCCAGCTCCCCAACCATATTTCTTATTTGAATTTTTTACACTATCAACAATAATTATTCTCATATGCTAAAAATTATTTTACTCATCTGTTTCAAACAGAGTAAAATTCTGTTACATCAGTTGTTCTAATGGGACTTTGTTAAGTATCAGGCAGTTTTCTTCCTTGGCATTGTGAAGATATGTGCCATTTATTAACAGTCCAATTTTCTAGCCTCATGAGTAATAAGAGGCTATATAGAGGGGCTCGGGTTGTGGCTCAGTGGTAGAGCACTCACCTAGCACATGCGAGAGCCTGGGTTTGATCCTCAGCACTACATAAAAATAAATAAATAAAATAAAGGTATTGTATCCAACTACAACTAAAAAATAAAAGAAATAATAATAATAAAAAAGCTACATGGAGAGTGGACAAAACTCAAAATGATCTTTCCCATAAAAATGCTATGCAGTGTGCATAATTTGATTCCATTTTCTAAAAACGTAAAATTTACACATTAAAAAACAATAGCTAACCATTTATGTGTCAGGCTTGCCACATTAAAATTTTTTAGGGATGAGAATACAGCTCAGTGGTAGACTGCTTATTACCTAGCATGTGCAAGATCCTGGGTATGATGCCCAACAACCCCCCTAGTGCCCCACCCCCCCAAAAAAAACAAGGAAAAAAATCACTTTTATAGGTTAATCCTTGCCAGACCTCCAGAACACAGATATCATAATTTCTACTTTATAAATAAGGAAATGAGCACAGTAATCTTATCCAACACTATATAGTTACGAAGTATATTTTCAGGGGTGTGTGTGTGTGTGTGTGTGTGTGTGTGGTGCTGGGGATTGAACCCAGGGCCTGTGCATTCCAGGCAATTTCTCTACTCCTGAGTTATGACCCCAGATCTTTTTTAGAGCTCAGGCTGGCCTCAAACTTGATCCTCCTCAGTCTTAGCCTCCAGAGTAGCTGGGATTTCAGGCATATGCTGTCACCATGCCTCTTATTCTAGGAGCTCTTATTATTAAAAAAAAAAAAAAAAAAAAAGTTTCAAGGCTGACCTTGTACTCCAAGACCAAACAAATCTTTTGTAGAAAAAACTGTTTATGGGCCATACTGTGCATTACCTATGATATCAGCCAAGATAATCTGAGTACTAATACTGGAGTAATAATGAAACCTGACAATGTACAATTTTTTTTTTTTTGAGAGAGTGAGAGAGGAGAGTGAGTGAGAGAGAGAGAATTTTTTAATATTTATTTTTTTTTAGTTCTCGGCGGACACAACATCTTTGTTGGTATGTGGTGCTGAGGATCGAACCCGGGCCGCACGCATGCCAGGCGAGCGCGCTACCGCTTGAGCCACATCCCCAGCCCCGAATGTACAAATTTATGAAGACTAGAAGCAGTTAGAAAGACAGCCTGGTTCAAACTTTGCTCTTAAAATCTTGCTCCTCCCCTTACTAGCTGTACAAAATTAAAATTATTAAACTTCCTATACTCTAAGGTTAAAGATGAAATAACAAGTTCCTATCTCAAGGGTTGAATATGAGGACTGTATGAAATAAGACATAAAAAGCACTGAATAAAGAATCTGGTATCAAGGAAGCATTCACTCAATGTTGGCTATTAGCCTCATTTTCATTGAAAAAAAAAATTTTTTTTTTTAAACTGGGGATTCACAGGTGCTCTACCACTGGGTTATGTCCACAATCCCTTTCATTTTTTGGGATAGGGTCTTGCTAAGTTGCTGAGGTTAGCCTCAAATTTGTAATCCTCCTGCCTTAGCTTCCTGAACTGCTGGGATGATAAGTATGTGCCACCACACACAGCTTTATTGAAAACTTTTAACAGGACTTAGAAATGACTTTAATCCTAATAAAGAATTATGAAGAACCCGAAGGAATCACATATTTATCAGTGCACCATATTTTAGGACAATACTATACAGTATAAAAAGTACTCATTATTGTAGGACAGCAGCTCAAATGGATCTTTTTTTTAATTTTTTTTATTTTTAGTTCTCGGCAGACACAACATCTTTGTTGGTATGTGGTGCTGAGGATTGAACCCGGGCTGCACGCATGCAAGGCGAGCGCGCTACCGCTTGAGCCACATCCCCAGCCCCCATCAAATGGATCTTAAGATACCCTAAAAAAAAAAAAACAAAACAAAACAAAACAAAAAATAACACCCTGTAGCATTTAGCAGTAATTAAAAACGCCAGCTTCAAAGTAAAAAAGGAATTGGGTTTATGTAGCTCTAGTGCCTAAAAAATTGTCTGACAATTTAAATTTACGTAGCTATCTGTCCCTTAAACTTTCCTACCCATTTTAAAACACACACACACACAGGCAGGCGGGGGAGGGAAGCTATTTTACAGGGCTACTGAGAATAATATATGAGACATTACATACAAGTTCTTAGCATAGTCTTGTCACAGTACTTCATATATGGCTAGCTGACCCTATCAGTACCATCAGTATTATCCCTCTTAATATCAATGATCTAGCCCTGTGATGGGATATGATAAATACTGCTGTTATGACCAGAACACTGACCAATTCCAGCCCAAACCAATTATTAATTAATCACCTACTGATACAAAATACTGAAACAATTTGACATTATAATTTATATACACACATATACTATATAAATATCTTTATATATATAAAGATACATTCTTACATATATACTCTCTCTATATATATATATCTTTATATGTATATAAAGATACAACCCAGATAGAGGCTAAACAGATTCCAAAGATACATTAATTAAAAAAAAAATACACTCAGGAGCTAAGATTTTTCATATAGTTCTACTTGAATTCTTTCTTAAAATCCCAAAGCTCATTTAAATTTGGTATATTAGGCTACTCTGTTCAAGTTAATTAAAAACTAAAAAGAAAAAATACAACATACCTTTAATTTCCTGGAATAATTTTATACAAATAAAATTAATAACGACAAATGCTTCAGATACATTAGAAATTGTGCTGGCAATATAAGACAAGAAATCACATTTGTTTTACTTAACTATTTGTATTTTGCAAATTAACACAATACTTTCTTATAGTTAAATTCATTTGTGTATCACCTGATTCTTCAGCTGGTTAAGTGTTTGTCTCAAATTATCTGTTGTTGTTTGGTTACTTTTAAAAAACTCAGCTACTGCTGTATTCAAAATTATTTTATAATCATCTTTGTTTATATCTTGTAGACAGGCAAGGTGTTGCAGACAGGCATCATAATTTCCAGACTAAAAAAAAAAAAAAAAAAACCACACATACACACACAAAATTACATACCAGCTTTAAGAACATTATTTCCAAATATATTTCACTAAGCTTTACTTTAAAAATTCTTTAAAAAATTAGAGCCCCCCCAAATATACTAATTAAAGTCATTAGATAAAGCAATATTCATGTCAATTATGAATCTATACTCCATTTGTGTACAATGTCAAAATGCATTCTACTGACATGTATAACTAATTAGAACAAATAAAAAATTAAAATTAAAAATAAAGAAAAAAGAATCTACATTTCCTAGGAATCAAACTCTGACACTGACACATTATACCAACAACATATGTATGTACTTACTAGCTATACTGGTATGTATTGGTAGCAGGGTTAAATAACTAAGTCTAGGCAAGAAAAGTAATAAAATTACTTCAAATTTTAATTTCTAGTAAATATACTTTGAATATGCCAGTATCAAATTCTTTGACTTATATACATATATATATACATCCTAATATCAAGTAAAGTTTTCTTTCATATTGTTTAAGGTCAGAAAAGCTAAAATTCTGACAATAAATTTTGGGGGTTCCACTTTTAAAGTACATTCAAGACAAAGAATTGAACAGAGTAGTGGAATGAAAAGACTGACCAACATATTTACAAATCTAAATTTAAAAGACTTAAAAAACAACAGAGCGAGAGTTAAAACATGTTTAAGAAAACACAAAAGCATGAGAATGGCTAAAATTACTTTCATTCCTTTTACCATAGTTAGTTAAGCTCTAAAATGTTGTAAAATTAAACCTACTTCTCTCTAAACTTAACTCAATTATTACAGGAAAAAAATTTATAAATTTAAAAATTCACTGTGAAAAGATTCATAGTTGATAGTCAATTTGAGCAGACTGAAAGAGAAGCCATTTCTTACTGTGAAAGCTTGGAAAGCACTGGTGGATAATTCCTTCTCTTGATCAGTGATCCCAGAGGACTGACCAGTTCCTTCATGTTTCTCTGCTCCCTGATCTGCAAACATAAAAGTATTATATTTTTTGTTATTGTTGTTTTGTTTGTAGAAATGAAAGTTGTACAATGAATTAGTCAGTATTTCTCTTTCTCTTGTGGTGCTGGGGATGAAATCAGGCCTTGAGCATGCTAACCATGTGCTATATCACTGAGCTATACCTCCAACCCCTCCTTCTATTCTTTTTTTTTAATTTTTATTTATTTTTTTAGTTGTAGATGGACACAATACTTTTTATTTTATGAATTTATTTTTATGTGGTGCTGAGGATCAAACCTAAGGTCTCGCATGTGCTAGGCAAGTGCTCTACCACAGAGCTACAACACCAGCCTGCCCTCATTCTATTCTTTTTTTTTTTTTTAAGAGAGAGAGAGGAGAGAGAGAATTATTTATTATTTATTTTTTAGTTTTCGGCAGACACAACATCTTTGTATGTGGTGCTGAGGATCGAACCCGGGCCGCACACATGGTAGGCAAGCACACTACCGCTTGAGCCACATCCCCAGCCCCTATTCTTTTTTTTTTTTTCCAATATTTATTTTTTAGTTTTCGGCAGACACAATATCTTTGTTTGTTTGTGGTGCTGAGGATCCAACCTGGGCTGCACGCTACCATTTGAGCCACATCCCCAGCCCCCCTCATTATATTCGTAATCAAGTTGTCAAAGTTAGAACTCCCTCAACACTGGCTAATTAGTGTTAAGTGAAGCCACTCTTTGGAAAACTTGAAAATGCCTCCTTGGCAATGGTAGAATACAATAAAAACCTGCATGCCTACTGAAGTAAGGACTACAAACTGTTGACAGAGACATTCAGGCTGAGAATATGCTCCCTTAAAAATATTAGATCCAGAGGCTGGCACTGTGGCTCAGTGGTAGAGTGCTTACCTAGCATGCTTGAGGCACTGAATTTGATCCTCAGCACTACATAAATGCAAAATAAAGATGTTGTGCCCACTTAAAACTAAAAGATAAATATTAAAAAAAATTAGATCCACCACTCAGCAATATTAAAAAATCTGAGGATATTCAAGAAACTATGCCAGGTCCTGGAGATAGAAGGAAATTACAAATACACCCACAATGACTTCAGGAAGTTTGTAATCTAAGTGGGAAGCAGTAATGTTTAACAGTTAGAAAATGATACAAATAAGTGCTCACAGTTAATTTCTAGTCAAAGAATGCTTCTCCAGGCTTAGAAATCTAAAAGTCAGCTGGGCACTGTGGTGCATGCCTGTAATCCCAGCTGCTGAGCAGGCTGAGGCAGGAGGAGGTCAAAGCCAGCCTCAGCAAAAGCGAGGCACTGTCTCTAAATAAAAAATACAAAATAAAATAAAATAAAAAAATAGGCCTGGGGATGTGACTCAGCAGTCGAGTGCCACTGAGTTCAATCCCTGGTCTCCCACCCCCCCACCCCCGTCCAAAAAAATCTAAAAGTCAACAATTCAGTTTCCTTAACTCAATTAAATGTCTATATGCATCCTGATTAAAGATTAATGATTCTGAAATGTGCATGATGGCATAGTCCTATAATTCCAGCCTACTTGGGAGTCTAAGGCAGGTGTATTACAAGTTGGAGAAGGGGAAGGAAAGGTAACAGACAGGAAAATAAAAATGACAAAATTTTGTTATTTGCATGTATGACAAGTAACAAAAAACCCCACTATTACGTATGCTTAAAATACACCAATAACATAATAATTAAAAATGGTATTCAGGGACTTGGGTGTAGCTCAGTGTTAGAGCTCTTGCCTAGAACACATAAGACCCTGGGCTCAATCCCTAGGACCACATAAAAAAGTGATCTTCCCCCATAAGGAAGGGTAATAAATTGAAACTAAATGCACAAAATTCTTGGTTGGCCATCCAGTTATCTCCATACCACCTTCTAAAACATATGCTCTCCAGATTAGACCTCATTCTTTAATGGGATTTCTGGGCCCAATTATTAGATTGACTTAGAAACAGAGATCAAAGGGAAACATACCCAACAATTTGCTAAGGAATTGAAGATTTTAGACTTCTACTTAAAGCAGAGTGGCACAACTAACTACAGTTCTCATTATCCCCTAGGAAATGTAAAAGTCTCCTAAAATTCTCCAAGAAAAGAAAGAAGCCAATTTCAATACAAACAAGCTGGACTCTAAGGCTGATAAGAGACTCAAGTCCCATTTTTATTTACATTTCAGAGAACTAAAAAATGTAAATAAAAATGGGACTTGTAGATAAATAACCTTTTACATGTAAACTAATCATTATTTTACCTACATTCTTTTACTTCAGGATAAAAATTTTAAAAAATACACTTCAGTAAGATTTTTTCCTTATTATGTTTGTACACATTTCAAGTTTTCTGTAAGAAATGGGTATTAACTTTTGTAATCAGTTTTTCAAATGTTTTAAAACATCCACTATTTATAACTGCTGACTTCTTACCAGATAGAGTCTGCACATAATTCCACAATGTGTCTTTATTTGTCCAAAAGTAGTCTCCATTACCAATTGAAAGTGTATATGACCGTTCATCCATAAGCTTCACTTTCCTTCTACTCTGGCTTAACAAACATGGCTGACCTTCTAGGTGTGCAGAGCTCTTCGACCCACAAACCTTGACACTCTTTAAGCCAATAGACTTCATTTCTAACCAAAGAGTTAGTTGCCTCTAGGTTTCAACAACGTAGACAAGAAATGCACCACTTTTTCAAAACTGAGAAAGTCAGTTAACTGAAAGCACAGGTACATTCCAATACAGAATGTTAACAATCCAAATTTGATTGGAGGATGACTATAACCTATGCAGTCAAACTATGGCCCCAGATGTTGAAGAAAAGATTTTCCAAAGGAAAAAGGAAATGTGAAAAGACCTAAGGAATCAACTGCTATTGCCACACAATATTGATAATACTTTTTGTGAAACATTCCTTTCCAAAATAATAATAAAAATAATTCAGGCTCATTAAAGTCCCCATATAGGTTAAGGTTAAGACACCTGAGATTAACATACCTCATATGTGGTTTCTTTCATTATTCCTTTTTTTTTTTTTTTGTACTGGGGACTGAACCCAAGAGTGCTTTACAACTGAGTTGTATCCCCAGTCCTTTTTTAAAATTTTGACACAGGGTCTAAGTTGCCCAGGCTGGTTTCAAACTTGCAATTCTCCTACCTCAGCACCCTCAACCCCCTGGAGTAGCCTGGATGACAAGTGTGTGACACTGCGCCTGGCTCACATGTGGTTTCTATAACCTGAAGAAGAAACAACTTATCAAAACCCACATATAAATGGCTGACTTCTACATAGCACAGAGAAATTACATACAACCAAAGAAACTATCTTCTATAGCCCCAACCTTTTCTTATTAAGCCATCCTAATAGTCCAAATTCTCTGGCAACTTAAAACCTAGGATTTTGTGTCCCAGCTCCAGCTACTTCCTCCTTTCAAATAACCATAAAAAGTAAAGTCAAACAAGTCATCCTACAAGTTTGTTGGTATTTTGTTAGTCAACAAAATGATATTGGTTTCACTCCACTCTTCTATGTTATACAGGAAAATAAATGTGAACCTTATACTGCCTCTTTCACGCTTTGTCTTTGGTTGGTGCCCCTCTACTTTGGGTCACCTCTCTCTTTAGAACTTGGCTTAAATATAAATCTGGGTGTGGGATTTGCTGGCTAATCCAGCTCCAAGAAGCCATACAACCCAGAAAGGGTGAACTGGGATGAGTTTTAACTAACTAGGAAAAAGAAACAGGAGGAAGCTGGATAAGTAAATCATCTATCCTTTCTCTCTTCTATGCACTGAAGTTTCTCCTAAAAAAACTTTCCAGAAAAATACCACATGCAAATGACCTGCATCACCCTTCACCTTACTTCTCTCCCTTACTTTCAGTACTCTGGATTTGCATCTTAAAAAAAAAAAAAAAAAATTGGGTTCTGCCTCCAAGAGGACATGGGCTGAAATACACACCTTTCATCAGTTGATCCTCACAAGTTACAATCTTTTGAAGTTAAGGCTATTAGGATTCCCATTTCACAAATGAAGATGCTGAGTTACTCACCTAAGACCCCTTCCCAAGGAGCACAGCTTTCTGTTCGTCTACTGTACCAAAGTCTGCTAATTTTACTCTAAACTTCATTTTCCACATTTGCCTTTGTCCATCCTACCATTATTAGCCCATTTTCCATTGCTAAAACAAAATACCTGAGGCTGGATACTTTGTAAAGAAAAGAGGTTTAATTAGCTCAGTTTTGGAAACTGAAAGTCTAAATTTGGGCAGCCACATTTTCAGTCATGTTTTTCTTTCATACTACTTAATAAACTCCATTAAGATATAGACTTTGTCTTGTTTCCTGCCCAGTGCCTAAAGTAGTGGCTTGCAAAGAAGGCTGAATACAATAATACCACACCGTATTAGCTGGTCTCAGGTGGTCCTGCATTTTCAGTCTTGCTTTACTTAAATTCATCTTCTACCACACACAGTGTGATCCAGTCACTTACCTTTTTCTTATTTTTAAAAATTTTTTGTGGTGCTGAGAATAAAACTCAGGGCTTTACATATGCTAGGCAAATGATCTATACTAAATTCCTAGCACCTTGGTCATTTACCTTCTTAAATCCTTTCATGGCCCTCTTTTGTTACCTAATGAACAAGACCCTCCATGACAAGGACCCTCATCTCAGGAACTCAAAGAGGAAGCAGCATGTAAAGCAGACTCTGAATGAGGAAAGTGTTCACCAAATGGAGAAAAAGGTTACTACAGTTCAGAAGCTCAAAAGAACAGAACACTTCATAAGAAAGTCAGTCTGGTGTGAAGAGCTTGATGAGTTTAAAAAAAAAAAAAAAGCTGCTGGAAAGAGACTCTAAAGAAGCTCATAAACCACATTAAAGATTAAGGATTTAATGCCTAAAAGATGGGACAATCTTAGAACATTTATAGGCATGGAAATGCCATCATCCAAGATTGTTTTGGGGAAAAAAAAATAGAGAGCAGCAACAAAGAGAATGGATTCAATAAGAAAAGACAAGAACCAATCAGAAGGCTACTTAATGAGAAACACCACATTAAGAGATAAAGTCTACAACCACACCAGGTGAAATGGAGATGGAAAGGAGCAGAGATTTAATGGAATGACACTAAACATTCATCTACTTCATACAAATTCAACTTTACTATCCACACAAATTCAACTTTACTATCTACAGAACGGTTTGTTATTATGTGGCCTATAAACTTAAAACTGTAAAAGAAATAGTCCCCCAATCACCAAGGACCTTATTTTCAAATATATAGATTTACACAGCTCTCACCAAATGTAAATGTAAATATGACAGGTCTGTCTCTAACAGAATAAAGAGCAGGTTTTCAAAAGCAGGTACTGCGTTACATCCATTTCTTCAACACCTAAGGCAGTGCCTACACTAACTATTTATGAATGAATTCACCAACAGAAGGCTTTTAAATTGAGGAAGGACTTGAAAAGTGGATGGGTTGTAGGTCTAAAAGGATGAGTCTGGTCAAGTAAGTGCAATGGGATGGGCAGGTAGGAATGGTAAACTTGGGCAACAGAGGTATGGTCCTAAACTAAAAAGGAGGATGTTGGTCCCCTTGTCCAATCTTGGACATGCCTCTCTGTAACTTTCCTCCCCATTTATCTCTCCCTATTCGATATGGCTGGCTTCTTCATTCTGCTCAATTATCATTTCCTCAGGCCTTTTCTGACCAACCTATCTAAAATTCTATAGCTCATGCTACTACCCTCACTTTTTAAATCGTTTTCCTGTTTTCTTCTTAGCAGATTAATGAAGAGATTCTCTAAATTTTCGGCGGGGGGGGGGGGTAGTGGTAGTGGTGCTGGGAATTGAACTCAGGATCTTGTGCATGCTCTACCACTGAGATAGGACACCAGCTATGCAGACCTATCATCTGTTCCTGTATTAGGGTCAGATGACTTGTATTTCAAATCAAAGTTCATTTGTCAGTTGTTGAGGTAAGGACCCACTAAAATCTACAGCCATTTAGATTTCTTTTTCCCTTTTGCAGTACTGTGGACTGAATCTGGATGCTCTACCACTGAGCTACATGGCTAGGTTTTAATTTTTTTTTTTAATTTTAAGAAAGGGTCTCACTAAATTGCAGACGCTGGCCTCAAATTTGCTATCCTCCTGCTCTAGTCTCCCAAGTAACTGGAATTACTGTGCATGAGCCATAGTACGCAGGGAGATTTTTTTCTTTTCTTAAATTAAACAGCACTGTAAAAAAGTGTGGTGAAGGCTGGGGTTATGGCTCAATGGTAGAGCGCTTGCCTAGCACGTGTGAAGCACTGGGTTCTAGCCTCAGCATCACACAAAAATAAATAAAATAAAGGTACTGTGTCCATCTACAACTAAAAAAATAATAAATAAAAAAAAAAAGTGTGGTGACCACTTTTAAGTTCTGTCGCTTAAACTCCTTCCAATAAAACTCCGATGCCACAGAGACTATTAATTTCTTGCAGGGAACATGTGCCTGACTTTTGTAGAAGTTGCCTGGAAAAAAGTTTTATAATCCTTACTGAGGAAGATTCTAAGACGGGGAAAATAATTCACCAATAAAATCGAGATTATGTAATTAATCTTTGAGGAACTGGAGAAAAACAGATCCTGAGCAGAAGGTATCAGCACAGACACTGAAACATCATGCCTATTTAAACAGTGGTTTTCACTATTAGTTCCACAGGATATCGCTCAAGTGGCTGAATCAGCCCAGGTGACATAAATGCACCTGTGTACACCGGGACGAAATCCTTCGTCTGCCTTTCTCATTGGGAAGTCGAAAAGTCTGAAGCGGCAAAATAAATTTACGTCATTTAGGTCAGAGTTATTTTGGAGACCCAGGGCAGAGGCGGTCAGTAGGGGGTTTCACGCTTCGCTAGAGTAGAAAACTATTGGACCTGGGGCCCAAAGACTCACGTAAGCCACCGCGAGGCAGAGGTTGGAGGAAAGAAATGCACGCCCCCAAGTCAAGTCGTCCTGGAATTCCCACCCCTAGTCCCCACCCCGGGCGCCGCCGACTCCACGCGCAGGATCTGCACACCCCCGCGCGTCCCGCTGCCTCACAGCACCCGGCGCCGATGCCTCACCTGCAGCCTTGTCTGCAGCCATCTTCCCTCCTCGGCTCGGGTTCTTCCCTGCAGGTGGCGTGGCCCCGACTCCCGCCGCCGGGCTGGCCGCTGTCCTGGACCTCCGAGGTCAACTCTGAGCCCACCTCAGTTCCGGGCCCCCTTGTTCCGGCCAGGGGAGTGGGCAGACCGCGGGCTGAGGAAGTGACGAGGGCTAGTTCGCGTCGTCTAGCAACAGGAACAGCGTCCCCGCCCCGCCTGTGCCTCTGCCTCCCGCCATCGGCAGCTTCCGCCCTAGGGCGTCCGGGTACACATTACTTCCGGGGGCTGCGTCCAACCGCGCCTGCAACGCCAGCGTGGGAACTGCGGATGGCCCCGCCCCACGCCGGCGTTCCCTTCTCGTCACGCCCCCGGCGGGGCGGGCGCGCGACCCGACACGACGTGCGCGCGCTAGCTCGCATCTCTTGCGAGTGTGCCAAGTAGAAGCGAAAGCAGCTGTGCCAGACTCTTCTTTGCTTATTTTTTAATTTTTTAAATTTTGTTTGCTTATTTTAAAAAATATTTTTAGTTGTCAATGGATTTTTAAAAATTTATTTATATGCAGTGCTGAGAATCGAACCCAGGGCCTCACACATGCTAGGCAAGACCTCCATCACTGAGCCACAACCCCAGATCCCCTTTGCTTATCTTGCCTAAAATACCAGTGTTAAATCTTTTGACTCTCATTTTACATCAAATCATGTGCCAAGCACGGAGCTTTCTTTTGGTCTAGACTATTGCATTAATTTCTCACAACAACCCTAAGAGGCGCTATTGCAGTTCCCCGTTAAAAAACAAACACGTTTTAATTTTAGAACAGTTTTAGATTTGTAGAAAAGTTGTAAAGATGATTCATAGAGCTCCTGAGTACTCCGCATCTAATTTCCCTATTGTGAACGTCTTAATTATTCAATTACTATGGTATGTAGGTCACATCTATGGAAAGTTTGGTGCATCACTATTAACTCCACACTTTATTTGGATTTCACCAGTTTTCTGTTCCAGGCTCCCAGCATTTATTCAAATCTCTGCCCTCATCTTCTAGGGATGGAACCCAGTGCCTCGCAGATGCCAGGCAAGTGCTCTACCGCTGAGCCACATCCCCATCCTTTTCCCTTGATTTTGAAAAGTACTTTTTTAGAAGAATGTATCTCAATTTGTGTTTGTCCAATATTTTCCTCATGGTTAGACTGAGGCTACGGGCTTTAAGAAGAATGTCTACAGAGGTAACTGGCCATTCTCATCACATCAAATCAATGGTATATGCTATCAAACAACTTGTCACTGATTATGCTACCCTTGGTCATCTTTTTGAGCTGTTTGCTAGGTTTCATTGTAAACTTACTTCCTCTTATCCTTCCACACTAATCTTTGGAAGCAAATCACCACACTCAGGATAGGAAGGAGGATGTAGAGTGCTACTTCCTGCAGGGGGGGAATAGGTAAATACATTTTCTTCTTCTGGGGAGATTTGCCTCTTCTCCTCCTATGTAGTAATTTGCTCAATCACATGTTTATATGAGTGTGGACTCATGGATTTATTTATGTATTTATTTGCAATGATGGGGATCCAACCCAGGCCTTGTGCATGCTAGGCAAGCAAGTGCTTTACCACTAAGTTACACCCCTAATTTTAAACTTAATGTAAATAATCATACTATATATATATATATTTTTTTGTACCAGGGATTGAACCCAGAGGCGCTTAACCACTAAGCCATCCCCAGTCCTTTTTGTATTTTATTTAAAGAAAGGGTCTCACTGAGTTGCTTAGGGCCTAACTAAATTGGTGAGGCTATCTTTGAACTCAAGATCTTCCTACCTTAGCCTCCGGAGCTACTGGGATTTCAGGTGTGTGCCAGTACACCCAGCTCATGCAATATATTTTATTTAGGGTCTTCATTCTTTTCCATGCAGACATCCATGTTCTTTTTAAAACCACTAAGTTTTAGAATGCTTTTTAAACAATATATAACTGAAACAATGTCTCCCAACTCCTCATTTCCTTATCTGGTTCAAGTGACCAACTCTCTCTTTAAAAAAAAAAGATCATTTATTAAAAAAAAAAAAAGGCAGGATGGATTTTAAATTTTTTTCTTGTAATTATCAATATTCAGAGGAATGAGTTGATAGCCCAGCAATCTCCAGGACTATTTCCTTTCTAAGAAATTTATTCTGAACCATGACTTTTTATATATTCAATATTTTTTATTTATTTTGAACATGAGATGGTTTTCCATTTATTTAATTTTTTTTGAGAGAGAGAGAGAGAGAGAGAGAGAGAGAGAATTTTAATATTTATTTTTTAGTTTTCGGCGGACACAACATCTTTGTATGTGGTGCTGAGGGTCAAACCCAGGCCATGCCAGGCGCGCGCTACCGCTTGAGCCACATCCCCAGCCCCCCCCCCTTTTAATATTTATTTTTTAGTTTTTCTGCAGACACAACATCTTTGTTTGTATGTGGTGCTGACGATCGAACCCCGGCCGCACGCACCCCAGGTGAGCGCGATACCGCTTGAGCCACATCCCCAGCCCTAATTTATTTATTTATTTATTTTAATTTAATTTAAGGATCTCATCAAGATGCTGAGGGTCTCACTAAGTTGCTGAGGCTGGCCTTAAACTTGTGATCTTCCTGGTTCTGCTGCCTGAGTCCCTGGGATCACTTGTGTGTGTCACTGCACTTCTTGCCTAAATTTTTTTGGCTAGAATTTTCAGTACAGTCTTGAGCCTAAATAGTGAAAATGGATATTCTTTTTTTTTTAGGTACTGGGGATTTAACTCAGGAGCACTCACCCACTGAGCCACATCCCCAACCCTTTTTTGTATTTTATTTAGAGACAGTGTCTCACTAGGTTGCTTAGTACCTTGCCATTGGTGAGGCTGGCTTTGAACTCTTGATCCTCCTGCCTCAAGCTTCCTGAGCTACTGGGATTGCCGGCATGTGCCACAGTGCCTGGCTGAGAATGGATATTCTTGTCTTATTTCTGAATTTAGGGGAAAGTATCCAGTCTTTTAGTACTAAATATTATGATAGCTATGGGATTTTTTTTTGTAAGTGTTCATTTTTCTTTTTCTTTCTTCTTCTTTTCTCTCTCTCTCTCTCTCTCTCTCTCTCTCTCTCTCTCTCTCTTTCTTTCTTTCTTGTTGTTGTTTATGTAGTACTGGAATTGAATCCTGGGTGTGTGGTATTAAACTGAGGAAGTTCCCTTTTATTCCTACTCTGTTGAGTGGCTTTTTTAAAAAATAAAAAAGGTGTTAGTTTTTGTCAAATGTTCTCTGGCTTTTGAAATGACTTTTTTTCTCTATTGATATAATGAATTATAATAATTACTTTCTGAATGTTAAACCAAGCTTCTATTTTTGAGATAAAAACTCACTTGGTTATGGAACATAATTCTTTTTGCATGTTGCTAGATTTTGTTTTTGTGTATTTTGTTGAGAATTTTTATACCTATATTCATAGGATATATTGGTCTGTAGTTTTCTTTTTGTGTGATGTACTGTCCTGCTTTTGGTATCAGTATGTTAAACCAGACTGATAGAATATGCTGGGAGCTTTTTATAGTATTGTTCAAGCCTTTTATTTCCTTGTGAATTTTCTATCCAGTTGTTCTATCCATATTGAAAATGAGGTATTGAAATCTCTAGCAATAGATGTTGAATCATCTATTCTTCCCTTTATTTCTGCAGCTCCTGTTTCATGCATGTTATTCTTTTATAGATGAAAATATATTTATAAGGGTTATATATTTTTAATGGATTGATCATCCATTTATTGTTATAGTCTTTTTGGGGGGCTACCAGGGGTTGAATTCAGGAGCACTCCACCACTGAGCCACATCCTCAGTCCTATTTTTGGTATTTTATTTAGAGGCAGGGTCTCAGTGAGTTGTTTAGTGCCTTGCTTTTTGCTGAGGCTGGCTTTGAACTCTCAATCCTCATGTCTCAGCCTCCTGAGCCACTGGGATTACAGGCTAGTCTTTAGTAACTTTTTTTTTTAAAAGTTCATATTGCTTGATTTCACTATAGCCACTTCAGCTCTGTGTGTGTGTGTGTATCTATGTGCATGTGAGATTATTTGCATGATACATTATTTTCAACCTAGTTTTTTTAATATTTATTTTTTAGTTTTAGGTGGACACAATGTCTTTATTTTTTATTTTTATGTGGTGTTGAGGATGGAATCCAGTGCCCCGTGCATGCCAAGCAAGCCCACTACCGCTTGAGCCACATCCCCAGCCCTCAATCTAGTTTTTTGGTTTTGTTTTTATTTTTGTTTTTGTGGTACTGCTGATTGATCACAGCAAGTACTCTACCACTGAGCTACACCCCTGGTCTCTTTCAACCTGCTTTTAATCTATTTTGAATCCAAAGTCTGTCTCTTGTAGACTGTATATAATTGGATCTTCCTGCTTTCTTCAGTCTGACAATCCCTGTCCTTGACTGGATTGTTTAATTCATTCACATTTAGTGTTGTTATTAATATAGTTCGATTTCCATTGCCTTTTTTCTTTTTGTTTGCTGTGTATCTCATGTTTTTCATTCTTCTCTCCCTTCCTTCTGCTATTCCCATTACATGTATATGTTTGAGTGCTTAATAGAGTTCCACATTTTCTTTATTTTTCATTCTGTCCTTCAGATTGCATAACTTCTATTAATCTGTCTTTATGTCTGCTGATTCTTTCTTCTGCCTGTTCATAGCTACTGTGGTGTCCCTCTCTTGTAAATTTTTCAGTTCAGTTATTGACATTTTTCAACTTCAAATTTTGTTTCTTTTTTGTATTTTCTTTTTAGTTTTTTGAACACACTTAAAATGGCTACTTTAGTGAATTTTTTTTTAATATTTATTTTTTAGTTATCGGCGGACACAACATCTTTGTTTGTATGTGGTGCTGACGATCGAACCCGGGCCGCACGCATGCCAGGCGAGCGCGCTACCACTTGAGCCACATCCCCAGCCCTAAAATGGCTACTTTAAAGTCTTTGTCACATCTGTCATCTGGTTACTCACACATGCTAAAACCATAGCCTGTTTTTTTGTTTTGCATTTTTTCCTCCAGTGTATGAGTCATGCTTTCTTGATTGCTTGTATGTCCTATAATTTTTTGTGGGGGAGAAACATTTTTAGATAATATATTTTAGTAACTTTGTGTCCTGGCCCCTTTTCTCTAGTGATTGTTATTGTTTTTGTTTGAAAATTTGTCTTAGCAGCTGGTTCTATTTTAGTGTAACCTTTTCCCACCTGTCAGCTCACCATGTTAAGCCTCTCCTGTTGCTCCTCAGGGTAGCAGCTCGAATGTCCCTGGTCATCCTCGGATGTTGACAGTAGTTCAGTAGTTTTTACTACTTTCTTCATTTCCCTATTATGGGAGTCCAATGTATATTTGTTTGTTTGTGGTGCTGGTGATTGAACACACGGGTGCTCTATCTCTGAGCTACATCCCCAGCCCTTTCTAATTTAGTTTTTTATTTTTTTTATTTTGAGACAGGGTTTTTCTAAATTGCCTAGATTGGCCTTGAACTTGATCACAAATTGAACTCTGCAGTCAAGGCCTTCCTGCCTCAGCCTCCTGAGTCGCTAGAATTTCAGGTGTGCACCATCACTCTCCACCAGAATACATATTCTTACTAGAACATAAAATGAAACTTTAAACCCAGGGCTACACACCTGTAATCCCAGCCTCTTGGAGACTGAGGCAGGAGGATCACAATTTCAAGGCCAGCCTCAGCAATTTAGCAAGACCCTGCCTCAAAATAAAAAACAAAACAGACTAGGGATGTAGCTCATTGGAAAATGTCCCTGGTTTCAATCCCCAGTATTAAAATATATATATATATATATATATATATATATATATATATATATATATATATATATTTTTTTTTTTTTTTTTTTTTAAAGATACCTTAAAACTCTTTCCCTTTAAAAAAGCATAAAAGTATATGTAACAACTAGGTAAGGTATTCACACCATGCTACACTGTTCAATTTTTTTATGCCAAATCATCCACTGACATTTGTAGAACTATATCTTAAACAACAACAACAACAAAAAAAAAAAAACTTTACTTTTAACTAACTTCAGACTTAAAGAAAAGTTGCAAAAATAGTTCAGTGGCCATATGCTTTTCACCCAGCTGCATCTTACATAACCTAAGTACAGTCATTAAAAAGAAACTAAAGGGCTGTGGCTGTGGCTTAGCAGTGGAGTGCTTGCCTAGCATGTGCGGGGTCCTGGGTCCGATTCTCAGCACCACATAAAAATAAATAAATAAAGGTATTATGTCCAACTACAACTAAAAAATAAATATTTTTTATAGAAAAAGAATTAAGGTGGTGGACTCCTGTGATCCCAGCAATTTGGGAGGCTCAGGCAGGAAGATGGAGAGTTCAAAGCCAGCCTCAGCAATTTAGTGAGGCGCTAAGCAACTCAGTGAGACCCTGTCTCTAAGTAAAATATAAAATAGGGCTGGGGATGTGGCTCAGTGGTCCAGTGCTCCAGAGTTCAATCCCCAGTACCCCTCCTCCACAAAAGAAATTTAACCTTGGTGTAATCCTATTGTCTAAAGCACAAAACTTACCTGAACATCACTAATATTTCCACTGATGTTTATTTTTCTGTTCCAGGATTTCACACAGCAGTTAGTTATTGTTTCTCCTCAGTCCCTTCTAATCTGACAGTTCGTCAGTTTCTCCTCATTTCTGGTAATCTTGACTAGTTTTTTTTTAAATGTATATATTTTTTTAGTTGTGGGTGGACACAATACCTTTATTTTATTCTTATGTGGTGCTGAGGATCGAACCCAGTGCCTCACACATGCTAGGCAAGTGCTCTACCACTGAGCCACAACCCCAGCCTGGTTATTTTGTTTTATTTGCTGTATTGGGGTTTGAACCAGAGCCTTGCATATGCTTAGCAAGCACTCTACCACTGAGATGGATCCCCAGCCTGACCTTTACTGTTTTGAAAAGCACTAGTCAGTTATTTTGTAGGATGTCCTTTGGTTTAGGTTTGTTTCATGTTTCCTCACGGTTAGAATGAGATTATGCATTTTGGGCAAGGACAGTACAGAAATAATTTTGTGTCCTTCTTAGTATGTCATATTAAGGAGTTGATGATATTGATATGCCATGTTATTATTGATGGTGATATTAACCTTGAGCATTTAATTAAGGTGATGTCTGTGTGGCATCTCTACTCAGAAGTTATTTTTCCATTGCCATTAATAAATATCTCAAAGTGGATAATTGTGGGAAGCCATTCTCGAACGTGATTGGGCACCTCCCTGATTGGGTGTGAGGCGTTCTGGCCAAACTGTGTCAGAGCTTTCCCCACCCTCTCCAGGTGCGAGAGCCTGTCTGTGTGGGGGTGTGACTGACCACTGACCCTGACCTTGGAATGCTGCCCCCCTCGACCTTCATTGGATGGAATTTTCCCCTGAATTTCTTGTTCCCCAATAAAAGGCCACTCCCTGGCGTGCTCTCTCTCTCTCTCCTGCTAGCCCTGAGTAAGCCTTGCTGCCCTACTGGGTGGTTTGAGGTGTGAGCCAGAGAGGTGAGAGCCATCTGGACCTGGTCATAGAAAAAGGTAATTGAGTCTGTGTGTTTTATTTTGATCTCACTAGTTAACTTCTATTCCACGAACCTCTTTAATAAAACCAGTGTGCTGGTCGCCTGGTGGAGATAATATAGGATTATTCAAATATCCTGTTTCTCCTCAAATTTTTACCCACTTGAAATTAGCATTCATTATTTCTGCAAGAATTAGTTTTCTAGTATTTGCCAAATATTGATTTTTCTATTTTCCTCTTTCCTCCTACAGAATTGGAATTCTTCTGTAAGAATTCTTTTCCATTTATTTATTGATTTTTATGGATTGCAATCCAACACTATCAGTATTTTAATATTGAGATTATTCTAATGTTGGCCATTCAGAACTTCCGCATCAGGCTGGTTCCTGTCTTTCTGGCAAGTCCCCATCCTTTTGTGATTCCTTATCTTGTAGCACCATAATAAATTCTGGACTCCTCTGTTTTCTCTGTTCCAACCCTTGAATCAATCAATTCTCCATGGAATCCTGGTTGTTTTCCCTGAAGAATGGTGTCTAGAAGCCAATATCTGAGTTCTAAATGTGTTCATTGCTACTAGAGTCTCTTTATTTCTTGGCTCTTTCTGTGGAAAAAGCTAGAAAATGCAAAGCAAGGTAGCAAGGCTTGTAATCCTAGTTACTCAGGAGGCAGAGGTGGACTGCATATTTGACACCAACCTAGGCAATTTAGCGAGACCCTGTCTCAAAATAAAAATAAAAATAGGGCTGGGGATGCAGCTCAACAGTAGAACATTTGCCCAGCATGCATGAAGCGCTATGTTCAGTTTCTAGTACTCTTTAGAGGGAGGGAGGGGGAGAGAGAGAGAGAGAGAGAGAGAGAGAGAGAGAGAGAGAGAGAGAGAGAGAGAGAATGTATTTATACTAACACACATGCACATACATGCATGTGAACATCCCCCGCAATTTCTCTTATATTTCTCTATTCTCTGTATATTAAAAAAACCTTGATTTTATGCCCAGACCTCTCATTCTAATACAATACCACAGGATTCCTTGTTTGTTACTTTTTCTCTCCAAGGGTGAGAAAGCAGGCTCTCTCTTGTATACAATATGTATACTTATCTATTCAGTTGTAGTATACACATAAAGTAGTGCTGGAATTACCAACTCACACAGAAAACACATTTACCAACTAGATTACAGCATTGTGTAGTTTTTGTCTCTAACTTTGCAGTATTCAGACAAGATACCGTTTTCTAAAATTAATAAAGGTAGTTCTTTGTTTTTTCACCCACTCAGGGTGATAATATTCTTTTGTTTAAAATTTACTTTTTGAGGTACTGGGGATTGAACCCATGGGTGCTTTACACTGAACTATATCACCAGCCCTTTTTATTTTTTATTTTGAGACAAGGTCTGGCTAAATTTCAGAGGTTTGAACTTGTGACACTCCTGCCTTAGCCTCTTGAGTCACAGGGTTTACAGGAGTGCACTACCTGCCCAGTCAATATTCTTATTTATAATACAGTTAGATCAGCATGTTACTGTTTATATTCCATGTAGTCCCCTTACCCCATTCATCTCTATTGGTTTGAATTATTTATTTTTTTGAGAGCCTGAAGGGAGTATGTAGTATTAATATGGGTCTAAAGTCAGAGCTATATAAAACAGGTTTTTAACTTTTTTTTTTTCAGTGCTTGGAATCAAACCCAGGACCTCACACATGCTAAGTGATCTATACCCCACAAAAAGTGTTATTAAAAAATCTAAGTATTAAAAAAGTAAGTGTTGTTAAAAAAAAATGTAAGCTAGGTGACACCACTTGCAATCTCAGCTTCTAAGGAAGTTGAGGGAGGATCAAAGGCTCAAAGCCACAGGCTGGGGGTTGTGGCTCAGCCATAGAGCACTCGCCTAGCAGGCATAAGGCACTGGGTTCAATCCTCAGCACCACATAAAAATAAAATAAAGATGTTGTGTTCACCTAGAGCTAAAAAATAAATATTTAAAAAAACAAATAAAAAAGGTATTGTGTCCAACTAAATTAAAAAGTAATTATTAAAAAAAAATTCAGTCAGCCTCTGCAACCTAGCGAGGCTCTCAGCAACTTAGTGAAAACTTATCTCAAAATAAAAAATAATACCAATTTTAAAAAAAAGGTTGTTACTCAGTGGTAGAGCACTCCTAGGTTCAATCCCCAGTACTGCAAAAAGAAAAGAAAAGAAATGTAACTCTATCATCATCCTTTTCTTTTCTACCCTTTTCGCAACCAGCTCTTATAAGCAATTTAAGTTTCTGAGAACTATGCTTTCCCCCTACATTTTAAAAAGCAGTGATATAGCCAGGTAAGGTGGTTCATGCCTGTAATCCCAGCAACTTGGGAAGCTGAGGCAGAAGGATCCCAAGTTTGAGTCCAGCCTCAGCAATTTAGTGAGGCCCTAAACAACTTAGAGAGACCCTTGCCTCAAAACAAAAATTAAAAAGGGTTGGGGATGTGGCTCAGTGGTTAAGCACCCCTGGGTTCAATCCTCCATACTGCCTAAAAACCAAACAAAACAAAAAACAGTGATATTAAAAAAACAAAAAACAAACAAACAAAAAAACTAACAAACAAGCAGTGATATAGCTGGGAATGCCTATAATTCCAGCTAATTGGGAAACTGAGGCAGAAGGATTGCAAGTTTGAGGCCTGCCTGGGCAAGTTAGTGAGATCCTGTTAAAAAAAAAAAAAAAAACAATGCTGGGGGTGTAGCTCAGTGGTAGAGTGCCTCTGCACTACTGCAAAAAAAGAAAAAAAAAAGTTTTATATAAACATTTCTGATGTAGACTGTCAGCTACCTATGCCAACATCTCTTCATTATCCTAAATTATACAAACTCTGATTTTAGCTGGATGCATAACCACCCAAATAAAACACTTCCATTCTCCTGGTCTCCCTTACAGCTGGGTATAGCTTTATGACCAAGTTCTTTCTCATGAGCTGCAAGAAGAGTTGAATGGCTACTTTTGGCAGCCTGCTTTAAAAGATTGCTGGCACATCTCTTTTTCTCAGTCCTCTATTTTGCTGCTTAGAATACAAATACAAATATGAGGGATCTGCAACAGTTATCTTAGAGCATGTAAAGGATCCTAGGGATGGAGGAGTAGAAAGCTTAGAGCACCCATGTTCTTGATGATTTCTTAAGATTTTCATTACCAGTTTCAGACTGTGTGTGTGTGTGTGTGTGTGTGTGTGTGTGTGTAAAACCTTATCACCTGCCGCAGAGAGGAGCTAGACTGCTTGGCTGTACAATCCACATTAAAGAGTCTAATTTGTTTTCTATTCTACAAGAATCCTCCATCAACTCATGTTCAATGTCTTGAAAACCGTTGTTCTTCATATACTTTGGCCTTTTGTTTTGTTTTCTAGACCTTTACTCAAATAGTTACCTAATGTTCTATGATATATACCTTCTACAATGACCCTTGAGAAAGTTTTTAATCTTTTACTATTGCAAAGAGAATTATGCTGGATACAGTGGTGCACGCCTATAATCCTAGCAGTTTGGGAGGCTGAGGCAGAAGGATGGAAAGTTCAAAGCCAGTCTCAGCAAAAACGAGGTGCTAAGCAACTCAGTGAGACCCTGTCTCTAAATAAAATACAAAATAGGGGTAGGGATGTGGCTCAGTGCCCGAGTGCCCTGAGTTCAATCCCCAGTTACCCCCCACCAAGAGAGAAAATTATAACCAACAACTTTAGACATGTACCTTATCTCTTATTTCATGATAACTGTGTAGACATATGTCCATAGAGGGTTCTGATGGAAGAAAAGCCAAATACAGACTCTTTTAGGTGAATTGAAGAGGATTTCTTTCTTATGGTCATTTATTTTTCCAGAATCTACTATCACTCCAGTCCAGCTTCCTTCAGAAAACCCCAGTTTATTAGGCAGGACTGTACCTGTCCAAATCCCAGTTGTGAATTATTTTGGGTTCTTTCTTTGTGCTTTGAACTTTAGGGCCATTGCAAGTTAAGGGGTAAGGTTAAGTAACTGTTGTAAATATCCCTGAACTGTCAATGATAGTTAATAATTTCCTTGAACCTTCTATATAGAGAGGAGGCTGAGCTATCTCCAGGAGACTCATTCTCTCACCCACTGCTTGGCAACTGTATTGATGAATGCTAACAGTTGACTCCAATTGAAGGGAAGCCAAGTTCAGTTACCCTCTTGGGTAAATTAAACAGATTTTACATGCCTCAGGGATCCAGAAGGAAATGAACAGAGTCAGAAAACAACAAATTGTTCAGAGGTATTCTTTGAAATGCAGAGTTGCAAAATTAAATTTAAAAATTGTGGGTCGCAGTGGCACATACCTGTAATCCTAGTGGCTCAGGAGGCTGAGACAGGAGGATCACTAGTTCAAAGCCAGCCTCAGCAAAAGTGAGGCGCTAGGGCTGGGGATGTGGCTCAAGCGGTAGCGCGCTCGCCTGGCATGCGTGCGGCCCGGGTTCGATCCTCAGCACCACATACAAACAAAGATGTTGTGCCCGCCGAAAACTAAAAAATAAAGATTTAAAAAATTCTCTCTCTCTTTCTCTCTCTCTGTCTCTCACTCTCTCTTTAAAAAAAAAAAAAAAAAAGTGAGGCGCTAAGAAACTCAGTGAGACCCTATCTCTAAATAAAATCCAAAAAAATAGGGCTAGGGATGTGTCTCAGTGATCGAGTGCCCCTGAGCTCAATCCCGGGTACCCCTCCATCCCCCCAAAATTTGGAAATTAAAAAAAAAATCTAACTATGGGTGTGAGTATGCTTGATGGTGGAGTAAGTTGTAAATAGTTATGACTAGGTAAGCTAGGATCACAGTAGGCCTTTAGTACTGCCAACTCCTAGACCCAGCCTTCTGTGTTTATGATCAACCTGGATGTGTGCTAGGCCAGGTGACCCTCATCATACGTGGAGTTAAACCATATACAATAGGACTATGGAGCACCATTCAAACATTCTCAGCAAAAGCGAGGTGCTAAGCAACTCAGTG
This sequence comes from Spermophilus citellus, assembly GCF_964194105.1. Lineage (NCBI taxonomy): Eukaryota > Metazoa > Chordata > Mammalia > Rodentia > Sciuridae > Spermophilus > Spermophilus citellus. The sequence continues at coordinate 30,285,297 of NC_138184.1, forward strand.
AGACCCTGTCTCTAAATGTGGCTACCTGAACCATCTTTATTCATTCCCCTCCCTGATCTCAGGTAAACACTGGTCAGAACATTCCTGAATTCAGAACAATGCACCTGGAACAAAGCTCAGTGCCACATGGTCTCTGGGATCATCTAACAGATCTTTAGATGAGCTTAAGGTTCAAGCTACAAGCATCTAGGGTCAAAAAACTAGAATCATATTTACACTTTTTCCTCTGTTGCCCATTTTCCATAGCCACTGCTGCCACCTATTCCAGGACCTGACATTCAGCCTCAGAATTGACCTTGGAAGTGCCCTCCACGCTGCCAGGTTCTCTGCATACCTTCCACACTTGTGGCTTGCATTACATATTGAACAGCACAGGGCTCATACCTGGATGACTGCTGTATACTTCTAACTGAAAACATAAACTTACCATTGGCCACTAGGTGGTACCATTGCACAAATTATGTGACAGGCATTTTACGATGGTGTCTTTGAAAGTGATCTGATCAAGAGTGTTAAACTTTAAACATTATGGATCCAATCCCAACATGAATTTAAAAAATTTAGCTGTCTAATATCACATGCAACTGTATAGTGTCACTGGCTGGGGTATCTCAATGTCTCTGTTCAGTACGTATTTGTTGATTGCCTATTGTGGCATTAGTAATTTTCTATAAAAATAACTCCTCTATTATCTATTTCTGTCTGGACTACCAAATATCTGCACATGGGTCTCTTGTTTTCCCTCCTTAGTCCAGCTAGTCTAGTCTCACAACTTTGCCAACTGTGGGTATATCTTCTACTTTTGTCCTCTGATTTATTAATAAAGCAGAAGGCGGAGCTGCGGGAACTGTGGGCCTGAGGAAGTAAGGACTGGGTAGATCATGGCCAGGGTGCACCATTGAGTGGAAAAATGGTAAAGTATGAGGTCTTCAGGTATGACTGGCTGTTGTCATGCTTGACTCACCTGGCAGGACTTTGCATTCTCTGGTGTAGGCAGGATGGTGGAAGTGTGATTCTGTCATTTCTCTGAGCTCCATGGCTCCCTCTCTTTCTTCTGAACAGAAGTTCTGCATGCCCCTGTGCCTCAAGGCACTGAGAATGGGGACAGTCCAGGCCCAGAGAGCAGGCTAAGGAGGAAGAAGTCCATACCCAATAAGAAGCCAGGTAGGTGCCCACAATCCAGTCAAAGGGGGCAGTGCTGAGTCCCAAAAGCCTGATATGTGTGAGGGCAGCTGGTCATTTGCTGCAGGGCGCCAGGGTTATATGAACCACAATAAAGAAAACTTGATGAAATACATCAGTCACCAGCACCCCAACCATCCCCAGCTCTTCAGCATTGTCCACCTGTCTGTGAAGTCCCCATCTTCTTTGGGGACAAGCAGCATGGTTTTGTGTTTAGCCACACCTTCTTCATCAAGGACAGCCTGGTTGGGGTGGGAGCTTGCAGTGCTGGTACAGCATCATTATCATCATGATGTGTTTATCTCAACAACTCTTGGCCCTTGCTGCTGGGAAAGATCTGAGGGATCATCGGTAAGCTCCAAGCCAAAGCCCTCAAGGTAACTGAGGCAGAGCAGTTTGGGTGTCCGCAGCCAGCCCAGAAGATGAACACCCTTCCTGAACCAAAGGATTGGTACTGTTGCCAGCTGACTTTGTTGACAAGCAACATTCTGGGGGCATCTTCGCACCTCCTCTGCCTGGCTCTTGAAAGCCAGAGGCAGCCAGCTGACAGAGAAGCTCCTGGAGGGTATGCCAAGGGAGAATACCTAGGTCCAGATGGAGAAGTTCGCCAACTGAGAAGAGGAATCAGAAAGCGGGGACAACTTGGGCTGAAGAGGAGGAGAAAGCCTCTTTGCTGCTAGAGAGTGTGGAAGGGCAAGTGCCTGACAGATTTGTCCTTACTCTCAGACTGTGAAGATTGACAACTTCAAATGCTGTCAGTGATCAAGACCCTTCAGCACATGATACAGGTGCTGAATGCCCCTTATTTTTGCCTGTTGTCCTGGTATGGGAACCAGGTGCTTTGGAAAAGCACAGCTATGGGCCTGGTCTAACCAGTATTTGAAGTTCTTTGGGCCATGCTGTATCTGCATCATCCCATACAGCACCCAGTACCAGGAGGCCTGCTGGTGCATCTTGCTGGGGCTTAGTCCACACATGCAGATCCCTTCCCATGTGCTGTCTTCAGATTGGCAGTCATCATGGAAGTGCATAAAGCCACACACTCTACCTTCCACCTGGTCAGGTACCTGGACAACCAGTCTCTTAGCAAGTATGAGTTTATGGTGAACAGTGGGAGCCCTGTGTCAATGGACAGAGATTGAAACAGCTTTGGCCAACCAGAACCTGTCTGTGGATGTGGTGGCCCAGTGCCTTGTCTGCCTCAAGGAAAAGTGAGTGGATGAACAAAGTGAAAATCCTCTTTAAATTCAACAAGGTGGACATGCAGAAGCTCTGGAGCATCCTTGGTGTCTTTGAGGAGGACAGTGTCAAGCTGCTGCAGTTCCAGATGACAGGCCTGAGCAAAACCTGATCGTAACACACGTCCCTGGTCTGCAGCTCCACAGCCTCACAGCCTGTGTGTGTTACCTTCTGGAAAATGGTAGTGCTAGTCCAGGGACTGTCCTCCAGATCCACAAAAGGAGGGACTGCTGTTGGTTTTCTGAACTGCTGGGATGGAGCCGTGTCCTGGCAGGGAATGGAAACTGCTGGAAGCTCTGCTCAAGTTTTTTGGAGTGTTTCTTACCACTATCGCATATCCGTCAAGTTGTCCCATCTGAAGAAGGCAGTGGAGACCCATAGACAGTAGCATTGTTTACAGTGTGCACCTGTGGTGAGCCGTTTCTGCGGACTGTGGTCGCCATTACAAGATGGCGCTGGCTCCGCTGTGGTCTGTAACAAACAACTCCTTATTTGGGAGAGTTGGCGCATGGTTTTTTAACACCCTATGAGAAAGCTCCACGTGGCAGCTTCGCATTGGGGCTTGAGATGCTTTATTAAGGCTGGGAGAGGCATCCGAGAGGAAGAAGAAGAAATATCAAGGACCTGAATAAACGGCTGAAAGAAGATTCCTGTTGTTGCGTCTTCCTTGCGGGCAAGGGGGTCGCGACATGCACCCAGGAGGGAGATAGGCAGGAGGACTAGTATCTTGTGTCTGTCAAGGATCTCAGTATTGACAGGAGGAACATGGTGGGCCAGTCCTTCCACACTCTCTAGCAGCAAAGAGGCTTTCTCCTCCTCTTCAGCCCAAGTTGTCCCCGCTTTCTGATTCCTCTTCTCAGTTGGCGAACTTCTCCATCTGGACCTAGGTATCCTCCCTTGGCATGCCCTCCAGGAGCTTCTCTGTCAGCTGGCTGCCTCTGGCTTTCAAGAGCCAGGCAGAGGAGGTGCGAAGATGCCCCCAGAATGTTGGATGTAGCCCAGTGGTACAGCATTTGCCTACTATGCATGGGGCCCTGTGTTCAATCCCCTGTATCATAAAAAACCAAAACCTAATGTGAGAGGTACCTGCTGGTTTGTGTCCTGTTTAACTTTTGCAGGGAAACAAGATGAGAAACTAGCAAGGTGCAAAAAGATGCTTAGTGTTAACGTGCTTTTTGTTTGTGGAATTAAAAGTGAACCTTGTTCTCTGATCACAAACCTCAGATACATCTGTAGATAGTAATTTATATACATACTACAGAAACTATATAAGACTGTGGCTTTCTTCATGGAATAGCAAAGAAAATGATAGTGGCAGAAATTAGCTATGTGTAAAGTTACAAGACTATCACCCTGATCCAAGGTCAGAAGGAGATTGAACAATGGATGATATCAGGATTGAAAAGCAATGGTGAGATGACTCCTTGGCTGCCAAACTGCACAGCTGGCCCACTAGTCCCTGCCAAGAAGTGGCAGTGTGGCTGCAAAGTGGTGGCCCTGAGTCCCTGGCTAGGTTGGAGTGCAGGTGGTGAGCACGGCCTGTGGCCAGCCATGTGGAGTCTACCATGCAGGTACCGTGAGCCAGATCCTAGGTGAAGCCAAGGTGCACTGAATTATCATCCTTCGGGGCACCTGCGGCAGAAGGCCACTCCATACAACACTGCAACCCATCGAAGAATCTCAACCTCCTGCTTCCTGACCTGCCATGAGAAAATGAAAGTGGGGCAGATCAGAATGAAAGTCCAGACTCAAGAATTAACCAGTCTGGGTGCAGTGGCACATGCCTGTAATCCCAGCAGCTTGGAAGGCTGAGACAGGGGATCACAAGTTCAAAGCCAGCCTCAGCAACTTAGGGACTAAGCAACTCAGTGAGACCCTGTCTCTAGATAAAATACAAAATAGGGCTGGGGATGTGGTTAAATGGTACAGTGCCCCTGAATTCAATCCCTGGTTAACACTACCCCACTCCACCCCTGCAAAAAAGAGGAATTAACCAATAAAGTTAATATGTTTCCAAACTCTGATCAGCATAAGTTTGGACCAATAGCAGTGAACCAAGTGCTATATAAACCCCTAAACTAGCACACTCTAACAGGTTACCTTCTATGGATTCCCCTCTTGCTTTGCAAAGTTCTGTTCCTGTTTCTATTCTTCAGTAAATCCTACTCTGTTTTTTGTTTTTTTTAGTATTTATTTTTTAGTTATAGGTGGATACAATGGTGCTGAGGGTCAAACCGAGTGCCTCACGCATGCTAGGCGAGTGCTCTACCTCTGAGCCACAACCCCAGCCTCAAACCCTATTCTTTCACTCAGTCAGTTCTGTGGATTTCATTCTTTGAATTCATGAGACAGAACCCCGAAAAAAGAAGACTTGATGGTGAGCTTCTGGGGTCTGCTGCAACACTGCAGGCATGAACCACCACTAAGTCCTGCAACACTTCTTGGCTGCAGAGGGCTGTGGCTTATGCAGACCCCACCTGCCAGCAAAAGTAGTGAATTGAGTCTTAAAACTCCAGTTTTGATGGGACAACGGAAGGGATCATGGGCCATGTGGAAATGAAGGAAAGTTATGACAATAAGAATTTAAGGGCTGGGGATGTGGCTCAAGCGGTAGCGCGCTCGCCTGGCATGCGTGCGGCCCGGGTTCGATCCTCAGCACCACATACAAACAAAGATGTTGTGTCCGCCGAGAACTAAAAAATAAATATTAAAAATTCTCTCTCTCTCTCTCTCTCTCTCTCTCTCTCCCTCTATCACTCTCTCTTTAAAAAAAAAAAAAAACACTTTATTTCTCTCCATTTCAAGAGCAAAATTTAAAAAAAAAAAAAAAAAAGAATTTAAGAGGTCAAGTTTAGAAGCACAGGTCTAACACTATCCTGGAGAAGCAGGTGCCCTGAGCTTCAACAAGATTGCCTTTCTTCATGGTATAAATATAATGACTGCTATTTTCAACTAGGCTTCCTTTTCTTTATTTGTGAATAAAGAGATTAAAGTAGACAACACAGGAAAATGTTGAAGTGGAGCAAAATGATTACTGGGTTTCATCAGTGGGGAAAGTAGGTTGACATTGCATAAACACAGCCTTGTGAGTTACATGATTTTATGGAATCTCTGTGTCTTTCCTTGCCTTTGAGTTACTTTTTTAAATTTTTTTGTGGGGGGGATACTGGGGATTTAACTCAGGGACACTCAACCATTGAGCCACATCCCCAACCCTATTTTGTGTTTTAGAGACAGGGTCTCATTCCCTTGCTTAGCACCTTGCTTTTGCTGAGGCTGGCTTTGAACTCACGATTCTCCTGTCTCAGCCTCCCAAGCCGCTGGGATTACAGGCATGCACCACCATGCCTGGCCTTTGAGTTTCTTTATAATTCTACAAATTATAGATGATCATTCTTGTTCATAGCTGTGTAAATAAATTTTGATTTGTAGAATTACAATTGAATTCTTTCCCCATAGAATAGCCAATTTTGCATCAATTTGTAAATTCATTTTAGCATTACTGACTGCATATATATATGTGGTTGGTTGAATTGGCCTTTGAACCAATTATACCATCTTATTAGTCCTCTAATTTGTTAATAAGTTAAATAAAATCTTTGACCTGTTTTCCTTTCATACTTGTATGAGTCATAATTATGCTTGCTTTAAAAAATCGTCATTGCTAGGCACTGGGATACAAGCCTGCAATCCCAGCTATTGGCTGAGGCAGAAGGATCCCAAGCTCAAGGCCAGCTTCAGCAAAATAAAGTGGGAGGGGCTGGGTTGTAGCTCAGTGGTAGAGTGCTTGCCTAGCATGTGTGAGGCACTGGGTTTTGAACCTCAGCACCACATGAAAAATAAATGAAGGTATTTTGTCCATCTACCACTAAAAAATATTTAAAACAAAATGAATGGGTGAGGCAGGCTGGGGATGTAGCTTAGAGATAGATCACTTGTGTAGTATGTGTGAGGCCTTGGATTTAATTCTCAGAAATACAAACAAATGAATAAAACACATTGGTCTTCAACAATAATAGCTAAAAAAAATCACAAATTATTTAGCAATAAAAGTATAAATTTTTTAGTAGACTGAGATGGCAAAAATGATTAATTGCTTTCAAAATGGCTTAATTTAACCTATGGTTATAATTTACATCAGTCATAAATGGATTAAAAAGATCAAATCCTAGAGAATAGTGGCTTTACCAAATGCCTTAGGTTTGTGCTTCAAGTCATGAAGAAGCTAAAGGTTCAAGGTGCTTTTTGAACAAAAAAATTTCTCAGCCAGTCTTGCCCTTGAGACTATTCCAAGTAAAAAGTCTCTTCCACCACAGGAAACTTAAGACAGTATGCCCTGGTTTGGGCCTGTACCATCCATGTCACTCACTGAAGGTTTTCTCTTGACAGAAGTAGCTATAGTTTACCACACTGAGGAGGTCTCAACTAAGACCACATTGTAAAAAATGGTGGTGGAGTAAGATTTGGGGCTGGTGGCCTTGAGAAAAAATATATGTATGGGAGAGAGGATTCTGGAAGGAGTCATGAATCTGGAATAAACCTTCTTCTTTCCTTTGGTGGTGTTACTGTTTTGGCAGTGCTGGGAATTGCAGCCAGGGCCTCACATAACAGGCAAGAGTTTTAACACTGTGCTACATCCCCATCCCTTTAGTGTATTTCTTTCCTTTTTGGGGAGGGAGTACTGGGGATTAACCCAGGGTGCTTAACCACTGAGCCAGGTACCTGGTCCTTCTTATTTTTTGAGACAGGGCCATGCTAAGTTGTTGAGGCTGCCTTTGAACTTGTGAGCTTCCTGTCTCAGCTTCCTGAGTACTTGGGATTATAGGTGTGTGCTACCATGCCCGGCTAGTATATTTCTTTAATGACCTAATCCTATAACCTTGGAGATAAAAAATATTTACAGGAGACAGGCATGAAGAAACTTGCCAATAATCCAGCTACTCAAGAGACCAAAGCAGGAGGATTGCAAGTTTAAGGAGAGTCTTGCAATTTAGACACTTTCTCAAAATAAAAAGGATAAAAATAAAAAGGAATGGGGGCTGGAGATGCAGCTCAATGGTAGATAAATTCTCAGTACCACACACACACTCACACACAAAGAAATACAGAAGTTGAGTATTAAGATACTTGGTTCCTCTGAAATCAGAACTTAGCATTAAAGCTAAGTGTGTAATACATCATGAAGTCGGACTATCCCTAAGGGTATATTGTTGATCAATGCTCTGAGAAGCCTTATGAAATTAACTTCAAAATTGAGGCTAGGGATGTAGCTCAGTGGTAGAGTGCTTGCCTAGTGTTCATGAGGTTCTTAGTTCAATCCCCAATACTACCAAAACAAACAAACAAACAAACACCCAACTATGTGATAAAGGAATGAAAGGGGAAACACTTAGCCAACAGGTACGGACTTCTGTTAAACGAAAGTTGCTCCCTGAGGCCTTAGCTTCCCCACATGCAAGGGCTGAACTGGTTTAGAGAGGCTAGGATGGGAAATGAGAAGTTTTTGGGTTTTTGTCAAAGCCTGTGTGTGAGTGGTCATTGCATCCAAGGCTTAAACAAAGGTGAGTCCAAGACAGTAGTGTGTGAGTAAATACTTAACAGCCAGTTTCCAAATACAGAAGGAAGCTCTGATTTGTAGCATTTGCTAGTTTACATTGATAAACATTCCCATGGTGGCAATTCCAAGTTACCAATGTGCTGTCATTGAGCATAGAGTTGGGAAGAGATGTGCACAATAGGCTTTTTTTTTGTAAGTACCAGGGTGATCATTTAACCACTGAGCCACATCCCTAGCCCTTTTAAAAAATATTTTATCTTGATACAGGGTCTCACTAAGTCTTTAGGGCCTTGCTAAATTGCTAGGTTGGTTGTGAACTTGCAATCCTCCTGTCTCAGCTGCCCAAATCACTGGGATTATAGGTGTGCACCACTGCGCCCAGCTCAATAGGATTTTTTTTTTTTAAGCTGTAAGGAACCAGCTCTGGTTTACCTTCATTAAAGAATCTGAAGTTGTGTCCAAAACTTGCTTGATTCCCTGTGATAACTCTTTTTTTTTTCCGGTACTGGGGTGCTTAACCAATGATCCACATTTCCAATCTTCTTTTGTATTTTATTTAGAGATAGGATCTCACTGAGTTGCTTAGGGCCTCACTAAGTTGCTAAGGCTGGCTTTGAACTCCTGATCTTCCTGCCCCAGCCTCCCCAGCCACTGGAATCACAAGCATGTGCCATCATGCCTCACTTAACTATAGTATTTTTATGACATACATATACAGTGGTCCCTCAGTATTCACAGAGAATTGATTCTAGGACTCCTATGCAGCAACAAAATCCTCAGTCCATTCTATAAATTAAAAATTAAAAATGGCTGGGGATGTAGCTCAGTGGTAAAGCACTCCTGGGTTCAATCCCCAGTACCAGGGTGTAGTTGAGGGACTTAAATATAAAATATCTTGTGATCAGCAATCTTACTTCAAGACATATTCCCTTGAAGTGATAATATATATTCGTCCAAATACTTACACATTGAGTGTACATTATACTTATAAGTATTTTTTTATATACTTATAAATACTTGTACAAGCTGGACATTATGGTGCACACCCATAATTCAGTGACTTGGGAGGCTGAGACAAGAGGATTACAAATTCAAGATCAGCCTCACCAGGTTAGTGAGACCCCAAGCAAATTAATAAGGCTCTGTCTCAAAATTAAAAAAAAAAAAAGTAAGGGCTGGGATATAGCTCATGGAATAATGGATCTATTATCAATCAGTGGTAAAGCACTAAATGCACTATGGAGTTCAATCCCCAGTAACATACACATGTACACACACACGTACAAACACACACACACACACACAAGAGCCCAATTGTTTTAGTCAGGTTTTTGCATCTGTGACCAAAAGATCTGACAAGAACAATGTAGAGGAGAAAAGGTCAATTTTGGCTCATGGTTTCAGAGATTCAGTCCATTGTTTTAGGCCTAAGATAAGGCAGGACATCGTGGTAGAAGGGAATGGTAGATACAGAAGTTCAGGATTTGGCAACTAGATATTTTTCCCATCAAAGAGAGAGAGCTCTGCTCATCAGGGACAAAATACATACCCAAAAGGCACACTCCCAGTGACCTACTTCCTCCAGTCAGATCCTACCTGCCTATTGTTACTGTCCAGTTAATCCATATCAGTGGATTAATCCACAAAATAGGTAACACCTCTCATAATTATTTCACCTTTGAAAATGCTTGCATTTTCTCACATGTAAGTTTTTTTGGGGATACCTCATATCTAAATCATAACATTGCACCCCTGGCTCCCCAAAGCTCATATCCATTTCTTTTTTTTTTTTAAAGAGAGAGTGAGAGAGGAGAGAGAGAGAGAGAATTTTTAATATTTATTTTTCAGTTTTTGGCGGACACAACATCTTTGTTGGTATGTGGTGCTGAGGATCGAACCCGGGCTGAGTGCGCTACCGCCTGAGCCACATTCCCAGCCCCTCATATCCATTTCAAAATGCAAAATTTGTTTAGCATATTACCTAGTCTAGTCTTAACAGTTTGACTGTTATCTAGTCTTAACAGTTCCAGAATTACCCAAAAGCTCAAATCTAAAATCTCATCTGAAACTCAAGGCAAATTCTTAGCTGTGAGAATAATATCAAAAGCAAATTAAGGGCTGGGACTGTAGCTCAGTGGCACAGCGCTTGCCTAGCATGTGTGAGGCACTGGGTTTGATCCTCAGCAACACATAAAAATAAACAGATCAAATAAAGGCATTCTGTCCATCTTCAACTACAAGAATTTTTTTTTTAAATTTAAAAAAACAAGTTAAATATATCTAAAGATACAAGTTAAATATATCTAAAGATAGCTCTTAAGCTATCTTTTCTATTGTTTCTGTGCAAAGTATTCAGCATATCTTTAGTGTAATGTCCTTAAGAAACACAACTTCAAGGGCTGGGGAGATAGCTCAGTTGGTAGAGTGTTTGCCTTGCATGCACAAGGCCCTGGACTCAATCCCCAGCACCACACACACACACACACACACACACACACACAAAGAACCACAACTTACTTAGCCCCAGTTTTACTCATAGTTTTTTGGCCAAACTTCAAGTTTTTCAGATATTTCTGCTTTGTTTTCTACTCCTGATTGTCATGGTAAACTTGGGTTAAAGCCACCAGCAATATCCATGCCACTGCCTGAATGCTGTGTTGCTTTAAAATTTCCTCCACCAAATTAATTAGTATATCACTTTTAAATTTAGCCTCACAAAAATCTCAGGCAAGGGCAAAATGTAGATGACATTTTTGTCAGAACATAATATGAATTGCCTCTAGACAAATTTCTTTTTTTTAATTTTTTAAAATTTTTTAGGTGTAGATGGACACAACACAGTGCGTTTATTTTTTTATGTGGTGCTGAGGATCGAACCTGGGTCCCTCCCGTGCTAGGCAAGCGTTCCATTGCTGAGCCACAACCCCAGCCCTCTAGACAAATTTCTAATAAAGTTCTCTGAAACCTCACGAGCCCAGTCTTTACTGTCTACAGTCCGATTGACATTCTGGTTTTCTGTGTTCTTACCAGAATTTCCCATTAAACTCTGCTTACAACATTCTAAAGCTTTTCCAGCCTGCATTTCTAAACTTTTCAAAATGTATCCCCCCTCCAACCAGCTCCAAACGCTTCTGAACCACATGTTCATGTTAGTCACAGCAGTGACCCCATTCCGGGTCCCAATTTCTGTTTTAGTCACCTTTGTGCTGCTTGGACCAAAGACCTGACTATGAACAATGTAGGTGAGGAAAAGGTTATTTTGGCTCAAGGTTTCAGAGGTTCAGTTCATGATTGACTAAGTCCATATTTCTGGGCCTGAGTGAAGTAGAACACATGGTGAAAGGGCATGGAAGAGGCAAACAGCTCAGGACTTGGCAACCAAGAAGAGGAGAGAGAGGGAGAGAGAGGGAGAGAGAGGGAGAGAGAGGGGGAGAGAGGGAGGGAGGCAGGGAGGGAGAGAGAGAGAGAGAGAGAGAACTCTTCTCAGCAAGGACAAAATATACACTCCCAACACACACTCCCAGTGTTCTTCTTCCAGCCACATCCTACCTGTCTATAGTTACCACCCAGTTAATTCCTGTAAGTTAATTAATGCACTGATTAGGTTATACCTCTCATAATGTGATCATTTCACCTTTGAAATTCTTGAATTTTTCACACATGAGCTTTCAGGGGACATCTGTTCTTAGTTCAAGTCTTCTTCTTTGGGAACTACTCAGACTTCCTCTGTGACAATCCAACTTTCATTCACCAGTTTTAGTATTCATTTATGATTTTCTGAATTCTCTCTAATTTAAATAGACTTGTTTACACTCAGACTGGAGACTGTTTAAATATATTCTTATCTTACTCCTAAGTAGACACTGGTTCCTTTTTTTTAAAAGAAACTACTGATATTCTGAGTATATACCTCCTGATCATAAGAGAAGCATTCAGGCTAAGAAAAAGTTTGACACAAAGAATTAAAAAATAGCAGGGTGCCTCTTCTTTCTGTTCTTTTCTGTTTTCAAATGAAAGCTGTGTCTAGACATGGAACTAAACACACAATTGTTCATTGTAATTATTTCTATTGTTTATGGGGATGAATCAGTCTGGTAGGGGAGGATTGATTAATGAAGAGGTTAACAGTATTTCCTCCTTCCCACTCAAGCACAGATTGGAAAAAACACTTTGGACATGTAAAATAATGTTTTCAAGGCCTTCATTAAAGCCCATCATTTGATTTACTTTCATTGTGGTGCTGGTGATAGTGGGTGTGGATTCATGGTGGTGTTTGTTATTGGCTGAGGAGACATACTGAAAATAAAATGCTACAGAAGAAAGTGATTGTGCTTCTTTGACAACATAGCAACACAGCTTCTTGGCTACATGCAGTACTAACTTTAGCTTTCTAAGCTTCTTCTTTTTAGCTTTTCTTATCTGAAAAATGGGGGTAATATATTACTCAATCCTTTTTTTTTTTTTTTTTTTTTTGGTATTGGGTATTGAACCCAGGGATTCTCTACCACTGAGCTACATCATCAGCCCTTTTTACTTTTTATTTTGAGACAGGGTCTCACTAAATTGCAGAGGCCAACCTTGAACATGTGATCCTCCTGCTTCAGCCTCCAGAGCAGCTGGGATTACAGGCATGCACCACCACGCCCAATTCAACCTATTGTTAAACACACTGAGATATTTGAAGAGTTTGGCTTCTCCTAAGAACTCGGCAATGTTTGTTATTATCATCATGATACCTGAGTGGTTTTAATTGGGGTAGGTTTATTGCAATGACAAATTGTTTTTCAGTGCTTGAGATTGGACCCAACGTCTCTCCTAAGCTAGACAACTGTTCTACCTCTGAACTGTGTCCCCAGGACTGCAGTGACAAGGTTGTTAAGAGAAAGCTTACAACAGCCAAAATGCTCAGGTCTGAAATTTTGATCCTATTGCCTATTCTCTCAGTGTAACCTCATCCCTTTCCCACTGTGAATGACACTGTAGCTTCAGATGTTGTCAATTGGAAGACAAATGGCCTTATATTATAACAATGCCTCCCCCCCGAAAAAAAAAAGAGAGAGAACAAATGGTCTGAGGATGTGCTCACTGTCCTGACCTGCTTGGAAGGGACAGGGGTGTAGGCAGCAGAACACTTAGCCGTAGAAGGATGGCTAAAGGTCTGGCCATCACACAAAAATGCCTGGGCTTGCCAGGTGTGGTGGCAAACACATACCATACATGAGGCCGAGCCAGGAGGATTGAGAGTTCAAGGCCAGCCTGGGCAATTTACTAAGACGGTGTCTTGAAATAAAACATTAAAGGGCTGGGGATATAGCTCAGTGGTAGAGCACCTCTGGGTTCAATCCCCAGTACAAAAAAAAAAAAAAAAAAAAAAGGAATAAAAAAGAAAAACTTAAAGCCAAACAAAACTAGACATGCTGGGCCTGCCATATTATGAAAATAATCTTAGAGAGTTTCTCAAATCTAAGGGCAAATTCTAGGTGGTGAGGGACAAACACTTGTGTAGAATATATGCAAATATATAATTAAAATAATCCAGTTACCTTTACCTTGTTAGCATAGTAAAGCCCACAGCAGAAAAAATTATCTGTTAAACTGACTTTTAATTGTTTATTTTGATAAAGAAAACATACCACCCACCGTGTGTGTTTGTGTGTGTGTGTGTGTGTGTGTGTGTGTGTCTCTGTGTGTGTGTCTGTGTGTGTGTGTGTGTTGCTGGGAATTGAATCCAGGGCCTTGTACATGCGAGGCAAGCACTCTACCAACTGAGCTACATCCCCAACTACACTTTTTTTTTTTTAACTTGCAGTGCTGAAGATCAAACCACTGCCACTGAGCTGCACCTGCAGTCCATTTAGGCCTCTCTTTTAACGAGGCTTTCTCGGGAGCTCTGCTGGTCTGGTCACTAGGTGGCGCCTGGGTGGGCTCCAAGAGAGGAAAACAGGGAGCCTGAAAGACATCTGATTCAGTGTTGCTTGCTGTCAGATGCATTGGTAAATGAGATTAAGTTGGCCTGCAAGGAATTCACAAAATGTTTTAAAACTTTACTTAACAAAATTTTTAAAAATCATGAGATTGCATTACAAAAACTTGATTTACAGTCTCTTAATAAATTGCAAGATCTTGCAACCCTGGACCAGCAGTCTGAGAAAGGGTGCAGAGCCCCCTTCCACAGAGCTGGTAATCTCCAGTGCAATACAACCTCACTGCTCACAGGCTCTCCTGCTTCTCCTGTTTGTTCCCCTTTGGTTCCTGTAATCTTCTGATTTGTGTAACTCTTACTTGGTCCCATCCTTTCCTTTTTGGATGTGAAGGCTGAGGTTTTGCAGAAAAGCACGGGCTGGAACTGCAATCTTGTCTCTCACAGCAGGACTCTCGGGCATGTCTTATGTCGTTTCTTACACATTTAGTTGCTTTCAGAGAAGGGTTATAGCTGAAAAAATGAGTAAAACATCTGAGCACGGTGGCACATGCCTGTAATCCCTACTATTCAGAGGACTGAGGCAGAAGAATCACAAATTCAAGGCCAGCCTCATGAATCTCTAATAAGACTTTATCTTAAAAATCTCTAGTGAGGGGCTGGAGTCGTAGTTCAGTGGTGGACTGCTTGCCTAGCACGTGTGAAGCACTGGGTTTAATCCTCAGCACCACATAAAAATAAATACAGATATTGTGTCCATCTACAATTAAAAATATTTTTAAACAATCTCTAGTAAGACTTTATCTAAATAAATAAATAGGGTCAGGGATGTAGGTCAGTGGTAGAGTGTTGCCTAGCACTAGAGAGGCCCTGAATTCAACCCCCAGTACTACAAAAACAATAACAAAAATAAGTAAACAAAACAAAAAATCACAGATAAGACATGGGAGAGATACTTGGAGAATTTTAGGGACCATTTTGGTGACTAAAGTAAGATATGGATGAAAATGGAATTTGTAGGTCCACTTTTCTTTGTGATATATATATATATATATATATATATATATATATATGTATAATTTATATATATAACTTGTATATATGTAAATTTTATATATACATATATATAAAAATTCAGGTTTACACACACATACACACACACATTTGGGAGGAGAATGATATATGTTCAAGTATAAAAGATTTAAACAATACAGAAAAGTACAAAGAAGAGGGTAAAGATTCCCCAAACTCAACTTTTTATTTATAACTTCCATTAACATTTTGGGGGCTGGGGATGTGGCTCAAGCGGTAGAGCACTCACCTGGCATGCGTGCAACCCGGGTTCGAGCCGCAGCACCACATACAAACAAAGATGTTGTGTCTGCCGAAAAACCAAAAAAAAAAAAATATTAAAATTCTCTCTCTTTAAAAAAAAAGCATTTTGGTATACATTCTTTCTACCCTACTCTGTGTATGTGTGTGTGTGTGTGTGTGTGTGTGTATATATATATATATATATATATATATATATATATATATATATATATATAACTTAATAAAGCATGATCTGGGCCAGGGAATACCCAGGAGTGTGGGGTTTTGGGGTTCCCACATAATCCTCATCAGTTTACCTCCAACTAACTCTCCAATATGGCTAATCTAGAAATTTTTAGATCATATTAAAGTGCCAGGCAAATGCTCACCCCAAATCAGTTTCATTCAGAGTGCTATTTACACACCCCACCCACTGACACAGATATTCTGAAGCAGCCAGAGGGCATGTTTGAAATTTTCATGAAAGAGAACATAGAAATTGCATGATAACTTAAGTTTTCCACCAATAATATTCTAGAATATCTGTCCTTAGCTTATAAGTAACGACTTAAAAAAAAACAACGAAGAAATCTCACCTTTAAGAATATCTTCAGCATCTTCAAGACAAGCCAGTTAGTCTCTTAAACAGACTTTGCTCCATCTGACTGATGACTGGAAAGACGGAACCAGCTGATTAAAGCCCACTGTGCACATTCTAAAGTCTGTGTGATTGCTCACGGTAAGCATTGTGGGGAAGAATTCCTTTCTCAATTATTGCTGCCATCATGTTGCATAGCAAGCCACCCCTAATCTCAGTGATTTATAAAAACAAATATTTATTTTACTCTCCCTGCTCTCTGCACTGCATTGCACATTGGCCAGGCTTGTCTGGGCTTGGATTTGGGTCTGCTCCATGAGTTTCTTATTCCAGGACCCAGGCTGCAGAGGCAAAGGCTGTCTGGGACATTCTTTCCTCATGGCATAAGGCAGAAATGTAAGAGGTCATGCCAAATTTCACCAATTCATATAAAGCCTCTGGGTAGACAGTCACACCCATCCAAATTCTATTGACCAAGCCCGGAGGAAATATGGTGGAGAAGCATACTCTACTCATAATAAGCCACAGTAATGGTGGAAAAGGAAGAAAAAAATGTAAGACAAAAATAGTATGTGCTATAGGGACCACTTGGGATGAAAAATAACATGAAATTTAGGTTCAGTCCTGCTGTTGAGGCTGATAAATGCAATTTGGACTCAAGAGCCCCAATAGTTTCATTTAGTGTATCCCTAAAGATCCTTGATGAAGTCTCCTTTCTGATCTGTCTTATTCTGTCATTATACTGTATACACTTTATGCTCTTTACCGTTATGAAGACCCCATATGGGTATTTAAAAGCAAAAAGTTTAAACTGCCCTATACATTTTTAAAAATATTTTTTTAGTTGTAGATGGACACAATACCTTTATTTTGTTTTTATGTGGTGCTGAGGATCGAACCCAGTGCCTTCCACGTGTGAAGTGAGCACTCTACCACTGAGCTACAACCCCAGCCCTGCCCTATATATTTTTGAGTGTTGAAAAAAAATTTTTTTTCTTTTCCTTTCCCAGCCAACGCTATGCTGATCAGCAAACATCTCTGAAATTTCCCTGTGAATAAAAACAAAAGTATTGTTGCCAGGCAACAAATAAAAGGAGAGTATTATTTTTATGTTTTTTGGAAGGTGTTGTAAGTATCTTGCTCCACAATTTTCATGGAGAATCCCAATTATTGAGATTAATTGAATGCTACAAAAATTGAAACCAAAGCAAAGAGACTAGCTTTAGTAAGCAATTACCTAAGCAAGAGGACAACTGGGAGAAATAGTTAGATTAAACCTTCTACCACAAATCAAATCAAGGATTATCCCATGGCATTGTCTCAAGTCAAATCTTTTCTGTGTATCAACTAACTGCTTTTCTAATTTATGTGTGTGTGAGTAAGATATGGAGAGTGAACCCAGGACTTCGTGCATGTGAGACAAGTGCTCTACCACTTAACTGCATTCCTACATCTTTTTATTTTATTTTGAGAAAGGGTTTTACAAAATAGTACAGGCACAGTGGCACATGCCTGTAATCCCGGGAGCTGAGAAGGCTGAGACAGGAGGATTGCAAGTTCAAAGCCAGCCTCAGCAAAAGCAAGGTGCTAAGCAACTCAGTGAGACCCTGTCCTTAAATAAAATACAAAATAAGCCTGGGGACGCGGCACAGTGGTCGATGTCCCTAAGTTTAATCCCTGGTACAAAAAAAAAATTACCCTGGCTGACTTTTTTTTTTCTTTTTTCTTTTTTTTTAGTTGTAGATGGACACAATACCTTTATTTTGTTTATTTAATTTGTTTATGTGGTGCTGAGGATTGAACCCAGTGCCTCATGAGTATTAGGCAAGTATTCTACCACTGAGCCCAAACCCAGACCACCCTGGCTGACTTTAAACTTGTGATCCTCCTACCTCAGCCTCCAGAGTAGCTGAGATTATAGGTGCATGCCACTGTACTCAGCTACTTTTTGAATTTTAATGCAACAATATTTTATTAAAACTACAAGTGACAAGCACACCATTTCCAGTAGAAATTGCTGCTGGATATTTAGGGTGTGTATTATAAGGAGAAAAAGTTATAATTTTTCCTCATCCATCTTTTGTTCAGATTCTTCTTGGTTTCTCTGTGACATTTTTTCCCTCCTGGGATAAATCGGATACCTGTTGCGTGAAGTTTTCAAGGCCTCTGAAGAGAGGGTCAGAGAGTGGTATTCATTAAAATATGTCAAGGGGACATATTTTGGGGTAGTATGTTCTGCATCCTATTAATAAGAACTATATCCCAATACTATAAGGAGTAAATAAGGAATGATTATAAACAGTAATGTCTCTGTTTTATTAAAATGGCAAGGTGACAATTTCTAAAGTTCTAATTGGTTCCAATATCTGCCGGGTGTGGTGGTGCATGCCTGTAATTCCATCAGCTCAGAAGGCTGAGGCAGGAGAAACTAAAATTCAAAGTCAATCTCAGAGAGTGAGGCACTAAGCAACTCAGTGAGACCCTGTCTCTAAATAAAATACAAAACAGGGCTGGGGATGTAGCTCAGTGGTCAAGTGTCCCTGAGTTCAATCCCTGGTACGAGAGAGAGAGAGAGAGAGAGAGAGAGAGAGAGAGAGAGAGAGAGAGAGAGAGAGAGAATATGAATATCTAAGATATTTCAGAAAACATAGGAATTGTGAAGAGGGTGAAGTTCAGGGAACAGTCCTACCAGATATTAAAACACATGAAAGATAAGAAGCTGTGGCTCTGCTGAAATAATAAAACAATCAAATGGCATAGAATATATAGGTATGATAAAGAAAACATAAAAAACAATTGGGGGAAGATATATGAATAGAAACTAAGCATAGGAAAAGAGGCTTGATATAATTTTCCATGAGGGAACATAAAACCACAGTGAAATACCACTTTATACTCTCTAGGAAGACTATGATTAAAAAGTGCCAGGAGCTGTGGCCCATGCCTGTAATCTCAGAAACTCGGGAGGTTGAGGCAGGAGGATCACAAATTTAAGGCCAGTCTGGGAAATTTAATGAGACCCTGTCTCAAACAAAAAAGGAAGAGATGGGGATGTAGCTCAGTGGTAGAACGTCCCTGGGTCCAATTCCTAGTATTAAAAAAAAAAAAAAAGACTCAGTGGTAGAGTATGTTTCTATCATGTGCAACATCCTGGGTTTGCACTCCTCAGCATTACAAAATAAATAAAGAAAGAAACAGGTACAGGGCTGGGGCTGTAGCTCAGTGGCAGAGTGCTTGCCTGGCAAGTGTGAGGCACTGGGTTTGATCCTCAGCACCACATAAAAAATAAACAAATAAAATAAAGGCATGCTGTCCATCTACAACTACAAAAAAATAAAATAAAAAACAAAACAAAACAACAACAAAAAAAGAAATAGGTACAGACGAGTTAGCAAGGTTATAAAATGGATGCAAACAGGCTCACACACTGTTAGTGGGAATGTAAAATGGTACAACCACTTTATAAAAGTCTGGTGGTTCTTCAAAAGGTTGACATAGGGTTGTCATTCGACCCAGTAAGTCTACTCTTGGATACATATAACCAAAATAATTGAAATGTGTTCACACTTGCTGGGTGTGATGGCACACGCCTGTAATCTGAGCGGCTCGGGAGGATGAGGTAGGAGGATCTTGAGTTCAAACCCAGCCTCAGCAATTTAGCAAGACCTTGTCCCTAAATAAAATATGAAAAAGGGCTGGGAATGGGGCTCAGTGGTTAAGTGCCCCTGAGTTCAATCCCCCTTACCAAAAAAAAAAAAAAAAAAGAAAAAGAAAGAAAGAAAGAAAAGGAATGTGTTCACACTCACAAATGTTTATAGCAGTGCTGAGATTGTAGCTCAGTGGTACAGCACATGTGTGGGTTCAATCTCTGGTACTAGAAAAAAAAGGTTCATAGCCACATTATTCATAGTAATCAAAAGTATTACACCGATGAGTTGATAAATAAAATGTGGTCTACCTGTATAATGAAATATGATTCAGCTATTAAAAAAAGAATGAAATAGAGATATAATGTACAACATAAACTATAAAAGCATTAAGGTAAGTAAAAGAGGCCAGTTACAAAAAACTGATAAGAAATATAAGAAGAAATAAGTTGTGTCCAGTTACTAGCACAAAACTCCTAAAACTCTTGGAATTTCTAGAGTGATGAGGGTGTCTTTTGTCATACCAATGAAATAACTAGTGACTGGGAGCCCCTAGATAGCTTCAGGAGCGGGGCTGGGAACCAGAAAGATGAAGGTACAATTAAAAGGTTGGAAGTTTCAGCCCAACTTTCATTTTTTAATATATTTTTTTAGTTGTTGATGGACCTTTATTTTATTCATTTATTTATATGCAGTGCTGAGAATTGAACCCAGTGCCTCACACATGCTAGGCAAGCGCTCTACCACTGAGCCACAACCCCAGCCCTCAGCCCCACTTTTGACCCCCCACCCCCACTCTGGGACAGTAGAGGAACAGGAAATTGAGTTTATCACCAACAGTCAGTGATTATTTATTTTTATCTTTGGTACTGGGGATTGAACCCAAGGGTGCTTTTACCACTGATCTGTATCTCCAACACTTTTTTACTTTTTATTTTAAGAGAGGGTCTCACTAAATTCTGAGGCTGGCTTTGAACTTGCTGCATACATTTCCAAATTAATTGGGACCCAGTCATGACTAGTAAATCAAGCAAATCAAGAAGTCAATCCCAAGACTTTGTTTCAGTTGCTTTGGCAACGGGAGGCAAAGATAAATTAGAGGTAGGGATGGAGATTACAGTGTGTAGGAGCTGGGGTGAATGGAGACTGGGGAAAGACTAGTGAAATAAGGAACACTGACACACTCATCAAATCTAGATCTGAACTCTTCTTCCTCTACTTTGTTTTTGGAGGGAGACAAACCAGGCCGACCCAGGAACTCTAAATGTTCATGTCTAATTTACCATAGTGTTTTCACCTACCTTCTCTGGATTCTACACCATTACAACCAAGCAAGCCAGTTCTCCACCTGGACCATTAGGGAGGAAGCAGGCTGGTTTTATTTTGGAACATGAATAAATGTCAATCAACCTAGATGCCTGCCAAACTCTCTTGTGGGTCAAATATAAGAGAATATGACATAGAGGGGATTAAGAAAAAATCTGAATAAACACTTCTTTTATAATATTTATTTTTTAGTTATAGGTGGAAACAATATCTTTATTTTATATTTATGTAGTACTCAGAATCGAACCCAGTGCCTCATGCGTGCTAGTTGAGCACTTTAACTCTGAGCCACAGTCCCAGCCCCTGAATAAACACTTCTTTAATCTCTTCTGAGAATAAAAATTGTGAGCCTATCCTGGGAACTTTCTATTTAGTAATAAGATGTATAATAGTCCATGTTTTCTTTTCCTAATATTTTATTTTTATGAGTGATATACACGTAAATTTAAAAAAACAAAATAACATCAAAAGCTCAAGTGCACCTTTCCTTGCCTTCTAATCCTACTCTTTAGGAGCAATGGCATTCAATACTTGTGTTTATTATTTCTTTTATTAGTTACATATTTCTAAATAATATGCTTACTATATTAATTTCTTATTTATCAAACTTAGATATTGTTTATAACCTTGTGAATCAATCAACTTCAAGTTAGAAGTAAAACTCTCATCAGATTACTTAAATTACTATAAGTTATTAACAGGTTGAAACTATACTTTTCACAAGGGTGCTTTTGCCATCCAAGGAACATTTGGTAATATCTAGAGACAAAGTTGTCACAACTGGGTGACCTATTGATATCTCATGGGTGAAGTCTATTTAGGGATGCTGCCAATCATCTCATAATACATGGTTACACCCTCCAACCCCAACAAATTATCCAACCCAAAATGTCAATAGTGTTGAAGTTTAGAACCCCTGGGTTACAAGATCTTAGAAGGCTAACCAGGGGGAGGTGAGGCAACCCTCAGATTAGAAATTGCAGGAAGCCACTACCACCTCCACAGCCCAGGTGGGATGGCTTAGCAGGACCAGAAAATCGGGAGCCATAGAGGAGAAGCAGTTACCCAAGGCAGAGTAGGACAGAGAATCTCCTGGTTTGTCTTTCACTCCAATTCTCCAGTCTTCACCAACTACATCCCATTGGCTGAACTCACCCAAATCTAGTCATCAGGGTCTGGGAAGTAAATTTTATAGAAGTAGCCGTGAGCAATATGATCCCAGGAGGGAAAAGACAGGGAATGAATTTGAGAGCAAACAGGTAAATACCCAGCACACTCTCTCATTACCGAAGATAAGAATCAAGTTTTCAAGGGCTGGGGTTGTGGCTCAGTGGTAGAATGCTTGTCGAGCACGTGTGAGGTCCTGGGTTTGATGCTCAGCACTATATAAAAATAAATAAATAAAATAAAGGTATTGGGTCCATCTACAACTAAAAAATTTTTTTTAAAAGAATCAAATTTTATTTGATAGCCTTCCTTTTCCATATTATAAAGTCAGGTACTATTTAACAATGAAAATACAATCTGGTAAAAGAATCATTAGGCAATTTTATCATTTCGTGAACTTCTCAGAATGTGCTTATACAAACCTAGATGGTAGCCTAGATATGGCCTACCCTAAAAACTTGTACAACGTGTTACTTTGCAGAATATCATAGGCAATTGTAACACAATGGCAAGTATTTGTGTATCTAAACACAGAAAAAGTAAAGTAAGAATAGTAGGCCATGGAAATTTTTCAGTTTCATTATAATTTTATGGGACCACTGTCCTATATATGGTCTGTTGTTGACCAAAATGTCATTACAAAGCTGGGCGCAATAGTGCACACCTGTAATCTCAGTGACTCAGGAGGCTGAGGCAGGGGGATCTCAAGTTCAAAACCAGCCTAAGCAATTAGAGAGGCTCTAGGGAAATTAATGAGACTCTCTCTCTCTCTCTCAAAAAAAAAAAAAAAAAAGTCATGATGAGGTGCAAAATGGTATATTTAAAGTTTCTAACCATAGTATATTAAATAACTTACAACATGGATAAACATTGTTTATCCATGTTGTAAGTGTTGTTAATCATAATAATACTCCCTTTCTTATATGTCATTTTCCTTTTCTTGGAGTTAACGATAGCTTCTTTTTCCTTTGCCTCATTTTCTGTGTGTATATTACTAGTTATTTCCAAGTTGCCCATTATGTCTATGAAACTTCTTCAATACTGCTTTTTTTCTGGTGCATTTCATGAAATGCATTAGAAAGTCTGTGAGTTCTTTTGGTAATCTCCTTCCTAGAAAGAACCCTTTTTCCTTTAGACTCTGCCACTGCAATTTATTTTTAAAATGGGCATGTTTCTTTCTATTCCTCTCTCCCTGGTCCTCCCTGATCTCTTCCTCTGCCCTAATCTCAGGGGAAACAATATTACCTTTCTTTCACATTTTAGGCAGATTTATCTGTGCTTGAGTACACACCCACCATGGGAAGGGTACCAATTCAGACTTTGAAGATGGTACCAGAAAATCTCAGAAATTACTATCTCCCCAATTAACAAGTGAATTACAACTCTGACAGAGAACACATGGAGGTTGCCTTTGAATCACCTGTTTAAAAGCCCCCTGTTCCTGCTGATGGGCAGAATCACAGCCTCTGGGACAGGAGTTTCCTGTGTTTCTCCTTTGCTAGCAAAGCAATAAACCTTCTTCTTTCTTTCTCTCAAAAAGTAAAAAAAGAAAAGTAACTCATGCTATTAGTAAGAGAGAATAATGTTAGACGGCCAAAAAATATCAAATGTTCATCATTGTTTTAGGTTGAATTCTCAGAGCAGAAACTGAGGCAGGGATTCTTGTCCTAAAGACATGTTGACATTGTGCTTTCAGGAAAAATCTGTAAGGAGGTGAGGGAAGCAGAACAGAGCAGGGAAAGAGGCTAAAGAAAGATGGGGTTTCACGGCCTGATTCCCTGGAAAGTTCTAGAGTGTGAATGACACCAGAGGTTTCCCCTTTGAGGGGACAAACAAAACATAAAGTAGATCCCTGTTACATTTCCCCACTGTTAATTTCTACATTCCATTTCTATGGGAAAATGGGCAATGACTTCTCCAAGCTGCTTCCTGCTGAAAGAGGACAAAGTTGGGGGAAGTAACCCAAAGTTCTTGTTCTCTATCATGTGGGGTGTGGACGGTTAAGAGTGTTTGGCATCAGAGCAGTCCAGAGGTCCACAGAGGTAGAAGGCAGGTGACCGGACAAGGCATACATAGGACAAAGATTGGGCTAAGTCAGCAGTAAACAAGACAGAAAAGCATTATTTTTTTGTAAACAATTACAACAAACACAATTAGTATTTCAGCCAGTCTCTGAAAACCATGAAAACAGAAACTCAAAATCATATCAGTGAAAAAAAACAGAAGCATGAATTTCTTTTTGAATAATAACTCCCCTGTCCATTGTAGACAGTCTTGATGTGACTGTAAATCTACGTACCTGCCTTTGCATCGTGGAAGCTGTAGGGGTTCCTGGAGACTGCTGGCATTAGATGCTTCCTCTTACTGCCCAGGTACAGCAGGCCCAGGCATGTGACCTCATCTCAGCCAATTTGACACTCTCTCCTGGGATTATGAATCTTTCAGGAGTGATACAAAGAATGGTTCATTAAAATTCATTGATTTCAGCACAGACTCCTCCTGAATCTTTCTGTTCTTCCTGCCTCTTCTCCTTTCTCTTCTGCTCTTCCTCCTCCTCTACCTCTCAAAGCTCCCCTTTTTATACGTTATTTCTTGCTAAATTGGCCAGGCCGACCTTGAGCTTGTGATCCTCCTGCCTCAGCCTCTGAGCAGCTGGCATAGCAAAGCCCATCCCTGTTTCTTAACTTCTAAAGCCTTGGTTCCTATGCATTTCCAAGTTATTTGGCTGGCTAGCCTTTTGCAAAGGCCCCAAGTCTTCAGTAAATCTTCTTTTGCATAATAAAACTTGAGAGGAAACTCAAGTTCTCCTGCTTATAGAATCAGAAGTGACAGAGTTAACTAACTTTCTGGGGAAAAAAAGAAAACATCTGGGACTAGACAACTAATTCAGAAGAGTGTAGACTCAGGGCTTCTGATTCTGGTAAGGAGGAGCCTACTTGCTCAGCTTTTCTTGCTCCAGTGAAGGGGTGAGAAGTCATAGACAACCTCCTCCTCCTCCTCCTCCTCCTCCTCCTTCTTCTTCTTCTACTGGAGATTGACCTTGGGGGCACTTGACCACTAAGCCACATCCCCAGCTCTATTTAGTTTTTTTATTTAAAGACAGGGTCTCACTGAGTTGCTTAGCATTTCACTGTTGTTGAGGATGGCCTTGAACTCATGATCCTCCTGCCTCAGTCTCCTGAGCCACTGGGATTACAGGTGCGTGCCATTGGCCCGGCTATCATAGAGCTTCTTACCTGAGTAAGCTATACTTTGATCTTATGTGAGATGCTGAGCCAGTTTCTTTTCTTAGAAAGCCAGTGTCTGGCTTTCAGTTTCAAAATATACTTCTCCATCTGAAATCTCCCCTCCGCTGGCTTCCCCACTACCCCTTTCTTCTATGTTCCTGCAATAGCCCTGAAAATAGAGTGATTCAACTGCATGGAGACAGCTGTACTTCCTAATAAAAATATCTTCTGGAGGAAAAAAGCTTTCTTCTGCGTAAAAATTTTCTCCAAAAATTGTTCAGTTTTTGGATCATAGGGAAGAAAATGAGCTCAACAGAAAAACCAAAATAGATACACATGATCCAAGAGAAATCTAAAGACCACCTTCTGGTCTGAGTTACCAGGCAACTGTCTCTCTAAGGATGCTATCATTTTGATTTTACACAATAATCAGTTGCCTGAATTTCTGACTCAGGATGTCTTGGGTGATAATGAATTCATCTTTTATAAATCATAACGAAGTATAAACAAAAATTTCTCCCTTGCTGGGAATACTCATATCACTGTTTTTTTTTCCTTTCTTTCACGGTATCTTTGTTGCATGTCTTCAAAGCAAATAAGTTCTCATTTGCTTGGAGTATTTTTATTGGATCCTGATGAGAATGGGAAGGGATGGGGAACCACTTAGGACACTGATTTTTAGCTGCTTTAGCTTCTGACCTTGTGGTTATTAAGATATTCCATCTACAAGGAGCAAAAGAAAAAAATTCCACATTTCAAAACAACAGTGATGGGAAACTCAGTCTTATGCTTAGAAACAAAGTCATTGCACACAATTAAACAAACTGTTGTCAGGAAGTTAAAGAACTGGACCAAGAAAAGGTACATGGAAGAGTGTTTTATCAATATTTGTATAAAATTTCTTGCATGAACAGTTATGTATTTTGGTTCTTGTGCATAAAGTCTCAGAATTACAGAAAAATTGCATGCTGATTTTCTATTTTCTTTTTGGCTGTATCATGATATGTTACATATGGGGATCTCTATTCCCTAAATAGAGATCAGGGAATAGGAAGGTGAGGCTAGATTCTTCTTCTTCTTCTTTTAATTGTCGATGGACCTTTATTCTATTTATTTATTAACTTATTTATTTATTTATATACGGTACTGAGAATTGGACCAGTGCCTTGCACATGCTAGGCAAACGCTCTACCACTGAGCCACAAACCCAGTCCAATGAGGCTAGATTCTAAAAAAAAAAAAAAAAAACAAGGAAAGCCAAGGGTCCACTATGTGCCTCATTTCCCTTTGAATATCAAAATCTAGGCATGAACTTGACACAATGAAGATAATTTTCAATGTAATTAGAGGGGAATTATCTACAGAAGATTGGAGATTAAATAAATCATCTACCTCCAACTCTTGGTTTTATAGTGAGGGAAACTAATGCCTTGGGATGGCTATGATTTTTTTTTTTTTTTGGTACAGGGATTGAACTCAGGGGCACTCAATGATGGAACCACATCCCCAGCCCTATTTTATATTTTATTTAGAGACAAGGTCTCACTCAGTTGCTTAGCACCTTGCTTTTGCTGAGGCTGGCTTTAAACTCACGATACTCCTGCCTCAGCCTCCTGAGCTCCTGGGATTATAGGTGTGTGCCACCATGCCCAGCTGGCTGTGACTTTTTACCATCCTCCAGCTAGTTGGGCAGAGAGATGGGATCACTGTTTGGCTTGTCTTGCTCTGTGATTTATGCCTCATATTCATGTGACATTATGTGACATTCAGCTGTCAGACCTGGTTTGGCTGTAATGATGGTTAAAATGTTCAAGCCCTTATGAACCATCTGGTAAGTAGCCACTGCCTTAAACCCACGGGCACAGACGATGTCAGGATTCCATTCCATTCCCCATCCCACCAACAGCCGGCATCTGTAGCTCTTTGGCAGGTCATCTCAGGAGGGCTGCCCTTTAGCTAACCACAGGCACAGAACACCAGAAGTGCTTGGGGATTCCCTGTCCTCTAGAGTCCTTGAACAATGATTGACAGGTCTGGTGACTGGATCCTTTCTCTGGCTGAGAGAACTCTGTGGCATAATAGCATGTGCTCTGGAGCACCCCACAGGATCAAGCTAGAGCTGGCATCTGTGGGGCTTCACCTGAGCTGGCATCTGTGATGGTTTTCTGTGTTGACTTGACTAGGACACGGGGTGCCCAGATATTTGGTATTATTTGGTGTGTGTCTGTGAGGATGTTTCTGAATAAGACTAGCATTTGAATTTGTAGACGGAGTAAAGCAGATGGCCCTCCCAGGCTGTGGGTGGGGAATCATCAAATCCTTTGAGGGTATAGAGAGAAAAAAGATACAGAGGAAGAAGGAATTTTCCCCTTTTGCTTCCTGCCTGCCTGTTTGAATGGGGACATTGGTCTTTGCCCTTGGACTTATATCACACCATCAGCTCTCCTGGTTCTCAGACCTTTGGACTTGGTCTATGTCACTGGCTGTCCAGCTTACAGATAGCAGATCAAAAGACTTCTCATCTTCTGTAAGGGCACTTACCAATTCCCCTCCGATAAATCTTCCTACATCTCCATCTCTCTCTCTCTCTCTCTGTATCTATCTATACCTATATATCTTTTTGGTTCTGTTTCTTTGGCAAACTCTATTATGGCATCCTTGCTTGACTTCCTTCCCCTCATTGACTGCTTTGTTTATTTTAACAGACTTTGTTGGGAACATTTCCTTAATAAACCACTTCTGCATGAATATTCATCTGAGAGTTTCCCTCTAGGGCACCTGAGCTTATAGGAAAATTCCCCCAGACTCCATCTCTTCTCAGCCTCTCTACGGGATTCCCCCAATCTCATGATGTAATAGTTAAAGGGTTAATGTAGCTAGGCATAGTGGCACAGGCCTGTTATCCCAGGGGCTTGGGAGGCTGAAGCAGGAGGTTCACAAATTCAAAGCCAGCTTCAGCAATTTAGCGAGGCCCTAAGCAAAGGAGCAAGATCTTGTCTCAGAAACAAAACAAAACAAACAAACAAAAAACGTTAATGCCTGGCCTAGCAAGTGTTCTCCTAGAGCCTGTCCCTAGGATACTGCCATCATTTATTTTGAATAGTCAGTGCCCGTGCCATAGCGAGTATTAATTTTATTCTCTCTCTCTCTCTCTCTCTCTCTCTCTCTCTCTCTCTCTCTCTCTCTCTTTTGGTGGGGCTGGAGATTGAACCAAGGGCCTCATGCATGCTAGGAAAGCATTCTACTACTGAGCTATACCTCCAGTCATGTAAGTATTTCCAATATCAAACCTGAACCTGAACCTATTGTAAGTGTTAGAACTGTATAATGTAGAAACTAGCTGGAGTGTCCACTCTGGTCCCTTCACCAAAATTGCATAGTTTCTGGGAAGACTCAGATATATAGGGGCAGGCTCCCCTCAGGCGTATTTGAGTCACAGGAACC
Organism: Spermophilus citellus; assembly: GCF_964194105.1. Taxonomy (NCBI): domain Eukaryota; kingdom Metazoa; phylum Chordata; class Mammalia; order Rodentia; family Sciuridae; genus Spermophilus; species Spermophilus citellus. The sequence goes on from NC_138184.1 coordinate 30,313,918, forward strand.
TGCTACTCTAGCTATAGTTAATTGGATGAGGGAGGAATAGATTCTTTATCTCAGGCTGATGAGGTTCTCTTCCCCAGTAACTTTAGGCATGAATTGTGTATGGGACACAGTAGTTGGGACTTGTTGAGGCTGAGTCACCAGAATGGCATTATCATCCTAAAAAGTTCACAAATGCTTGATCCTGCTCTATCTAGGGCTTGGGTGTTTAACTCTTCCAGTTGTAGCTTTCCAATAAATTTCTATTTTTGTTTGTATTTTCAAGAGTAGCTTCTCATTTTGCAAGGGAGGAGGTACTGGGAATTGAACTTAGGGGCACTCGACCACTGAGCCACAACCCCAGCCCTATTTTATATTTTATTTAAAGACAGGGTCTCAGTGAGTTGCTTAGCACCTCACTTTTGCTGAGGCTGGCTTTGAACTTGCCATCCTCCTGCTTCAACCTCCTGAGCCACTGGGATTACAGGTTTGTGCCACCATGTCCGGCTAGCTTCTCATTTTTTATAGCACAAAGACCCTTGGTTAAAGTGCTTATATTAACATCTGTAACCGAGCACTATTTGTCTGTTTTGCTCACGGTCTTCTGCACCTAACACAGTGCCTGGAATGGATTAGACAGCCATTACATATTTGCTGCCTTAATAAACAGCTCTGTGGAGGAAACAGAAGAGTACATGGCATAATACATATGATTCAGGTCCATACATGGGGTTGACAATGAGAAAATAAAGACAGTAGATTGATAGTATTAAGACTGTGTTCCTTTTGACAGGAACAAGACCACTGGCCTGTATATTTCAAAAATGTTAAGGTCATAAAAGATTTTAAAAATAAAAGTAGCTGAGGAATTGTTACAGATTGAAAGAGACTAAGATGTGTGATCGTGGATCAAATTATAGAAGGAGATTACTAAAAAGGATATGATTGAGTAATTGGAGATCAGAAAACTTTTAGCTATGACTCTTTTAAGCAAAATATTCAATACAGGGAATTCAGTGCTTAAAACTCTATTAGGAGACATGGGGAATAGGTGCTAGATGGCATCTCCAGAAATGACTCTAAGAACATGATAGGATTGATTTACTAAGGGAACAGTTATCTCCATCACAAAGGGGGGAAACAGGGAGCTGCCACTGGAACTGTGGGCTCATAATTTACCTTAGAAGCAGCCCAAGTATGAGGGTGTTGCTACTGCCACACTTGTTGGCTCCAGAGTGGTGCTGCTCCTCCTACATCTGCATAGCTAAAATAAATAAATTGAATTTTAAGACTCTGCATCCTGTTAGACCACTAGACCTATGGACACCAAAGCACTTTTAGTCATTCTCCTGACCATACTCAGCTGCAGAAACTGCAGAAACAGTTAGACCTGACTTTGCCTCATCATCACCTTCCAGATCTCATGTGAGTGAATCTGACTGCCTGCACTTTGATTGCATCCAATTCCCTAGCTGCAATTGTGTCTGAGAATACAGTTTTTAGTTTTCCAGTCTTTATAGTCACACTAAAGGATAAAATGGATGTTAGGTATTGTTCAGTCATTCTGTTGCTCTTAGAAGCACAACTTTGACATGGTTTGTAAATCTTTTCATGTTCTGGCTCTATCTACCTCTTGACCTTATTTCTCCCCAGGACCTCTTTTCTCTCTTTCAGTCTTTCATATGTGCCAACCTTCCACCATGTGGCCTTTGTACATGCCATTTTCATCATGAAATATCATTCACCCTACCTGATCCTCTTGACCTACTTTATTCTTCTCTTGCCTTTGGCTTTCAACCCCAGTGTTACTTAAATTTGGAAACCTTTTTATGCTCCTCACCTGCTGGTCAGGCATCCTAGCTATAGGATCTCATAGCATCTTATAACTTTCCTGTGTTAGTCAGCTTTCCATTAGTGTAACAAAACACCTGAGAAAAATCAACTTATAATGAAGAAAGATTTATTTTGGTTCATGGTTTTAAGGGTTCATGGTTGGTTGGCCCTATCATGGCAGAAGCAAATGGTAGAGTACTCTGGTTTACTTGATGGTGGCTGGGAAGCTGAAAGACAGAAGAAGGGGCCAAGGTCCTACTATCCCCTTTAAGGGCACATCCCCAATGACCTAACTTCCTACCACTAGGCCACACCTCCTAAAGATCCCACCACTTCCCAGCAGCGCCATCTGCTGGTGTCCAAGCTTCAACACATGGATCTTTGTGGGAGCATTTAAAATTCAAACCATAATATTTCCTTTGTAGACAGTTGCCACATTGCAATGGTATCATTGCTTGTCTGATCACTTCCTTAATAATTGCTCTTCCACTAGGGTGTAGTCCCCTTGATGTCAAGGACCTTAACTGACTCTGCTCCCCATATTTCAAAAGTATAGAGAAGAAACTCAATTCCCTTTGGGGAGAAAGACTGAGAGAGAGGGTAGAGGAAGTGTCTTATGCTTTATTTTATCTCTTTCTGATCTCTTTTTACCATGTACATGTATTTTTATTTTAATCTTAAAATGTGTAATAGAATTTTTTTTGAGGATTTTTTTCCACTGGAGTAATCTGGTTTCAGGACTAGAATTAGAGACATTTTATTTTCATTATTTATTTATTTATTATTTATATATGACAGTGGAATGCATTACCATTCTTATTACACATATAGAGCACAATTTTTTGTATTTCTTTATCAAATTTTCTCCTCAGCTCATTTATCTCATGGCATACGTTTGTTTTAGAAATATAAAACATTCAATATACTAATTAGTGTTAAGTAGCTTTAAGGTAAAAAATAAAACAAAGGAGTAAGTGAAACCAAATTGGTATATTCACACTAATTTGTGTCTTCATACCTGTACTTTGGATAATAATGATCATCCCATTCTGCCATCATTAATAACCCCATGCTCCCTCCCTTTCCCCCAACCCTTCTGCCTATCTAGAGTTCGTCTATTCCTCCTGTGCTCCCGCTCCCTATCCCACTATGAATCAGCCTCCTTATATCAAAGAAAACAGTTAGTGTTAGTTTTTTGGGATTGGCTAACTTCACTTAGCATTATCTTCTCTAAAATTCCATCCATTTACCTGCAAGTGCCATGATTTTATTCTCTTTTATTACTGACTAATATTCCACTGTGTATAAATGCCATATATTTTTTTATCCTTTCATCTACTGAAGGGCATCTAGGTTGCTTCCACAGTTTAGCTATTGTGAATTGTGCTGCTATAAGCATTGATGTGGCTGTGTCCCTGTAGTATGCTGTTTTTAAGTCCTTTGGGCATAGACTGAGGAGAGGAATAGCTGGGTCAAATGGTGGTTCCATTCCCAATTTTCCAAGAAATCTTCATACTGCTTTCCATATTGGCTGCACCAATTTGCAGTCCCACCAGCAGTGTGTGAGTGTACCTTTCTCCCCCATCCTCGCCAACACTTTTGTTGTTGGCATAATAGCTGCCATTCCGACTAGAGTGAGATGAAATCTTACAGTGGTTTTGATTTGCCTTTCTCTAATTGCTAGTGATGATTAACATTTTTTCATGTATTTGTTGATTGATTAAACATCATCTTAGAGATGTTTTAAATTCTTAGAAGTTGAATGTCAAAATTATATTAATTTCCAGTATACTTATTGGGATTGCCTAAGAGGAGCTTTCAATATAAAATTCTAGAACACATAGAATTTTTATGGGAATAATTCTTTTTTTTAAATATTTTATTAGTTGTTGATGAACCTTTATTTATTTATATGTGGTGCTTAGAATCGAACCCAGTGCCTCACACATGCTAGACAAGCATTCTACCACTGAGCCACAGCTTCAGCCCAGGGAATCATTCTTATTGAAACAGATACTTTTCTAAAGCTAAATACTTCAAAAAGTAAGAATCCCTGTTAGAGAAAATTGTTGATTGATGCTATATGCGGTTCACTTATGTAACTCAAAATTCTATTAGTAAAACAATAACAATAACCTTCCACATTAAGTGCTGATATTGTTTTTTCTTTACTATACTTTCTCCTTACTCTGTGGTCAATACATTAAAAATAATTAAAAGCTAAAGTAAAAATAAGTGAATTTAATTACACCTATTCTAACACTTTTCTCTATTAGACCCTTTGAAAAGCAATCTACGTAGACACTAGTACATGCAGGGTGACTCAGGAAGGCAATAATGAAACTGTGTAATGTACTTAATAATCTTGCAAGTAGAAACATGTGTTCCGTTCTGGTGTGACTAGTCATTAAATCGCAATTCCAGGGAACATCAGGGAAGGACTTAGAACTTTCACTCAAATAATAGGATAAAAATTTGGGCACTTCTTTTCCTGAGAAGCATTGCTCATGTCAAAACACCCCTTTGGCCTGAGCCTAGTAGCTTTTGTTAAGAGTTGATAAAATGAAAGGAATGGAGATTATCAGACATACCCAGGGCTGTCCTCTGAACTGGAATGCCAAAGGCTGTAGAATTAAAACAAAACAAAACAAAAGCAACCCAAGAACATTCTAGAGCCAAAGCTTTTGTTGAATCTTGAAATTAGGAGAAAACCTGGGGGTCGTTAATCTTGTCAGAAGTCTACCAGTTCAGAAACTTCTTCCATGATATCCCAGCCAGAGACTCTTCTTATGCCCATGGAAACAGGTAATGCTTAAAGAAAACAAGATAAATAATCAGACGTTAACGATTAACATTTACGTCCTTTAACAAATTGATCTAAGGGATCATAAAAAATTGGAATTTGGAGGACTGCTTGGGAGCTTTCAATTGAGAATGAAGGCCTCCAAGAATCCGGTGAAATTATGTCTTCCTTTTCTGTCCCCATTGTGCTGAATTTCAACGTTGCCTGAGTATGTGGACTCTGCAGAAAGACCAAACTTCCACTTTTCCTGCTTCTGTTTATATTTTTTTCTTTATCAAATTTTCTCCTCAGCTCATTTATCTCATGGCATACGTTTGTTTTAGAAATATAAAACATTCAATATACTAATTAGTGTTAAGTAGCTTTAAGGTAAAAATAAAACAAAGGAGTAAGTGAAACCCTAAAAAACAAAAACAAACAAAATGAAATTTAGGACGCCTCTGAAATTCGTACCAGGTTGGTAAATCCACATTCTGAGCTAATGAAATGAACTATTTGAGCATCAGCTTTGATTTCCCCCATCACTATAATCATTACTTCATTTATTTCCTTTTTTTTTTTTTTTTGGTAGTTGTAGGTGGACAGCATGCCTTTATTTTATTTGTTTCATTTTTATGTGGTGCAAAGGATTGAACTCAGTGCCTTACACATGCTAGGCAATGCTCTGCCACTGGGCTACAGCACCAGCCCTTTGCTTTAATTTCTTAGCAGTGCTATACTTTGTACTTCCCACTGCCCAGTTGGGGTCTTTTAGGTTAAGAATTGGAGCAATTGCAACTTGGGAATTTTCCTTCATTTTGCAAAACGAAAAGAGGAGGACTTTGCTCAAGACATAGTTCTTTTTTATACAACTAAAATGAACCAGTCTTATAAGTAAGAAGTAAATTTGAGGATCTAAGTTAATGAATTAGTTATATGTGCTGTTGCTACAGTTCTTCCCAAGCATCTTGAGAGAGAGAGTCGAGTTTTACCTCCAGGAATCAGGTTGTTGCCATCATCACAGAAAATCAGGCCAGCAGCAAGGGTGTTCTCATCCATTAAAACAACTGGTTTTGCTGGTGGCAGCTTCTGCTGAATCATCAGTAAAATTTAAACAACATGTGGGTGTAACTTGTAAGAATCAAAACAGGCAGAAACCCAGAGAAAAAGTTTGGAAAATTCTGTTTTCTGGTTGTCGGCAGAGCTATCTGTATTTTTTTTGAGGGAGGGGGGGAGTAACATCAGTCACTGAGCCACATCCCCAGTCCTATTTTTAAAAGATATTTATTTTTAGTTGTAGTTGCACTAAATACCTTTATTTCACTTATTTATTTTTATTGGGTGCTGAGGATCGAACCCAGGGTCCCGCACATGCCAGGCGAGCACCCTACTGCTGAGCCTCCCCAGCCCTATTTTGTATTTTATTTAGAGACAGGGTCTCACTGAGTTGCTTAGCACCTCACTTTTGCTGAGGCTGGCTTTGAACTCGGGATCCTTCTTCTCAGCCTCTGGAGCCACTGGGATTACAGGCGTGTGCTACCGGCCCAGCTGTAGTTTTTTTCAAGTGGTTTAAGAGTTCAAGCAAAACAGAGTAAATCCTTAATTAATTAATTAATTAATTAGTGGTTTAGGGGATTGAACCCAGGGGTGCTGTACCACTGAATTATATTCTCAGCCCTTTTTATTTTATTTTATTTTATTTTATTTTGAGCTAAGTTGTCCAGGCTGACTTGGAACCTATGATCCTCCTGCCTCAGCCTCTAGAGTTTCTGAAATTACAGGCAAGTATCATATCACCATACCTGGCCCAGAATAAATCCTTTAAAAGGATATGCAGGTATTGCAGTTTAATTAGGAGGTCTGGAAAAGCCAGAAGCTTAGGAAGGGAGTATAGGGACCCAAAGAATAGCTGTGTGTGTGTGTGTGTGTGTGTGTGTGTGTGTGTGTGTGTGCGTGTGTGTAGGAGAAGAAAATTCATAAGAACTCTGCAATGTTTTCTTTTTTCTGCTATTTGAGAAGAATCTGTGGCAACGGTGTCACATGAACTTAAAAACAGAAAACAAAACTGGTGAAAGACACCTCAACATCAGAGGGTGTGTCAGGGAATGAGAAAGAAGCTTTCTTTTCACGCTTCTGATGCATGACCTCATTTTGCCTGGGGCGACTCAAGTATGTCCATTTAATCAGAGATCTCAGGGAGCACATCCACTGACATGGCTGTTATTATATCTGGAACTGTGAAAACACAGCCACATCCTCACTGGGAGTATGGAAAAGCTGAAGCCAGCAGGCCCTTGCTTAGCTGAATCTTGCGTAGTCTGCTTAGTCTCTGGATTCCGTCCCTGCAATAGCAAGGCTCTGCGCTGCTTTTAGAGGCCAGCTCCGTACCAGATACTCTGCTAAGCCATCAGACTCACAGTGGCATAAATTCTCCTTGACAGTTCAGTGAAGCAGATATGATCTCTACCCCCGTTTTTACATGTGGAAACTGGGTCACAGACAAGTTAAATGACTTGGCAGAGACCACACAGTAAATGGAAAGCAGAGTTGGACACAGCTCTCTCTGACCCCACATCCAGGCTCTTGACTGTTCAGGGATTCCTGGAAAAAACAGAGATGTCTGCTGGCTGTGAGCTGCAGGAAGATGTCCTTCGCCTGTCGTTTCCTTCCCATACTACTTAATAGCATTTCCTTGCTAAGTGTGACGGTTAATTTTTGTGTGTCCACTTAACTGGGCTAAGGGATGTCCCGATGGCTGATGAAACCCTATTTCTGAATGTGTTTGGGAGGGTGTTTCCAGAAGATATTTGGGTCAGTAAATCAAATAAAGAAGATCCACCCCACAAACGTAGGCAGACATTAGACAATCCACTGAGGATCTGAATAGAACCAAAGGGTAGAAGAAAGACAAAATCTCTCTCTCCTTGATCTGAGTCATCCATCTCCTGTCCTCAGACATCAGAGTGCCTGGTTTTGGGGACTTCAGACTCAGACTGAATTACAACATTAACCTTTTCTGACAGTAGAAGATTGTGGGGCTTTTTTTTTTTTTTTTGGTTTTTATAATTTATGAGCCAATTTTCATAATAAATATCTATACACAACTATATAATAACTTGGCCAGTATGTGTGTGTGTGTGTGTGTGTGTGGGGGGGTGTGGGTGTCCATGTCCTGTTGGTTCTGTTTTTCTGGAGAACCATAAATAACACTCTGACCATGGCTCCTACACCAGCAATAGCAGCAGCAGCAGCAGCAGCAGCAGCAGCAGCAGCAGGAGCAGTGGTAGTAATGTCTCCTGGGAGCTTCCGTAGACATGCAGAAGCTAAGATACCACCCTGGACCTGCAGAACCAGAATCTGCTCTTCCAAGCTTCAAAAACACTGATCACCTTCTTCACTGGTACATTTATTACAGATTTTTAATAATGTGCAAATTACGGTGTGGTTGATAGTAACTCTGAGAAATCATTCTTGCGTCTGTCACCAAATGCTTGGTTTTCAGAGGAATAGTCATCTCTACTAGCCCTTTGCTACACCAGAAATTCCTATTAAAAGACTAGGGGAGCCAGGCTTAATGGCAGGTACTGTAGTCCTGGCTATGTGTGGGAGGCTGAGGCAGAAGGATCACTTAAACCCAGGAGTGCAAGGCCAGTCTGGGCAACATAGTGAAACCCCAGCTCAAAACAACGGCAACCGAGACAAAAAGTAGGGAGAAGAAATAAGGAAGTGTTTTAAAAAGTTTTGCTGAGTAGGGTTCAGGGAGCTGAGTAGTACAAGGTAATGCTAAATATTAACACCTAAGAAGATTAGCCCAGATTGTGGGTGGAGGATTCTCATTGGGTTAAAGGTCACTTACTCACAAATCTCTTTAGTTCACGGAGCCTCAAACAGTCTGTGAGGAGGGGCCTAATAGTGGAAGGGACCGGGCAGGAGGCCAGGAAGAAGGGCACAGTTGTGAGGACCTCTTCTGGGGTGTGAGCTCTGTTTCTTCTGCCTTAAGAGGTAACCAGTTATGGGAACTAGGCTTTGAGAGGTTTCTAGAGAGTGTCAAAGTCAAACAAGAAATGTACACAGGCGTCTCCAGCAAAGGAACTTTTATTTGGGAATAAAGACTAGGATTGAAATCCAGGACACACATGGACAGGCCAGGGTGGCCTCTGGGATACAGGGAGAGCAAAGGAGAAGTTGAGGGCTTTATCGTGACAGAGAAGTCTGCACAAGTTGTTGGGAATGAAAGCTCAACCAGCACTTTTGTTGCTTGAGGGATCTGGCAAGCCCTGAGGTCAGAGTTGGCAGTTCTGTCGTCAGTTCCTAAGTAAAAACAGTCTTTTTAAAAAATTTGTTCTTTTGAGGTACACATGACAGTAGAGTGTATTTTCACTTATGATACACACATGGAGTATAACTTATCCTAATTAGGATCCCATTCTTAAAATAGTCTTAAGATAGGGCAGGCTGTTTTGGGGGGCTGGTTCTGTGAGAGAGTTCCTGGAGCTGGCATTGGAGACCTGAGTATTTACTCTTCTTTCCCATGGTCCCTCGACCCCACTCAAGTGGGCTGTGACAGATCCAAGTTAATTTTGTTTTTGTTTTTGTTTTAATTTCTTAGTTGTAGGTGGACACAATACCTTTATTTATTTTTATGTGGTGCTGAGAATCGAACCCAGTGCCTCCCACATACTGGTCAAGTGCTTTACCACTGAGCTACATCCCTAGCCCCCACCCCCCTGTCCATTTTGTACAAAGAATTTTCACAAGGGGAAGTTGGATGAACATGGGGAGGGTTTCTTGAAGCTCCAAGTTTTTGGAGAGAATAAAAAGTTACTATGCCATGAGAGGTAAGAAGAGAAAGAGTAAACTTAAAATCAAGCCCAGAGGTTGGTAAAGCGGAAAAAAAAAAAAAAAAAAGCCAAGATGGAAGGGGGTGGGAGAAGAAATTCTGCATGCCCACAACCATACAACAGAATCAACAATATCAATTTTTTTCCCAGTGGGATTGCATTTTTTTGGTCTTTTCCTTCAGATTTAAATACCTTTGGGACTTAAAATCAGCTACAGGGATGCAGCCACATCAGTGTTTATAGCAGCTCAATTCACAATAGCTAAACTGTGGAACCAACCTAGATGCCCTTCAACATGGATAAAGAAAATGTGGCACATATAACAATGGAATATTACTCAGCCTTAAAGAAGAATTAAATTATAGCATTTGCAGATAAATGGATAGAACTAGAGAAAATCATGGTAAGTGAAATAAGCCACCCCCCCCCAAATAAAAGCCCAATGTTTTCTCTGATCAGCGGATGCTGTTCCATAGTGGGGCTGGGGGATAGGGAAGAATTAAGGAACTTTGGTTTGTGTAGAGGGAGTGAGGGGAAGGGTTAGGCTATGGAATGGGAAGGACGATAGAAAGAGAGATATTATTACCCTAACACTACCGGAGTGACTCTGAACCATGTACAGCCAGAGGATTGAGAAGTTGTCCTCCATTTGCATACAATATGTCAAAATGCATTCTACTGTAAAATTAATAAATAAATTAATTAAAAAATAAATAGATACCTTTGGGTCCAACTTTTGGTTCCTTGGAAGTCTAAATCCACATTCCCCCCCACCCCACCCCTGCTCTCAAAAAAAAAAAAAAAAAAAAAAAGAACTGAGGATGTAGCTAAGTAGTAGAATGCTTGTTTAGCATGTATGAGGCCCTGGGTTCAATCCCAAGTACTATGGAAAAAAAAAACCAATAATGAAAAAAAAAAAAAGTCCTCCTGAAGATTTCTTCAGGTTTCCAGGACCTTACTTCTGTTAGGTTTACAATTTACATCTCTTTCTAGTGTTTGAGTCTTTTCCATGAAACTCCATGCAGTAATGCCAGTATAATTTACAATTCAAAACACAGAATGATCCTACCTGGGAGGAATTACATCCTGCTAATTTTACAGATAAGCAAGGAAATAATGGTTCAGAGAAGTTAAGAAATTAGACCAAGGCCAGATAGCCAGTAAACCAAGAAGAGAGGATTTGAATTCACTTCTGCCTGGTGCAAGGGAGGTTTGTTACAATGGTAGCTCCCAGTGACCTGCCCCTATTGGTGCTGATGCCCCTGTGTTCCTACCCCTGAATCTAGTCTATCCCTGTGACTTTCAAGAAATGCCCTTGAGTTCCAAGTTTCACTGGGAGTCAAGAGCTGCTTTGCGTGTGGGTTTTGTTTTTTGTGGTGCTGAAGGTTGAATTCAGGGCCTTGCACATACTAGGCAAGTGCTCTATCAGTGAGCTACATCCCTATCCCTTCCAGAGCTGCTTTGCAAGAAGGCAGACTATTCCACCAGAAGGACCTCACAGGGAGGGAAAGGAAACCACACAGAGACCTGGCATCTGATTGACAACTTAGGCTGAAGCCCAAGACACATGACCCCAATGTAATGAGTCTCACTCTTTGCAGTCATTCTAAGGCATCAGATCTGTTGGACATTATACTCCAGCATACATTACTTAGAACGGAGATTGGGGACCTGTACCTTGTTCATATTCCTGCCCATGGAATTGTTGAAAATAATAAATTGATGGTTTTAGTTTTAAACCATCAAGTTTTGATGAAGCAGTAATTTATATATATATATATATATATATATATATATATATATATATATATATATATATCAACAACAATAACCCACACACTATTGTTCTGTGACTGAGGAAAAAGAATAAATGATGAGTTTATAAAGTCCCTGAACAGGGGAGAAAGAAAGTGGGGGTCAGAGTGGGTTAAAGAGGATTGTTTGGGGTGGACTATAAGGGTAGAGAGAGGAAAAGAAAAAAGGAGTAAGTATACAGACCTCTAAGTAGGGTAGACAGGAAATAACAGAATTTTAAACCTTAGGCAAATACTTGTGCCAGGTAGCATTTCTGGCCCAGAGCAAATCTTTACAATATAATTAATACAAATAAATGGAAAAGAAAAGATAGAAAGTAGTCTGTTTTAAATAATTTGAACAAGAAGGTAAAAGACCAAGATGTTTCCAATGGCAATCTCTAGGTGGTGGGATTACAAATAATGTTTTATTAGTTTTGTATTCTCTTCCAGTTTTCCTATATAATGAGTTTTTGGGGTTTTTTTGTACCAGGGATTGAACTCAGGGGCGCCGACCACTGAGAAACATCCCTAGCCCTATTTTGTATTTTGTTTAGAGACAGGGTCTCACTGAGTTGCTTAGTGCCTCGATTTTGCTGAGGCTGGCTTTGAACTCATGATCTTCCTGCCTCAGCTTTCTGAGCTACTGGGATTACAAGTGTGCGCTACCACATCCAGCTCTACAATGAACTTTTTAATTTTTCAAGATTTTAATATTGAAATAAAACTGCAAACAACCAATAAAAAATAATAATAATAAAAAAAGAAATAAAACTGCATAGAATTTTAAAAGTCTTGGGCCGGGATTGTGCCTCAGTGGTAGAGCGCTCGCCTAGCATGGGCGGGACCCAGGTTTGATCCTCAGCACCACATAAAAATTAAGGCATTGTGTTGTGTCCATCTACACCTAAAAAATAAATATTAAAAAAAAGAACCTTTAAAAAAAATAAAAGTCTCACGTGTACAAATGGCACAGAAAATCTCTAATCCTCTGTCCACCTTTCCTCTCCTCATCTTGTACCCTACAGGTAACCACTTTCAACTATTTCTGGTTTTAGTTCTTTTTTTAGTTAAGTACACATCCCTAAAAATGTGCTTATACTTCCATTACTTGTTTTTAAAAAATATCTTGAAGTTGTCAATGGATATTTTATTTTATTTATTTATATGCAGTGCTGATGATCAAACCCAGGGCCTCACACATGCCAGGCAACACTCTACAACTCCAGCCCTCCATTACTTATTTTATAATCCTGAAGCATCTATTGATTCTCTGCTACAAAATTCTTATTATTTATTCAAAAATGTGTTTAACACCTACAACGTGCAGGCACTATTCAGGTACTAGTGAAAAGGTAGAGAATAATAAGAGTTCCTGCCATTTTAGAGGATATGTTTTAATAAAGGAAGATGACTGGTGGAAAACAAAGAAATAAATAGGATAATGTCCAATAGTAAAAAGTACTATGAAGAAAATAAAATAGGGTTTAGGACAGAAGGATGGAGTGTATCACCCTAAAATTGGCTGTAACAGCATCTCCCATCTCATATGCTCATCTAGAATATTGCCACTTGTCTATCAAGAGATGGAGCTTAGTGGTAGGGATGTAGCTCTGTTGGTAGAGTGCTTGCCTCACATGTACAAGGCCCTGGGTTCGATCCCCAGCACAAAAGGGGAAAAGAAAAAAAAAAAAAGATGCGGAGCTTATTTTCCTTACCCTTGTATTTGGGTGGTTTGATGACTTACTGTAACCAGTAGAACATGGCAGAAGCAATGCTGTATGAACTCCAAGGCCAGGCCATAAAAGGCAACGGAGCTTTCCTTAGTTGCTGGAATATTTGCCTCTTGAAACTTTCAGTGGCCACGTAAATGGTCCAGCTGCCCTGAGGGGGCAATGCTGTGTGGAAACTCAAACTAACACCTAAACAAACCATAGAGGCCCTGAAACTACAAGAAGAGGTTCCCAGCCAGTCCCCAAGGGATCCAGCCCCATGCTGTTCCTCTCAGCCACCATCTGACAACTGAGACCTCAATGGTGAAAAGAAGCCTGCCATACAAGGATCTGGAGATAACATGGTCCAAGCAGAGGAAACTGCAAGTAAAAATGACCTGAGTTAGGAATGAACTTCATGCTGGTCATGGTGGTACACACTTGTAATCTTGGTGACTTCGGAGGCTAAGGTCAGAGAATTCAAGTTCACTCTAGTCTGAGCAACTTAGTGAGACCCTGTCACAAAATAAAATTAAAAGGGCTGTGGTAGAGGGGATGTAGCTCAGTGGTAGAGTGCTCCTGGGTTCAATCCCCAATACCACCAGAAAAAAAATGAATTTTACACCAATAGACAAGATAGACAAATACAGGAAAGCCCAAAGCAGTTTCATTCATAATAGTCCCAAACCAGGAACAACCCAAATGTTCATCAACTGAAAAATGGATAAACTCTGATTTAGTCATACAATGGAAAAATCACATTGCAATAAAAAATTAACTAACTATAATGCACCAATAAAAATACGGGAAAAAAAGAATTTGGGATATTACATTGATTAAAGAAAAAAAAAAAGAATGAACTGCTTGATGCAGTGGTGCATACTTGTAATTCCAGCAATTTGAGAGTCTGGGGAAGGAGGATTGCAAGTTCAAGGCCAGCCTGGGTAATTTAGAGAGAATCTGTTAAAAAAAAAATTGCTGAGGATGTAGCTGGGTGATACAGCACCCCTGGGTTCAATTCTGTTCAATGAAAATAAACAACAAAATATTAACTACAAAGATGTGCAGCAATGTAAGTGAATTTCATTATGTTTGGTGAAAGGAGACAAACATACTAGTATAAACTTTTTAAAAAATTTGTTCCAATGGAATGCATTTCAACTCATTGTATACAAATGGAGCACAGTTTTTCATTTCTCTGGTTGTACATGAGGCAGAATCACACCATTCATGCAATCATACAGGTACAAAGGGGAATAATGTCCATCTGTAGTACATACTTTTAAATTTCACTTACCTGAAGATCAAGAACAAACAAAACAGATGGATGATGCAGAAGTCAGAACAGAAGCTACTTCTAAGAGGAAGTGGATTGATGAGAAAGAAGCACGAGGGAATTTTTTGGAGTGCTGGCAATGTTCTACATCTCAATCTGGGTGATGGTTGTTCTGATATACACACGTGTAAAAATTCATCAAGCTGTTTACTTAAGATTATGCAATGCATGCATATCATTGCATATATTCCATATCTCAATTAAAAAAAAAAACACAGGGAGTGTTCATTTGGTTTGGCTTTTCTATCTCCTCCCTGCACTGGTTGGTTATCTTTCAGCCTTCAATCATTTACTTACCTCTGTGCTTGTTCCCTCAACTTCTGACAGTACTCCTGATCTACCAAAGACGAACACACAGTGCTGCTGAGCCTTCTTCCCCCTTTTCTCAAGCCCCCCTGCTCTCCTTTCAAATTTTCTCAGCTGTCCTTTGACTTTTCCATTTCTTAGGCTGATAATACATTTTATAGGTTGATAAAATACATTTCTTAAGTTGATAAAAATAAATAAATACCCAGAAGGCTTCATTATGGTTACAAAACATTCATTCTGTTTTGTAACCATAATGAAGCCTTCTGGGTATTTATTTATTTATTTTTTCTGTATTAGTGATTGAAGTCAGGAGCTCTCTACCCCTGAACTACATCCCTAGCAGGGTCTTGCTAAGTTTCGAGGCTGCTCTCGAACTTGCGATCCTCCTACCTCAGCCTCCTGAGTAGCTGGGGTTATAGGTGTGCACCATCATGCTTGGCCTGGGTTTTGTTTTTAATTTATTCCTCAATATTAAAATTCAAAAAAATAGAGTCCACATTATGACGATGATATAAATATTGCCCCTGACTAGACTCAAATGAAATGCCAAAACTATATTTCCTTGACAACAGGTCAAATGTCTCTTTATCACTTAAGCATATTTTTAGTATTCAAATAAAAATTTCCCTTTGTTTCTGCATCAGTCAGCTATTGCAGTGTAACAAATCACCCCCAATTTGGTGGTTTAAAACAAAAACAATCTGTTATCTCTCACCAGTCTAGGGTCAGCTGAGTAGTTCTGTGGCTCTAGGTCCGCTCCCATGTCTGCTGGACTGTGCTGAACACTGGCCAATCTCAGATTATCTTGTGGTAACTGGCTTAGTCTTCCTCTGCTGTTTTTCATATCATTCTAGCTTTTTTTTGCAGTACCAGGGATTGAACTCAGGGGTCCTCAACCACTGAGTCACATCCCCAGGCCTATTTTGTATTTTATTTAGAGACAGTTCTCACTGAGTTGATTAGTGCCTCGCCATTGCTGAGGCTGGCTTTGAACTCGTGATCCTCCTGCCTCAGCCTCCTGAGCCACTGGGATTACAGGCATATGCCAGCCCATTTAACTCCTTCTAGCATGTTAACCAACATTTGTTCTCATGGGGGCAGCAAAGCTTTGAGAGAAAGTAGAAATTTTGCAAGCCTCTTTTCATGTTTTCCTCTTGCATAATTTGCCACTGTGCTATTGGCTGAATGGAGTCTCTCGGCCAAATACAATTGAGGTGTTGGTGGGGAGTCTACCAAAGGGTGTGGAGACAGGGCTACCATTAATGCTATCAGTGTACTATACTTAAACTATCAAATTTTCAAAATTATACATTTTCTTTGTTTGATAGTTCTTGTACATTTATTATTTATTTCCTGGTGTTTCTAAGTGGCCTTTTTTTTTTTTTTTTTGGCTGTTGAGAGAAGGAACACATACTTTCTTCACTACATGACTACTTATCCCTTTTTTTTCCCTGTTGTTTGGAATTTACTCCATGCTTCTTGAAAGCATTCTTTATTTAAAATATGTTTCTTCAAAGTTTTTAGATTACATGATTGTGTATGCTGCATTTTACATTTTATTGGACATTTTACCCCACTGAGTGGTAAAAAGGACAGAGGCTACAGTTGAAATTTGTTTATGAAGGTATTTTGGTTTTGCTTTTCTTTAATTGCCTCACTTAAAAAAAAATGGGTCCACTGTTAAAACCAAACGTGTATGTATGTGCAGCTTTACATTTTATTTTACATGAAGCATGTGATTAGGAAAACTTGTTTTCTCCTCAAGCCTCAGGATCTATCAGAAGAGAAGTTTTTTCATAGCTCAAGTTGTGCATGAATTACTGAACATTTTTCTCTACTTTTCTTCATGAAAGATACATGCTTTGGTACTCTTCACTGAAAGTTGAAAATATTTCTTCTTATCCCCTTTTGTGCCTTTTTATTTTGCCAACCTTGTTTTTAGAAACGATATTACTAATGACATTTTACAAATTGAAATATTTTAATTTGAATATAGTAGTTCCCTAAAAATACAATTCTACAAAAACTTTGCAATTTTATTTGTTATAATTTTAATAAAATTAACATGGAATCAGTTAAGAAGGAAACATATATAGTAGCAAAGTGCTTTTGGAACTGTTTGAATGTGACCAAATGTGGTTCTAGTTGACTAGTGTTCACTTTGGTTTATATCAGCTCTTCAGATAAATCCACCATGAGACTGCAAGAAACTGTAAATGGTCTCTCAACCCTACTTTCTGATTACACACTATCTCCTGCTAGGGGAAAAAATTAATAATAGTGAAGAACTGACAAACTTGAAAAAAGAAAACAAAAATTGAATGCCTATAATGCCATAGTGCCACTTTGGTAGAGTCTTAACTTTAAAACATGAATTGCCTGGCAGAAACCTGTCAGTAAGTATTTCTTTGTATTGCCTTTGTGAGTTTATTATGAAAATGCTGCAAGTCACATTGAATGAAAAAGACCCAAATTATTGTTTATAAAAAAATAAAGCCAGCATTGGCATTTAATCTTGTTTCTCACGTCCAGCCAGAAAAAAACTTCAGTGAAGGTAAGATAAGTAAATATATATACATACATATGGTGTTTTTTTAATTTGTTTTGTTTTGTTTTGGTAAGTAATAGCTAATTACATGTATGTGATGCTTTATTAAAGCTCTAAAATATTTGTCAACTAAGATTTTCTTTTTGGAAATCCATCGATATTCAGATATGTTTAAATGTTAACATGATTAAAAACTAATACAAAGAAATAAAATAAAATAAAATATGTTTCTTCAGTTGTTGATAGACCTTTATTATATTTAATTATATGTGGTGCTGAGACTCAAACCCAGTGCCTCACACATGCCAGGCAAGTGTGCTATCACTGAGCCCCAGCCCCAGCCCTTGAAAGCATTTCTGGGAGCTCTCTGGGGTCTTGAACTAGTGTGTTTGGGTTGCTTGAAGAGCTGATACCCTGTCGGGCGCGGTGGCACATGCCTATAATCCCAGTGGCTCCAGAGCCTGAGGCAGGAGGATCGTGAGTTCAAAGCCAGCCTCAGTGAAACAAGGCGCTAAGCAACTCATGAGTGAGATCCTGTCTCTAAATAAAATACAAAATAGGCTGGGGATGTGGCTCAGTGGCTGAGTGCCCCTGGGTTCAATCTCCAGTGCCCCCACCCCCCTAAAAAAGAGCTGGTGCCCTAGAGTCTCACAGCACTCCCTGGGGAGAGCCACTGATTCCTGTGTGCCATATCTTCCTTCTATAGAAACTATAGGAGGCTAAACTTCCAGGACGTTTCAAGTCTCATGATAAGTTTGATCCCAGTACAGTTCTTGCTCCTTATTGGTGACCTGTTGTTTCTGACCTTTCTAGGAAGCTTTTAGAGCCACGCCCCTTTAATCCATAATGTTCTGAAGTTTCATTTTGGCACCTTTAGATTTGGTTCTCCTTTTAGGAAAAAAAAAAAAAAATTACACCAGGCACTCAGAAGATTCAAACTAAGGACTTTAGTCTTTGTAGGAAATTTTGTGTTCTGCATTTAATCATTTCCTTTCTTTGGTTTCCACATTATCTCTTCACTCTCCTATTATTTGGATGTCACCCCTCCTTGGGTGGTTTTCAATGTTCATTCTCTTTTCTGTTTCTTTGGTTTTGTTCCGTTTTTTGGGAAGATTTCTTTCATTCTTTCCCCCATCTCTACTGAATTATTCATATCTGCCATTATACTTTCAAAGATTTTTCTCGTGCTTTTATCTCATAAATGTAGCTGGGTGCTGCTAGGGAGGCTGAAGCAGGAGGATCCTGAATTTAAAGCCAACCTCAGCAACTTAGGAAGCCTTAGGTAATTAGTGAGACCCTGTCTCTAAATAAAAAGGGTTGGGGATATAGCTTGGTGCTTAAGTGCCTCTGTATTCAATCCCAGTTTAAAAAAAAAAAAAAAAAAGAGCCTGGGTAGATTTTTCAAAGTCATTGATGTTGATTTCCTCTC
The DNA here is from genome assembly GCF_964194105.1 of Spermophilus citellus. Lineage (NCBI taxonomy): Eukaryota > Metazoa > Chordata > Mammalia > Rodentia > Sciuridae > Spermophilus > Spermophilus citellus. The sequence goes on from NC_138184.1 coordinate 30,332,477, forward strand.
TCTGGTCTTTCTACTTGGCCTCTCTTTTAACTGGGAGTACTACTTATGTGGGCAGTGCTTAGTTATTATAGGACTGATTTAGAATAAACAAAAAGAGAATAGGCCTTGAGGTTTTAAAAGCCTAACATTCCAGAATGGGGTAGGCTGCACCCCAGGAGCTCTAGGCAGTTTAACTGGAAAAGGTCTATGGCAGATTGTCAAGGATATGATTTCCAATGAATCCCTCCTCCCTGTGTCCATGCTCCTTCTATAGCATGGCTTCAGAGCTCCTCCATCCAAAGATGAGGTCTAGTTTCTATAACTCGTTGCTCTTAAGTCTGGTCTAGCTGTGTGACTTGCTTTGGCTAACTGAAGGCAGCAGAAGTGACATTCTGCAAATTCCAGGTCCCAAGAGACCTTGTAGCTTCCACCTTCCCCCTCTTGGAATGTTCTCACCTCAAGGCACAGATCCTGTGTGAGACCACTGACTGATGATAGACTTTGTGGAGAGGGGCAAGCTTCACAGCCAGCAGTAAAACCATCTTAGACCCTCACCAGAGGGAGCTTCCAGTGATTGCATAACAAACTCCAAGTAAGACCAGTAGGGCCACACAGCTGAGCCCAGCCAACCCAGAAAATGACAAGAAATAATAAATCCTTGTAATTTGACACTGTAAAAGTCTGCCATCACTTGTTATGCAGTCATAGGCAATGGATACTAAGCGTTTTGAATTTTGTTTTTATTCTGATTGTCTATGTTCTGCATGGGTAAAGCAGGTGTGAAGGAGAGAACTGATGCAGCAGTTTTGAAAGCGGAGATTCAACTCACCCCTGTTTCTTGTCCTCGCTCCAGGCTTCTGCACCAGACATCTGTTAGCCTTGAATCTTTCTTGGTAAGGCAGACTGCTGGTGACCTAACCCAACAGCCATTCTGTCTCTTCCCCACTTAGTAAAACAACTCTGATTTTAGCAATGTATCCAACCAAAAATAGTCTATTTCTAAGCTTCTTTTGTAGCTAGGGGTTAGCACATGAAAAACTTTGAGAGAATGAGAACTAAATGGAAGGGTTCTGTGAGATTTCCACAGAGACTACTTAAATAGAATTGACTCACAAGCTGAGGGGTCTCAGCAGAGCCCTGACACTGTCTGCAAAATCCACCCTATACCTGGGAGTTCAAGTCTTTGTTCAACAAATAAAAAAGGAAATGAGGCAAACTCGTGCTCAATTAGGCAAGTGCTTTCTTTTTTTTTTTTTTTTTAAAGAGAGAGTGAAAGAGGAGAGGGAGAGAGAGAGAGAGAGAATTTTTTAATATTTATTATTTTTTAGTTCTCGGCGGACACAACATCTTTGTTGGTATGTGGTGCTGAGGATCGAACCTGGGCCGCATGCATGCCAGACGGGCGCGCTACCGCTTGAGCCACAGCCCCAGCCCCAGCAAGTGCTTTCTTGGGCCAGGTACAGTGGTGCATACCTGTAATCCCAGTGACTTGGAGGTGTAGGCAGGAGGATCACAAGTTCAAGGCTGACCTTGGCAACTTAGTGAAACCTTGTCTCAAAATAAAAAATAAGGGGTTAGGGTCATAGCTTAGTGGTAGAGTGCTTGCCTAGCATGTGTGAGGCACTGGGTTTGATCCTCAGTACTTCATGTAAATAAAATAAAGGTCCACTGACAACTAAAAAATATATTAAAAATAAAAAGGGCTAGATGTGTAGCTCAGTGGTAGAGTACCTCTGGGGTCAGTCCCAGCATTACAAACACACAAACGTGCATACATGCCAAAAAAAAAAAAAAAAAAAAAAAAGGTGCTTTTGTTACCTTTGCCCTGTGGGTTTTATTGACTTGGTCTGACCCAGTGGACTGTATTCCCCAAAGGTTTATTTTTGCTCCTAGGCACACTGCCAAAGCACGTGGTTCCTCCCAATGTGGGAAGAGATAGTGGGCACACTGCCAAAGCACGTGGTTACTCCCAATGTGGGAAGAGATAGTCTATCTTATGTGTTGTCAGCTGATAAGGAAGGAGGTACATTTTCAGGCTCCCTTCTGGCTGGGTAGCTGGCTGTCTGGCCAGTCTATCTTCTGTGTCATGATGTAATTTTAATTTCTAAAAAAACCCAAGCCTGGAGTCCAGTGGCCTGGTCAATCTAGTTCATTGGTTCTGCTCTCAGAGAGCCCTGTCCAGGGCTTTCACGTGTGCCCAGGAGAAGTGGTAGATAGTTGCCAAAACAGGCAAGTGACATAACCACTTTGAGATTCAGTTTTCTTATCTGAAAAACAAAGAGAATGTGGGAAGAGATCATCTCTGGGGCTTCTGCATGCTGGAGGATTCTAATCCTGTATGTTGACAGGCCTGGCCTACAACTCCAGTCAAGGAAAGCCATGTGTGTATGTCACAGATTTCCACTGAAGACCACTGGTAGAAGGAAGGTGTTATAACTAAGTCCCCAGACTTCAGGACTCATTGTCTTTTGACTCTTTTGACTCTCTTATCCCACATGTGAAAGTACCCCAACAAAATACCCAGATGTCAAATGCCCAACACAGAAATATTCACCACAGTTAGTATAAATGAAAATTCATAGAAGAATTGCCAAATGGTTTGTGGCACATTCAGATAATGGAATAAGATTGAGATGACAGAAATTTTTGAAAGAATTTCCAGTGACATACAGAATCATATAACCTACATATGCTACATGGAAAATAGGATATAAAACCATATATGTAGAAGGATCCCAACTGGCTCCAATATATGACTATATTATAAAAGACTTGAAATTTACATATTTAAAAATTTACAAATTTTGTTTACATATTTATAGAAGATCATAAAATGAAGTTCTAGCTTTTTTCCTTCTTTATCTTTTTCTGTACATGATAAGTTTTCTATAATTACCAGAAATATATTATTTTAATAAACAGAATTTTTTTTAAAAAGGCTTTTTGTTTTGTTTTGTTTTCCCAGAATAATAATTACAACAGTATTTGGGCCTTCTTATTTATCTGCAAATCTTTTGTGGGTGCCAGGTACTATGATGGATTTCCTCTATTCACTTGACTTGATTGCCAGGGCTATCATGTGTAATTATGATTGCTACCTGCATAGACAGTATATGATGGAGCCTGAGCCTTTGTTCTTTCCTGTGACTTTAAATGCTGCTGTCTCAGTTTTCAACTGAGTGTCAATGGTGTCATCTTCTGCCCAGACTTGTGCTGACTCTACAGAAAGGGATGACCTCATTTACTCTGAGTATAGTTGGAGTTGGGGGATGGGAATTGCGAATGGTAAAGGTTTCAGTTTCAAATGGCTTTTGCTCCACAGTCAATAGAAAATAGCTATTTCTGTTGCTTTACTTACAGTCAAATACTACCTGCAAGGCAGAAATGGTCTTTCAAAAGACCCTACCAATTGGTGCAATGGTATACGCCTGTAATCCCAGACTGAGGCTGAGGCAGTTTGTTTATGAACCTGAGTGTGACCCTTGTGGTGCATGCTGTCACTGCCTCACTGAGGACCTCCTAAGTCTTTTTTATCTTAGGACATTCTCTGACCTTGGTGTGGTGGTGGTTTAATTCACTCCAGAGTAGGCCAGAAGTGTAGATAGTTAATGGCCCAAGAGCAACCCTCAATCACTGAGATGTGAGTTGGTGTGTTAATACCCCAACTCTCTTGCCCTCTGTTGAACAATTTTCTTTTAATATGGGGTTTTTATTTTAGTTATTCATGACAGTAGAATCCTTTTTGACGTAATTATAAAAGCATGGAATATATCTTGTTTTAATTCAGTGTCAAGTACCTCTCCTTCCCCTTCCCTTCCCGTACCTCCTACTCCCTTCCCTCTATTGATCTTTCTGCCACTTACCCATAGTCATTTTTTAAAAATTAATTTCTTTTGGATGTACACTATGATGAGATTCACTGTGGTATATTTTTGTGTGTGTGTGTGTGTGTGTGTGTGTGTGTGTGTATATATATAATATGAAAGTTATGTCAAAGTCATTCTACTATCTTTCCTTTTCTTATCCTTTCTCCCTTCCCTTCATTCCCCTTTGCCTACTCCACTGAACTTCTATTTTCTATTCTTCATGCACCCCTCTTTTTGTGTGTTAGCTTCCACATATCAGAGAAATCATTCGACCTTTGATTTTTTGAAATTGGCTTATTTCACTTTGCATGATAGTCTCCAGATCCATCCATTTACCAGGAAAAGTCATTCTTTCTTATGGCTGAGTACTATTCCATTGTGTATATATACCACATTTTCTTTATCCACTCATTTCTTGAAGGGCATCTAGGTTGGTTTCATAGCTTAGCTATTGTGAATTGAGCTGCTATAATCACTGATGTGGCTGCGTCACTGTAGTGTGCTGATTTTAAATCCTTTGGGTATATACCAAGGAGTGGGATAACTGGCTCCAATGGTGTTTCCATTCCATTTTTTTTTTTCTTGAGGAATCTCCATACTGCTTTCCATAGTGGTTGCACCAACTTTCAGTCCCACCAACAATGTATGAGTGTACCCTTTTCCTCTCTGTGGGACAATTTTGAAGCATGTTCCAGAAGGCTCTCTGAGGTTCCCCAGCAGGAGTAAGCCCCAGTTACCCACAACAGATACCTGCTCATGAGTTTATGCTTTCTTGGCTTTCCCCTTCCCTGTGTATCTTATTCACTCTCTCGCTGTGGTGCTGAATAAACCACTTACACCAAAATCCTTGCCTCAGGATATTTTTTGGGTGGTAATACAAACTAAGAAAACCCCATTTGCTTGTATTTGGTGATGCTCTGGGGCCTTTGGAATGAAGGACGTCACCTTTATCTCCAAAACCAAGGTAGAATTAGGGATATTAATTTTATCTTAACACAAAGGTGATGAAGTAGGACAATGCCCTATATTCTAATGGTTTAAAACTCTGAGTTGAGTGTGTTTAGCTCCAGTTAAAACCCTTGGTAGAAATAAGCAGTGAATCATTTCCTATTACTACAAAGAAAGGACTCATTCTGGACACTGGCTGGAAAAGAAAAGATAACCCACTTCATTTCCCAAAAGGGTTGAAGACATTTCTCTCCTAGGCAGGCAAGAGCTTTTACATTATTGTGCCCTAAAAATAACATTCTCACTCCTGAATGGGTTATAAAAGCTGAAATGGTGTGTTATTTTCATCCTCCTCCAGAGAAGCTGCTCAGGAACTGTGAATGTGAGCAGAGATTATGCAACTACTTGGTGCCATCTTCGCCTTGGCAACACAAACCATTGTTCTCCTGCGATGGGCTTTCAAGGTAATGCAAGGGGACACTTGAGGACATAATCAAGGAGGACAGGAAGCAGGTGAAGAGTGGGGAAAATAAGGAGGACTTGAAGTCTGGAAGGATGTAGGATGAACAAGTCTTGAGATCTAATTACAACAAAAGTTAATAAAATTGGGTTATAGTAAAGGTCTTTGTTAAATAAGACAGTTTTTTTTTGCCACAAAAAAAGGTAACTAAATGAGCTCTATTAATTGGCTTCACGATAGTTACCATTTTGCTATTTGTATCTGTCCTATAACATCAATTTGCTGGGTATGATGGTGCATGCCTATAATCCCAGCAACTTGGGAGGCTGAGGCAGGAGGATTGCAAGTTGGAGATCAGCCTCAGCAATTTAGTGAGGCCCTAAACAACTTAGTGAGACCTTGTCTCAAAATGAAAATATAAAAAAAGGGCTGGGATGTGACTCAGTGGTTAAGCACCCCTGGGTTCAATCCTTATACCAAAAAGAAAAAAAAAAATCAATAAAGTTGTGAGAAATTCAAATTAAAACAAAAGTCTAGAAAGAACTGGGGCTTTGTGGGCCCTAAGAAAAGGATCATTCTGGTCATTCCAGTATTAATAGCACCCCCCTTCATTTTCATAAGGCCTGAGTTTGGTTATTTGGTCATTGAACCTAAGAACTCAAGGAGGCAGCTGACTTGCCCAGCACCATCGGAACTTGTACCTCTGGCACAGCTTCTACTGATCTTAATTTGCCCAACTCTGAGCACAAAAATAGGCACTCAACTTTCTATCTTGGGTCCCTTGCATGTAATGGATACATAAAAACGTTGGCTTGGGAAAGAAAGAATGAGAGAAGACATTACCTGCATATGGTAATGAGGTCCTGGAATCATAGAGTTAAAGTAGGAAGCGACCTTCAAACTCATCTTATTTTGTTTTTTTATTTTTTTAATTTTTTTTCAGAGTAGAAATTAGAAGTTTATTAAAGGACAGCAGAAAAGACTTCTCCCGGAGGAAGAAGGGGACCCAAGAGGTGGAATCCTATTTTTTTATTTTTTAATTTATTTTTTATTTTTTTTTATTGGTTGTTCACAACATTACAAAGCTCTTGACATATCATATTTCATACATTAGATTGAAGTGGGTTATGAACTCCCAATTTTACCCCAAATGCAGATTGCAGAATCACGTCGGTTACACATCCACAATTTTACATAATGCCCTATTAGTAATTGTTGTATTCTGCTACCTTTCCTATCCCCTACTATCCCCCCTCCCCTCCCCTCACATCTTCTCTCTCTACCCCATCTACTGTAATTCATTTCTCTCCTTGTTTATTTTCCCATTCCCCTCACAACCTCTTATATGTAATTTTGTATACCAATGAGGGTCTCCCTTCATTTCCATGCAATTTCCCTTTTCTCTCCCTTTCCCTCCCATCTCATGTCTCTGTTTAATGTTAATCTTTTCTTCCTGCTCTTCCTCCCTGCTCTGTTCATATTTGCTCTCATTATATCAAAGAAGACATTTGGTATTTGTTTTTTAGGGATTGGCTAGCTTCACTAAGCATAATCTGCTCTAGTGCCATCCATTTCCTTGCAAATTCCATGGTTTTGTCATTTTTTAGTGCTGCATAACATTCCATGGTGTATAAATGCCACATTTTTTTATCCATTCATCTATTGAAGGGCATCTGGGTTGGTTCCACAGTCTAGCTATTGTGAATTGTGCTGCTATGAACATCGATGTGGCAGTATCCCTGTAGCATGCTCTTTTAAGGTCTTCAGGGAATAGTCCAAGAAGGGCAATAGCAGGGTCAAATGGTGGTTCCATTCCCATCTTTCTCAGGAATCTCCATACTGCTTTCCAAATTGGCCGCACCAATTTGCAGTCCCACCAACAATGTACAAGTGTACCCTTTTCTCCACATCCTCGCCAGCACTTGTTGTTGTTTGACTTCATAGTGGCTGCCAATCTTACTGGAGTGAGATGGTATCTTAGGGTGGTTTTGATTTGCATTTCTCTGACTGCTAGAGATGGAGAGCATTTTTTCATGTACTTGTTGACTGATTGTATATCCTCCTTTGAGAAGTGTCTGTTCAGGTCCTTGGCCCATTTGTTGATTGGGTTATTTGTTATCTTATTGTCTTAATTTTTTGAGTTCTTTGTATACTCTGGATATTAGGGCTCTATCTGAAGTGTGAGGAGTAAAAATGTGTTCCCAGGATGTAGGCTCCCTATTTACCTCTCTTATTGTTTCTCTTGCTGAGAAAAAACTTTTTAGTTTAAGTAAGTCCCATTTGTTGATTCTTGTTATTAACTCTTGTGCTATGGGTGTCCTATTAAGGAATTTGGAGCCCAACCCCACAATATGTAGATCAGAGCCAACTTTTTCTTCTATCAAACGCAGAGTCTCTGATTTGATATCAAGCTCCTTGATCCATTTTGAGTTAACTTTTGTGCATGGTGAGAGAAAGGGATTCAGTTTCATTTTATTGCATATGGATTTCCAGTTTTCCCAACACCATTTGTTGAAGATGCTATCCTTCCTCCATTGCATGCTTTTAGCCCCTTTATCAAATATAAGATAGTTGTAACTTTGTGGATCAATCTCTGTGTCCTCTATTCTATACCATTGGTCCACCCACCTGTTTTGGTACCAGTACCATGCTGTTTTTGTCACTATTGCTCTGTAATATAGTTTGAAATCTGGTATCGCTATACCGCCTGATTCACACTTCCTGTTTAGAATTGCTTTTGCTATTCTGGGTCTTTTATTTTTCCATATGAATTTCATGATTGCTTTATCTATTTCTACAAGAAATGCCGTTGGGATTTTGATTGGCATTGCATTAAACCTATAGAGAACTTTTGGTAGTATCGCCATTTTGATGATGTTAGTTCTGCCTATCCACGAACAGGGTATATTTTTCCATCTTCTAAGATCTTCTTCTACTTCTCTCTTTAGGGTTCTGTAGTTTTCATTGTATAAATCTTTCACCTCTTTTTTTTTTTTAAAGAGAGAGTGAGAGAGGAGAGAGAGAGAGAGAGAGAGAGAGAGAGAGAGAGAATTTTTAATATTTATTTTTTAGTTCTCGGCGGACACAACATCTTTGTTGGTATGTGGTGCTGAGGATCGAACCCTGGCCGCATGCATGCCAGGCGAGCGCGCTACCGCTTGAGCCACATCCCCAGCCCTGTTTGATTATTTTTTATAATCTCTATCTCCTGATAAAGATGCTTAACTTCTTCTTTTATCTATTTATTTAATTCATTCTCAATGTGTTCTTTCGCTGCTTGAATTTGCTGTCTCGTATCCTCTTTAAGGTTCCATTCCATCTGTCTAAGGTGTTCCTTGAGTTCTTTATATGACCATTTTTCTGATGACTCTAGGTCCTCCTGAATATTTAGGCTGTCTTGCATTGTTTGTACTCCTTTTCTTCCTTGCTTTTTCAAGCTGCTCATGTTACTTCTTGTTCTGTTTGACTGCTGAGTTACTGCTTACTCCTATAAATTTATTTGATGGGGGCTGGGGATGTGGCTCAAGCGGTAGCGCGCTGGCCTGGCATGCGTGCAGCCCGGGTTTGATCCTCAGCACCACATACAAACAAAGATGTTGTGTCCGCCAATAACTAAAATAAATAAATATTAAAAAAATTCTCTCTCTCTCTCTCTCTCTCTCTCTCTCTCTCTCTCTCTCTCTCCCCTCTCTCTTTAAAAAAATAAATAAATTTATTTGATGCTTAGGAGGAAAGGTATTAGAAGGGAAGGGAAGAAGTCACTAAAGAGAATGAGAGTAAGCAGGTAGAATTCAAGGAAGGGGGAATAAGAAAATTGAAAAGAAATGAAAACACAAAAGAAGGAAAAAAAAGGAAATAAAACAAGAAAAAAATTTTAAAAATAATAATAAAAAAATAAAAATTAAAATTAGAAGAAAAAAATTTTTTTTTATTGGTTGTTCACAACATTACAAAGCTCTTGACATATCATATTTCATACATTAGATTGAAGTGGGTTATGAACCCCCAGTTTTACCCCAAATGCAGATTGCAGAATCACGTCGGTTACACATCCACAATTTTACATAATGCCCTATTAGTAATTGTTGTATTCTGCTACCTTTCCTATCCCCTACTATCCCCCCTCCCCTCCCCTCCCATCTTCTCTCTCTACCCCATCTACTGTAATTCATTTCTCTCCTTGTTTATTTTCCCATTCCCCTCACAACCTCTTATATGTAATTTTGTATAGCAATGAGGGTCTCCCTTCATTTCCATGCAATTTCCCTTTTCTCTCCCTTTCCCTCTCATCTCATGTCTCTGTTTAATGTTAATCTTTTCTTCCTGCTCTTCCTCCCTGCTCTGTTCATAGTTGCTCTCATTATATCAAAGAAGACATTTGGTATTTATTTTTTAGGGATTGGCTAGCTTCACTAAGCATAATCTGCTCTAGTGCCATCCATTTCCCTGAAAATTCTATGATTTTGTCATTTTTTATTGCTGCATAGTACTCCATTGTGTATAGATGCCACAAATTAGAAGAAAAAAAATTTTAAAAAAAATTGAAAAAAATTTAAAAAACAACAAGAAAGAAAAATGAAAATGAAAGGAAAAACCCAAATCAAAAAAAAAAAGAGAAAAAAATACTAATAAATGCAGTCTTAGAGTTTGATTAACTTCTCTTCCAGTAGGTGGCGCTGTGCCCACCAGGTCAAGTTTCTCCTGTCAACATGCAGGAACCAATCACTGTGCAGCAGCTCCTCCCAGACTGGGCGAGTCTCCAATCCTGAGTGTCTAGGGCCTCCTCTTGTGTCTAGTCACTTCCCACTTTTCCCCTAGCCAGGCCCCTCTCGCGGGTGCCGCTCATCACAATACTGGCTACACGCCAGGTCTGCTGCTCCCGGGAGCCCTGTTTTCATGAACGACTGGGCACACTCTTCCAGTTTGCCATTCCCTCAGACCCTAAGTTTGTAGAGCTTGGGGCTGAGAATCCTCAGCGAATTTTACTTGCCCTCCGGTAGCCACGCCCCCGGTAGCTGGTGCAAGAGACCTCAGTTGTCAGCACTGGTGGGAGCGGTAGCCGGGAGTTCTGCGCCGCAGGTCCCGCGCCATGTCTGATTCCCTGGGTCTTGCTATCGCGCTCATGGGAGAGCTGGGAGGCGCCCTTACAGGAGAGCTGGGAGGGGCCCTTAAGGTTTCCCCGATGTGTGGAGAGGGAAGGCTAGGGAATTACACACTTGTAGCCGCAGGTTTCAATGAAGTTATCTCCTCCGCCGCAGTCTGGTGACGTCATTTCTCTGTCATGGTGGTGTCTCTTGCAAATGGCGACAGTTCATTTCCTTTGCCGGGTGACCAATGCAACGGGTGGGTCCTTACTGTCTCTCCCAAGCCCCGTTTAAATCCTGTGGCCACTGCCTATGAAGGCTCGGTAGGCATTTACCTCCGTAGGATCAGAAGGGCTGACCAGTTGTTTCAGCTGGATGGATTAGTGCTGAGTCACAGCTGTTCGTCTGCGGGAAGCAGGTGAACGGGAGCTTGAATTCAGCCGATCCGGGCTCAGTGTGTGTTCTGAGAGGCCCAGACTGTTCGCCCCAGATCCACGTCAGCTCAGCATTGCCTAGTGATCCTGGGCAAACAGAATTTAGATTGTTTACGACTCCCTATGCCTGCACAGCTGAAGAGGTCAGAGACTTGATCTCTACGCGTCCACCGCCATGTTGGAATCCTCCTCATCTTATTTTGTATGTGAGGAAACTCCGTCTTAGAACTGTGGAGCAGCTTGCTCAAGACCATAGCATTAGAGACAAATCCAGGACTCAACTTGATATCTCGGCTCTATGGGTACTTAAAATGTTGAGTCCATGGACAGGAAGTAATAGAAGTACTCGGTAGCTTGTTAGACAGAATCTGAGGTCCCACCCAAGATCTATCTGAGGGTCATGAGGGATCTGGACACTGTCAAATGGACGGTGAGTTGGAATTATCATTTCCTGGCCAAGGCACTTAATGCCTGGTGTACATCTTCTAAATCTTTCTTCCCCTTCCCCTTCATTGGTGATTTGGAAACCACATGTTGAGGTGGCAGTATCACAGGATAAAGGGATCTTGGTTCCTTGAATTGCCAGTTGGAAGAGATCCCTGCTGACTGGCACCAGTATGATGCACTTTGTATGTCGTGCTAAACCAGTGATATTTTGTGGTCTATTTGTTACTACAGCATAGCCTGGCTAGTCTGTCCTGATTAACACAGTTGGAAAAAATCTCAACTCCTGATGTCTTCAGAAGGAGAAGATCTAGCAACGCTGGGCTTGGATTCCTCACTAGCAATAATCTTCTGGAGATGAGAGATGCCCTTTAGGGTGGGCATACATTCTGGATTTCACCTCAGTCCCCAACACTCCCAGTATAGATCCTGAACAAGACAGCTGAGAGGCAGATGCTTTTTTTTTTTTAATTTTTTTTTAGTTGTAGATGGACATGATACCTTTATTTATTTATTTTTATGTGGTGCTGAGGATCGAACCCAGTGCCTCACTTGTGTTAGGCAAGCGCTTTACCACTGAGCCACAACCCCAGCCCTGAGGCAGATGTTTTTTTTTGTCATCACTGTTGTGTAGTCTTTTTATTCTCTCTCTCCTCTCTCTCTCTCTCTCTCTCTCTCTCTCTTTAATATTTTTGCAGTGCTGGGGATTGAACCCAGGACCTTGCACATGCTAGGCAAGTGCCCTACCAATGAGCTACATCCCTAGCCTTTGTTTTCTTATAATCAAGAGGAAAGTAAAATATCTCTCTATGAATATCTTTAACAAAAGTGGGAAAATTAAATATAGATCTTGAAAGCTGTGATTTTAAAGAAAATTAAAAGAGAACAGTGTTCTTCCTGGAAAAATAGAGTCCTAAATGTTTAATGTGCAAAGCGGGTCTGTATCAGAAGCAGATAATGTAACGTGCTGTTCTGAAGTGGCCCATAGGAAGAACTATAATGGGTTTAGAGAAGAGATGCCTGTGCAAAACTTATTACTTAAAAAATGGGGCTTAAATTTCAACAGGGATTCCTTTGATGGTAAATTAAAATAAATGGTGCTGTCGTGAAATGTAGTCATCTATGAAGTGAGAAATCCATAGCCCACTCAATTCACTCATTTGCCCACCGACTTCCTACAGGCTTTTGAGACGGTGGGAATCGAAAGAGACAATGCATGAAGAATATTTAACATGGTAGAAACAATTTCCTAGTTTGGTGCTTGACCTGGTATGCTGATGACTCCACAAATGCTAATTTCCTTTCACTTTTTATTCATCTTGATCCCAGGAAAGGATACTGAAATAACTTCCCAGCTTTACCCTGAAGCCCCAAAATTCAATGTGGAAAGACATATAAGTAAGAAGGCCAACATAAGGGTCACATCTAACAAGGTAAGGAGACCAGGGAGAAAATCAAGGGGGTAGGGACTGGAATACTCACTCTAAAAAAAAAAAAAAAATGCTGAGAGGAGACATAATCCAAACTCTAAAATCTTAGACAGAAGGTATAGAAAGTGAGGCTTCTGTTCAGTACATACTTGTCCCTTTCCTACCAGACCTCCATGGGAGAACAGTACCTCTCCTTCCCATGGGGGTTAGGTTGGCCATGTGGCTACTTGGCTAATGAATATAGGAGGAACTGACAGTGTGTCAGGTCTCTTGATCGTCACCAAGAGAAGAATATGTCCCTTGTAGTCCATGACCTTCAGTGGGGACCACAGAAGGAACCCTATGGTGCAGATCCATAGTATGCAGCCAATTCCATCTGGCCTGTGGACCCACAGTAATAGATACATGCTGAGTGTTCATGCCACTGCATTTTGGGGTGCCTTGTTATGTGGCACTATTGAAGCAAGAGCTCTGGAAACTATGTGAAGAACTTCTCTAATATACAACAAAGAACTCTACTTCTCTAAATGGCAGAACCAGGCTTCTAGATGTTGTTCCAGCAAAACTTCAAAAAAGAAAATATTTGTATTTAACATCTCTTCATTAAAGCCTTCATTCTTATTCTAGCTGTTTCTTCTTTCCACGGCCTCCATTGCTGGGCTTCTGGTATAGATTTTTCCTACCTCATTATTCCCTTAAAATGAGATGTCTATTGGGGGTTTTCTATCTCTTTAACAGTAAGACTATTACTAAATAACACTTTCTCTATGGCAGACATTGTTTTAAGTGCTTGACAAAGTTTACCTCATTTATCTTTGCAGCCACCTTCTGTGAGAAGTACCACTTATGTGCCCATTTTACGGAAACGGAACACACAGAAGTAACATGATGGCCTCAAATGACACAGAAGTAATAAGTAGCTGAGTGGGAATTTAACCTTGGTAGAACTGACCCTAGATGCCAAGCTCTTCCCCTTGACACCAAAGGGTTAAATGGATAAAGTAATCTACATTAACATTAATTTATTATCCAATTTTAGTTTATTACTCCCTAGGATAACAAGGTCCTAGCTCATTGTATATGCAGAAGGCTCAGAGGAAATAAATCTAATTATGAGATTGTGCCCTTATGACAAACCACCAGAGATAATTTGAAGGTGATATTTCTTTTCATGTCCTTCAGATTATAGATACTCTAATTTCTAGGAAGGCTGAAGAAATGAGCAAAGTCAAATCTTAGAAGAATAATTTTAGCAAAATAGTTGGGGAAAATACTAATTGGATGACTGATGATGAAAACTCAAGTTTTTAAATTTTTATTTTATTCATTTTGGTTGTTGAAGGGCCTTTATTTTTAATTTATATGTGGTGCTGAGAATCAAACCCAGTGCCTCACACATTCAAGGCAAGCGCTCTACCACTGAGCCACAACCCAGCCCCCCAAAAAACTCAAGTTTTACTTGGGGGCTTTCTTGCCCCCAAGGTTGAGGAAACCTAGCATACATCCTGCTTCCCAAGTCTGGGCTGCTCCAGCACCTCAACCTGGAGATGGAGTCTGGCTTCAACTCTTCTTCCTTGTGCTTACGTGGATCCTAGCCCCAGAGGACACTGTCTGCTTCAGTTCTGTGGTCCCTGAATCACCACGTGAGTCATAGTCAAAGCTGCACCTTCTCATGGCTCCTAGAAAAATATCACTAAGACAAGGCAGGTGATTGTTTTTCATTTTACTGAAGACATTCGAAGACATAGAGGAGGGCACACATCACAGATTATATCATGGCGTCTCCAACTAGTTCCTCGTGTTAAACCCTTTCAAAAGCCCTTTTACCTTCTTTACATGAATCTTTTTTTTGGTGGGCAGTTCTCCAGCTCTGGCTGCATCTTTCAAGAGGAACAATCCTACTAGACCATATGTTACTCTAGTTTTCAGCCATGTCTTCCCCTAGAATTTTCATAAATCCAAATTTCTCTGTCTTGTGATGGTAAAAAAAAATATTCAGAAAATAGGGAGGTCAATAACATGATTACCATTCCCCCACAAGAAGACCTCCTTATGGATAAACTACCGCAATGAATAAAGGCGTTCAGCAAAATTGACAGATGGAAGATTGATATACAAATATTGGTGGCATGTCCACTAGCAATAACAAGAAGAATGTGGTATTTGCAAAAATGACCTTTTGTCTAATTGCAAAAACTACAGGATATCTAGTGATAAGTTTCACAGAATTGTCTAATAGTGCAAATTAACTGTTTCAATGAAGGAAAGTGGATTAAATAAACTATGATTTACCCCCAAAGCATAATTCTCTATAGCAGTTAAAATAAATGACCCAAGATTTACCTATATATCCATGTCTCAATCCTTTTTTTATTTTTTAATTTTATGTTTTTTTTAGTTGTAGATAGAAACAATACCTTTATTATTATTATTATTATTATTATTATTATTATTATTAATTGGGGGGCTGGGGATTGAACTCAGGGCACTCAGCCACTGAGCCACATCCCCAGCCCTATTGAGAGACAGGATCTCACTGAGTTGCTTAGTGCCTCGCTTTTGCTGAGGCTGGCTTTGAACTTGCAATCCCCCTGCTTCAGTCTCCTGAGTCTTCACTGGGATTACAGGCATGCACCACAGAGCCTGGCCTTTTATTTTATTGTTATGTGGTGCTGAGGATTGAACTCAGTGCCTCACATGTGCTAAAATAAAATAAAAAGAACTGGGGATGTGATTCAGTGGCTACAACCCCAGCCCATAAGGTCTTAATCCTAAAAACATTGAGTGAAAAATCAATTTGTAAAGGACACATACAGTAAATCAGGTAAAAATTAAAAACACACAAAACAATTGAATGTAGGAATATACACGTGCCGCAGTCTGGCTGGGCACAATTCAGGAGCCACTTGTCAAAAGAAACAAACTTTATTTTTAGAACCACACGCCAAACAAAACAGCTCCTCAGGAAAAACCCTCAGAGCCCAACTGCCACCACCGGTTTCCCACAAGCCTCTCTCCTCCACAAGCCTCTCCACCTCCCACCATCCTCCTGCTCTTGAGGCCGATTGGCTGGGTTGAGTGGGCGGAGCCAAAATAGTCCCCCAATGAGCAGCTCCCTGGTCTGAAAGGGCAGGGAAACAGCCCAATGAGCATCACCACAGAGGAGCAAATCAGCTAGATGTTGCTGGGGCCGCTGTCGCTGTGAGCCAATCATCAGCTGGCAGTCTGAAAGTTTGTTGGGGCCCCTTGGGCTGTGGCTCTCAACATACAGGTGATTGAGAAAGAAATCTGCCTATTTTAAAAATAAAGACTACCTATAAACAAGAAGGGACTGGGTCAAATGGTGGTTCCATTCCAAGTTTTCTATGGAATCTCCTCTCACCATGCACAAGACTCAACTCAAAGTGGATTAATGACCTAGGAATTAGACCAGAGACCCTGTGCCTCATAAAGGAAAAAGTAGGCCCAAATCTTCATCATGCTGGATTAGGCTCTGATTTCCTTAACAAGACTCCTAAAGCACAAGAAATAAAATCAAGAATTAATAAATCGAATGTACTCAAAATAAAAAGCTTCTCTCAACATAAGAAACAATCAATGAGGTGAAGAGAGAGCCTACATTTGGGAGCAAATTTTTGCCTCATGCATGTCAGAGCACTAATCTCAAAGATATATAAAGAACTCAATAAACTTAACACCAAAAATGCAAACAACCCAATCAATAAATGGGCTAAGGAATTGAACAGACACTTCTCAGAACATATATATATCCGATCAACAAATACATGAAAAAATGTTCAATATCTCTAGAAATTAGAGAAATGCAAATCAAAACCAACTACTCTAAAATTTCATCTCACTCCAGTCAGAATGGCAGCTATCAAGAATCCAGATAACAGGGCTGAAGTTGTGGCTCAGTGGTAGAGCACTTGCTTAGCATGAGTGAGGCACTGGGTTTGATCCTCAGCACTACATACAAATAAATAAAGTAAAGGTCCATCAACAACTAAAAAAATATTTAAAAAAAAAAGAATACAGACAACAACAAATGTTGGTGAGGATGTGGGGGAAAAGGCACATTCACATTGCTGGTAGGACTACAAATTGGTGCAACCAGTCTGGAAAGCAGTATGGGGATTCCTTGGAAATCTTTTTTTCTTAGGGGCTGGGGATATAGTTCAGTTGGTAGAGTACTTGCTGCACATGCACAAGGCCCTGGGTTCAATCCCCAGCACCACAAGAAAAAAAAAAAAGAAATCTTTTCTTCTCTGTGTGTGCCTTGTGCACGCCAAGCAAGCACTGTACCACTGAGCTACATCCTCAACCTTAAAATCTTTTAAAATTAAAAATTATAATGAAAATTTTGTATGGGTTCAAGAAAGATTTCTTTTTTTCTTCTTTCTTTCTTTTTGGTACTGGGGATTGAACCCAGGGGTGCTTTACCCCTATGCTATTTCCTGAGCCCTTTTTATCTTTTATTTTGAGACAGGGTCTTGTTAAGTCACTTAGGGCCTTGCTAAGTTGCTGAGGTTGGCCTTGAAATTGTAAATCTCCTGCTTCAGCCTCTGAAGTCACTGGAATTACATGTATGTGTCATCATGCTGGCTTTGAGAAGGATTATATTTCTTCTTCTTTTCTTTCTTTCTTTATTTTCTTTTTTTTTTTTTTTTTTTTTTTTTGTGGTGTTGGTGACCAAACCCAGGGCCTTGTGCTTGTGTATGTTAAACAAATGTCCTACCACTGAGCTACATGTATAATTCTAAATGTCAAAGAAGAAAAAGTGTGATTCTTAACAGGAAATTAGTGAGGATAACCAAATGTAAAATGAGATGGAACTCCATGATTGAAAGTTTATCACACAGAAGAGTCAAATTTGATTTGTAATAATTTGCCTGGTTTTGAGAGAATCTTAGGCAATCTCGAGACAGGGCAAGTCACTTAACTCCACCCGCAGTTTTCCCCCTAGTGGTTGAGAGTGACCTCCCTTCCAGCTCTGTTGTTTTATGAACTCAGAGCTCTCTGTGAGGTATACATGAACTCTCTGTGAGATGAGCTTAGAACTCAGATCAGCTTGCAAGAAGGGACTGCTTCTGGCGAAAGTTAAGTGGCTGCTTTCTGTCAAGTTACAGATAAGCAGAAAAGGCTCCAAATGCAGAGGACAATGTTTGGAGATGCAATTGACACCTAGAGTGGCTGACCACTTAGGAACCAGCTGGAGTCGTGACAGGAGGGACACAGAGAATGTTAGACCTACAAAGCTGAGAGGATAGTTCCATCCCCTCTGATAACAGCAGTATTTAGAGAACAAGTGCACACACTTTTTTTCTTAAGTGTTAGGCTATTTTGAATTCTCTTTTTTTTTTTTTTTTTTTACTACATGGCCTGTAGTAAAAGTTGGGTAATTAAAATATGTATTATAAATTCAATAGTTACATTTTTGTTTGAAATCAATTGTAACAGAATTATGGTTATTTTTTTTAAAGGAAAGTAGTCTTATTTTTTAAAGATATGTACTGAAATATTTATGAATGGCAAGTTCAAGGCAAGCCTCAGCAACTTAGTGAGGCCCTAAGCAACTTAGCAAGACCCTTGTCTCAAAATGAAAAATAAAAAGGGCTGGGGATGTGGTTCAATGGTTAAACACCCCCAATCCTCAGTACAAAAAAAAAAAAAAAAAAAAAAAAAAAGCAATTCAATGCCTTGCATTGGCTTTAAAATAACTCAGAGATGCAGGAGGAGGGTGGGAGTCAAGGTAAAATAAGATTGGTGATATGCTGGTAGAAAGGGTTCATTATACCACTCTTTCTACCTTGACATATGTTTGAAATTTTCCATAATACAAAGGTAAGAAAAAATAAAAAATAAAGCAAATGCTGTATGACACAGCTTCTGTTCTCAGTCACCCATGTTTGTAGAAATTGTGCCCACTGACTCCAGACTCCACTGCTTGCCCGGGACATTTTCCTAATCTACCTGGCATCTGGTATGAAGTGATTTGCTTGCCATGCAACAAAAGACTTTTAAACCAATGTAGAAGTTGATTTATGACAGAATTCTAAGAAGTTTTCAAAAGAAATTTCAGGTCTTTGGGGAATGAAAACTATCACAGTCCCCATCAAACACCAGTAAAACTCCCCCACCCCCACCCTGGGAACTGTGGATTGACCCCAGATGCACTCTACAATTAAGCTACATCCCCAGCCCTTTTTGTTTTTATATTGGGATAAGGTCTCTGATAAATTGTGCAGGCTGGACTTGAACTTGTGATCCTCTTGCCTCAGCCTTCCCAGTTGTTGGGGTTACAGGCCAAGTGTCACTGCCTTGCCCAACAAAGCATTTCTTAAAGAAAAGCTGAACTTAGATGTGTTAAGTACCTATAATATCCCAACTTCTGTTTTAGTACACTAGTTTTTTTTTTAAATGAAAATTGGTTTAATTAGATATCAATATTATTATCATCATCTTAGAGATGATAAAGTTTGACTTTGGCAAAATCATGTAGCTAATATGTTTGGAGATAGGATACCAGTTCACAGATGGATAAATCCAAAGCCTGTTTCTTTCTATTGCACAATCTTAGTTTGTGGTCCTGTGTATGGATATCCACCTGGAAGTTTGTTAGAGATGATGAATCAATTGCAGGCCCTACTCCAGTCCTACTGAGGCAGAATCTGCATTTTAATGAGGTTCCAAGGGCACTCAGTGCATATTTGTTTATTTATTTACATTTTTGGGGAGTACCTAGTATCGCACTGGGGGCATTCTACCTCTGAGCCACATCCTCAAGCCCTATTTTGTATTTTATTTAGAGTCAGTGTCTCACTGAGTTGCTTGGCAACTTGCTTTTGCTGAGGCTGACTTTGAACTCGTGATCCTCCTGCCTCAGCCTTCTAAGCTGCTGGGATTACAGGTGTGCACCAGCATACCCCGTTCATGGGCAAATTTAAATCATTCAAACTTTAAGAAACTGCTCTACAAAACAATCTTATGAATTGATCTCAAATAAAAATAACAATAAACATTTCTATTAACACTGTAATTATAATAAGACAAATTTGTTTGTTTGATTATTTATTCCTCACAATAACTTTTTTACTAGAGTTCAGAAAACAGGCTTCATAGTTTAAATAACTTGGAGGTCATACAGGTAGTAAGCTACTCAGTTGAACTCAAATTGGTCTGATTCTGGAGCCTGGACTGTCAGCCATTGCAAAGACAAATCATAACTGTCTCTAGACTAAAGTAGACCAAGTTGGTATGAATATGAAATCACCTGCAGCTACAAACGATAGCACATTTCTAAAAATACTATGGAATTTCATATTTTTTTTTCCATTTACCTAACATCAAGCCCCCACAGTTAAAAAACTTAATTACCTTTGTGACCCACTGTTGGTAAATCTCTAAGATTAGTTATTTGATACCTTCTCCTTTAGGAAGCAAAGAAAGTAGCAGAGTGTTAACACTGGAAATCTAAGAAGTAAGTAGCATTAAAAAAGGATAATGGACTTGAACTTCAGAGTATTTGATTACAAGGAAAAAAGAGCTTCTAAAAATATACATAATATGTACCCAGCTAACAATACATGAATTAACGAATATTTTTCTTTCTTTTTCCCCCCCAAGGGTTAAAAGAACAGATTAAAACAACAGTGATAGCTAAGCATCCTAAAAAGCCTACCTGTGCTGTATTGAAAAACGTGTAACTGGATACTTAAAATATGTTGATGAAGAAGAAACACTCTTCTAGACTAAAAGACAAGTCTCTTCGCTCTCCGTGTGTTTCACTGATTGCTCAAGCTGCTGTGAATGTGAATTGATTTTATAGGTTGTTACCCTTTCATTCATTCCCCCATTTTCCAGGAATGCATATGGATACTGTGTTGAGGGGCTCAATTTGAAGTGAAAGACAACTCCAATGATTACTTTATACTGGACTTAAAAAAAAATACTCAGAGGTTGGGAATGTAGACCAGTGGTAGAGTGCTTGCCTAGAATGTGTGAGGCTGTGGGTTTGATGCCCAGGACTAAAAATGAAAGAAAGAAAAAAATCTGTAGGATTTTCCTTTTTGTTTTTTTTTTTTTTGTTTCCGGGAATTGAACTCAGGGGTGTTTTACCACTGAGCTACATAGATCCCCTACATGCCCAGCCCTAGTTATTTTTAATTTTGAGACATGGTCTTGCTAAGTTGATCAGGCCGGCCTTGAATTGGTGATCCTCCTGTCTTAGCCTCCTGAGTTACTTGGGATCATATGGGCATATGCCACTATGCTCGGCTGGGAATTATTTTTCAGTGATTCATTTCTAAACCAACAAAGAATTCTTCTTTGAAAAATTTAATCCTAAAAGTATTCTTGCATACAAACATGCATACATACATATACACATACCCAAGGGCTTAAAATACAGTGGGGCAATTTTGCTTCCATAATAGAGGAAATTCGCTATTTAGGGATTTGTATGAGGGGAAAAAAAAAACTACCCAGAAAGTTTAGTTCTACTTTTTCTTGTCATGTAGTTCCTTACCTATTTGTGCTAAGATTTGATGTTATGTGAGGGCTTATCTGATAAAAAGCCCTAATTGTAGATCTGTAATTAAGGGAAGTAGTGACAAAATAAATAAATTCAATATTGATCATTGCATTCATTCTAAGGAGTACTTAGAGTAAGATAAACATGATTCAAAGGGGGAAAAAATCAGGACTTTGGGTGTCTGTTTTCCCTCTAATTGGGCCCCTATTTGGATGCAAGTAAGGTCTTTATTATTATTTTATTTTTTAGGACTTTATTTTTGAGCATTACCTTTTTGTCTCAAATGTCAGGGATAGAGCTGTTCAAATTCTAACACTGTTTTATTATTTGAGTTGCTCATAGAGTCAGACCTTATGAGTCCACTCAGCTTCCTTACTTCTTTTTTCTTGTGGTTTTGGCTTTTCAGTAGGCATTTGTATCAACTGTGACTGCCAGCATTTGGCACAGTGGGGGAAGCAAGTCTTATGTGAAAACCTGCCTGTGGCAGCCTGTGTGAGCTGATACAACAGGAAGCAGCTCAGAATGGTGGCTGCCTTGTTCCAGTTCCCAAACACAGAGGAAGGCATCCCCAACAGAGAGGAAGTGGTTCTCTATCCCGCATCCCAGACCTACAGAAGTTTCCCCTCCAATCAAACTAGTTTTCTGCAGAGCTCTTGTGCCTGCCAAATGATCACTTTTCTGGAGGTAGCAAAATGCCCACGTTGTGGCCCTGAAGAAGCTGATGAGTAAGCAGAGGATGCTGCTCAACAGAGAAAGAAGAGGAAAAAGAGACAAGCAGAGAGCAGAGATGTACAGCTCCCAGTGGACAGAGCTAGGGGGAAGGAGCTGTCCTCTTCTGTTTAGTGTTCCAATTCCCACTTCCAGGCCCTGAGGCTCAGCTGAATCAGAAATTCCACTAAAGAAGCTGAACCACCTGGGGTACACCCTGGCTATCCCAGGATGATCTGAGCACGTCTCCAATACAACCACAGTGTACCAGTACTGATGAGTCTAAGGAAGCCCAGAGCCTAAGGTAATGCTCAGTAAATCTGTGTTCCTATAACCTAGAATAGCAATGGAGTGGAGTGTATAATATATTTTCTTTTAAAAGGCCTTATACACTCCACTCCATTGCCATATATATATATATATATATATATATATATGCACATATATACATATATATATATACACACACATATATATATATAAGCTGTCAATGGATCTTTATTAATTTATTTATATGCAGTGCTAAGAATAGAACCCAGTGCCTCTCACACATGCTAGTCAAGTGCTCTACCATCGAGCCTCAGCCCCAGCCCAGATTTATGTATTTTTTAAGTGGTTAAGATATTATTATTAGAGCTCTTGTTTTCAGGTGTTGGAATGAAGGATTTCTACTCCCATTTTCTTATCTCTCCTCTCTCTCTCTCCCTCTCTCTCTCTCTCTCTTTCTCTCTCTCTCTCTCTCTCTCTCTCTCTCTCTCACACACACACACACACACACACACCCTGAAATGTTAGAACCCTGATGACCAGTGGATTAGTTCCTTTATTCATATCTTCACCAAATCTTCACCAAATGCTTGCCCTCTTCCAGGTGCTAAGTGCTTAGGGTTTATAACTGAAAAAGAAGACAAAGTTCCTTGTAATCAGAGGTCAAGTTCCAGTAGATAAGTAAATTTGGCGTTATATTAGAGGATAATGAGGGCTATAAAAAACAAAATGGCGCTGGGCATGGTGGCGCATGCCTGTAATTCCAGCAGCTTGGGAGGCAGAGGCAGGAGGATCATGAGTTCAAAGCCAGCCTCAGCAAAAGTGAGGTGCTAAGCATCTCAGTGAGACCCTGTCTCTAAATGGGGCTGGGATGTGGCTCAGTGGTCGAGTGCCCCTGAGTTCAATCCTCAGTACCCCCCAAAACAAAACAACAACAACAAAAAAGGCAAGCAAGGTAGTCTGGAATTCCAGGGGTGAAAGCCAGGTTGCCATGCTGAATGGCGTGGTCAGGGCAGACCTCTTCATCAGTTGAGACCTGAGCAAACACATGGCAGGAAGAGAGGAACTTATCCAACTGACTCTCTGGGGGAAGCTCTGGCTTGGATAGCTCCACACCTCTTTATTTATTTATTTATTTTTTTGGTACTGGGTATTGAACTCAGGGGTACTGGACCACAGAGCCATATCCCCAACCTCCCCAGCTGCTAGGATTAGAGGTGTGTGCCACCATTACCCATTGTCTGTCCTCTTTCCTCCTCTATAAAATGAATATGGGCTGTGTTAGATTAAGTGGGTACTTTAAGGCAGACAGAACATGTAGAACACAGGCCTCAAAGCAAAGGGATGAGTGTCATGTTCAAGCAGCAGCAGCCGAGCTGAGTGGATAGGAGGAATTGAGGAGGAGAGCAGAATGGGGGTTAGAGAAGCAATGGGGGCCAGATCCTATATGGCCTTATGGGTCCTTGTAAAATCTTTGACTTTTAGTCTGATTAAAATGAGGAGTCACTGTAGGGTTTGGGGTAGAAGATGACATAGTCTGACATATTTTTGAAGAATCACTTTAGATGCCATATTTAAGACCTTTAACAGTAATTCAGTCAATTGATGATAGCTCAGACTAAGGGGATATCAGTGGATGAGTGATAAGAAGTTGGATTATGGGTATGTGGGAAGGTAGAGACAACAGGATTCCTCATGGATTCCATGTGTGGTATGAGAGACATAGAAGTCAAGAATGACTCAGCTTTTTGCCCTGAGAAAAAAGGAGTTGCTACTTAATGAAGAAGATGGGTAGTAGAGCTTTTGTAAGGAAAGGTTAGATTTATTTTGGGGCATATTGAGTTTGAGAGGCCTATTAAACATCTAAGTGGAGATGTGGAAAAGGCAATTGAATGTATTAATTTGGAGTTCCAAATGGAGTTCTGGGCTGGAAAGATAATTTATAAGTCTTTACCATAGACAGACATCTTTCAGGATTGTTGGGGAGCAGTACAGAGAGATAGGTTCTAGAACCCCTTTTGGAATCCAATATCGGAGAATGCTCAAGTCCCTTATATAAAATGGTGCCGTATTTGCATAAAACCTATGCACATCCTCCCATATACTTTACATCATCTCTAGGTATGCTTCTAAGGCCCAGTAAATGCCATATATAAAGTTGGCAACTGTATTGTTTAGGGAATAATCACACACACACACACAAACACACACAGACACAAATCTGTGTATGTTTAGTACAGATGCAATTAAAAAATATTTTTGATCTGTGGTTAGTTGAATTTGGGGAAGAAAAATTTGCAGAAGCAGACCCTGAAACTATGGAGGGTAACTGGGGATGGAATTTAAAGTAATGGGACTGGATGGTATAACCAATGGAGTGAGTGTAAATAGAGAAGAGGAACAAAGACTGAGCCGTGGGGTCCTCCAACATTAGCAGTCAGGAAAATGAGGAAGTAACAGTAGAGACCAAGAAGAAACAACTAGTGAGGGGGATACCACCCAGGAGAATGTGGTGACCTGGAAGCCACGCTACGAAGGCTACCTAGAAGGAATGCTCAGTTGTATCACGTGCTGTTTCTGGGTCCAGAGAGGCAAGGGTGCAGAATCACCACTGCACTTAGCAACAAGGAGGTCACTGACAAGGGAAGAACAGTTTCTGTGGAGTCACGGGGGTTAAAGTCTGATCAAAGTAGATCAAAATAGTAAGAGGGAAGAGGCTTTTAAGACGGGAAATAAAATAAAATCTTTTAAAGAGTTTTGCTGTTAAGGAGAAAAGATAAATGTAGCAACAGTTGGTAAAGGAGTGGAGTTCAGAGAAATTTCTTTCTTTTTAAGGTAGAACTAATAGTATGTGTATATGCTAACATGGATGATCCAATTATCAGAAAATAATTATATAGAGAAGGTGGGGAGCATTGTCAGAACAATGTCCTTGAGTTGTGGATAGGAGATGGGATCTACTGCATAGATTGCTTTAGTACAAAAGTATGGATTATCTTTCTGAAGAGTAAAAAGTGCAGAAACTGGAAACCAAGTAGATACACTAGTGGGAATCTGTAGAAGTTGTAAAGTCTTCTGAGGAGGGGAAAAAAAAAAAGAAAAAGAATACAAAACAAAATATTAGGAATCAAAATGGCTTTGAATTTCTCCATGGCAGCATTACAATCCAACAGACAAGGAAGCAAGGCCTTTAAAAACCTAAGGGATGATCATTTGCAACCTAAAAAATCTACATTTAGTGAAGATAGAGTAAATGCATTTTCTTTTTTTTTAAAAATATCTTTATTTTTATGTGGTGCTGAGGATTGAACCCAGGGCCTCACGCATGCAAGGCAAGGGCTCTACCACTGAGCTGTAACCGCAGCCCATAAGTGCATTTTCAAATGTACAAAATGTGCTGGATATAATTTGCCCCTCCAGATTCTTCTCTATTCCACTTTGTGCTCTGGAAGGTATTCATACCTGTGTGAATTACCTTACTTGGATTTTCTTGTCCTCTGTCTTCTGATTGGATTTTGTCAAAGTGGGAGACACTGGCAGAAGACCAGGGGTAGCAAAAGAGAGGTCAGTGCTCTATCCCTTTACTAACACATCTCCAAAAATTTACACTAGCATTCAAAGTGTAAAATTTAGTTCTCTACTGAAATAAGGAATTAAGAAAGAAGACATGGGATTGAGGCAAAGAGAAAACCTAGAGCAATAGTGAAAGGAGACCCTAGATGACAGCTTGGCATACAGAACAACCAATTCATATTAGGGCAGGCCAGAAGATGAAATTGTTAGAAAACCCAATAAGGATTTTGTACAACTTGGACAAGAATTTGACACCAAATTAGAGTTAAGGGCATATAAATCAAAGTAAAAGAAAACCAAGATGGTTGTTAATTTTAGATGTAAGAAAAAAAATAATTATAGCATAAGAAGAGCTTGCCAGGCGTGGTGGCACACACTTATAATCCCAGCAGCTCAGGAGGCAGAGGCAGGAGGATCACAAGTTCAAAGCCAGCCTCAGCAAATTAGTGAGGCCCTAAACAACGTAGTGAGACTCTGTGTCAAATTAAAAAATAAAAAAAAATGGCTGAATGGCTGAGGATGTAACTCAATAGTTAAGTGCCCGTGGGTCCAATCCCCAGTTACTCTGCCCCCCAAAAAAGTATCTTAATTATACAGAGCATTTATGCAACAAAAATTTCAAGGGAGTACTGAATCTTCCCTTTTACAGACTTTCTTATAATATGTAAGTTTCCTATGTTTGTAATGTAAAGATTTTCATGGAAGGTATTTTTCATAATAGCATCTAGAGTTGTCAGGATATTTATTCTAACATGATTTGACTATGGTCATTTGACAGAGTGGAAAGGTAGAAATTCAAAATCTCAAATAACCAATTAACCTTTGATTTGTGTGACCTGGTAAATTCATTACCTAATTTTTCTATCCATTTCAAAGTATGAGATGGCAAATCACAACACCTTGAATGCCTGGCATATAGTAGGCATTCATAAACAAAATTGAGGGGGAGCCCAGCTTGGTGGAACACGCTTGTAATTCCAGTGGCTCAGGAGGCTGAGGCAGGAGGATCATGAGTTCAAGCCAACCTCAGCAACAGTAAGGCACTAAGCAACTCAGTGAGACCCTGTCTCTAAATAAAATATAAAATAGGGCTGGGGATGTGGCTCAGTGGTAGAGTGCTTGCCTAGCATGCATGAGGCATTGGGTTTGATCCTCAGCTCCACATAAAAATAAAGATATTGTGTACACCTAAAACTAAAAAATAAATATTAAGGGGCTGGGGATGTGGCTCAAGTGGTAGCACGCTCGCCTGGCATGCGTGCCACCAGGGTTCAATCCTCAGCACCACATACAAACAAAGATGTTGTGTCCGCTGAACACTAGAAAAATAAATAAATATTTAAAAAAATATATATATAAAATAACAGTAACCTAAAGACTCAATTTCAACTGGGAGTCACTATCCAGCTTGCTACTACAGGAAGTCTGGCATTGTGTTCTGGTGCTTTCCGAATCATAACAAAATAAGGAATTTTAGCTGCAGTTCAGTAGGTACATCAATTCCAGGGGTTGGCCAGAGAGTAATGGTTTGAAAAAATAAAGGAATAACTAGTCATTAACAATAATTAACATGCATTCTGCACGTAAAATTTTCTAGTCACTGTTCTAAGCCATTTTACATGAATCATCCCATTTAATCTTCATAATAACTCTAGGTCCTTTTTAACACCTTCTTACAGATAAAAGAAACAGACTCAGAAAGGCTAAGTGAGTTGTCTAAAGTTACACAGCCAATAAACTGGTGAATCTAGACCTGAACTTTGATTAGCCAGCCTCCAAAGCCTTCCAGACTTCTAACTGCAATGTTAACACATAGCAAATACCATCTTTAGCTGTGAATTTTCTCACTTGCATAACAGCTTTGTTCAGGTCATACGTTAGCAAGTGAAGTTGTTAGCATCTTCAAATATGAAATGGTATGGAAAGTGTACAAAGGCCAGGTTATTTTAAGCAACTGCTCTTACAAGAGCTTTAAAACCATTATCTTTTGGAAGTGGGGCTCAGACATTCAAATACACTTAATCGGTAACAGTTCTAACAGAAAGGGAGTTATTTGGGGGCTGCTTTTGTTATTCTGTGCCTACTGCATTAAGTGTGGGATAAACGTGTGGTGACTGGATAGATGACTCATATAATGGAGCTTTTCCGATCTCACGCGGACAATCTCGCAAAACATCAGGACCTTTCCAAAACAGTTTTCTGTCACTCAGGGGCTTGGAGGCTGGGAGAATCTGCTCCTGATGTGGGTCTGGTTTGAGGAACTCCTCGCTACTTGAGAGGGAAGAAACCCAGGATCCCAGGAATACTGCAAATCCCGGCTGCAGCAACAGCAGGGCGGCCCATTTCTATCTTGGCACAGGTATAGGCTGGGAACTGGAGCCTGAATGAACGATGGGCTCTTAATGACTTTGGTGGAATTCCGCGCCGGTTGCGAGATTTATGGACCCGACTGAAGGGTGGAAAGGAGCGCTGCTCATTTGACACACCCAACCCACTTTTCCGCCCGGGATGCGCTTCTGCACCGCGAAATCAGCGGAATACAGACTGCGGCGGATACCGGTCAAGCCCAACACGCACGCGCAGCCCCTTGGTAACCGCCAGCCCGCGGCGCACGCGCAGTCCATCCTAACTCTAGGTCAGTCTCTGCCCAGCCCGAGCCCCGCCCCCGCAGGCCCCGCCCCGCTCCCGTGAGCTGAACACCCCATATCCGGGTTCCCGCCGCTGCCGCCCCGCTCATTCAGCCTGACCGGGAGTGGTGTGGTTCCCGACCAAAATGGCGACCGTGGGGCGAGTCGGCTCGTTCGGTTCCTCTCCACCGGGATTAGCCTCGGCTTATACCGGCGGCCCCTTGGCCAACGAGCTCGCGTCGGGCAACGGCGGCGCTGCAGCCGGCGACGACGAGGACGGGCAGAATCTTTGGTAACGATCCCACCCCTCCCAGGGTTCCCGCTGGCTTTCCCGGCCTGGCAGACGCCTTGGGGTCCCGTGCCCGCCGGAGCTCGGCGCTGGGCCCGGCCACTGAGCTCTGGGAGGAGCGCGCCCGGGCGCGCCGAGGCCCGGCCGTCCCTCTCGTGGTGCGGCTCCGGCCCCTCGTCCCTGGCCTCAGCCTGCGCCTTGCTTCCCGTTAGGTCCTGCATCCTCAGCGAGGTCTCCACCCGCTCGCGCTCCAAGCTCCCGGCGGGGAAGAACGTGCTGCTGCTAGGTAAGCGTCCCCTGCCTCGTCGCACCCCTCAGGGTCCACCCCGTCCCGGCCGGGGTCCCGGTGCGCGGACCCGCTCGCTCACTGTCTTTGTGCGGACAGCTGAGATCGACCGCGCCCCGCCTCCCGACCTGTCGCTGACGGCTGGGAAGTAAGGGAACCCGGTCCTCAGCCCAGGACCCGAGGGGACCCGCCCTCCCTCAAGTCCCTCCCTCCTCCTCCCTGGGGTGTGAGGGTGGCCCTGTCAGCCTCCCCGGGGAGGAAGAGAATGGATCGCCCATCTGAGGGATTCTAGTGGCCTGGGGTTTACCTAGTATACAGAGACAGTTTTTCTTTCTTAACAAAAATAGGTAACAGGAAGCTGTCCGTGACAGCTCCAGTGCAAATGGCATGCCATTAATATTTAATAGGCGATTTTTTGTATAATTGACAGAGAAGGTAGAACTAAGACTGGTAGTCGTGATAAATGATCTTATTTGATTCAGCGTTCTCGGGTACAGTGTGCTTGTGTTGCAGTTGCTTTTTTAACCGTCAGTTAATAATGCTGAAATAAGCGAAGGGCAGTAGAACACCTTTCCAGTTCATTCCCTTCCGCTAAACGGATATACTAAGGAGAAATGACCTAATGTCTCAATTTTCTTGATTGTTCTGTATCTCGTTGGTTCTCTGAAGTTATGTATTTTCATCCTTACTGAATGGGGGTGGAGGTAGAGGACTGAGGGAGAACAATTCTCAGTTTCACATTTTTGCAGGTTCAGCTCCTGCATCCTTTACAGGAGAGATTTCTTCTATATTTTAAAAATAAAAGATATTGAAGTTTGGTTTATAAGATGATGGTTAAATTTTAAAACTTTGGTATTGGTGTCTCAATACTTTTTGTCATGTAAATCTAAAAACAGGAAAGGAAACAAAGAAATGCTATTTGACAGGGTCCACAGTTTAATGAATTGTTAGATAGGAAAAGAACGATTTATTTTTCATGAATACTATAATGTAGAATACATACAAGTTGAAAAATTATCTTTTTACCTGTGTTTTTAATGTGATTGAAAGCACATAGGTTACATTGGCATGGATTAAATAAAGGCCTTATTATATACAAGTCCTTTGATTTTAAGCAGGTCGCTTATCTATAAACCTCAGTTTATTCATCTTTAAAATGGATGTTGTAGAAATAATAATGTCTGTCTCCTGAGATTGTGGGGAGGATTAAATGAGATAATGTTTGTAAAGTGAAGATAGCACAATGCCAATGTAATGGACTTATTTTAACTGAATTAGAAAACATTTGTTTGAACTCTTCAAAAACTTAATTGGTGCCTACATGAAGTGATATTGACAGGGCAGAGATAGGATCAAAAAGTTAAAAAAATGAGAAAATATTTTAAGTTTATTAATTTAAACAAATTACTAATTACTAAAAGATTTTAGACCAGATGACCTCATTGAAATTTAATTACTTTAGGTTAAATAAGACTTCTTTTCAAATACTGCCATTGTAAAGATAAGATTCCAGAATTTTGTTTTCATTTTATAAATTCCCTCTAGTTATTCTTGTATGTTAGATATTACAGGGTGGCTGGGATGGTTCTATTTTTGGTGAAACAAAAGTAGCAGTTTTCTTGGTGCCCTTAATTTGCACTGAGGTTTTATTCTTTTTTTCTTTCTTCCCCTAAGACCCTTTTGACACTGAATCAATACATAAGACCTAGTGTACTTAAAGGTCCTAGACTCCTCCACTCCTCCATACTTAGAACAGATTAAATTTCCTTTTTATGAACTGAATAGTTCAGAAAGCCTCATCTGGTATCAAGTTATATAAGCTGGCAATTTAATATTTTTCTTTTAGTACCATTGGGATTTTCATAAAGTCCTTTTAGCTTTGAAAGACACTAGTAACTGTTTACACAAATAGCATTAATTTTCTAGAGTACCTCTCAAGATTTCTTAGAGAAGTTTTACAATCTCTTATGGTAGTGTTCAGGGTGTTGTAATAGAGAAAAGAAATATGCAAGTAGAGATTGTGGTTTTCTTTGTAATGAGTTTGAGGATGTTAGGGAGATGCTTGGACCTAATATAGGTCTTTCATGAATGATCATACTCTGGAGTCCCATATATAAAAAAATCCAACCTGAGACCATAATAAGACTTTACATTTCCAGAAGTAGCCCAGTGTAGGAAAGATGATATGGGCCTATGTAACACCCCTTGCACACAGACACATACACACATATGTGTACACGCACACACATATAGAAGTTGCAGTTATCTTAGATTGCTAAATGACCTCCCTTCCCTAGAGGAGAATGGAGTCAAGACTAGGAATATGTGTATGTATGTTAGCTATTCTCAAAACATTTTCATACGAATCTCTATTTACCCTCTTACCCCTCCCCAATCTGGGAGGTGAATGTAATCACCAGTTTATAGATGAGATAATAAATTAATACCTTGTAAGAGGGTTCTCCAAGGTCATACTGCTGTAAAATTCATGTATTTTGTGACTCTAGCATGACTTTCCAGCTTGATAGAAGTCTGCAGGGAGAGTGCCAGGTACAAAACTCTTCTTACTGTATTGCTATCCTCAACCAAAAGTACTGGTAATTATTGTCATGGAAAAGCCAAATATTTATTAGATCTTTTTTTTTTTTTTTTAGTTGTAGATGGACACGATACCTTTTTTAAAATTTATTTTTATGTGGTGCTGAGGACCAAACCAAGTGCCTCACTTGTGCTAGGCAAGTACTCTACCTCTGAGCTTACAACCCCAGCTGCTGGACCAAATATTTATGTAACTTACTGAAGAAAATAACTATGGCCATGACTCTTGTGTTTAAGTGTCATTCAATCTACCTAGGCCTGATTCCTGCCAAAATCCAGGAAGACTAACATTTATGTTTAATCTCTTTCTTTTCTTTCATACTGGATATTGAATCCAGGGGTGTTTCACTACTGAGCTATATCTCCAGCAGCCATTTTGAGACAGGGTCTCAAAATTCCAGGCTGGCCTGGAATGTGGTATCCTCCTGCCTCAGTCTCCCTAGTAACTTTACAGGCATGTGCCACCAAGCCTGGCTTATTTTTTTATTTTTATTTTTTAAATTTTTTTGCAGTGCTGGGGATTGAACTCAGGGCCTGTTGAATGTAGGCAAGTGATCTACCACTGAGCTACATCTCCAGGCCCTAAAGTGTGTTTCAGTATTAAAGGTAGGACTTCTTGTGCATGTGTTTTAAGTAGGTTTAACTCATTATAAATTGCCATTTAAGAACTATTTTTCCTCTTTGTTTTACATTTAATAAATTTTACTATAATTAATTATATTTTTCTAGCTACCTTTAAGTGCATTTTCTCTATATCTTGATTACTTTCCCATGTTTTAGTAAGAAAACTCCCAAAGGAAAATAGCAGTATTCCTAACATGGAACACTTAAATGTACTAGTCATGTAAGGATTGTTTACATACTCTATCACCATGAAGATCAGGAAACAGACACAAATCTGTTAAGTAACTTGCTAGAAGGTAACAAAGAAAGGCAAAAGTCAGGATTTGAAATTGTACATTATGGATCCAGAGCCAGTACTCCTAATTTGGTAAATTGAGATTTGTTTGAAAATGCTAATCTGTATGCTAACCTATCTCCCTAAAGGAAAAGAGCTTTCTTTGTGGGAAAAGCAAGAGGGTATTTAGTAGTAAAGGAATTTTATCTGCTATTCCTCAGTGTGTCTGTTTCAGCACAAAAGTGTCTCATTGATTTAGATTAATTGAAACCATTGTCAACCAAGATATATATGTAATCATGGTTCCCAACATTTTAGTAAGAAAAGTCCCTAAGGAAAATAATAGTAATACCTAACATGGGGCACTTAAATGTACTAGTCCTGTAAGGATTGTTTACATACTCTCTATCACCATGAAGATCAGGAAACAGACAAATCTTTTAAATAACTTGCTAGAAGGTAACATAGAAAGGCAAAAATCGGGATTTGAAATTGTACATTCTGGATCCATATCCATATCTATCTATAATGCCTGGCTTTATAGATAGGAGATCTGTATCACTTTTTTAAAAAAATTTATCTATTGGGTTTTTTTTTTTTTATTAGTTGTTTGTATCACTTTTTTGATTTGCAGGTTGTGTGAATTACCAAGAGCTACCTGGCCCTTTGGCAAGTCATTTAAGCCTCATTTTTCTCATCTGCAAATTTTAAACTCTTAGGATTTAGGGATCTCCAAAGCCTTAGACTGGTCTAACATTTTTTTTTTCTTAATTCTAAGTCTTGTGTTTATTTTTAAAGAAGTATTCTAAACCATATTACAGTTGGGTTTAAATCAGTAAAAGTATTCCTTTGCAGATTGGACTGTTTAATTTTATTCAGAGAAGTTTAGAGTCTCTATATTGTTTCTTGAAGGCATTAGTCCAGGGTGCTGTGCAGCCAAAAAAAATCTCAAAATGTTGAGTATCATCAAGGATTATATTTGAAAGTCTTTTTTTTTTTTTAAACATAAATCAGGAAGAAAACTAGCCTATATTATGCTTGAATTACTGCAAATAGGATATCTCAGGGTATACACAGTGGAACTAGAGAGCTGTTCAGAAGTAACGAAGTAACTTGTAACCATGGAGGGAGTGCAAGGCTTAATATGTGAGGGCTGATTTTAAAAGTAATAAAGAATGTTTAGTCTGAAACTATTAATCTTGTGCAGAGATAGAATTAAAGATCACCAAAATTCCATGACTGGTGGGAAAAATGGATTTTTATTAGTTGAAGTACATTAATGGTATTTTCTGGCATGATTGGTTATGGGAATATAATGTAAGGAATAGAATTTCTCATATAATACTGAATTGGTGATTTTCAAAGAATTAACATAAAATTTCTATGTGTTTATCATGTGTTACTGCCACTAAAATAGCAAACATAAAGTGAGAGTCAGGTGACATATTTTAGTGGTTAGTGTCAGCAAACTTTTCTGTACAGGGCCAGATAATAGTGTAGGCTCTTAAAGTCAAATGGTGTCTGTTGCAACTGTTCAATTCTGTTCTGGTAGTTCCCAAACAGCCACAGACATTATATAAATGAAATGAGCATTCATTTCAGTGTTTCAATAAAGCTTTAACTACAGAAACAAGCAGCAGATTAGTTTGGGCCTGAAGTCTGTGAATCTTTGCTTTAGGTTATTGTGGTCATCAATTTTATCAATAAGCAAAGATGCCACTTAATAGAGGTTCCTGGTTAGTAGGTTATGGTAGTTGGTACATATTAGGTGCTCAGTGAATATGTACTGGATGAATGATGAAAAGGTTTTACTTAAAGAATCATTGTTATTCTAGGTGGAGATACAGTTGAATATAGATTTAAGAACTGAGGGGAGTTCATAAAATATTTCCCACAGTGCTGTTGTCGAAAACAGAAAAAAGAGGGGCCATCTGGGGCTGTAGCTCAGTGGCAGAGTGCTTGCCTAGCATGTTTGAGGCACTGGGTTTGATCCTTAGACCACATTAAAAAAATAAACAAATAACATAAAGGTATGATGTCCATCTACAACTACAAAAAAAAAAAAATTTTTTTAAACCCAGAAACTGGCCAAGTGCAGTGGTGCACACTTATATTCCCAGCAGCTTGGGACACTGAGCCAGGAGGACCGTGAGTTCAAAGCTAGCCTCAGAAACTTGGCAAGGCCCTAAGCAACTCAGTGAGACCCTGTCTCAAAATAAATACAAAAAAGGGCTAAGGATTAAGCACCCCTGGGTTCAATTCCTGGTACCAAACCAAACAAAACAAAACCAGAAAATAGCTGGAAGAATCACACATGAAGATTGCTAGAATGGTTATTCAGCTGATGTGAAGTCTATATGAGAGAGATGTCGGCAAAAGCACTGTGAATATGCAAAAACAGAAAAGAAGCTTGAATTAGGAAAAAATTCCAAAATTCAACATGGGATCCCGTCACTAATGAGGGAATAAAAATGGGCTAATCTATTTACTTTATTTGTAATATCTGGGCAGTGACTGTTAAACCTCACAGATTATCTCTATATTCATTTGTTCACCAAACATTTATTAGAAGTATGCTGTGCAGAAAACGTTTTCCTGGGCCATCTGTGGAAAACAGGGCTGATTTGGTCCCTGCCCTCCAGAACCTATAAACTGGGGAAAAAAATTCAAAGTAGTAAAAACCAAATATGTCACTATAAATGGAAAAGGTGATATGTATCTGAGTAAAATTTTGTTAAGCAGGGTGGGAAGGAAAATACTGGGTTGAGGAAACATGTGAAAAGGACCCAATGCATGCTGCAAAAGGCTGAGGCAGTTCAGGCATGGTAGAAGGACCCAGAGGCCCAGGATCTGAAGTTCAGCCCTTCCTGTCTTTGAAAGCTGTGAGATTATTTAATACTTCCTTGGATTAAAGAAACCAAAAGATATTAAATGTAACACACCTCAAAGTTGGAAGTCATTACTTAAATTATAAACATAATGCATGTTTCTTATCAGAGAAAGAGAAAAATAGAAGTTAAAAAATGAAAATAATGCATGATTCTACCACCTGGAGATAATCAGTATTTTTTCTATGTGTATATTTGTTTTCTTAAAAATAGATTTATACTTTATATATCATTTTCTAACAAGATTTTTTTTCACCTCATGTACTATGGTTCACTTCATGAAATGTGGTTGTTTTTGTTTTAACTTTAAAAATTATACATGCTCAAAAAAGACAGCTTGAAAAACATCAGTAATAACAACAACAACAATACACATAAACACAGCTCCCAATTACAAAGTTGTTCTCCCATCCCTGAGGATAATCACTATTACTTCTGGTGCAAGTCTTCCCGAAGCTGTACTCAGTGAACAAGTGGAATAGGATCCTTTCATCCCTGTTCACTATTTTCACAGCCCCTGTCACATTCTGCAAGGCTTTCAAAAAAGTCTGGTATACTCAGAATGTTGTAAGTGGGCACATTCTCTTACAACACTTACCTTTCCCTACTAGAACTTTGACCTTGGAATCCCCCTCCTGTTATATACACCCTTGGGCAATCCTGCCCACAGAGTGCTGCCCACAGGGTTGGGCTGTTACTAATAGGAGATGGTTTGGGCTATGAGAGATTCTGGTTTCTTCCTTGGGTGTTCGCTCTACCCTGAATCAGCACTTGGAGAAGGCCAGCTGCCATGAATGGGGACATGCAGCCTGTGGAGAGGCCCAGAGGTGTGGAATGGAGTCTCTGCTGAGGCCTCCTGCCCACATCCATAGGATAGCTTGGAAGTCCAGAAACATGATTTTATTTTCATGTTAATAAATATGGATTTATCCCTTTTGTTGACTGAATAGTATGTATGGCTGTACTGTAATTATAACTGGTTGATAGATCATTATTGTTAGACCTTATTTTCCACTTTTCCCAGTATTATCTTGGGGATTAGTTGCTAGAAGCGGAATTGTTAGGTCAAAAGTACATATCTTTTAAATCTTTATATATATTGCCAAACAGTCTTCTAGGAAAGCTATACCATTTTACGTTTCCACCATCAGTATATGGATATATGGGTATTTGTTCAGGATAATTGCCAACACTATTATTTTAATCTTTGCTTGTGTATACCATATTTATTGATAAAAACCATTGCTTTAGTAGGATTTTGTCTTCTGGAGCAGAAGAACTATTAATAAGCATTGAGTATTTATTGGCCTTAGTAAATGTTTATTGAATTAAACTAAATGATTTTTTAAAAGATATTTTTTAAAAGATGGACACAATATCTTTATTTATTTTATATGTGGTGCTGAGGATCAAACCCAGTACCTCACAAGTGCGAGGCAAGCGCTCTACTGCTGAGCTATAACCCCAGCCCCAAACTAAATAATTTTAGTTCATATGTAGCAGGAGTAAGGTAAATGATTAAGAATAAATTATATTTTTAATGTAACATGGATTGCTGAGTGATGAAATCAAAGGTAGGGCTTGGCTAGCTTAAAGATAGGAGCCATCAGGTGTTGTGCCGGTTACTTGTGTTGAGTGTTCTGCTAGGTAATTTATTATATAATATGTTTACTGTTTTACCAAAGAGGGTTTTAAGCCCCGGCTTAGCTAGGTTTCAAAATCGGGTTGTCTTTATATTATATAGCTCACTCCTTGGTATTTTGTAGAGGTGTAGTCTTGAATAGACATGCATAAAAGTTAACTTGTAATCACCAAGTCCTGCAGGTGGGGAGTAGACTCCCTGCTTTTATTCACTGAGGTGAGGGAAAAGATGCCCTCTGTGAAATGGGGAGCAGACTAAAAGCTCCCACCCATCTGGGTCCTCCAAATAACCTAGAGAAGGCCATATCAGAAGAGCTGAACGCAAAGTAGTTCAGCGAGGTCCCTCGTAGTTCTTGTCACCAGAGTTTTCAGATGATTTATTTTATTTCGCACAAAGCCAAATTTTTTTAAAAATATCAATTTTCCAATGTTACTTTCTCTTACATATGACAAATCAGATATATGATAGGTTGAAATTCCTTCTCTACTGATTATTATGATGCTGTGGACCATAATGTGTCTTCTAACAGCAGTATGGAAATGTGAATCAAATCTCTACAGAGATAGCCGGTGTCTGGCACATGAGCGGGCACAACTCAGAAAGATTACAGTGCTTCAGTCTACACCAGGGGAGGAAACTCAGAAAGAAGAGGCAGTGTACTGCTTAATTTCACCCAATGTCATCCCTTTTTATCCTTCAGCTAGTACTGCTTTACCTTTTAGGATTATTGGAAGGATTATATGCGGTGTTGGTAAATCACTTCAAACAGTGTCATCCTTTGGAAGTATTCAGGTTAGCAGTTGTCAATGGGTTATGTGTTCTTAAGTGTTTTGCATGACTACTCATTTTCACATGACTCATATTTTCTTGTTATCTTTTTAATGCACTGCTGGTATCTTACAAAGAAGTTATATTTCTAGTGTCTCTCTGATCAAGAAGCAATGAATGAGTGAGTGACTTGAAAGACTATGACTGGAGGACTGAAACTTTGAGGTCAGCCTGGCAACTTAAGACTTTGTCTCAAAATAAAATAAAAAGGGATGGGGTGTGGCTTAGTGATAGAGTGCCCTGGCTTAACAGTACTAAAAAAAAAAAAAAAAAAGTAATGGATGACAGTAATGATGTTTAATCTATTACCTGTTAGAGATCTGTCAGGAAAGTAAAACAGTGTCATAAGCATGGCTTTAAATCTCTATGGTTTGGGCAACTTTGTGTGAATTTTGAGATTTGTAATCAATTTTGTTTTCAAATTTGAGCTGAAGTGAGAACTGATGGCCTTGTATGCTTTGTGGTAAAATAAAACTTAAGTGCTTGGATCTTATACTTGACTTACAGAGAATAACTTATTTTTATGGGAGATAGACAAATAATTTGTAATGCAGGTTTATTTGCTGTGGAGAATTTCATTTTAGTCTGATCAATAAACCTGTCCTCCTTTGGTCCATCCATGGTCCCGTGGGGTTTGGACCATGGTCTGTGTTTGAGTGGTCAGCAAGCTAAGGATGGCTTTTTGTTTTTCCAATATTTAAAGCAGTATGGGAGGAAAATATATGACAGAGACCTTAAGTGGCCTGTTAAAATATTTAGTGTCTAGTCCTTTACACAAAAAGCTTCAGCATGTGGACACGAAAATAGCTCCATTATAATAATATTAATCTAGTGAATTGTTTTGGTTTGTTTTTAAAATACCTTTAACATAGGCTCTTCAAGGGAAAGAAAGGAAGAAGAAGTGCTGGGGAATAATATTGGCCAAATTATATTTTGTGCTTGTATTAATATGTAACAACAAATCCCACTATCATGTATAACTATAATGCACCAATAAAAAATAAAATATGCCCTCCAACAGAAAATCTAGTATATAAAATGAAAATTTAGGTAAAATGTTCTGT
Organism: Spermophilus citellus; assembly: GCF_964194105.1. Taxonomy (NCBI): domain Eukaryota; kingdom Metazoa; phylum Chordata; class Mammalia; order Rodentia; family Sciuridae; genus Spermophilus; species Spermophilus citellus. The sequence continues at coordinate 30,371,323 of NC_138184.1, forward strand.
ACTTTATAGGAGGGCTTTCATATGGGCTGTTTAAACAGAAACTCTCTGCTTATATAAGTGTATATATAGATCAGTATTGGGCTGGCAGACTTAAAGCTGGTGTGTCTGTTTCACTGCCTGCTGCTGGCCAAGGACCTGAAGATAGGTTAATTTTTCAGCATTGTCTGAAGTTACACAGGCCCCATTGCTGTACTTGCCACTTTAAAAGTATATTATTTGGGGGCTGGGGTTGTGGCTCAGTGGCAGAGTACTCACCTACCATGTGTGAGGCACTGGGTTTGATCCTCAGCACCACATAAATGAATGAATGAATGAATGAGTGAGTTGTATCCATCTACAACTAAAAAAAATTTTTTTAAAGAGTACTACTTATGAAGAAAAAAATACATATGCAGTTATTTCTACTTTACTCCTCAAACTAATAGTCTATAAAATATTCTCCAAAAATATATTGTAATTTAGAGACATGTTTCTTGAATAGAGAGTGAGAGAGGGGAGAGAGAGAGAGAGAGAGAGAATTTTTAATATTTATTTTTTAGTTCTCGGCGGACACAACATCTTTGTTGGTATGTGGTGCTGAGGATTGAACCTGGGCCGCACGCATGCCAGGTGAGCGTGCTACCGCTTGAGCCACATCCCCAGCCCTAAAAATAATTTTTAATAACCCAATCAATAAATAGGCAAAGGAACAGAACAGACACTTCCACAGAAGAAATACGAATGGTCAAAATATATATGAAAAATGTTCAGCATCACTAGAAATTAGAGACATGCAAACTAAAAGTGTACTGAGATTTCATCTCACTCTAGTCAGAATGGCAATTATCAAGAATACAAGTAACAATAAATGTTGGTGAGGATGTGGGGAGAAAAGTACCCTCATACATTGCCAGTGGGACTGCAAATTGGTGTAGCCACCATGGAAAGCAGTATGTAGATTCCTTAGAAAACTTGAAATGGAACCACCATTTGACCCAGCTATCCTATTCCTTGGTCTATACCCATAGGACTTAAAATCAGCATACTACAGTGATGCAGTCACATCCATGTTTGTCCTTCAATGGATGAATGGATAAAGAAAATGTGATGTATACACACACACACACACACACACACACACACACATACACACAGTAGAATATTACTCAGCCATAAAGAAGAATTAAATTATGGCATTTGCCAGTAAATAGATAGAACTGGAGAATATCATGCTAAGTGAAACAAGCCAGTCCCCAAAAACTAAAGTCCAAATGTTCTCTCTGATTTGTGGATGCTAACCCAAAACAAGGGAGGTTGGGGAATAATAAGAAATAGATTGGTCTAGACAAAGGGTAATGAAGGGAAGGGAAGGGAAGGGGAGGTGAATAGGAAAAGACAGTAGAATTAATTGGAGATAACTTTCCTAGCCTTGTATTTTATACACAACCAGGGTAACTCCGTACAAGAGTGGGAACCTAATAGAACAAGTTATACTTTATGTATGTATATTCTGCCAAAATACATTCTACTGTCATGTATAACTAAAAATTAATAATAATTTTAAGTGTCTATCAGTTTCAAAGGATAGGCATCCTGAGTTTTAACTTTTTTTTTTTAATGTTGCAGTTGCATAGTAGAATAAAGGGAGAAGGTTCACACTTATTATTTTTGCTTTGGAGGTACTGGTGATTGAACCCAGGGTCTCAAGTGTGCTAGGAAGTGCTGTACTACAGAGCTACACCCCCAGCCCAAGATGGACTTTTTAGTATCTTTAAACATAGTCCAGCTTGGCTGTGGCAAAGTAGCTTCCAACCAGCAACAATGACTGAGAAAAGTTTTTTCCTACATTTAGTGAAGGAATAATGAGCTTATACTATTAATTGACTTGTTACTGAATGAGATAACCCATTGAGTTTTGTATGTATGGATAATGAAGGATTTTAATAGAATGTAAGGGATTGTCTATACATGGGACACATTTCTGTTTTTGATGAGCAAGCACGAAGTACCTGTTAGGAAATAATATGACATTTTCTAAGCGATTCAGGAGTCTAAGACAAGAGTTTGAGGCCAGCCTCAGCAAATAAGCAAGGCCCTAAGCAACTTAATGAGACTCTGTCTCAAAGAATAAAAAGGTCTGGGAATGTAGCTCACATTCTCAGAGTCCCTGGGTTCAATCTCCAATACTGGGGGGTGGAGTGGGGACAGAAAAGAAAATAATAGGACAGTTTTTCTTCTCTTTAATCTTCTTAAAAGCCAGGTCTTTATATCCTGCTATGGTTAAGAGAACCTGCCCAAAAAGTATTTGTTGAATGAGGGGATAGACTTGATATTCTCTGCAGGAAACAGACCCATGACGTTAAGTGATATCCTCAGTGTGTCCGCTGCTATTGGGAGTACAAAGGAGGGCGCTTAACCAAACTTAGGAGTCAAAGAAAGAAAGCTTCCTAGAGACCTGAAGGATAAGCTTGGGTTTTCTCAAGTGAGGGGAAGGGAAGAATATTCTAAAGAGAAGTGAAGATTTAGAGTTGGGAGTGAGTGATGCTTCTCTGCTGCACTGGAAGAAGTTGCTGGAAACTAGATGTCTACAGAGCTTAACATTGCAGATGGGGGGCTGGATATGATAGAGGTGGGTAGGAGAGGTAAAGGGGACTTTGTAAGAAGTGTTGACTTTTATGTCTTGTCTTTTACCTGCAAGAGCCGTGGGAAGACCCTAAAGGGTTTTTCTCACATCTTATGAAAATTCCAAACATAGAAAGTAGAAGGAATTTTATAATTAATCTTCATGAATCCCAACTTAGATTCTGCCATTAACATTTAACTACATTTGCTTTATCAGAGGTGTCCTAACTGATTTATTTCAAAATATGTTGTAAATATCAGGAGGTTTCCCTCTAAATACTTCTGCATACATATCATTAACCAGAATTCCTGAACAATCTTAAGAGAGAATGGCCTGATAAGATTGCTTTGGGAAGACCGCTTACCTGTAGGACAGGAAATGAAGTGTGGCATACACTTAAAGATTATTTGTTTTTGTTTGGTTTGTTTCTGGTTTTGGTACTGGGGATTGAACCTGGGGCCTCACACATGTCAGGCAAGCAGTCTACCACTGAACTTATACTTCTAGCTCTCCCTACTTCCCCTTTTTGAGACACAGTTTTGCTAAGTTGCCCAGCCAGGCCTCAAACTTGAAATCCTGCCTCAGCCTCCTGAGTAGATGGGATTACAGGTGTGCACCACTGTGCCAGGCTAATGCTTATTTTTGAGTGATATATTTACAGAGTGAGAAGACAACTGGGAGGTGGCCAGGAGTTAATAAGCTTTTTGCTTAAAGACAACAAAGAAGACAGATAATATCATTGAAAGCTGTATATATCTTTGCAGATATTTCAGATAAAAAAAAAACCCAAGATTTTGAAGAATCTTTGTCTTCATTGGTCTTTTCGATTTTTCATGAAATAGTTCTATTCTTAGGTGTACACATTTGCCATCAAGACAATCATGTCAGAGTGCATTTAGGTATAAAGTGAAAGTCGTAAAAAAGTCAATATAATTGAGGCATAAGACTTATGAAAAGAAGAAATGGGCTTAAAATATCTGTAAAATATGAGTGTAGATTTCATCTAATTTCCAGGTATTATTAGAGTTGACAGATGATAGATGAGAGAAAAATAGCTCTCATATTTTGTTTCACTAAAGCAAAGTGCTTCTTCAAACATTTTGAGAAACTTTCTCTTTGCCAAGCACTGGTTAGGTTGTTAGAAAATTCTTGGGATTAGGGAGTCAAGAGAATTGCATTCCCAAGGAAGTTGACTTGGCTTTGGGGAGGCTTGAATTCTTACCATTCTATCAATCTTTGTGGCCATGGCCTCAATTTCCTCATCTATAAGAAGATCAGATTTTGCTCAAGTCTCTGATAACCCCAGATGCTATGTTTATGAAATCTTTATTCTCAATGTGATCACTTCTGATTTTTTTTAACAGAAATGAAGAATTTTGAAATCATAAGGTGGGGAAAAAGTCTCAAACTAATGTTTAACATATTACATTTATTTGACCACATATTCTTTTATTTAAAGTTTATTTTAAAAAAAGAATTTATAAGGTGCTGAATGCTAAGTATAACTGTCATCATTTAAAATTCCAGAAGAGAGACTCTCAGAATGGTATTTTCAGAGAGAATCAAGAGAAAAGGAATATCCACCTATCACTTAGTTATTGACGGCTTGTACTGACACACTACCTGACAACTGAGTAGGCTGAAGCAGAAGGATCATAAGTTCCAAGACAGCCTCGATGATCTAAGGAAACCCTGTCTCAAAATTAAAAGGGCCAGGCATGGTGGCACATGCTGTAATCTCAGCAGCTTGGGAGGCTGAGGAGGAGGATTGTGATTTTAAAGCTAGCCTCAGCAACTTAGTGAGACACTTAGCAACAACTCAGTGAGACCCTGTCTCTAAATAAAATATAAAAAAAGACTAGATATAGTTCAGTGGTTAAGAACCCCAGGGTTCAATCCTCAGTACAGAAAAAGTAAAATAAAATAAAAATAAAAAGGCTGGGGGTATAGCTCAGTAGTAGAATACTTGCCTAGCATGTGAAGCTGTGGTGTTCTATATTGTCTCCCCATCCCCTGAAAAATTACTTACAGAAGATGTCATTTGTTACAGGATATAACAAGACTTAACAAGAGCAGCAGCAATACTGGGAGAGAGAATCCTGGTGGTGATGGAGTTTGTATCTTTGATTCTGTAGCTACCCAGTTTTCTTCTATCAGATTACCTTTTTGGTTGAAGCTAGTTCCAGCTGGGCTTTTCACATGGCACCAGAAAGCGTCTTTAAATAATCCATGTCTTTTTTTTTTTTTTTTAATATGTATTTAGGTGAAGATGGAGCTGGAAAAACAAGCTTAATAAGAAAAATTCAGGGAATAGAGGAGTACAAGAAAGGAAGAGGATTGGAATATTTGTACTTAAATGTACATGATGAAGACAGGGATGGTGAGAGTCAATTTATTTATTTTTAAATTTTTTTTAGTTGTTGATATACCTTTATTTATACGTGGTGCTGAGAATCAAACCCAGTGCCTCACACATGCCAGGCAAGGGCACTACTGCTGAACTACAGCCCCAGCCCAATTTATTTCTTAATATACGTTTACTGAAGTCTGTTCTGAGGCATTTTGTTGCTCACCCTAGCCCTTGACCTTTCTTAGTGTATCATTTTTTACTAGACTCTGCGATATCATGCGGGGCAGTTAAGTACTTATGTTTATGTATACTTTATTGATCTGGGATTGGGGTTCACATAATGATACTTTAAAGCCTCTTAGGGTATTATGGGGGTCATGTAATGATATTTTTTTTAAAGAGAGAGTGAGAGAGGGAGAGAGAGAAAGAGAGAGAAATTTAATATTTATTTATTAGTTATCGGCGGACACAACATCTTTGTTTGTATGTGGTGCTGAGAATCGAACCCGGGCCGCATGCATGCCAGGCGAGCGTACTACCGCTTGAGCCACATCCCCAGCCCCCATGTAATGATATTTTTAAATAGCTTAGGGTTTTCTGATATATAGATGTTAGCCTTCTGGCTGTCCATGAAGAATTTTAATTTCTCAGTTTATCTTCCCTCAGGTAGTGATTGTTTTGCTGATTCCCTTTTCCCCATTTTCTAATAATAACATAATCTATTCTAGTTTTTTTTCATCTGGTCAATCTTTTTTTTTCTTATATCAATCATTAGCCTTCTCATTTTTGTATATGATATCTTTAGTAGTCATGGCTTTATCTGCTCTTAGTAAAAATATTAACATGTTGGGCTGGTTATATTGCTCACCAGCCCACATGGTAGAGCCTTTTGCTGAGTGTGAGATCCTGGGTTCAGTCCCCAGCACCACATATGAATATACATACATAAATAAAACACATTATGTACTCTCTTGGCTTTGGGTTAAGATTCATGAAGTAAAGGTTGCTTTGGTGCTCTGGTGGGCCATTAAATCATTTTAGGCCTTTACTAAATTTGTAGATGTGACCTAAATATTTTGTTGAACTTTATCAAAGCTATTGATATCTCCTGTGGAGATGCCCTAAAATATCAAGTAGTATTGTTAGTTAGATGAAGTGATTTAATACTGTTGCCTTGGTAACTTTCTTTTGTCTGTTATAGATCAAACAAGATGTAATGTATGGATCTTAGATGGAGACCTTTATCACAAAGGGCTCCTTAAATTTTCACTGGATGCCATGTCTCTGAAGGACACTCTAGTTATGTTTGTCGTTGATATGTCAAAGCCTTGGACTGCTTTGGATTCTTTACAGAAGTGGGCAAGTGTTGTTAGAGAACATGTTGACAAATTGAAAATCCCTCCTGAAGAGATGAAAGAAATGGAACAAAAGCGTGAGTAATCTAGAAATATAGGTTTCATATACCAAATATATTAATTAAAATGTTATATTATGAATGAGGTTTAATGAAGGAAACAAAATTGACTACTGTTTTTGAAATTTAATTTGGGTGACATGCTAGGTTTTAATATAGTTTTAAATTGGAGACATACATGATGGTAAACTTTGACTAAGGTGCCTTTTCTTCTTGCCAAAAGATTGTGAGTGTTCACTTTGAGAAGTAATTTTTTAGGGGGAGAAATAGGAATCTTTCTTCAGCTGCTCATTTCCAGAAGTTTTATTTCTTGATAGTAATCTCACCAACTTTGTTCAAATGAAATATGCTTGAAAAGATGTTAATGACATAAAATAAAAAGATGTTAAGATGATTGAATTATTTATAAAGTACATAATACATTTTGCACATGCTCTTATGAATTGGAAATTTTCATAGAGATTATGAAAGTGAAACAGGATTATTTCTAACAGGTTGTAAACCTGAGAGTTCTTCAATTGCCAGTGTTGAACTTTGCCTAAGGAAATTTGTAGATGAAATTGTTTATTACCATTAGCCAGTGATAACTTTTAGGGGTAAATTTAAATGTAAGGAAAGAAACTTAAAGGAAATTTTTGTCAAGTCATTGAAAAGGATGTCTAATGCTTTTAATCTGTATTTTTTCTCCCCTGTTGACCTTGGCCTATAGCATTGCCACCCCACCCTGACCCCTGAATCTAATTTATACTAGAGCAGTAGTGCTCATCCTGTGGTCCCTGAACCAACAGCATCAATATCAGTATAGCTGGGAACCTGAAAGAAATTTTCACCTCAGAGTACTGAACGAGAAACTCTTGAAGGTGGATCCAGTGATCTGTGATTTAATAAGCTCTTTGGGTGATTCTAGTACATGATAAAATTTGAGAGTAACTGTTAGATTTCAACCTCTGATCTTTATTAAAGATATTAGCCACAAGAGCTGCTAGTGGTATGTAACATGACCCTTGGTTCCTGGGGACTCCTACTCAGCTATTCAGGATTCCCTATTCCTTAATCTCATGTAATTTCAGAAGTTTTCTTCCATAGGAGTCAATATTCATAATCCATAGTTAAGCAACTAGCTCATAGTTGCTTAAAAAAATAACTTTTTCTCTAATTATGTAAGTAATATACTTACCTGTATTAAATTTCACAAAATATGCCTTAGTATATTTTTTCTGAAATTCTTTTTATTTCTAAGCTGAAGTTTTTTATTTTCTTCATTATCTCTCTCTTAATGTTATTTTCTTACAGCATTAAGTATTTAAAAACTTGCCATTTTATGGGTCTGCACAGTATTTCCTCACATTCTGTTTTTAATTCTATGTAGTGGATAAATTTCTTTCCAGATATGTTGTTTTGCTTTTAAACATGAAAAACAATGTTAAATGGAAATTCCTGTGTTTGTACTTCCCTGATTGTGTCCTTGAGAATTCCTAGAAAGGTAATTACTGAGTCAAGCATACATTATTAAGACTTTCAACATATTCACTTTGTTTTTTTTTAATTTACTTTTTTTTAAAATGATAATTTTGACAGTCTTGCAAATGATTTCAAAAAGTTTATCTGCATTGGTAATAGCTCATTAATTTTTATTAGGTTTTTTTTTTTTAAAGAGAGAGTGAGAGAGGAGAGTGAGAGAGAGAGAGAGAATTTTTTTAATATTTATTTTTTAGTTCTCGGCGGACACAACATCTTTGTTGGTATGTGGTGCTGAGGATCGAACCCGGGCCGCACGCATGCCAGGCGAGCGTGCTACCGCTTGAGCCACATCCCCAGCCCCAATTTTTATTAGGTTTGAAGAATGAACTTGGTACAAGATTGAGCTTATGTAAAAGGAAACCTGAATAAAGGGCTTAGAAAAAGAAATAAAGAAAAGTAATATTAGAAAAAGTTATCTAGCAGCTGGGCACTCATGCCTGTAATCCCAGCCTCTGGAGGCTGAGACAGGAGGATCTAGAGTCCAAAGCCAGCCTCAGCAACAGCAAGGTGCTAAGCAATTCATTGAGATACTGTCTCTAAATAATTAAAACACAAGATAGGGCTGGAGATGTAGCTCAGTGGCCAAGTGCCCCTGAGTTCAATTCCTGCTACCACAAAAAGAAAAGTTACCTAGCAATGTGGGTTTTTTTTTTTAATTTAAATTTTTATTTTATTGTAATACCAGGGATTGAATCCAGGGTGCTCTATTACTGAGCTACATCTCCAGTCCTTTTCATTTTTTATTTTGAGACACGGTCTCACTGTTACCAAGGCTGGCCTTGAACTTGTGATCCTCTTGCCTCAGCCTCAAGTTGCTTGGATTACAGATGTGCATCACTGTTCAACTAATACTGTTTTAAATTGTAGGATGTTTTTTCTCCCACATTTATTTATTTTTTATTCTGTAGTACTCATCCTAGAAGGTAAAGAGTCAAAGGTATAGTATAACTTGTCCAAAGTCTTTTTTCACAAACTGAATCAGACCTACATAGAGCTCTACTCTTTGAATTATCAGTGCAGTATTGTGGCTCAAAATTATTACTGTGGGGGCTGGGGATGTGGCTCAAGCGGTAGCGCAATTGCCTGGCGTGTGTGCGGCCCGGGTTCGATCCTCAGCACCATACACCAACAAAGATGTTGTGTCTGCCAAGAACTAAAAAATTAAAAAAAAAAATTATTACTGTGGTTCCAGTGCCTGCATACTCTTCTATGAAACATTTTTTTTTTTTAAATTTTGATACTGAGGATTAAATCCAGGGGCACTTCGCCAGATGAAGGTGCAGAGTCATGAACTATACCCCTAGGCTTTTTTTTATTTTTATTTCTTTGAGACAGGGTATTGCTGAGTTCCCCAGGCTGGCCTTGAACTTGCAATCCTTCTGCCTTAGCCCCCCAGTCTCTAAGATTACAGGCATGCGCCACCATGCTGGGCCCAGAATAGATTTCTCAAACAATTTTTTGTTTTTTCTCTTACAAAAATTAAGTATAAACTCGAGTAAACTATATATTTAAACTATGGCAGAAATAACTATGTTTACTTTTATTTTCAGTGATTAGAGACTTCCAAGAATATGTAGAGCCAGGAGAAGACTTTCCAGCCTCTCCTCAGAGAAGAAACACGGCATTGCAGGAAGACAAAGACGACAGTGTAGTTTTACCTCTGGGTGCAGATACACTTACACATAACTTGGGCATTCCAGTCCTTGTAGTTTGCACAAAGGTTAGTTTGCTTCTTACAGATTTTACTACTGATACTCACCAAGCAATGAACAACTACTTTGTTTTCCATGTTGTTTTGGAGTTGCATTAGTTTTATCACATAGAAATAATAGTTTTAAAATATTTGATGGTGCTTAAATGTTTGTTAATTTGTGACTTAAAAAAAATTATTTCATTGTTTTCCTAGACATTTCACTTGTAAAAATGTTGCCCTAGAGTTAAGTTGCTTGTGTCTATAGAAGATGAGGTGTAGCTTTCAGGGCCATCGCAAAAGGTGGGCAGAGGTAAAAGTAAATCTTTCAGTTCCAATCCCCACACACCAGAAAATTCTGGTGTAGCAGATGACAGTGTGAAGGAAAGGAAGGTACAGAGTCATTATGCTGCTTCAGTGTTATGCATTTTTCCTTTTCTTGGCTACAGCTTCTGTGATCATGATCATAATTGTTTTAAAGTGTTACTTAAGATACTTAGTGATTGAATTTCATTTTCATAATTTCAGTTAAACTTCATTGTACAGTCAGTATAGTATACATAATTACAGGTGAAACGATAGTTTATTAATTTTGTAAAATTTTTTTAACATTACATTTTGATATATTAATATACTTAAAATGGACTTATAAACATCTTGAAGCACCTATTATGATATAAAGTTGGTAGGCAATTATCTAGGGTTTCTTACTTATTAAAAAAAAGGTGATTGGGGATGGGATTGTGGTTCAGTGGTAGAGCGCTAGCCCAGCACATGTGAGGCCCTGGGTTTGATCCTCAGCACCACATAAAAATAAAATAAAGATATTTTGACCATCTACAACTAAAAAATTAATATTAAAAAGGTGATGATAGAGCCAGGCACAGTAGCACATGCCTATAATCCCAGTGACTCAGTGGTCTGTTTTTGTATTGTTTAGCAAACAAGCTATTTGTTGGCACGTTTCCCTGTTTTATGCCTCAACTTTTCTCATAAAAAGCAGTCTTATTTTCCAAAGAAAAATGTTAAGTTTAAAGGGTCCTGAATCATTATCAAAAGAGCCATAGAATGATTCATAAAATTTTCATGCCTGAAGATAGCATCTACTGTGTTTTATAAAATCTTCAAACACCATTAGATATACTTAAGTTTAAGAGCTTTTAAATGTGTAAGGGGACCAGAGAATGTATGTGGAAGTGTGTGGTTCAGCTTCTTCCATTTAAAAGACTGGAAATGGATATTCAGGGAGACCACGTTTCTTGTTTTAAGTCCACATGCTCTGATTCAGTTAACTTTTTGTTTTTGTTGAACTCGGGGCCTCATGCATGCTAAAGAAGTGTTCTACAACTGCTACAGTTAAAGTCTCTTTATTAAACTGCCATGTTTCAGCAAAAGTGTCATTAAGTCAACAGATTAAAGTATCTTTAATTATTTGAAATCACTCTCAATAGCCTAACAAGTGCTAGTCAATTAGACAAGGAGCTGGGTGTTTTGGTAGATACCTGTAATCACAGCAACCTGGGACAGTAAGGCAGGAGGATTGCAAGTTTGAAGCCATTTTTGGTAACTAAGCAAAACCCAGTCTCAAAATTAAAAATAAAAAGAGCTGGGGGGGGGATATAGCTTAGAGGTAGAACAACCTGGGTTCAAACCCCAGTATCTTTAAAAAAAAAAAAAAAAAAACAACCTGATGCAAGAAGATTCTGTCCTATAATGTTTATATGTATAGCAAAGAAGTTACATATAAAATTTGAACCCAAACTAATATTAGATATAGTGAACATTATTAAAAGTTTAGTTTTTAAACTTCATACCTTTCAGAAGGGTTTGGAAAAAATATTTGAATTCAGAATTGTTTCACTAATTGTACAGGTAGCATTTCAAAAATAAACTGAAATTCCCTTTGTTATTGGTGAGATTGTAGTGAGCATGAATAAAAACATCAGAAAAGAAATGAAAATCAGTTGGGAATTATAGGATGAAAGAGGAACTGGTGAGAGGTGAAGACTCCCTGGTTATAGTGATGTGTTTTAAAGAACTGGATTAGATTTTAGATTAAAAAATTATTATAGAATTCAGAGTCAAGTTAGCAAGTATGACTGATATTGGACCAGGTCCGAGTTTCTAGAGAGGGGGACCTCAACTCAAGGCTGAGTGGGGTTCTTGACAAATGTGGCAGAAATAAGTTAAAGGCACAGACAGATTTATTTAGAAAACCAAAGACACATTCAAGGGAGAATGTCGGCCATCTTCAGAGTAAGAGACCCTTTTGGGTTCTCAGGCTCTTTTTTAAAAGGAAAATGGTAGAGAGTGGGCATGGGAAGGTGTATGGGGATGACATCAGTCTGATGATCACAAGCTGATTTATGGTGGTCTGGCATTCTCAGAATCCTTAAGCTAACAAGGTCTTCATTATCTGATCAGTTGGAAAGTACCCTATATTATAGGTTTCTTGAAATAGTATATCTCTCTTTGCTTTATTTATTACATAGAGTAATTAATAGTACAGTTTTCCTAAGTGAAATTTGGGAGTATCAGACCTGGGAGAAAAATTGGCTTGGGGAGGAAAGGTATGTGGGACTTAAGCTTTTAGATTAAAGTTGCATTCTTCTTGTCTTTTCTTTTGTCTCTTTCTTCTGTATTTTTTCTTTCCTATCCTATTTCATGACCACTTAGTATAAGCTCAGCTTGTTATTCTTCATTCTTTCATGTTCCAGAACTTTCTCTGTGGTGTTCTGATCAGATGCAACATAACATAGAAGTCAGTGCTTTTTAAAGAAAGTTACTAAAACTCCAGCTAAAAGTATTAACTTATATTCTCGTGTTTATTTTATTCAGTCACAGTAGCAGAGTGGTAGGTTTGTGATGTTCCTCATCCAGAATTGAACTGTTTAAATTATTACATTTAATTTTGATTAAATAATTTTAACTCAACAGTGTGATGCCATTAGTGTATTGGAGAAAGAACATGACTACAGAGATGAACATTTCGATTTTATCCAGTCACACATCCGGAAGTTTTGTTTACAGTGTATCCTTTTAATAACATTTATGGATGCAGTGTACCCTATCTATTTTGTTTTTAAAAATAAAGGAAATTGATGTGCTTTAGAAATTCTGTAAATGTTATTTTTCTTGTACGTGGTTGGAAATTTAATTTTAGTTCCCAAGTCATTTATATGTGAATATTTTAGGTATGAAAACAAGTGTTAATATGTAAGTTTGATATGCTACTTTTAAAATACTATTCTTAAGAAAAATCATTAATTTTTTTTTAAAGAGAGAGTGGGGGGGGGAGAGAGAGAGAGAGTGAGTGAGAGAGAGAGAATTTTAATATTTATTTTTTAGTTTTCGGCGGACACAACATCTTTGTATGTGGTGCTGAGGATCGAACCCGGGCCGCACGCATGCCAGGCGAGCGCGCTACTGCTTGAGCCACATCCCCAGCCCCGAAAAATCATTAATTATGGAAAATTCTAATGCAAAGGCATTGTGTACATATCTGATTAAAAAACTATTTGCTTATTGGGGATGGGTGGTGTGAGGCAAGGTCAATCTTCAAGTTTGTGTATTTTCTTTTTTAGTTTGTTTAATATGTTATCTTCTCCATAAAGAGTCTAAATTATGGGCTTCAAAATATGGCTATATGTTTAGCTAAGACCTATTGGATTGGAATTGTACAAAATGTAAATGGAGAATCTGTACTTTTTAAAAGTATTATATTTATGACCACAAGATTGGAAAACCCATCATAGGCAGCCTTTTTAATTTAGATTGCGGGGATTAAGTGAGCCAGTGAGTAACATTTACTACTAAGAGAAAGAGGAAATGAGAGTTACAGTGAATGTTTTCAAGAGAATTCACAGTTGGAAACTCAGTCACACCTTGAGTACACTGAAGAGAGCTAGCTATTCCCTCCTGCTCCTGTTTGATCAGATATTTACAATTATATTCCACAGCCAGATCTTTTGAGTGTAAGAGTAATTAAATTATAACATTAGGAATAGTAACAAGCAATGAAATTTTATTAGGGATAGATAATAATAAGCAATACATACATGTTCCTAATATGTGCAGTTTATAAATCATTTTATTAATGGACAGTTAGTTTAGAAGGCACTTAGAGAAAGCTTAGCTGGATAGATGACTTGACACTGGCAGCTTCTCTTTCCTCTTTCTTCAGATCTTTCTCTCTTCATGGGCCTTTCTTTTTTATGTCACCTAATGGTTGAGTTGCATTGCATTAAATAGCGCTTGTCTACATACTATCAAGAAATGGGAGTAATTGAAATAGAAACTTAGAGACTTTTGATTATCTTTGAAAAATAGAAAATTTGAGAATAGTCTCTTTATAAACACTTTTTAATGCTGTACTTGAAACTGTAAATATAAAAATGTAATCAAGAGGGAAACTGTCCACTAAAATAGACTTTTAGAGCCACTTGATTTTTAAAAGAATACAAAATGTGAGAAGTCACTTCAAGTTAGTGAGGTATATGTTTATCAATGAGTGAAGGTGACTGTTCAAAATCATTTTTATTTAAAAATTTTCAGTTGCAATGCAGATTTGTCAACTATAGAAATTTTGAGGGGGTTTTTTTGGTACCTGGGATTGAACCCAGGGTTGCTTAACCACTGAGCCACATCCCCTGCTCTTTTTTATATTTTATTTAGAGACAGGGTCTCCTTGAGTTGCTTAGGGCTTCGCTAAGTTGCTGAAGCTGGCGTCAACTTTGATTCTCCTGCCTTAGCATCCTGAGCTGTTGGGATTACAGGTGTGTGCCACTGTGTTTGGCAGAAATCTCGGTTCTTAATACGGGCAAGATCATTAATATAAAGTTCACACAATTAAGCCTCTGCTTAAAGTTTTAATTTTTTTTTCCAGTAAGTTAAATTAAGCAGTACTAGTTTTAGATTCATAAACTTCAGGCTATGTCCTAGAAAATGTGAGTAACCAGTTCAGAAGTTAGACCACTCCCAGCATTTCATGTTGGCTTAAGTCACCATCTCTTTCTAGGGAACACAATGATCAGTGCTAAACTGTGATCCTAAGGGTTAGTTATAGAATTTATGTTAGCCACTATGAATATATCATTTGTCAATAGTCACATTGCATCTTTTTCTATAGGCTGCTTGGTCTTTTTTTAGATAAAAGGTCAAAGGTAGTCTGGGATTGTAGCTCAGTGGTTGAGCACTTGCCTCGCACATGTGAGGCACTGGGTTCGATCCTCAGCACCACATTAAAAATAAATAAATTAAATAAAGGTATTATGTCTACCTACAACTAAAATAATTTTTTTTAAAAAAAGATCAAAGGTAGAATCTGCTTTGATTAATATATCCTTGTGTGTATTGGTATTGTTTGAAGTGTGGGCCATTGTGTAGTCAGTTTTTTTCCCTACTGTGACTAAAAGATCTGACCGGAACAATTGTAGAGGAGTAAAAGTTTATTTGGAGGCTTAACGGTTTCAGAATTCCTAGGCTTTCTCCATTCCTTAGGATCAAGATGAGGCAGAATATCATGGCAGAAGAGTGTGGCAGAATATCATGGCAGAAGCAGCTCATATGACGATCAGGAAACAGAGCGATCTCCACTTGATAGATGCAAATATATATCCCAAAGCCACATCCCTAATACCCACCTCCAGCCTCACCCTACCATTTCAGTTACCACTCAATTAATCCCTATTGGGATTAATTCACCGAATGGGTTAAGACTCTCACAACCCAATTATTTCTCCTCTGAACCTTCTTGCATTGTCTCACACGTGAGCTTTAGGGGGACACCTCACATCCAAACCATAACAGCCATGAAATCTACTGTTTTCCTTGGGTCATCTTGAAAACTTTTCATTGGTAACAATTGACTCCACCTTTTCTCAATATTCGGTTGTCCGAGTCCTCTTTGAGCTGAGTCTCATGAGCTTTGTTCTGCAAGTCTTAATTCCTAGGATTAGTAAAAACTGTAAGAAATATTTTTTTGAAAAGGCAAAGAATTATTGACAAAAATATCCCCTCCTTCATGAAGTTTAAGGATGGTTAAAATCAAAATTCTCTCTTTATGTCCTTTAAATGGTTGTATGCATATTACTAAATTTACCTTTACTTCTTGGCTTAATGAGGCTTCTATCCTTCTAAATTAAATTAATTATGTAAACATTTTTTTTAGATTCTAGCCCATTTGTAAGTATTTTATATTGTTTTGTCAGTGCTGGGATTGAACCCAGGCCTTTTGAATGCCAAGTTATATAACCTTGGAATTTATTTATTTCTTTATTTTTAAATATTTATTTTTTAGTTGTATATGGACACAATACCTTTATTTTATTTATTTTTATGTGATGCTGAGGATCGGACCCAGGGCCCCAGATGTGCTAGGTGAACACTCTACCCCCGAGCCACAACCCCAGTCCCTGGAATTTATTTTTTTAAACTAACAGGCATATAGATGTAAAGGTTAAGCTGAGAATGCACAGTTTTATGGAAACTATTTATAGAATTTGTCCAAAATTTTCTTTAATTATATTATTCAGATGGTGCAGCACTTATTTACACTTCAGTAAAAGAAAATAAAAATATAGACTTAGTATATAAATACATCGTTCAGAAACTATATGGATTTCCTTATAAGATTCCTGCTATTGTTGTGGAAAAGGATGCAGTATTTATGTAAGTATACTGTTAAATGTGTGCATTATTGCTACTACTTGATGAGCCACCATTTTCAGGTTTGAGATGGGACCAGTAGACCTCTCCATGATGAGTAGGTGAGAATCTGTTCCTCGATTATTTATTTATTTCCTGGCCTTAGTTTTATTGCTGGTTGTTTTGAAAGGCCTTTGCCATGTAGCTGAACTTTCTATTAGTATATCTATATTAGTATATCTACTAATTTTTTAATTGATTATGATACATTTTGACCAAATATGTAATCTGACGTGCTTTTAGAAAGTTAACCTGAATAAAACTGAGAGGTAATAATTATTGCCCTCTCCCCCAGAAAAAAAAGGGGGGGTAAAACTATATAATAACATTTAAACATAAGGAATTTGGTAATCATTTTAAGTAGAAATTAGTGAAATAAAAATTGAACATTATAATAAAAATTAATTAGTTTTCCATATTGGTCAAATTGACTTCATTAAAATACTCCTTTTACATTATTGTGGATTGAATGAAAAAAAATATGTTATAAATGTTTGAGAATTTACATATCCATTTTTTTACAGTCCAGCAGGGTGGGATAATGATAAGAAAATAGGAATATTACATGAAAACTTTCAAACATTGAAAGCAGAAGATAATTTTGAAGACATCATAACTAAACCACCTGTCCGAAAGGTAACAATTTTAGTAAACAGTTTCCATATTTCGGCTTTTAAACTGAGAGGTAGGCCATAACTTTAAGGTTGTAGGTAGAAAAGCAAGAATGTCCTGTACAATCAGGGGAGTTTCAAAGTGTAATTTGTGTGTTTCTAATGTACAGTTCATATAAGGATTTGTTTTAGCAAAGTATGAATCAACTATTCAGTCACTGAATCTTGTTAGCCTTAGGCATATTTATATAAGCAAATATTATTGCTGAATATATTAATATAGTGCTTGGGAAATCAAAGGGTGG